>NC_071500.1:50625000-51250000 GCF_028408465.1 Anastrepha ludens | reverse complement strand
TTTTGTGAAATGTGACAGTGGCTGGAATAACTAAAGAAGGCGCGTGACTTGCAGGGGATCAAATAAATCAGGTACTTAAACCCCTGCACACAATTTAAAAACAACTAGAAGACCACATGTTAAGAAAGGCAATGGATTAGCTTAACCAATTGAAAAGTTGCTAGGTTCATGTGTAAACACGCATATGATGACAAATATACGAGTACTAAATCGGTTATATCGTTCGATACTGTTCGAGAAACTGTAGAACTTTAGTTGGTATTCCAACAGGGTACTGCCTAGTTGCAGCACACGCTTACAAGCTAAAATTTAACCCTTAACGATGCTTGCAGGAAATGTAATGAAGCGGGTACACGAGAAACCCAGATCATCTTCTATGCTACTGTTCGGCTCTCTCGAAAACTAGACTATGCTACCTAACTGCTCTCAATTTGGAAAGGCTAGAATTTATCCTTAAACTGGAGCTTGGGCGACTCCTGTTGCATATTTTCGCTAAAAAAAAACAAAAGAAATTTGATCTGGTATCACTATAGACCAAAATGGGATCTATGTCGTTTCGGCAGCCAGTACAACCTAACCAAAGCGCCATTGCATAGTTAAGGGACATCACGTTGCAGCCTTTTATTTGTGAAAGTCTTTGCCTTCTTCAAATAATTTGCTGCGTACGTAATTCTTTTTACATTTACAAATTGTTTTTTATACGCGGAACTAATTCTTGTCATTTATTGTTCTTCAACAGTGACATAATCCAAAAAAAGCAAAATGTTAAGAAAAATTACTTCAAATTTTTCACATTGGCAAACCTTAATAAAAGTAAATACATAAGTCAAGACCCAAAAGAAGCGCATGTGGCCATTGCTGCAAACATATTTAAAATATTTCTTTTTTTGAATTATGACCATATTGAAGTAATTGATCAAAATGCTCAAAATGATGAGGGGAATCGATTGACTGTCCATGCGTACCATAACTGAAGCAAAAATTAACACATTGCTTGTTGAGTAAGAAATCCTTTATTTTCATGGTAGATAGCTGTTTTTTGTTTGTTCCATTCAGTTGTGGGTTACAAGGCGTTAGCAATGGAAATCAACAAAGAGAAAATTCAGTACATTTTACAGTTTTTCTTTGATAAAGGAGAAAATGCAATCCAGGACAGTTTTAAACCATTTGTGCAAAAATTGTATGCAAAAAAAACGGATTTTTTTTCCTCAACTTAATATCTTAATGATAATTAACCCAAACCAAAAACGACCAAAGTAAAATTTAAATATTTTAAATAAAACGTTAACCATTTTTACAGTGACCCTGAAAACCCACAAAAATTAAAACAATATTTATAATTAAAAAGCAAAAATATTAATCTCGTTTTTCTATTTTTTAAACAATTTGTGAAGATAAATTAGAAAAAGGGATTAAATAATATCACTTTGTAAACATTTTATAACGAAATTCAGAAAAAGAATTCTTTTGTATGCAGGACTAATTCATTTTTGTTTATGACAAGACAGCAAAAAAATTATTGCATAGAAATAACTTCTTCAATTACTTAATGTTTCATGCAAAAAAGGATTTCGAGCGCGGGTCTCACAGAATGAAGGAAAAACACCCAGAGACAAAAGATGCGTATATAAGATAGCAAGAACAATGTAAACGCAAACGGCTTGAGAGCCTGCCCCCCAACAGGCATAGATAGGCACTTTGCAGTGGCAATAAAAATACTGTAAATCTATATATATAAAAAGAAGTTACATTTCCTTGGTAATCTTATAACTCAAGAACGGGCTCACCTATCCGAACCAAATTTTTAGGCTTTGTTTGGACTATTCAGTAGATGGTTTGTGTTTTAAAATTTTAAGAATCGGATACCAGGGTCTCGAGAAATAGGCCAAAACGTGAACCCGGGTAACCCTAGGATGTGTTTGTACAATATGGGTAGCAAATGGAAGCTGCTGATGATTCTATAGTATCGAGTATTTTTAATGCCCCTCCGTGACTAGGGTCTCGAGATATGGCCCAAAATGTGGGCAACGATAACTTAAGGATGTGTTCGTACAATATGGGTAGCAAATGGAAGCTGCTGATGATTCTATAGTATAGAGTATTTTTAATGCCCCTCCGTGACTAGGGTCTCGAGATATCGCCCAAAATGTGGACCCCGATAACTTAAGGATGTGTTCGTACAATATAGGTAGCAAATGGAAGCTGTTGATGATTTCTATAGTATAGAGTATTTTTCATACCGTTCCGTGACTAGGGTCTCGAGATATAATCCAAAACGTGGACCCGGGTAACTCTAGGATGTGTTTGTACAATATGGGTAGCAAATGGAAGCTGCTGATGATTCTATAGTATAGAGTATTTTTAATGCCCCTCCGTGACTAGGGTCTCGAGATATCGCCCAAAATGTGGACCCCAATAACTTAAGGATGTGTTCGTACAATATGGGTAGCAAATGGAAGCTGTTGATGATTTCTATAGTATAGAGTATTTTTCATACCGTTCCGTGACTAGGGTCTCGAGATATAATCCAAAACGTGGACCCGGGTAACCCTAGGATGTGTTTGTACAATATGGGTAGCAAATGGAAGCTGCTGATGATTCTATAGTATAGAGTATTTTTAATGCCCCTCCGTAACTAGGGTCTCGAGATATAGACCAAAACGTGGACCTGGATAACGCTAGGATGTGTTTGAACCACATGAGTATCCATTTCGGCAAAAATGTAAAGCACTTATGGATTTAATTGTGAAATTATATGTATTTGGGGAGGTGCGTTGCCATTTGTACTTCATCGAATGGCAGAAAAGGGGATTGCCGCACGCACATATACTAATTTGGCTGGTACATAAAATAACTCCGGATCAAATCGATAGCCTTATATCAGCTGAAATTCCTAACCACACTGCTGATCCTGGGTTATTTCAAGTTGTCGTTATATATTACATTTCCTTGGTAATCTTATAACTCAAGAACCGCCTAACCGATTGACACAAAAATTTTAGAGTTCTTTTCTATCTTTGAGGAGGTGGTGTGTGTGAAGTTTGATTGAAATCGGTGCAGCCGTTCCTGAGTTATGATATTTTATGTGAGTAATGGTTTCCTCTCATACGAAATGCCTGTATGGGAAAAACAATTACAAATACACAGCCGCTTATGAGCGTTTCTGTTGTACTGTTGTGGTTTTAAGTGTATTATGTTAATATTAATTTTGGGCGAAAATATACAATAATAAAAACTGGAGCTTTCAAGGAACTGGTAAAACATTTTTAACTTTATTTATTTTAGCATAATTTATTTAGCGTAAAAAATTGAAATGGAAATTAAAGAATCAAAGTTTAATTACAAGTTTTTATCGGCTCTTTCACCTTACCTGTATATAGGTGACCACCACAATCAAATTTTAAAAAAGTAAAGAAAAGGCTATTGTGACATCTTTAGAAAGTATGTTGAATGAAAAAAATCAACTAATTCAACTGTTTAAACATTTTACGAGTTCTATAAAGAAAACTTAATATGAAAAATTTCTTGCGATATAAAAAAAACATTTTATGTATGGTGGTGCGAAGCCCACTGGGTGATGCTAGTATGTATATAAATTTTTTGTTGATATTGTAATTCAGTTTGCATTACCTGTAAAAGTTTACTGGTTACTGAAAAATATTGCAGTCAACGTATTTTTTATGATTACTGAAAGAAATTGAAGTAAAAGTATTGATGATTTCCATTATCAGTAAAATATTTACTGTTTATTGGTAGTCAAAATGTAATGCGTTCCCATCACGAAATGAAATCATCTATATACTCAATAAAAATTTTCTAGTTTTGTCTTATCTTCTTTTGCAAACTAAATACATAATATTTAGCATAGGCTGAAATAAAATGATGTGGAAATATACAATATTTAGATTATGAAGGGATTAAAATCATTAATAAAGAAAGACAACCTTGCATGAAACATAATCCTAAAACAAATTTTTTATTAAAACTATGCTATAGGTATTAGATATAAACTATGAATTAATACATAAAAAACAAAGGTTGAACATCTTGAATTGTGACCCTTTGATTTTGTGTACGGTATAACAAAATCATCACCTCATAATTGTAACTGTCGTACAGTCCAAACAAAACAATTGTAGGAAGAAGCAAAGAGATTTAGAAACACTTTCAGATTCAGCCAGATGCTGTTATTGCAAGTTTTTCTGTCCCTATCATTAAATTGTGATTTTTAAAAAGCCATCGCTGACGTCTAAGCCTGGAGATAAATCGTCTCGAAGGACCAAATTGATGATATATGACGAAGAAACATGGACGATGTCAACAGCAGATGAAAACATTTTGGGAGCTTTCAAGAGAAACATTTTCCGTCGTGTACGGTGGAACAGCGAACTGCATGAGCTATATAGGGACGTGGACATAGTTAGGCGTGTCAAAATACAGCGGCTATGCTGGCTTGACCATGTCACCCGTATTAAGACGACGTTCCTTGCAGAGCACAGTTAAATTCCAATCGGCAGGCATGCTTTCATCCGACCATATTTTGCATAGAAGCGATGCATGCAACTTACCAGCTCCTTGCCGCCATGTTCGAATAGCTCAGCCCGCAGTTGTTCTTTAGCCACGTTATCGCTATTCTCACCTTGTCATGGTCGGGTAGTGGAACGACAGATCCGTCGTCAACGATTGGGGTATCGGGATCTTCACATTCTCTGTAACAGCTCTGTGCAGCTATCACTGTTTAACAAGTCCGAGAAGTGTACGCATTATTTAAGATTGCTCTGTATGTCAGTCACCAGATCGCCGTCTTTATCCTTACAGGAAAACGCCCCGGTCTTAAAACCTTCTGTAAGCCGCCGAAGTTTCTGGTAGAATTTTCGGGCGTTGTTTGTATTGGCAGGCACCTCAAGCTCCTCGCATTCACGTATTTCGGCCTCTCGTTTCTTCTTTCGGATAATATGTCTCTTTTACTTTTTTAGCTCTCTGTAGCGATCCCTTATAGTTCGCGTTGCGCCATCTGTGAGCATGCATTACTCCCCATACCAACAGTTTTTTCGAGCTCGACGGAATCCGATTTCTTCTTCTTTATATATATTGGAAATTAAAAGAATTCAGAAATTCTAGTCTATTATTGCCGTGCTCACTCCAAAACAATCACGCAATGACATTCTGGTATGCTTAATCTCCGCCAAGATCGGTTATGGCTTGAAATCTTCGGTGCATGCATATAAATAAATTAAATTTGTTGAGTGAGTTTAAACTTATTTGGGCGCAACATATTTTCGATAGAGCCATTTATTTCGGATAGCTTTGCCGGATTTTTTGAAAATAGTGCAAGGATTACTTTCGCGGGCACCTTGTCAGGCATCCCGCGATTTGGGAAGTCATCCAAAGTAAGTACTCCTTTGAACCGATTCACCAACTTGATTCTCAATCTGATCTTAATCTTGATCTTATTCTGATTATCATTTCGCAGTAGACATTTGGACCATCATGAGTCCCATGTACTGCAAACAAATATTTTTTATTACACAATTAATGGTAAGCCAAAATAAATCTATACTCAAATTTTGCTAGATGTTCTAAAAAAGTCTTATTAACTTTTAAGCACAGCAGTAAATGCGATTAAAACGATCTTCATTTGAAGCCACTATTGTACCTACAAAGAGAAAGTGTGGCAATAAGTGGCGAGAAACGACAAATGAACACCTTATAATCTTTAGTTTTAACCATACATTTTTGCACAAAAACAAATATTTAGAATATCAAAAATTGCAACTAATTTATTTTCTTTATAAAAAACTCATAAAAAAACCATTAAATTCGTATCAGACATCTGATTTAATTAAGCAACTGGTCCAACGGGCAAGTGAGCGCCTGAAGGTTGGAAACCGTTCTCGTCAGCAATATATGTCACGGTGAATTTCTCGCCAGTCTTCTCATCCACCCACGAGTAGCTACCTTGGACGACGATTCCTTCGTGGTCAGAGCCAACATCCTTCAGTTTTCCAGATTCGTCCTTTTTGGTACCATCACTGGTTTCCACTGAGTATACGTAGCTTTCGGGTCCAACATCAGAGTCCAATTTGACGATTTCAGCGTCGGGATTGGGGCGAGCGAAGGCAACAGCCAAAAGGCAGGCGAAGATGATGGCGGCTTTCATGATTATTTAGTATTTAGCTATGTTGCTCCGATAAACGATATCAACTTAGTGGATACCTTTCTCTATTCACTCTGGCATTTTATACCATTTCCAATGCAAGCATTTTGCTAATCGTAAACTGATAAAAAGAAATTTGTTTGCTATATCAAATCTGGTTTTAGGTATTAACCTGTGTTTAGTGGATTGTCTTAATACTACTGCAGTAACTGCATTTTAGAATAGAATACCAAATTACTCACATTTCCAGTTTGGCTCAGTTATTTTCGTATAATTTTGATATGTTTTAAAATTTCTTTTATTAATATTTATTCATAGAAAACGACAGAATACTTGTATAATTTCATTTACCGTTCATTGCAAATATTTTATAAAAAAACGCTGCGCTAGTAGTGTAGCGAAGTGTATAGTAAACTGCATATATGTACGTGTGTGCGTGCATTGCTCAATCAAATATATTGTATATCTTATAAGTTCATGTACCAGTATACTTGTTTGTATCCGAGCCGCAAATAAGACATAATTGCATAGTAACATATTAGAAAAAGAAGAAATATAAATTATTTCACTTTTCAATCAAGAATCATCAAGTTGCACTGCACAATCAAATCTCTATGAAATTTTCTTAAATTTATTTTTTAACTCCATTTATCTCCAGATTTGCGCTCCAAATGTCCAAATCGGTTTCAGTATTGCTTTATAGCATCTTGTTGCCCAGCGGAAGCCAGACAATAAAGGGAACGAGGTTTTATCCCAAGCTACTTCCGCTTTGAAAATATGTGATATCGCCACGTAAAACGTCGATCAAAATGAATGCCTAAGCATTTAGCGTAGCCCATTTGAGACCACAGTTATTAAGATGCACTAGAGGACAAGTATTCTTCCATAGTGGGAAAGTTATTTGCGCTGGTTTTTGCTTCATTGGCTTTTATACGTCATTTGCTTAGCCATGTGCTAAGGCTGACAAGGCTTTGCTGAAGTTGATAAGAAGCAGTAGAAGCTTGACGATTTCTAGTCATTACTACAGTGTTATCTGCATAGCTGTATGTGTGCTTACTTTTGAAGGGAGGTCGGCAGTGAAAAGCGTATAAAGTACGGGACTCAGGACATCTCCCTGATGCACACCTGCATTGATTTCATAGAGATTGGTAACTTCTTCATTTATTTTAACTCGAAAATGTATGCTTTGTAAGTATGATTTTGGCAGGATAAAGAAATTATGAGGAATATTCATTTTTTGTTTGTATATGTAGCAAGCCCATGTGCCATAGCTTGTCAAATGCTTGTGCCATGTCTAGGAAAACTGCAACACTATTTTTGAAAGCTTTTCGGTCGAAATTATATATGAAGTTGACCTGCTCGTTCGGGTATGCTCGAGGCTCTAAGGCTAACAAAGCCGCAGCTCTCGAATTTCGTAGATACGAGTATACTGGCCGAACATTGACCGTAAGTTGACTTAACAGAAAGCAGTCCAGGTAGCTACATTGTTATAATTCCATAAATATTTGAAATGTTAGCTCTTCTGAAAATAAAAAAAAATGTTTGTAGGTCCCACTATTTGTGGAACAACACCAAGACGCACACCAAAAATACAATAGAAGGAAAAGCTCGGACAAATACCTAAGAAAGTATGCATAAAAGCAATTTCCATTAAAATTAATTTTTAATTAAAAACAAGTTTAGAAGCGTTTAGGTTGAAGCGAAACTGAGCTTTCCCGCTGTTTGAAGATGGGCATAGTTATTGGCCATTTCAAGTGGCGATTTTATTGTTTAAAAGCAAACAATCAGGTCAAATATTTTACTTGAGTTATTCGTTTCTCATATAGGCGAAAGATGAGAGTTACAATTTTAATTGCGCTGAATAAAGTCATAGTAGTTCATACCCAGTTTAGCAGAACTTGAATTTTCCATTGTCCAAAATGTTAAATATACGCATTTCGCTCAATAAATGTCTCATATGCAATTTTGCTTTACTTATTACTAAAATATAATATCTTTTGTATTTTAAAAAGTCAACGTTAAATGGAAAGTGGTTATATTAGTGATCGGTCTTACTAATTTTCAATACCAATCAATCTTGGGTCAAATAAGTATGCAATTTGTGTGTTCGATCGGAAATTTAAATTTTAACTAGATTTATGATATGTATGTACATACTGGCGAATGGGCAGATACTAGGCATAACAAAATCTGTTCATTTCGTCGTTCTCAACATACGAGGTGTGTTCAAAAAATAAGGTGGACTTTCATTTATCTCAAAAAATATTTATTTATTCATCAATTTCTAGTTTATCTCTTTCAAAGTAATCCCCCTCAGATATAATACACTTGGTGCCAGCGTTTTCTCTACTTTTTGGTATGCCCTTGAACTCTCTCACCGATTCAGTTTTTATCTTCACAAAATGCCGTCCTTTCATTGGTTTTCTCAATCTTGGGAACAGGAACAAATCGCAGGCGGCCATATCTGATGAATATGGTGACTGAGGCATAGTAACGGTGTTGTTTTAGCCAAATAATATCTCACAAGCAAAGTGAGAAAAAAGTGAACAGGTGCATGATGCAAAAGCCATGAATATTTTTTTCACTAATCCGAACGTTTTTTTCGTATTGCTTCACACAAACAGCGCATAACTTCAAAGAAATACTCCTTATTTACCGTACGACTTTATGGTAAGAACTCCTGATATACTACGCCATGATAATCGAAGAAAACAGTGAGCAAAACCTTCAGATTTGATCGAACTTGGCATGCTTTTTGTGGTCTTAGCTCGCCTGGACTCTTCCATTGGGACCATTCGGCTATTCCCATGATTCGTTACCAGTTATGACCCTTTTAAACAAATCTGGATCATGATTGTCATCATTCAACAGTTCCTGAGTGATGCTCATGTGACGTTGTTTTTGGTCAAAATTCAGCAATTTTGGAACGAACTTCACTGCCATACGTTTCATGCCCAAATTTGCGAAAATATTGCATGTCGTGAGCCAACCGATGTGCCGATATGCCGACATCCTCTGGGGCGTCCAGAGCAAGCATCGTCCTTCATCTTCTTGCATGTACCTTTTGCAAACCTTTGACTCAGAGTACTCTCACCGTATGCCACTTTCAATATTTCAAGTATTTTTGAGCACTTAATTCCATTTTTTACTCCCGCCACTGTTAATATTTCAAGTATTTTTGAGCACTTTATTTAATTTTTTACACAAAGCTTTATGCAACTTTTTTGACTCACTTTTTCAATACCATAAAATCGCCGAACACGCAAAACACTTCTCTTATTTATGCCTCTCACAAGCAAATTCAAAATGCTCGTATTGCTAAAACCGTGAACTTATCTTCAATACGAGTGTACCAACATAAAAAAATAATAATCGAAAATCGAATGTACGTAGCTCGCGAAAATTAACACTTCACCTTATTTTTTTAACACACCTCATATATGTATAAGTATACCTAAATGTTATATGTACGGATTTCTCTAAGGCTTTTGAGAGTTTCGCATTCTCTCCTTGTTAAGAAATTAGCATGACTTTACTTCCATTCCATATTACTCCGTTATTTCTTGAATCGTAGATGTGTGGTTGTTGTTGACAATCATCAATCATATACTTTTATTGTGTCGTCTGGTGCCCCACAAAGTAGTATTTTGGATCCTTTGCTATTTGCCTTGTTTACCAATGACATAAAAAACTGTTTCCATATGCCAAGCTTTTACTTTATGCTGACGACCTGTAAACTTATCCGATTCACAAATGCTCCTAAATGAGCTTAAAAATATTCTTTCTTGGTGGACTAGTAATCAACTAACATAATTTTAAATACGGCCTAACTTTCACAAAGTGTTTGTCTCCTTTGAAGACGTCTAATTTTATCTCTAATTGTTGTCTGAGATCGGTCACTCTTACTCTTCTTCTCCTTAATTGGCGCGATAACCGCTTACGCGATTTTGGCCGAGTTTAACAAAGCGCGCCAGTCGTTTCTTTCTCGTGCTAACCGGCGCCAGTTGGACACACCAAGTGAAGCCAAGTCCTTCTCCATCTGATCTTTCCAACGCAGAGGAGGCCGCCCTCTTCCTCTGCTACCACCAGCTGGTACCGCATCGAATACTTTCAAAGCCGGAGCGTTTGTATCCATTCGGACGACATGACCCAGCCAACGTAGCCGCTGGATCTTTATTCGCTGCGCTATGTCTATGTCGTCGTAAAGCTCATACAGCTCATCGTTCCATCGTCTGCGATATTCGCCGTTGCCAACGTGCAAAGGTCCAAAAATCTTACGCAGAATCTTTCTCTCGAACACTCCAAGCGTCGCTTCATCGGATGTTGTCATCGTCCAAGCTTCTGCGAAATACGTTAGGACGGGTATGATGAGAGTCTTGTAGAGTGTTAGTTTTGTTCGTCGAGAGAGGACTTTACTACTCAGTTGCCTACTTAGTCCAAAGTGGCACTTGTTGGCAAGAGAGATTCTACGTTGGATTTCAAGGCTGACATTGTTATCGGTGTTAATGCTGGTTCCTAAATAGACGAAGTCTTTTACAACCTCGAAATTATAACTGTCTACAGTGACGTGGGTGCCGATACGCGAGTGCGCCCACTGTTTGCTTGAAGACAGGAGGTACTTCGTTTTGTCCTCGTTCACCACCAGACCCATTCGCTTTGCCTCTTTATCCAGTTTGGAGGAGGCAGAACTAACAGCGCGGTTGTTAAGGCCGATGATGTCAATATCATCGGCATACGCCAACAATTGTACGCTCTTATAAAATATTGTGCCTGAGCGATTAAGTTCTGCGGCTCGTACGATGCTCTCCAACATCAGGTTAAAGAAGTCACACGACAGCGAGACACCCTGTCTGAAACCTCGTTTGGTATCAAACTTCTCGGAGAGGTCCTTCCCAATTCTGACGGCGCGGCTGGTGTTGAGCAACGTCATCTTACATAGCCGTATTAGTTTTGCGGGGATACCAAATTCAGACATCGCGGCATACAGGTAACTCATTTCCGTACTGTCGAATGCAGCTTTGAAGTCGGCGAAAAGATGGTGTGTGTCGATTCTCCTTTCATGGGTCTTTTCCAAGATTTGGCGTATTGAGAATATTTGGTCGATGGTAGACTTTCCAGGTCTGAAGCCACACTGATAAGGTCCAATCAGTTGGTTGACGGTGGGCTTCAGCCTTTCACACAATACGTTCGCTAGAACCTTATAGGCGATATTTAGAAGACTAATCCCGCGGTAATTGGCACAAATTGCAGGATCGCCCTTCTTATGGATTGGGTAGAGCACAGTTAAATTCCAATCGGCAGACATGCTTTCATCCGACCATATTTTGCATAGGAGCTGATGCATGCACCTTACCAGCTCCTCGCCGCCATGTTTGAATAGCTCAGCCGGCAGTCCGTCGGCGCCCGCGGCTTTGTTGTTCTTTAGCCGCGTTATCGCTATTCTCACCTCGTCATGATCGGGTAGCGGAACGACAATTCCGTCGTCAACGATTGGGGTATCGGGATCTTCACTTTCTCGGTGACATGCGCAGCTGTCACTGTTTAATAGGTTCGAGAAGTGTTCCCTCCATAATTTAAGATTGCTTGTACGTCAGTCACCAATTCGCCGTCTTTGTTCTTACAGGAAAACGCCCGGTCTTAAAACCTTCTGTAAGCCGCCGAACTTTCTGGTAGAATTTTCGGGCGTTGTTCCTGTTGGCCAGAATCTCAAGCTCTTCGCACTCACGTATTTCGGCCTCTCGTTTCTTCTTTCGGATAATATGTCTCTCTTCCTTTTTCAGCTCTCTGTAGCGATCCCACATGGCTCGCGTTGTGCCCGATCGCAGCGTGGCTCTATAGGTGGCATCCTTTCTTTCTGCTGCAGCATGACATTCCTCGTCGTGCCAATTGTTTTTTCGGGCTCGCCGGAATCCGATTTCTTCTTCGGCGGCGGTACGTAGAGAACGAGAAATGTTGCTCCATTGCTCATGCATGCCGGTTTGTTGGGCAGTACTCTCTGAGAGCAGGAGTGAGAGTCACTCTTACTAGTCATATTAATTATTTAAGTTCAAAGGCGCAACAGTAAGGAACTTACAAATCCTTGTACTCTTAAACCTCCATTAGGCACCCCGGTCTGGCCAGATTGGCTTTTTGAACTTTGGACGTGAATTTAACATATTTATATTGCAGCCAACAACTTGAGCTGCCAGGTACCTTCTTAACATTTAATTTTCTATCGGTTTACGGATATAACCTTTTAACAAGGATGCTAGAACCGAAGGTTTTAAAAAAGGTGTCTAATGGAGAATTTAACCCTACACATCATTTGCTCGTTCTATAGTGGAATATGCATTCTTCATGTGGATACCTTACCAGGTCGATCACATTACTCGAATTGTAAGTTTCCTTCTCTTTTTTCCATGGCCCCATACCCTCGTACTATTCAAAATGCCTCCTTATAAAATTTGAAATATCTGCAGTATCCGGGATCTATTTTGTTTTTATCTTTCGTGCGTGATATTATTCAATGTGTTGTGGATTGCGCCTGCTTTCTAGGGCGAATCTATCTTGCTACCCAATATAGAGCGCTTAGTAATTTACATTTTTCCTATATTGGTTTTATAGAAGCTCTATATGCAAGGAATGCACCCGTCATGAAAGCGCTCATCGAATATTATTTACAAATCTATCGATCATCAGACCCATCTCGGTTCATGGAGCTTTTGTGTGGTGGGAGGCGATGAAGACACAATTCTACCTAAAGAATCTCATACAAGCCCAACGATTAGTTTGTGTAGGAATAGCAGGTGGGCTATTAAATGGGTAGCGGCCAAATCTGGTTCCAGGATTAAAGCAGCAGGCATGCTAAAAGAAAACATGCACGGTCATGCATCAGTCCTACTATAAGTGGCACACTTGCGGATGAGTGTGCACGGATAGGCTCTGAGCTTGACCTTCAGCGAGTGGTAGACGACATAAGCATTTCTCTAAACGAGCTATACCTACACTGTGATTGACTTTAGCATAATGACGGAAACCAATAGAAGGTGGTCTCTGACTACTAACTGTAGGGTCTCCAAAGCACTCTAGCCAAAACTGAATCTTTCAAGGACAAAATGTCTGCTTCGATTCAACAGATCAACCAGCATCCGCACAGGTGTTATAACTGCACTATTGGCATTCTAGCCAGTAGAATGGGTGTACCTCACAATGACTTCTGCAGGAGCTGTAGAGATGAAGAAAAACTTGAGTCGGCACAACACCTCCTCTGTGAATGCGAGACACTTAAAAGAAGCCGTGTCAAATATCTTGGCGATTAATTCTTTGAATACTTGTAAAATTTGCAAAATGTCTCACTGGAGGAACCAGTTACCTTCTTAAAAAGAGCTAAGTAGTTTAAGCAACTTAGTTAGGGGATGGAAATCAAATGCAGGTATCACAATGGGTTCTAGGGCCACCGAGAGTCTTGGCTTTGCTTCCTTAAAACACTCTTTCAAAAAACTACTTAATCATGCCTATAAATAATTTAATTTATTAAGTTTTGTTATATTTTTTCTTACGCATTAAGATTATTAATATGTTATTTGTTAAAACATCTGTATTAGTATGTAAGACAATTTGTTATTGTTGACTAATTTTTACTTCAATAAATAAAATAAAAATAAAAAATATATATACATATGCCTTTATACGCATACCTATTCTATTCTATCCTGTTATGAGAAAAAATTTGTCATACACCTACACTATGGCGGATAATAAACGAAACACCACAATTGATTGGAAACAAGCCATGGGCTTTGTGGTGTTTCACAACCAACTTTTACATATAAAATGCTTATTATAATTCAATAAAAAATATTTCTAAAAGTTTTCTTTTGCATTTTCTTTATTGTATTTTAAGCAAGTCAATCAATAAGCCCCGCTCCAGCTTCTTCAAGTGGTGGTAGTAAGAGATAATCTGCGGCAGCGTATCCATCATCCGTAGGGCCATGCTCACTAAATCCTGGTCCCAAATCAAAGTTAGCAGATTGCCCATCGAAGTGTGTTTGCCCAAAAACAAAAACCAGCAAACAAAGGAATAGTATAATCGATTTCATGATGATGCTTTCCTTGTGCTTTCTGCTTATGTGCTTTTACGATGCACGATGCTGATTCAGTGCATAACTCGTTCAAAGCCTTGTGCTATTTTATACTACTTTAAGTGTTTCAAGTTTGTCAACTAGCACTTCCTGCCTTGAATTTAAACTATTATCTCATGTCCGTATAATATAATCTTCATATAGTTCCAGTTTAGCTTCATTTTATTTTAATTTTTAAACACGCATTCACTAATTCGACCAATCAGGTTTTTGCTTGACGCCATGTGGGTTTGCCAAAAATAGACTTTCTTGTAGCGTCAGTTATTTTAAGTTCTTCTTTTAATTTCGAACTTTTTGTAAAGTATACCCACACACAAGTATATTAACACATACACAAATCTCACGCTTTGTTGTATAAAAATATCTACAGCATCCTGTGCGAAGTAGTCTATAAATAAATATAAATATAAATGCAAAAGTCTTTTTCGGTCCTTTTTCGGACTTCCTAACAAATTTTTATTGCAATCAGTTCTCAGTACAATATTTAAATACAATATAATATTTAATTCAACATTCAGAGCAACAAGTATTGCTCTCATAAAATTAATTAGCATCGTTACTTTTTCCGTAAGCTTCTGTTTCATGCATTAGAAGAGCTCTGGGCTGCCTAAAATCATAATTTGTAAAGAGATACAATTTGGTTTAAGGTCCTGGACTTCCAATTCATAATTTTTCTAATAATACATTTGGCCGAAAACGCCTTTGGTCTCTTTTTGTGCACATATTAAAATTCCTCTATTTTGTCCTGTATCGAAACACACGGACTTTTAAATTTTGGACTCTATCAGAGTCATTAAATAATTTAAAGACAATAGACGGCCTTCACGGGAAACGATCTCAAATAAGAAATCATTCAGTTTGGAATTGGTTACGAACCATTCCAATCGGTTCCCAATCATACTTCAATCTCTCCATATGCTGACTGGTGCTCATGAAATATAATATTTTTAACCGACTTGAAGATACAGCGAAATCCGCAATGAAAGGCATACCGATTCTTTTGCGTTCCCATCGACATTTTCACAGTACCTTTGTCTTTTTTTATCTTCACTTTCACTGTTTGCAGTGCAGCAAATGAGAAGAAGCCCAAACCATTGGCTAAGTCTGATCACTTGGTGTTTTACAAAAATGGCACAAAGTTTCGATGGATTTTAGTGCGAAATTATTTCCTGGCCATTTTAAATTTTATTCAAGCTTCAGTTTGTCTCCGTTTAGTGGATTACCCATTGTTCTCTTATATATGAGAAAATAAATTTCAACATTCACAATTAATCTGACTTTGTTGCTTTTTTTACCCATTGTAATCGAAACTAGCATTTGGAAAATTTCTTTGAGCTTATGGTGTTTGTAGTAATTTGTTCACCTTCCTTCACGGATTTCTTAAAAACTCCAGAACAGTTTCGAAAGGATGTTGTAAGCAGATGCAAATCAAACTTTTTCTCTTTTGGCAGCTTCTAATACCTTTTCCGCTTCTCCTTTTTCTTCTTTTCCTCTAAAAATACCTGGTCTTCATGGTTTTTCGACAAATTTCCGATGTCATATGTATATAATCGAACTTTTATATCAAAATCACAGACAGAATTTTTTTTTTTGGAAAGGACAAAATATTGTTCCTTTCCGTTTCAGTCACTTCCCATAAATTCGACCTGTCCTAGCTTTCTCGTACTGCCAATACATGTTAGAAACTCCAAGAATAGTCTCTTAAAAGGTATTTTATGAAGCTCAGTAGCAACCCTTCCAGAGTCATAACAAATATTATTGAGCTCACAATAGCCAATCTCAAGTGTTGAAACCAAGCCATCTCAAAACTAAGGAATTAACGCTGCTACTACAAATTAATCAGCATACAGCGACTATCAAGAAGAAAAAAAGAGACTTGCTATGATGTAAATGTATCCAATGTTACACTCCCCCGCAAATATAACTACAATAGGTAAAACCTCTTATCCTTTAAATTATTTATAGTTTTAAATTTAAATAATTTATTTGAAAAATAGAATTACAAAAGTTTTCACACTTCAAACACTGCAATTAATTTGCTTTCTCTAATAAAACATTACATTAACAAACTTTAACTTGAATTCAAATTAATTTACTTAAGCGACTGGAGCAACGGGCAAGTGAGCGCCTTGAGGTTGGAAACCGTTCTCGTCAGCAACATAGTTGACGGTGAATTTCTCGCCAGTCTTCTCATCCACCCACGAGTAGCTACCGTGGACAACGATAGCTTCGTTTTCAGAGCCAATATTTTTCAATTGTCCAGCTTCCTCCTTCTTGGTACCATCGCTGGTCTCCAAATTGTATACGTAGCTTTCAGGTCCAACATCAGAGTCCAATCGGACGATTTCAGCATCGGGACGAGCGAAGGCAACGGCCAAAAGGCAAGCGAAGATGATGGCGGTTTTCATGTTGATTAGTTTGTTTGGTGATTAGATATGTTGCTTCAAGAGAGGTTGTCAAATTTGTGGTTAATTTTGCTTTTGCTCTGTGTTATTTTATATCATTTCCGATGCATGCTTGTATTTCTATAGACTCAGTTTAATCTGGTTTACGCTGTCAGAAATAAAAGCAAAAAAGCTTGAATTAGGTACTACTATCACAACTAATACTATTTCCTGATGGATTTGCATAGTTTTATGTACATACATAGCTACATATTTCTGGTTTATTGATAACGACTGCGCGGATTTTCGCTTGTCACTGAAGATCGTAGCCATCATAGAATTTGCACATAAATATTCACAAATTAAATCAGTAGGTATCAACGTCGAAAATATATGTAGAAAAATTGTCATAATATACCGGTTTTATATTGAAGTATTTTATTAGATTCATTAACTTTAAAAACTACTAAGCTGAATTTGCGTATTAGCCGGATAAGGCATTAACTTAATGCATTATTTACTTTCCGGCATAAAAAATTTACAGATGCCGCACGTGAACTTTCAGAATGATAGGAAAATTTATTCTTCTTTAAGCTAGGGGCTCTTTGCAAGCACTGGCAAATATGTGAATGTATATTACTTATGCTGTAAAAAAAGCTGATGCAATCAAGCAGCTGTGGTGCTTTCAGCCCACAGGAAATAATCTTAAAATCCAACTGCAATTGGATTTTAATTTTTGCATAAATATTAATTTTCACTATTTTTGTATATATAAGAACTTTCGTGGTATACATAAGTACAAGTATATCCGTTTTGAATTTTTCATAATTTTTCATAAGATATATAGATCGCAATGGGCAAATGAACCGACGCATTTCACGCTAAGGCGCTGGAAATATCGATGTCTGCTGGCATAAACTTTCATCTAAGCATCTTCCAAGAGGATGTGTATGCATCCAGTCCCAAGACACAGGCGTATAATTGAGAAGGAAGTAGTGAACATATTGGCAAAAGCGGCTGCGGCCCCTTTACCAATAGAACCCGAGCCCGTCCTTGTCCCTTGGACAACACACCGTTAAGGAAAATCTTAAGAATGAAGAGCTAAGACTAAAATAGATTAGCTGGCTAAAATCAAAAGAAATTTAGGAAACTCTTAGCCCTCCCTAAGGAAAACTCGATTAAAGTTTGAAGGACAGTACCTGCACGCGATCAAGGGCCTCTCCTATTGGGTATGTACGTCCAAGGTTTCTAAAGCGTACTATGATACACTTCAGTCTAGCAGCAAAGAACAGAGCTGTATGGTTATGAGTATGTGGGAACTGTGAAATCGAATGTAATGACGTCGACGACAAGCTCTCAGAAGAAGTATTTATTGACAATGGTCTTTAATCGATCGGAAGCATTATGATAAATTTGCTGGTAATTTTCCAGATTTACAGTTTCTAATTGCACTAACCGGTGCAGACAGACAAAGTTATTTGATTATTTGTTCAGAAATTCAGACACTAAGTCGTTAGGCAAAGCGCACATAAAAAATTTGGTAAAAATTTGGCTATTAAAAGATATTTTAAACATAGAGTAGCTCAAATGTAAATTAGTGAATTTGTGCCGAGGCAAGATAGTTGAAGCCGAGCCTTTTAAGGGCTATGTTTTTAAAAATGTTAAGGATATCCCTGATTTCCGCAGAACTGAGATTTTCCTAATTCTTCTTAATCGGCGTAATAACCGCTTACCCGATTTTGGCCGAGTTTAACAAAGCGCGCCAGTCGTTTCTCTCTCTTTCTAACCGGCGCCAGTTGGACACACCAAGTGAAGCCAAGTCCTTCTCCACCCGATCTTCCCAACGCAGATGAGACCTTCCTCTTCCTCTGCTACCACTAGCTGGTACCGCAGCGAATACTTTTAGAGCCGGAGCGTTTGTATCCATCAGACGATATGACCCAGCCAACGTAGCCGCTGGATCTTTATTCGGTGCGCTATGTCTATATTGTCGTAAAGCTCATGCAGCTCATCGTATCATCGCCTGCGATATTCACCATTGCCAACGTGCAAAGTACCAAAAACCTTGCGCAGAATCTTTCTCAAACCCTCCAAGTGTCGCTTCGTCGGATATTGTCATCGTCCAAGCTTCTGCGCCATACGTTAGGACGGGCATGATGAGAACCCTATAGTAGAGAATGTTAGTTTTGTTCGTCGAGAGAGGACTTTACTACTCATTTGCCTACTTAGCCCAATGTAGCACTTTTTGTAAAGAGAGATTCTACGTTGGATTTCAAGGCTGACATTGTAATAGGGGTTAATTCTGGTTCCTAAATAAACGAAGTATTTTACAACCTCGAGATCGCCCCTTCTTCTTCTTCATCTAGACAACTTCTAAGGAATTCATTTGAGATCGGTATGCTATGACTGTGTTTATTTTGGCTTAGCAGAGATTCTGTTTGCCTAGCATTTCATTACGCCTCTTTCATTGGCTGCTCTTACAATTTACTCAAGGATAAGTAGCTTACATGTTTGTAATTAAATGCCTATGTCATTGCCTATGTACTCATAGATCAATTTGGTACCGATTTTCGCTAGTTCATCGGCTCTGCAGTTCCCCTCAATGTCACAATGGCCGGGAACTCATGTTATCATTAGGTGAAATGACTCAGCCATCTCGTTAAAAGATGTGCGGCATGTCATAGCTACCTTGGAGGTTTTCTAGTAGTTTGTGAAAGATTTTATAGTCGCCTGCGAAAAAGTGAAAATTTAGATATCATCTCTAGGTAATGCATCATACTGCACCAGTGTCATGGCTTTCATTATTGCCATATTGCTTTCAGTTCAGCCTTAAGGACACTACGGTAGTCGAGAGATCCCTAGATGTTCGCCTACTCTACCCTCAAGCCTTCAGCCATCTGTGTACATGGATGAACTTGTCGTGTCTTACTTCATCTCGTTCCCACTCTTCTCTTGAGGGTAGAATTGTCGTGAGCATTGTAATGGCAAGTATAGGCAGAAGTGTATAGTCCACCAGCCCGAGAAGTTCCAAAATGCAAGCCAGCATTTTACCTGAATCGTTGTATTTTTGTAAAATCCAAGCTTAACTTATTGAAACATCTTGGCAACCGACGGTACTCGTACTAATGCGTTTTGGTAAATTTTATTCTTCAAAACTGCATACAAATTGGCGGTAACAACAAATAAACGCCCAAATAATGAACCTTAACTGGATGCTTAACAGTTCGATTATCAGCAGTACGTATGCAACTATTCACCCAAAATAAAGACTCCTCCGTGCATGTTACCATACGTTTACCCAATTCCGTTCTGAACTCTCCTTGGCCCATGTAAGTCTGACCAGATCGAATCAATCAATCAATCTATTATAAGCGGTTAAGCAGTGGTTGGAAAGGGGGTTGTATATATTCAGTATGATGCCAGCCCTCATACGTACATCTTTAAACGACATGTCATATCCGCTAATAGCTTGAATGGGAGACTTTATCTCATTCGGTGTACCTGGCAGCCAGCTGTTATAACTTTGTTAGCCTTTGCGTAATGCTAGAAAACTGATAAAAACGTCAGGAGATACTTGTTAAAATTAGCTGGTCTGAATTTAGACGGACGTTTGATACCTAATAGCATTGGCAGACGGCAGCGTTAATCCTTATTACCGGGGCACTTAATTTGATTGAAATTGTAGTATGACAGTCGGATGGTTTTGAATGGATATTAGTTGTCCTGACAATAAAAAATAATTATTTATTTAAAAAAAAAATAATTGTTGTAAACATTTCTCAAACTGCTCCGAAATGTCAAAACAATTAATGTATTTTCGAACGTGTTAGTGCAAACTAACATTGCATCCATACTATCTCAAAAAAGAGAAAGAGAAATCACAACCATAGCAAAGAAAATTACATCATTCGCAAATCGTATAAGCTGAATCGCAATCGGCCCAACGAATGTAAACGGATCGTAACTTATTTTTAATTCACAATAGTTTTGATGTTCCACAATGCTTTGGATCATATTTTTTGGTCACAATAACGTTCAAAACCGTTCACACTCCCAAACAAAGTGTAAATATTTAAATGATTAGTTATTCTAGCTCATTTACAAAATTTTCCTTGCAGATCCCTGAAGCGGCCAAACAATAAGAGATCAAATAAGATATTGAAGTTTCTAAAATATTTTTTAAATGAAATGCAAAACCTTTGTACCGTACTTAAACTGAAATAAAAAGATAATATTTTAATAACAATAATATTTGTGGTTATGTACATTTTAAGCCACTTCTCATATGATATGTCAAGGTGTTGAGGGTTAATATGTTTCAAAGAAATTATCCTAGCAATACTTTTGGACCCCTTAAAAACGAATCAGATGTAAGCTTTAAAAAGGCGTGTGTCAGATATTATTTCTTGGCTTCCATTACCATATTCAGTTGGCGGAATCTTGCTATTGTGAGAAAAAGATGGATTTTGTTGTAAATTGTTAGTTAGAAAGACTTTAACTCTCTCACTCTATCCAAATAAGTACATATACGTATCCACTAGGGTAGGTTAGAACTAGGTTAGGAACTAGCCCTTATCTCTCCTGAAACCAACGTGTACTTTTCAAAAATTTCGTTAGATCCTTAATTTTGACACAGCCAAGATCTTCTAATTCATTAAAGAAATGACCGCCCAAAATGGCGAGTCTACGTCTGGATAGAACAGAACAGTGCCACAGAAGGTGTGGGATCGTCCCTTCCTCTTCCTCGTCTAGACAACTTCTGCAGAAGTCATGTGATTGCACACCGATTCTCTGAGCGTGCCTTCCGATTAGGCAGTGCCCGTAATAATTTAAATCAGTGTGTTAAGACTGTGCTTATCTCTTCTTAGTAAAAGTTCCGTACGTTTAGCATTGACAGTCGGCCACATCTGTCGGGCGATTTTGCAAGTCGCTTCATTCGCTATTCTTGCAATTTCCTCGCGGGTACGTAGTCTACATGTTTGCAAGGGTATACCTATATCATTGGCTATGTACTCATCAGTCAATTTGGTACTGATTTTCGCTAGTTCACCGGCTCTGCAGTTCCCCTCAATGTAACAATGGCCAGGACCCCATGTTATCATTAGCTGAAATGACTCAGCCATCTCGTTAAGAGATTCCCGGCATTTCATGGCTACCTTGAAGGTTGTCGACTGTTTTGTGAGGGATTTTATAGCCGCCTGGCGAAAAAGTGAAAATGTAGATATCATTTTCTGGTATCGCTTCACACCGTACCAGTGTCACGGTTTATTATTGCCATCAGTTCATTCTGAAAGACACACGGAATATATGTGTACACCTACGCCCACCCTGTCGAGGAGCTTTGAGCCATCTGTGTATACATGGATGGACTCGCCCTGTCTTACCACGTCTCGTTCCCACTCTTCCGTCGAGGGTAGGAGGGTCACGAACGTTGTGGTGTCAAGTATAGGCGGGACTGTATAGTCCACCTGTTCGGGAAGCCCCACCGTGCCATCCAGGGTTTTCCCGTGACCATAGTCTGTGTTTGACCATTTACTTAAAGTGCTCAGCCTTATTACTGCACTACGCGCTATGTTCTTTGCCGGAGGTGTACCGGAAGGAAGTTTAATATCAAATATAGTGCTTTTGATGGTGTTGTTGACATTGCATCGGTTATAAGTCTTTGAACCCTATCAACTCTCTTAATGTCCACGCCCTTCAGGGCATTCCACCATATTGCAATACCTTAGTAGGGAATTGGTCTAATTACTGCTGTGTACAACCAGTTTATCATTCTGGGTTTCAAACTCCATTTTTCCCCAATGAGCCTTCCGCCGAAGTATAGCGCCGTCGTAGCTTTGCGTACTCCATCTGCGACTGTGAGCCCCCAATTTAGGTTCCTATCCAGTACAAGTCCTAGCTATTTAGTGTTTTCTGTTACCTTAAGGGGGTTTCCCCTAAAAGTATTTGAAGAGCAGGTGTTTTAAGTTTTCTGCTGAACAGTATCAGTTCCGTTTTTGCCGGATTTACTTCTAGTCCTCGACTTTTGCACCATAGTGATAGTCTGTTGAGAGCTCTTTGTTGAAGATTACCCACTGTTGGAAGGTGTGTACCAGAGATTGCTATTACAATATCATCCGCATATGAAATTATCCTACCTCCCATTTTTTCCAGTTCCTGAAGGAGATTATTGACGGTCAGGTTCCATAGAAGTGGAGAAATTACCCCACCCTGAGGTGTACGTATACACTAAACGATTGCCACATATGTGAAGGGTTAGCCCATCTGTGCAATTTGTTATCTAAAAACTTTTTTTTTCATAAAGTAGTTCACATTCAAACAATACCGAGTAAGCACTAAATGTATGTCGGTTTGTATACTGAGTATGAAACTTCTATTACACCGAAGTTCAATTTAATATCTTTGTTTTAAGAAAATCACACACTTTACTAATTTTTCTCTGTATCAAAAACTAATACATTTAATTTTATTCCAATTTAAACTTAAAGAATTTTCGTTATTTCAAACAACTTATGCAACGGGCAAGTGAGCGCCTTGAGGTTGGAAACCGTTCTCGTCAGCAACATAGTTGACGGTGAATTTCTCGCCAGTCTTCTCATCCACCCACGAGAAGCTTCCTCGGACAACGATAGCTTCGTGATCAGTGCCTACATCCTTCAGTTGTCCAGCTTCCTCCTTCTTGGTACCATCGCTGGTCTCCAAATTGAATACGTAGCTTTCAGGTCCAACATCAGAGTCCAATTTCACGATTTCAGCATCGGGGTTGGGGCGAGCGAAGGCAACGGCCAAAAGGCAGGCGAAGATGATGGCGGCTTTCATTTTGCTATGTGAGGGTTGTTAATCTGTTGGCGTCAGAAACTTAATGGGTGTCAATGCAGATGTTGCACGCGCTTTTATATCCGATCTAGATAATAAGACAATACTCATGCAAATTTATTTTTTATGTATTTTTATCACATTCTTCTTTAATGGCCACTTGTTGCATTTATCACATGCAAATATTTCGTCAGCCATAACTACCTAAATACTAAAGAATACAAAGATACAAAAATAAAATAAGATTCAAAACAAAAATTATCCAATGAATACCTAAAACTAAAGTTCAAAATTCCAGGTACAATACTTATTTCCCAAAGCCGTCAGGTAAGGCTTCTAATCGCGGTATTTGTTGGTCATACATATGTATATAGCACCATGACATCTTTTTGGGGGGAGCTGAGTATATTAAAATTTGTCCTATAGTAAATTTACATATTAATTATATATTTTTATAATTTACTTAATTCTTTGGTTATCAATATTGATGGCTCTAATTTTAAAGCAATAGAGTACTTAGAAATTTACAAAGCCAACACTGTCAGCTGTAAAGTCCAGGAAGAATAACTCTTGCCAAAAACTGCTATTTTAGACTTAGTAAGCAATTTTGCAGTAAAGTCCTCTCTCAACAAACAAAATTAACTCTTGATAAGTAACTCATCATGCCCGCTCCCATGCATGCCGCAGAAGCTCCCATTCCTGAAAGTACTCCTAGAGAAACATCTTGAATCCCCTTGGTGTTCCTAATTAGCGCCAGCTAGCGAGAAAAAAGAAACTGGCACGTTTTTACTATAGGTTGCTGAACGAGCAGCAGTGAAAAAGAAGAAGAAATAAAAAAGGCTAGATAAAATGTATGTGTATTTGAGCATGCATGTGCATGTATGTATGTATATACATATGTAGGTATACATTCTAGAAAACCTCTAAATTTTTAGATTTTAGGCCAAAAAGTAGTAGTTAAGCTTTTTCAAAGTGAATCTAAAAAATACTGCAGCAATACTAGTTCATATGAAATATTTTGCATTAAACTAAAATCTTCAAAAAATGAAGAAAGTGAGTCTGCGCTATTGTTTCATATTTAGTTGTTTAACCGGCTTAAAAATAATTCCATGTATAAATATTTAAACATAAAAATCTGTGAAATTCAAATACAAGAATAAACCGGTCGTCTTGAAATAAGTATTAAATTATGAAATCTGAAGTAGGTGTTAAAACATACATATATGCATATTTATATACCGGAGATGCCGCAGCCCGGAGTCCCGCAATCCCGGAATCCCGCTCTTTTAGCATTTAATTTTTTTATATTTAATGATAAGAAAAGCTTTTAATTAGAAAATTTTTTAAAATAAATTTGCGACCAGTTTACAAATTAACGAGTTTTCCTCTCCCGATATACAAAAAAAATTGTAATGTGAAGGAGTACCAATTCGATACAACAACGTTCTACAATTTCACAACTTTTACTTACCAAATCTTATTTTCATCAGCAGACAGCAGTTCGCATTAAGAAGACTCAACTCTTATGTTTTGCTATTCTATATATTATATTTTAAATCATATGAACCACAAACTTTCGATTTTTAGAAAACTTAGAGAATGTATAATGGCATTCGAGCCAATTAGTAAAAGACTCTGCCCCATCAGGCTCAAAGCAAAATTTTAAAACATAACAATTGTAGCTGCGTTAGCGCCTACCCATGCTTCAAACGATATTGCAAAAGACACTTTCTATGCAAAACGAAGATATAAAGTCAAATATAACATAAAAATTTTACTCGGAGATTTAAATGCAAAGAAGATTTGCACCGGTATTAGCGAGTGTAAGGCACTCGTCTGCGGAAGGCTCTGCGCGAACCAGTTAGATCATGCAGTTATTGATAAAAGACACGCAACCTCTGATGACATATCGTTTAGAGGCGCAAACTGCGACTCTGACCATTATATGGTGATCGCTAAGATAAGGAAAAAATTTCAAGGCAATGATCGCAGGCTTAAGGAAGTGAAATGGAATACGGGACATATCGGATAAGATGCACTCACGAGGTTGACACATTGATACATAAAGGAAACGCAATACGTTTTATAAAAAGTCAACAAATCAGAGGGCTGAGAAAGATGTACAGAATGCCAAAATGGATAGCTGCCAATTTAGGGTTCAATAGACAGCCAAGTGGGCGGAGGGGTCGAAATAGACCAAATAAATGGTGGGTTGATGAGGTCACAGCCGACCTGCGAAAAATGAGAATCACAAACTGAAAGGCGTAATAGAGGATCCATCGAGGTGGAGAGCCAATGGTCTGCACAAGACTGTCGTTCTAATGATGATAGTTTTGTATGTCCCGGTATTCCGGGATCAAAACTCACAAATCCCAAACATAAGAGAATCGACTGAAATTTAACCAGTTGCGGTTAAAGCAACTAAATAACTTTTTACGCTTGTGTGTACGCCAATTAAAGTATTTTTAATTTTATTTTATAACTAATAAATTATTCAACAGCATCGGCGAAAGTCAGCACAGAAGAATAGAAAAATTTTATAAGTATTAGTTAATCAAATGTCAAAAACTTGATGGCACTTAAGCTGGTCAGCAAAATTTACATACATGTCATACATAGATAATTTGTGATGAGCTAGAACTTGTCTTCTAATTAGCAACTGAACGTTGTCTGAATTTCAGGTGATCACATATATTAATGTGCTATATGTGTTTATGTGCATAGAAGAACGAAAGCAAAAGCAATTTAAGAAACTCTGAAGTCATGCAAAACCCAAAATCTTATGTTGATTTAGACTTGCATTTCATATCCTCTATTTATAATCAAGAAGCAAAATCGCAACTAAAATGATATTGAAAAAGATTGCAAATATCAAAGAAATGTAGCTGTGACTTTAATGCAAAATAGCCGCCGCTTGCATAATAAACATACTTATGTATACACTTAGCTCTAAACTAGAAATTATGCATAAATAATTAGATTCATTTTAGCTATTTGGGTTTTAATTTTTTTTTTTTGCAGCAATAAAATGCATGTATGATTTTGGTAGTTCAAATTTTTAAAGACGAATGCCTGGTTTGCTCGGAAACTATTAAGTCATGATTTGAAAAAAGTCAAAAAGAAAACCACATTGCATATTTCTAGATCAGATATAAAAGCGCGTGCAACATCTGCAATGACATCTATAAAGTTTCTGACGCCAACAGAATAACAACCCTCACATAGCAAAATGAAAGCCGCCATCATCTTCGCCTGCCTTTTGGCCGTTGCCTTCGCTCGCCCCAATCCCGATGCTGAAATCGTCAAATTGGACTCTGATGTTGGACCCGAAAGCTACGTATACAATTTGGAGACCAGCGATGGTACCAAGAAGGAGGAAGCTGGACAACTGAAGGATGTTGGCACTGATCACGAAGCTATCGTTGTGCGAGGAAGCTTCTCGTGGGTGGATGAGAAGACTGGCGAGAAATTCACCGTCAACTATGTTGCTGACGAGAACGGTTTCCAACCTCAAGGCGCTCACTTGCCCGTTGCATAAGTTGTTTGAAATAACGAAAATTCTTTAAGTTTAAATTGGAATAAAATTAAATGTATTAGTTACTGATACAGAGAAAAATTAGTAAAGTGTGTGATTTTCTTAAAACAAAGATATTACATTGAAGTTCGGTGTAATGGAAGTTTCATACTCAGTATACAAACCGACATACATTTAGTGCTTACTCGGTATTGTTTGAATGTGAACTACTTTATGCAAAAAAATAGTTTTTAGGTAACAAATTGCACAGATGGGCTAACCCTTCACATATGTGGTAATCGTTTAGTGTATACGTACACCTCAGGGTGGGGTAATTTCTCCACTTCTGTGGAACCTGACCGTCAACGATCTCCTTCAGGAACTGGAAAAAATGGGAGGTAGGATAATTTCATATGCCGATGATATTGTAATAGCAATCTCTCAGCAGACTATAATAGCAAAGAGCTCTCAACAGACTATCACTATGGTGCAAAAGTCGAGGACTAGAAGTAAATCCGGCAAAAACGGAACTGATACTGTTCAGCAGAAACTTAAAACACCTGCTCTTCAACAAATACTTTTAGGGGGAAAACCCCTTAAGGTAACAGAAAACGCTAAATAGCTAGGACTTGTACTGGATAGGAAGCTAAATTGGGGGCTCACAGTCGCAGATGGAGTACGCAAAGCTACGACGGCGCTATACTTCGGCGAAAGGCTCATTGGGGAAAAATGGGGTTTGAAACCCAGAATGATTCACTGGTTGTACACAGCAGTAGTTAGACCAATTCCCTACTACAGTATTGCAATATGGTGGAATGCCCTGGAGAAAGGCGTGAACATTAAAAGAGTTGATAGGCTTCAAAGACTTATAACCGGTGCAATGTCAACAACACCATCAAAAGCACTATATTTGATATTAAACTTCCTTCCGGAAAAGAACATAGCGCGCAGTGCAGCAATAAGGCTGAGCACTTTAAGTAAGTGGTCAAATACATACTATGGTCACGGTGAAATCCTGGATGGCACGGTGGTGCTTCCCGAACAGGTGGTCTATACAGTCCCGCCTATACTTGCCACCACAACGTTCGTGACCCTCCTACCCTCGAGGGAAGAGTGGGAACGAGACGTGGTAAGACAGGGCGAGTTCATCCATTAATACACAGATGGCTCAAAGCTCGATAACAGGGTGGACGGAGGTGTTTTTCAGGCTGAACTGATGGTAATAATGAAAGCCATGACACTGGTATAGTGTAATGCGATACCAGAAGATGATATCTACATTTGGACTGATAGCCAGGCGGCGATAGAGTGAGAGAGATAAAGTCTTTCCTAATAAAATATTTAGCACGCCATATTTCTTTTGGCTTTTGTCAATGTTATGCTTTGTTAAACAATCCCCAGAATATCCCGACATATTCTGCATGTTAAAGAATTGAAAAAGTGAATTATATTGCCTAATGTTCTTTAACATAAACTCTATGTAAATATAAGTCTGATATAATTATATTCAAAAATTCACAAATAGAAAAATTCATTCTAGAAATATATATAAAGAGACTTGTTCAGGGGTGTTCCATAATTTTCGGTATCATTAATATTAGGGCATATACCTATATTATTATTTTTCACTTATTCACTTATTTATTGAAATTAGTTTTTCAATACGCTCAAAAAAAGACGCAAGATTCTGCCCTTGCTCGAAAAATATGCGTTTATTGCCACCTTAAGCTCGTCACAAAAAGTTTTTCCACAAAAAGTATTGTATTTTCCAAATTTACTAACAAAAAGTAATCACTAGGCGCCAGATTTGGGTTGCTTGGATGACTGATTTCTTCAAAGTTACAGTCTGGTACAGCGGACTTCGAAACACGTGCTGAAAGAGCCGGAGCATTGTCAGGAAGCCAACCAGCAACTTGTTTTCCCCATTGTTCTTTTCTCTGATTACAATCTTCTTTCACTGAGAATTACTGAATAACTAGTATTTTATTGTAACAGTTTATTAATTACAGTAACAATTTATTAATATAAATAAATTTATTTTAGTTTCCCCCGGTAATACTGAGAATACGTTGAGTCCCCTCGTAGGTATATTGTGATTTCGTATGCTAATTCATCTAAAGAAGGGATCGAATGCATACAATAACTTTAAAAGTGAAATATGAAAGATATCATTACAACACCTCCTTTACCATAAGTTGTACATTGTATAGGGTAATTTTCCCATTTTTTAGAGAATTTCAGTCCATTAGGGTAATTTTCTATAAAATAATATGTTCTATTTTGCGGAAATTTTCAGGCTAATTGTTGAAGCATTATATATACATATACTTTATTCAATATCGGTGTAGCAGAAAAGTACTGTGTTGCGAGCTGAACAAATTAAATAATTAAAAAAATTTTGCATTGCAATACCTGTATATAATAATAATAATTGGTGATTAAGAACTTTGTTGGGTGCTTGGCCGAACTCGTCCTACTATTTGAGATGTGGAAGGGCCTAAAGTTTTATACCGACTCCGAACAGCAGCTGGTTTTATATTAGGAGCTTTTTCATGGCAAAAATACACTCGGGGGTTTGATATTACTTGCCGAGGGGCGACCTCTTATGTGCTTGCTTACCTTCTGGTGTGTTCAAAGTACAAACTTCAAAACCCACATTACTTATTACAAAAATATACCGATCTTGTTTTGAGAATAAAAACTGTAATAATTTTTTCACTTTTCAACTTTTCTGAAAGTTTAACAAGTTTCGTACAGAGGACTTTCGTTTTGTTTATCCACTTTTGGCACTTCAAAAGTATAAAAGTATAAAACCTTCCAAAAAATAGGCTAAAGACAGCTTTGAAGTCGCTTCGAAGAGAATATAAGAAAATTGGAATATGACAAAAGTTGTAACGCACAAAAAAGGTGGGGTAAACGAGCTTACGGTAAATTCTACAGCTGAGCCAAATTCTTCAACCGGTAATTGTGCGTCAGTTAAGTGTACGCTTGCATTGTTTTATGATCTCAGTCTGAGAAAATGTAATACGTTGCGTTCTGTTGTTAATGGTGAACAATGATTTTTTCTCTAGCTAAGATGCACTTTCAAAGTATAAAAATGAGTTACTACCTCGAACATTTATTGTTTCCGATGTATTAGCTTAAGTACCTTTGCCACAACTTTTAAACAAAGCTGCTATTGGCTGCACACAACTCGTGCATATTGACCCAGTGGAAATACGGAACAAACCGACCTCATAATTTTTCTTCTCAAAAAGCTGCATAATATTTTCTAGAGTTACCTTACAGTTTAAGTTATTTTGCCTTTTGCTTTAAGTCCCGTTATGTTTAAGCGTTGCTTGAAATTTGAGTTAATGAAAAAAAAAACTTATTGGGGACAAGTGCTTTCGTTAAGATTTTATTTCTTGTTGTAGCGATTGCGTGATATTTGTATACATATTTCAGTGCACCGAAGGTCAACACGGGTCAAATAAGCGATTTACAAATAGCGAGTTTGCATCAACGCACCAATCTCGCATTGTTTTCTATCGCTAGGAAGATATCGTCTAGGCAGCGTCTACTATGGGCGACATTGGCTTTATCGTTCATCTATACTATAATCAGACCGGACTTGGAAAATAGATGTCCCGATCCTGCGAAGTCTTTAATAGGATAATGCAAAACTAGATTGAAGAGGGAAGGCATCACCTTGTTTAACACCACTGTTAATATTAAATAAGCTCGTCATATTTTGTCGTATAGAAACTCTTCCTTTCGTGCCTTTCTGCGTAAGCATTGTTAAAGGAACCAACTGTGATGGGACTCCTAATTCCTTATTCTGGGAATAGCCTGTTGCACCTTAAAAAAGCTATAAAAGCAAGAGGAATGAACAAAAAACGTCCTTACACGTAGTGTTCTTCAGTCACTCGTTAATTCGATGCCACGTCGACTAGTACCAGTTAAAATATATAACAGAGGGCTTACAAGCTATTAAATATTAGTTTATATTGTTTTCTTAAGACTTAGTTAAATATTAGTTTCGTCCCTTATATCTATTTATTTTACGCCCTTTTTAGTTATTAAATTCTTGCAATAAAAAATTAAATATTATATGAATTTCCAATGTTGTTAAATATATTTGAAGTATTGAATAGGTAAATATAATATGTTACTACTACCAATTATACGACATTTATGCGGTTTCTACAATTCCATAGCTTCAGGATCAGGATAATTGTGAATATAATAACCTTTACATTGTAAAAACTTCAACTAACTATGCGGCGTTGAATCTGAATTATTAAATTCAACGTTTTAGTTGATGCGACACTTATAATGCGATTAGAAAATTAAAAATACTCTATCATCCATCAAGCATTATGGCGTACGATGCTGCGTGTCGACAGCACAGCTACGAAGGCATTATTTTGATCGTTGGCACTGTAGAAGCTGAAGCACATTATTATTGTGGAATAAAACTTTCTTTCATGTATGCCCTTAGTCGAGTTTATTCTTCAGCAAGATGATGCTCCCCCCACGTAGATAAATTAACCAAAAACTACCTGCTTGTCAGAAATATAAGTGTGAGAATTACGCTGATTGATGTATTATATTATGAACCATTCAAATCAAGAGAGGCGTGAAAAAATATCCTCCATACATATAGATAACTTACATAGAAACACTGAAATGGAAGATCTTATCTCACCTGTCGTGCTCTCCAGATATTGATCCCTCAAACTATCACATGTACATACATACCAGGTAGATACCTATGAAATGAGACTTTTTTTTAATTTCAAACGTTTAATAGCAAAAAATGGTTACAAATTTAATCTGCAAAATAATAGCCATCTGGCTATGTATGTTTCGATCTATGGTATATGTTATGGCTGATCAGCATTTCATTTATATGAAGAAATCAAAAAATGGATCGATCTATGGGTGCCTTCAAAACTACAAACAATAAGAGGTACTTCAAAAATTTTAGGATAAAACGGTGAAGGCAAAGTTCACCCCTAATGGTTTTCACAAATCAACAATTTTCGTAGTGCATTTTTGTTCTTTATACGATTCTTCAGCGAACCCGAACTTATTTCACTAAATTATAGATTATCTATTATTCTAAATGCTACTAAAAATACACTCGAACTCGAAAGACTCTGCCTTTATCACATAATATTCCAAATTTTCATATGTAAATCGATAAATGAAGCTAACAAAATGTGCAAATGGTGTAAACAAATTATTACAGTCATCCTTTTGGCTTAATTTTATATACAGTAAGGATGAAATTTTCTGATTCATGCAGATCTGAGGAAAACAAAGTCATCTTATCTTTTTTTCTTTTACTAAACGTACGCGTTAAAAGTCAAATAAAAGTATTGGAAGGCTTAAGAAAAGTACCAATGTGTATAAACTCTTTGGAAGGAATGATTAATTAATGATGCAAAACGGTTAAAATCGATCTAGCGGGATATTTTATTGCATTTCGAGATATTTTATTGCAAAGTTTGAATTCCGTGAAATCGACGCGTTCCGTACTAAGATTATTTTTACACAAATATTCGCCTCAAATATGATTAAATAACTACAGTCCAAAATAACAGCACCATATAAAGCCTCCGGTTTAACATTAGTAGACATTTCCTGTCCAGCACTAAGCTCAAACCAACAATTTGAACCATTTACAATAATACCTACAATTTTACACTTTTTCACTAAGTTGAACCAGAGATAAGAAGTAATAATAATAAAAAATTGAAATAGCAGAATCTACAAGTGTATGTATGTATTCTTATGAACTACAAAAATGTGCTTGTATTTGAACTAGCATAAGTTTCATGAATTCTAAACCTTAATATCTTTATTGTTTGCCAGCCCGTTTATGCCCTTCTCCTATACTTAATACTCATATTTATATCAAAATCAAAATAGTTCCTCATATTTTAAAAGCTTCAACTAAACTTTAGCGAATAAAGTAGACCTATTCAACCATACTAAAATATATGAATATATTTACAAAATAAAAAAAATTACAATGGTTCTTCTAGCTGATTAACAAATAAACGCAGAGCGCACAAACAAATCAAGTTTACTAATTAATGAAATTCATTTATTAGTTTAGTAGTTTTCAAGAATTCCACAAACACAATTTGACACCGAATTTAGTATAAAAGCACAAAATCGATACGTCGTTTGCAACATACAGTAACCTGATTCGGTAGTCTGCACAACCAGCAAACAAAAAATTATCAAAATGAAATTCGTTATCGTTTTCGTCGCTCTCTTCGCTTTGGCTTATGCTGCCCCAGCTGCCCCTGAAGTGGAGATCCTGGAATTGAAATCTGATGTCGAGCCAGAACAATACAGCTACTCGTAAGTTATCACTTTAACAACTTAGCCACAGTCCTGACTTAGAATGTACCTTTTTCCATCCACCAAAACGCACTAAATTTGAGAATTACCCTGCTAAAACCCCGCTAACTGTTCATTTTTATATAATATTACAGCCTGAAGACCAGCGATGGCACAGCCAAGCAAGAAGATGGTCATTTGGTTAACCCTGGTGCTGAGGATGAACACATTGTTGCCCATGGCTCTTACTCCTTCGTTGCTGATGATGGTCAGACCTACACTGTCAACTACATCGCTGATGAGAATGGTTTCCAACCACAAGGTGCTCATTTGCCAGTCGCCCCTGTGGCTTAAGTCGGCACTTATTTTTTGAGTGTGATTGTGTGGAACTGTTATTAGGTCTAAGGTAAAAATGATGTTTAATAAAATAAATTAAAAAAGGCAGTTTTGTTTTATAACTTTTAAACTCATTTTTGTTATGAAAATATAAGCCTTCGTATAAGGACACAAAACCTCTCCCAAGTTTCTAATGAGAAGGTGCTTTGTTCTGCTCTGTTACTGTTTTTTTTTTCCAAAATCATGAAAATTAAAGAAAACAAAATTAACTGAAAGAAAATTCGTGGCTTAAACATTTTGGACACAAAACCTCTCCCAAGTTTCTAATGAGAAGGTGCTTTGTTCTGCTCTGTTACTGTTTTTTTTCATGAAAGTTAAAGAAAACAAAATTAACTGAAAGAAAATTCGTGGCTTAAACATTTTGAAGGCTGCACCTCTGATCAGTTTTGTCCTTCTGCAGCCTCTCTCAGCCTACCAAGCTCGCTTGTGAGGCAGAGTAACGCCTTCGCTAACCGTGACTTACAGTGGTTGAGGGGCCGTCTAAGGTCATGAGCGCAGCTTTGTTGTCGCTACATACACATACAGATCTGCCTCTCCATCTGTTTTCCACAACAAAGTTCATCGCTTCTTGAACAGTAACACAGATGCATGCATTCCAAGAGCAAAGTGCAGCTTTGCCAAGCTGGATTCCACGTAGACCCCAAAGCCGGAGCTGTGGTCGGTCCTCGAGCCATCCGTGAAAATGCGAAAACAGTGTTTGCCGGGCTGATTTTCAGACTGCACCACACTATATCTCTTGTCAAGCACGACTCTGAATGGCATGGAGCCAATCGGCATGGCGAGGATCGTTGAATCGGTGTCCATGCCTACTCTGTTGTCCAATGCCGGACACGGGCCGTACGAATTCCCATTGGGTTTCAGCCTGCAGATGGCCTTCAAGGCCTCTCCTTGGATGAAAACATCACGTGGTGGTTGACTAACCGAGCATTTAATGCCGGGCCTGAAGTAGTCGGAAAAGCTCCGGTGCAACAGATGGCCACAGAAGGCTGTCAGTGGAGTTTACTATCAAGAATTACTTCAAGAAATTTAATTTCTTTGGATAGCTGGATTGTGACTCCTTTTAGCTTAGGTAGAACGAGTCCATCTAACTTCCTCCTTCTGGTGAGGAGGATAATAGCAGTCTTGGTGGGGTTTGCCGATAGCCCATTCGCACAGCACCAAGTGTCAGTCATATCCAGAGTTTTCTGCACTTTCCTACAGATGTTCATAAGCGAAGAGCCTGTTACCAATCAGGCAACATCATCCACATATGCTTGTGCGTAGACTCCCGAATCGTTTAAGGTGGTGAGCACAGGATCGGTCACCATGCACCAGAGCAATGGAGACAGCACACCGCCTTGGAGATAACCTCTATTAACGCTGGATGACACCAGCAGAACTTCCATTGCTCGCACCGTAACGATTCTTTGGGCCAGCATCGAACGAATCCAATTCCCTAGCACCCGGTCCACGCCATGCCTTAGTTGGCTTAAGTTAATTTACCACGAAGCCCATCTTCACATATAAGTATCATACATACATAGGCTGGCAGTATTTCAAATTTTTATTAATGTAACAAAATTTTGGAATTTAAACCATTCAAAATGAACGAGTCATATAAAACTTTAAATAAATTTTTTTTATATCATACAATTTAGCAGCATACTGTGAACTTCGAAAGACCTAAAAATTATTTGATTATAACTCTACATATGCGCTTATCAATTTCAATTAACCTTCCAACTTCATTTCATTGAGATCTTCATTTGTTGGTGAAATAAAATGCATTCGTAATTCAAATGAGTGTGACATATTTTACTTACATGGAAAAATAGTGAGGCTAACATTGAGCGAAAAATTGTATGTTTAAACGAATTGCTGAATCTCGAACTCGTGACTTTATCTCTCTCAGCTCTCAGCTGTTGGCCAAATAAGCCAATAAATTAAGAGTCTACTTCCGTTAGTCGAATATCATTTTTTTGGATTGACCGTCAACTGAACCGTCATATGTAAGCAGTAATATTTTCAAAAAGTCCACATAAAACTTACACACACTGTGTCATGGATCTGGAAGTTAATATGTCAAACTTAAATTACGATATTGGGCGCAGAAGTAAATAAACTAAAATCTTAAATCTATTAACTTACACTAATTTGCAACGAAATGCTTGAGCACAAGCCCATGGTATAAATAATCGAATCAGAAGCATGCAATATATAGTGTAGCCCTCATATGATAGAATTGCCACTAAGGCATCAATGAGGTTAATCCAAAATAGGATCATCCAAATAGTTCTCGAGTAATTTCGGGGCTAATGCACCAACTATTGCACATCAACAGTTTAACCCGTTTTGATACTCCTCTTTTGTGGATGATAATTTTTTTTTATTAAAATTATAGAATTAGAGAATTCGGCTGAAAAGTTCGTGGATGAAAACTTTCTAAGAAGAAGAAGTATTTTTCCCGTGGCAGCCAGAGGTTTATCTTTGCAAGCCGAGTAGCAACCCTTTAGAACACCTTCTTCTATAATTTAATGTTTCTGGCCTTCAGTACCGCAACACGTGACCAACCGAGAACCACTCAGCAACAGAGGCCTTTATTATTTAATGAGGCTCATTACAAAGAAACACGTAAAGCACGGCCCTCGCACTTTTCCAAACTTACTTGCTTTCCTAGGTCCTAAAAAGAAATTCCATTCCTCAACCCCAAAAATCTTTTCCTTCCAATCCTTACTCCCGCACAAAAGTCAGCGCATTACTTGAATTTTGGCTGCTAAAGCAAAGAAAAAGACACAGTTGCACATTGCATCAGAGGTGCCAGCAAGAGGAAGCGGACAATCGCGGAAATAGCGCAGGCACACCAAAATTTAGCGAAGTCCTCAACCATCTGTTGTGTGATCCTTCTGGCACAAAGATGTGAAACACAGATGGCTCTCTGAACAATTAGAAGTAGTTGTTCCTAAGCAACGACAGGTGGGCATTCCCACTATTTAGGATTGGTAGTAACAGACTAATCCTACCTATGCTGCCAGAAAGCAAAATAGATGAACGCAACAAACGCAAGACTGTGTTTTGTCGAGGCCCTATGCTCCCGAGGGGAGTGAACAAGAAAAAAAAAGTTATATTAATTACAAAATTATATTATACCTGGTCTTAACAAAAAGATACTTAGCCTCAACTGGACCTTCCGGATATATGTATACGTTTACGTTTATTGAAACCAGAATTGACATCCGATATGAATAGATATAAACCGGCGAAAAGGGCGTGCTTTTTTTTGAAATGAGAATTAAAATCTTCATTCAGTTCGGCTGCTTTACACCACAATACCTATCACGGTTCGTTCGCGATTTGGTAAATTGTTATAATGTCCATATTATACGGACTGCGTCTGTTCACAATTCAGTCTTGTAAAATGATATTAGCTTTCCTCAAGGGCCATACCGTTCAAGTTCGATAACGCTCACACGCTCGCTTAGCATTCTTGTTGATTTTCTGATCATGTTGTCGACTAGTTCGTTGTATTATATTCGTATTGGCTTTGGTAGTTCGTTGAAAATAGAGACCGAGAATAGAAAAACGTATAATACGAGGGTAGAGGGACCCCGTTGTTCCGTGCCCTTCCTTCAATGCCCTTATGGACTGAAACTAAATAGAAATATAGCTTACAATTCGCTAACAACCTTTCTACTACAGGTATCTTCCTGCTCTGAAGAACGTTCTTGAACGTTATACTAAACGATGTACTATAATTGTTTTAATCTAGGCAGTTAACCTTGGAGTTGGTCCAAGTAGTATCACGAGATAGGTATGTTGCTTTCCAACTGCGTATGATGTGGATAGGTCCTAATGTACCATATACTTAAACCTTCTGAAAGTTTGTGATATACGATAAAGTAGTCCCTGAAAATTAGAATAGATGGTGTTGCCACCTCGAACCACATAATTGGCTCGTAAAAGAGCATTTTTCAAAGGAACACGGACTATTTTTCCTACGGAACTCTCTAATGTAATTTCGATTTTCTTCTTTACGCAAAAATCTATCACCCAAACCAAGCATAAGCTTGAAAAATTATACTAGATTCTTCGCGATCGACTGGATCCATCCAACTCTAGCTTAGCTATTTTGATACGCTCCACAGTGCGGCCGATTCCCAAAAAGCTGGCCAAAAGTCGAAAAAAAAGTTTCTAGATAGAGTTTTTTTGTCCTTGGGTTGGCTACAGTAATGCCTTGAGAAGTGAAAACCGTTCATAGCAACGTCCTGTACCCTAAGTATCCTCTGTATTTTCAGTCGCAACGTGGCCTTCGTTTGAGCATCGTATTACTGTCGATGAATAGTGAAAGTTGTACACATTTGAAAGATTTTGTAATGGAGTAAATTGAACAAAACTAAATGGAATCATCTTCGGAAGGTTAGTAAAATACGAGAAATCTTTAGTATATATCAATACCTCGACACAAAATTTTTAGCTGCAGCAATACGTAGATACATTTTTTGCAATTTTTTTTATAAAATTTGAGTTTTCAAACTGTATAGTAATACAACGCCGTCATAAGCTGCTTTGAAACCTATTAAAGGTCACTCAAAAAAGTAATGGTTACTGAATAAAGCTGCTACCACTTGCTACCTTGCGACCCCGAAAACATATAAATTTACATGCATCTTGATAATGTTCTTGAATATACGCTATTTCACGTGAGGGGGTGGCCAATAGGAGTGGAAGGGGGTGGATTTTCAAAATTTTAAGATCAAATTCGTAATCAGCGACCCTGAAAACATAAATTAACATGCATCTTGATTATGTTCTAGAATATACGCTATTTCACGTGAGGGGGTGGCCAATAGGGGTGGAAGGGGGTGGATTTTTAAAATTTTAAGATCAAATTCGTAATCAGCGACCCCGAAAACATAAATTAACATGCATCTTGATTATGTTCTAGAATATACGCTATTTCACGTGAGGGGGTGGCCAATAGGAGTGGAAGGGGGTGGATTTTCAAAATTTTAAGATCAAATTCGTAATCAGCGACCCTGAAAACATAAATTAACATGCATCTTGATTATGTTCTAGAATATACGCTATTTCACGTGAGGGGGTGGCCAATAGGGGTGGAAGGGGGTGGATTTTCAAAATTTTAAGATCAAATTCGTAATCAGCGACCCCGACAACCCCCGAGTAAGAAATTTTGAATCAATTACTTAATTTTTTGAATTTTGGCCAACTTTTCGGGAATCGGCCGCACTGTGCGCTCTTACCAGCGCAAGTGACGTCAAGGGATCTGATCTCCCCACACCAGACGTCGTCAATACGTATGAAAATCCACGTTAAACACTGAGTTAGCCTGCCCGAACTTTAACAAGCTGCAGGCTTTACGCGCCTTTTATACCATGTCGTTACAATGAACAAAACATCAATTCAGCGCAACACGTCAGAGATCTAGAAGTGTTGTGATCATCGATAATACAAGCCTCTCGAGAAATCCTTTTATTTGGAAAGCAGTTGAAGTGTAGAGAACTAAATTTAAACTCCTTCTTTAAACTAGCCTTCGGGTCGGCTCTCCTTGTTTGTGATGATCTGCCTGGCAATCCTTTCGCTACTTCCATCTGCAACACTTGCTCCCTGCGTGATACTCTGGTCTTCTCATTAAATGACCGCAACACCGTAGATGGTTTTCCTGGAGCTAAGTGCTGATTGGATCACCTTTATTGCTACCAAGAATAAAAGTGTTTTGAATCTTGTCCAACAGTGTAACGCCGCTTTTGTAGATTTTTTCTTTTCATTTCTGTGGAATTTTCTTATAGCACAGGACCCGGAGGCTGCCCTCCAGCTTTGCCATCCACATTGAATTAGATGAGCAATTTTTTCGAAGGTGCCATCTTCGCTGACATGCGAGCCCAAATATTTAAAGCTATGACCTATTTTGAGAGGAGCATTAATTACACTGTGCCACAAAAAAAAAAACGAAATACACCTGACAAATTACACACTGTAGGTTGCTTATATGGTCGAATAATGCATAAAAATATTTTTGTTATTTTTGTTGTACCCTCCAATTTTTATTTATTTATAAAAAACCGTTTTTTCAGACTTTGCGCGGTAATCTACGGATATCTCAGTCATTTTTTCACCGATTTTCAATATTTTATATGTTTTGAAAATGATATTGTCAGACCTTTCAAATGATGTACAACAAGTAATTATTCAAACTAGTTAGTTCTGATTTTTATTTGATTAAACATTATTTAACATTTAATTATGCATTATTCGACCATATAAACAACCTACAGTGTGTCATTTGTCGGGTGTATTTTCAGTGTTGCACCGTGTTATTGTAAGAGCTGAACGTTCACAACTCGCTGTGACAAAATGAAACTCCATTGCTCCGGTCTTTGTGCGGCTTACTCGTAATCCGTTCGATTCAAGGACAGTAACCCACCGGTTCAGATTTTCTAAGAGAATCGCTTAGGTGCGCGCTAGAAGGGCTACAGCATCAGCATACAGCACTGTCTAAGGAAGGTTGCTTTGTACTTTACGCGAAAGGAAGTCCATACCCGAATAAAGAGAAGAAAGCTGAGCCTAGGTGTATGCCTACATTAACGTTGAAACTTTGGGTCAGCTCACGCGCACATGTTACCTGGATAGTTACTTGAGGGAACTAAATTTAAACAATCTTGAAAAATAAAACGTATTTTTGTCTTATATTAAAGTGACATCTTTAAAAACTTATTGCGTTACGCTCGTAACTCTCTTAAATGAATACGATTTGATTGTTGTTAAATAACACTAACACCATTTTATCATTTTTTTAATTGGTTAGCTGAAAATTTCCGAAATTACCCAACAGACATTTATTTATTAGTCTTCGAAACCAAATTAACGTTTCCAATGTTTCCTGTTTTAATATGTACAAAAAAGATTAATGTGAAAAAAGTGCTAGATTATCTGCAGAATTATGTATGGATGGGCAGTAATAATAAACCGCGCTGCATTCGTAGACTTATAAGTTCCTTAAAATCAACAACGCTACGTGTATTGAAAATACTTCTCCAACTATTCGCATTTTATTTTTCTCCTTGTTCACTCCTCTCGGGGGCATATGGCCTCGACAAGACTCTTCTGTTGTACACGGATCTGCGCTGTTGTTTTTGCACCGCCCCATGAGATGTCGGCATCTCCTAGTTCGCGCAGCATCGACCTTCTCCAAGTATTTTTCGCAGTGTGTGACCTATGCATCCCCACTTTCTGCGTTTGATTTGCCTAAGAATGGGTTCCTCGTTTGTTAATCTCCACAGTGCGTCGTTACTGATGGTGTTTGGCCAGAACATTCTGCAGATGATGCGAAGGCATTTGTTGATGAATAATTGTAGCCCCTGTGTGATGGGGTTAGAAACCAGCCGTGTTTCCATACAATAATACTGCCTTTACGATGGAGCCGAATAATCGTAGTTTAGTACGTCTGGAGATTTGCAAACTCCCCCATACCATATGCATTCGCCCGAATACCGCCTTTTCTTTGTTTAGCCTGCAGTTGACATCTTCATCTGCTCCACCATCTGCCGTGATGATGCAGCCGAGGCAGAAGCTTTCAACGAATTCCACCGGGCATCCGTCAACCAATATCTATCCGCCTTGCGTTGTTGTGGTTAACTCTCGTGGCATTGATCTTGGCCAACTATTCGCATACTTATCATCAAATCTGTTGTTCCAAGCGATTACAGATATTCACGTATGAAACTATATTACTATAAATCATTGTCCTTTATCGAGTGCTAAAATGCATACCATACTCGGCAGGTTTCAATGACATGAGTAGTTTATTGTCAACTTGCTGCAAAAATATACATAGCTGTTTTAACTCATCATCTTTTCTAAACAACAATCGACCATCAGCTACTCACTAGGCCGAACATGATCTACTGTTCGGTAAAATAAACTTCCAAAACTTCAAAATTAATAGGCAGATGCAGATGTTTCTTATTGAACACTCTACCTGCATACTTAGATACCACATATCAACTTATATTTATTTGAGTTTAAGTTGTTTGTTTCTTTAACAAGTCAAGATTGCGCGTGTGCGCAGCTTGTTTTCCAACACCTTAAAATACTACAACCTGCATAGCCTTGCTACATCGTAAAGGCGTGAATTATGATTTCATAAAATATATAATAAATAACATTGGCACTGCGATCTGCACATGGCAACACAAATCTTAGCGTCGGAGAAGAAATTAAAAATATAAACAATATCAGCTTAATTTGGATTCAAGACAAAAACTAATGCAAAAAAATTCATTGAAAACAAGACAAGTAACAACCAAAAACAAACAAAAAATAGTTATGATGAAGAAGATTTAAACTTGTTTACAACACACAAACATGTACCGTACAACAGTTCAAAAGGCGCATTTACGGCAAAAACACAAAAAGTCAAAAAATCAAAAAGTCGAAAAGCCAAAGAAAATCTGCGTAGACATAGAAGAAATAAATATACAAATTTAACACACATTTTGTTTATGCTTATCCAAGTCGAGGAAATGAATAAGCTTACTGTTTTTGGTTGCACTGATCCAATGTATCGCCTCGCTTCAACGGTCCACAGATAATGACACTGTGAAGCAATTAGTCAATACCCACAACTATTACATACTTACGTACAACAGAGACGCATTCATCAAAAGTAGGTAAAACAGCAAAAACAAACAATCTGGCTTTACTCTCAACGAACTGTAATTGAAAATCCACGGTTAGACTTGCTTTAGAAGATGAACTTGAAAATCTATCGAAAATTTAGTAATAGTATAAAAAGCATGCGATAGAATATGAATTTGTCATTCAATCAAACACAGTAAACAGTGAACCACAGCTCAGCTGCCAGCGCCAGTAATCCATTACAATCAAAACTTATCAATATGAAATTCGTTATTGTTTTTGTTGCTCTCTTCGCCGTGGCTTTGGCTGCTCCTCCAGCACAGCAAGTGGAAATCGTGCGCCAGGATTCCGATGTCCAACCCGAGGGATACCGTTTCGGTTACGCAACTAGCGATGGTTCGCAGCACGATGAAGAAGGCCAGCTCAAGAATGTCGGCAGCGAAGATGAGGCCATCGTCGTAAAGGGTTCATATAGCTTTGTTGCCGATGATGGTGTGACATACACAGTCAACTACATTGCCGATGAAAATGGATTCCAGCCCCAAGGCGCTCATTTGCCCGTAGCTTAAATTAAAAATTCATTTAGTTAGCACAGCAATAAGGATGCCGGTATACAGAGTGTTTTTGATTGTGTATTATTTTTACAAGTGTTGTTTAAATTTTGAACGAAAAAGTTTGAAGTTTGAACGAAAAAAATAAGCGCTTTAATATATTTTTTTACCAAAAAGACAAACGAAGTTGTGTATTGAATATTTTAGAAAACGAAAAGTAACAATTTGTACCAAGGCGTATTCATTAAAGATGGCACTAGACCAACAACAAAGTTTTGTACATTTGATTGTCAAAGAAAAGTATTGGCAAAATAAAAAACAAAGAATGGCTTCCTCTGACAGCCACATGAACACTACAAAAGAAAAAACATAAGTCAGCTGATTTACCGATACCATCTTTAATATATTCATCCGGAATATATATGAATACATACATATAAAAACAGTTGCCTTGAAGTAGCTTTGAAGGCTCTGATTTTAAAAGCATCTACACATTTAGTACGGTAATCGAGTTTCGTTTTTCGAAACGGTTTGCTGATGATTGTTTTGTATCTTTTTTAGTTTAAAACCTCGGGCACAAAACATTAACAGGGTAGAAAATATTTTTTCTAATAGATGTCGCACTTCGGCATTCAATGGAATGTATTCTAGTGTATTTCTGCTATGGAAAAGGTTCTCATAAAAACCAATTGCCACTCGTAATCGGCTTAAAATTGTAGATCTCTTTATTTGTGGAACAACATCAAGACGCCTATCACAAATAGAAAGAGGAGCTCGGCCAAATACTCAAAAAGGGTATAAGCGCCAATTATGTAATTATATAAGTTGTGTATATGTATATAATATATATATTAGGGAAAAAGAAATCCATTATTTTTGTGTAAAAATTTAACGCAAATGGCCAAAACTGTTTTATGTCGACCTTCAATGCTGCGAATATTAACATGCCGATAATTTTTTTTTTCTGATTTTATTGATATTTTCGAAATTATCGACATTTTCAAAAACCATAAAAATGCCTGAACGGAATCGACGAAACCAAAATTGTACGTAATTAGCTGTTACAGTATCGGTACCATACCATGGATACATCGAGTGAAGCCAAGTTCTTCTCCACCTGATCTGTCCAACGCAAATGAGCCCTTCATCTTCCTCTGCTACCAACAGCTGGTACCGCTATGAATACTTTCAGGTCCGCAGCCACTTCTACATTTGTTTCTAAACACCCGCGCGCTTATGCGCAAAGGCATTAAAATTTTGTTCGCATAACGGTTGTATGTAACAATGCAAAGGAATTGAGGTAGGTAAAGGCACATTCGAGTATGTTACGGTGATATATGCTGACCACACAGGTCACTCAATATTACCCCTATGAACTTTTATCTTGGGGGTATTTCAATAGTAAAGTATGTGAAACCAACCCAGCGACCGAATCAACACTAAAAGAAAATAATGTTCGCCTTCAAAATCTAGAGGAAATAATGCAAAAACCATCGCACTTGCTTATTTGTAATAGTTAGCAATTCATTTTAATTTAGCCACCTCGGCAGGCAATGGCAAACCTCTGAGTGTATTTCTACCATGAAAAAGCTCCTCCTCACGTCAGAAATAGGAGGAGGAGCTTGGCAAAACACTAATAAAGAGTGTAAGGGATAATTATATATACGAGGTGTGTTTAAACAATAAGGAGAAGGTTTCAAATTTCGTGGGCTACGTACATTCGACTTTCGATTATTATTATTTTTATGCTGATACACTCGTCTCGAAGATATGTTCACGGTTTCAGCAATACGTGCATGTTTAGTTTGTCTGTGAGAGGCATAAATGAGCCAAGTGTTTTGCGTGTTCGGCGATTTTCTGCTGTTGAAAAACTGGATCAAAGAGTTGCAACAAAACTTGTGTAAAAAATTAATTTAAGTGCTCAAAAATACTTGATATTTTGACAATGGCATACGGTGAGAGTACTCTGAGTCAAAGCAATGTTTACAAAAAGTACAAGCTTTTCACATAAGGTCGAGAAGATGTGAATTACGGCTCTGGACGACTCTGGATGCCCCAGCACATCAACAACCGATAAAAATGTTGAGAAAGTGAAGAAAATTGTTAGGGAAAATCGTCAAATCACAATTAGAGAAGTTGCTGAGGATGTCGGCATATCGTTTGACTCATGTCATGCAAATTCGGAAATCGGAAGTTTTGGGTGTGAAGTGTGTGCTGAATTTTGGCCAAAAACAACGTCACATGAGCATCGCTCAGGAATTGTTGAATGACGCCAACGATGATCCAGATTTGCTTAAAAGGGTCATAACAGGTAACGAATCACAGGTATAAGGTTATGACATCGAAACAAAAGCCCCACCGTCCCAATGGAAGCGTCCGAATCACCGAACACGCAAAACACTTGTCCTATTTATGCCTCTCACAAACACACTAAATATGCTCGTATTCCTAAAGCCGTAAGCATATCTTCGAGCCGAGTGCACCAACATAAAAACACGAAAATCGAATGTATGTAGCTCGCGAAATTTGAAACCTTCGCCTTATATTTTGAACACACCTCGTATAAGTAGATATGTAAATATTTATATATCACTCCTACTTACTCTACCGGCCAGTACACATTTTTGCTCGAGTTGTTGCACGTACGGGCAGCCGGGCATGTACGGAGTATAAATCGACTCCTGTGAGCATTCTGACCATACATATGTTTATATCTATTTCAATTCATACAACCGTAATGTGAACAAAATTAAAATACTCTTTCCTACACTACTAAGCGCGTGTGTAAAAATAATTTAAATGAATTTGAGAAAACAGCAACAGACTTCATGGCGCTGCAAGTATGCATGTAGAGCGCTAGTATGCCAACTGCGCTGAAGTGAAGATTTCTGTTTTATGGGGCTTTATGGTGGCCTTCAAAATAGCAACTATATTTTATATCGCTTAGATATGCTGTTGTTGTTTTATTTAAGTAGATCAAATATTAAGAGTTTGACTTCTAATTGTTGTTTGTTCTTATTATGAAATGCTTCGAATAAAAAATCTAAGTCATGGTTAAAAAAAATATAGTTGAATGAATATTGATACTGTTGACTTCAACTTACAAAGCCAGTAGGTCAATTTCATTTTCATTAAATATGTTAAAATGTCCGTCGCATTAACTGAATGGGTTAGTGCGTGCTTACCAGTCGAATCTCCGTGCATGAAACCCCAAAATGATAGAAAAAGCTTTTTCTAAAGACGGTCGCCCCCCGAAAGCCAATGGCGAACCTCCGAGTGCATTCTGCCATGAAAAAGCTGCCGTTCGAAGTCGGCTTAAAACTTTAGGTCCCTCCATTTGTGAAACTACATCAGGACGCCCGCCACAACTAGTAGGAGGATCTCTGCCAAACACCCAAATAAGGCGTAAGCGCCAAGTATGTATGTATGTATGTAACTATATTAAAATTTTCACAGTAGTATGGTATCAACACTCAAATTACTTTTTCTCATAGAAAGCCAATTTTTCTTTATAAAAGAATTTTTTATTTCATTTTATATCAAAACAACTAACAGATTTATTAACAAACGTCGACTTAGGCCACAGGGGCGACTGGCAAATGAGCACCTTGTGGTTGGAAACCGTTCTCATCAGCGACGTAGTTGACAGTGTAGGTCTGACCATCATCAGCAACGAAGGAGTAAGAGCCACGGGCAACAATGTGTTCATCCTCAGCACCAGCGTTAACCAAATGACCATCTTCTGACTTTACTGTGCCATCGCTGGTCTTCAGGCTGTAATATGAAACCCATATATACACATAATGAATATTTAAATAAAAACCTTTTTTTCATATCCTGCCTGGCATTCGTCTCTTTTCACATTTAATTAATTGATTGCTTATGTTTTTTACTTACGCGAAACTGTATTGCTCTGGTTCAACATCAGATTTCAATTCCAGGATCTCCACTGCAGGGGCAGGTGGGGCAGCAAAAGTCAAAGCGAAGAGAGCAACAAAAACAATAACGAATTTCATTTTGATTATTTTTGGTGGTTTGTTTGCCGGTTGTACAGATTACGAGATCAGACTACTAACTGTTGATGTTAACATATTGGCAACTAGCTTTTATATGAAAGTTTTGTCAAATCAAACTATAAACCAAAACTCATGTTTTTCATTATTCTTAAAGACACATGCAATCGGATTTGGCTTTTTGATGTTGGTCATTTATGCTTTGAAACAAGTTTTACTCGAATAAGGTAAAAATTTACGTCAACAACGAAACCTTTTTTGTTGCAAATATTTATGCAAATATTTTATGCAAATATTTTTGTCCAAAATTAGCAAAGCCTACCGAATTTTTAGTTTCGTCCAATATGCAAATGAAAGAAAGAAGAAAAAACCGATTCTAATAGTTATCCGAAAAATAAAAGAGAGTGAAATAAATTTTAGTATTTGTCCTATTTGATGCGTTCTTTTCCTCATCTGGTAAAATATGTTTAACCAGGTGTTGGTGCTGTGATTTTGTCTTCCCCCCTACAGAACCTACAAGTTCCATTGAAGTATTCACAGTTTAGTAAGATGATAATTCAATCTTCTGTAATTCCATATAGTTTTTAAATCGCTTAAGGTTAAAGCTACCTATAAACGATTGGGATAAACTTGATGCCTTCCCGTAATAAGCTCTTCTTTATCCTTTTCCTAGGCCACTAAATGTGGAGGCCGCCCCTTTCCTGGCTAATTTATCTGTCACTTGCTCTTGCATTTCCTTCATTTCTGATTTATATTTTTTATTGCCCAGAAGCGTTAGACAAAACTGAACATGGATTGCATCATGTCCCTTGCATTGCAATCTCAAGAGTTAGTTCAGCAATAATACATATTAAATTTTTGACCTAAGCTTTAACTGTTCTTAGTATAGCCCTTCTCGCTTGGGCTTGGATATCAATATAAAGAAGTATGAGGTCCTGTGTTATGCATGTACATGCACATTTTTGTAACCTTACTAATTGCTTCGTCGCATAATTCTTGCAGACTACAGTGCTGCAGGAAATCATAGCTTTGACGATTCATGGCAGTAATTTTTTGTGTACGTCCCCAATTTTCCCCTGCAATCGATTTGCATGTCATTATACTCGAGTGAGCTTTTTCCGCAATCTTTTCTATGTGAGCCTTCCATAGTAATTTTTGGTCAAGTACTATTCTCAAGAATTTTACTTCCCTTTGGATTTTTTACCTAAATTCTAAATTGGTTTAAGATGCTTGAGCTTGTATTTCCTTGTTAGTGTTACAGTGGTGATTTTTGCACAGACCACTTTCTAGTCCGTTTTAACCTTAATTAAAGTCTGTTACATAAAGTCTCTTCGAATTTCCCTCTTCATATTATGATTACGTCGTCAGCATAACCTTAAAATGATAAGACGTTGTTGTCTAATTCCATCAAGAATTCATATATTACTAAGCTTCGCATTATGGTGATAGTAGACCACTTTGCGCGTACCCTCTGGATGTATTTGCCGTTATGCCAGCCGAGCTGATTGTAATCTCCACTTAGTCTTACCATAAGTTCTATTACAAGTTAAGTCCGTTATACTAATATCCAATTCTGACCACAAACTGTAGTCCAATGCATTCAGATTTGGACTTCCAGACTGCCAATCTTCTGGAATCTACGAACCCAGGAATATATTTTTTAGCCAGCTGGGTGGTTTTTGCCTTCTTGGCTGGAGCGGAATAATGCTGCATGATCCAACATTCTCCATTGAATAAAGTACTGCTCAACTGCTTCACCACGCCTTCTAAGACATACTTCTGGTACACTTTTGTGCCTGTCTTAACCACTTTTTCGCAGAAATGAAGAGAGGTAACGACTTTACAATACACTCCCCCCCAAACTATTACGGAGGATGGATGGTGGCCACATTGAACCCTGGAACAAAATTTGTTTGCGTTTTTAGAAGTTTTAGCATAGATTTTGTCGTTTTAGTTATTGAAAACTTCTCCAACAGTGAACAGTCTTTTTCTGTCTGTCACTTCAGGCGTTTGAGAGAGCGATTAATCGTGCCGTAAACAAACATACTCGAAATATTAAGTTTTTTCTTCAATTCGTAAATCTCACTTGCACTTTTACCAGACTTATGATATGCACTAACTGCAATGCGATTTCCCTTTGCTCCGCACTCCATTTTTAAAAAGCGAAATTTGTCACAGTATTTATCCCTTTTATAAGTTTATCTAAACACTTAAACATAAAACACTTCCACATGCGAAACTCAAAACGCCCAGAACGCCTGAGCGTGACCTAGTTTTAAAATTATAAAGCAAACAATTTAGACAATCAAAGGCACATAATGTGAAAAAAAGGTTTCACTCTCATCGGACTTATATTTTTTCATCTTTGAATTACTTATCTGAAAATTTTCCTCTACGCTTTTTTATTTTGGTTGTAGTGGTTTTTTATATGCTGCTGTATTTTAAGCGTAAAAATGGAAAAGAAATTTATAGTATAACCTAAAATTGGCAATACGCAGATTTTGCCGTAACAATTAAAACTGCTGGCCCACAAATGTTCTTTGCAGATTGCAAGCATTGCGGAGAAATGCCACAGCTGTAAATCATCGCATGGAGTTGCCTACTTCTAATGCTTCTAACAACACCTCAAAGGTCTGGAGTTCTAATTATACTTGCTTTCACTAATTGTTAGCTAACTTTCAGTTCGATATAACGGTAATTAATAATTTTATATATATAAATGTCCATACATCAGCGCACAAAAATACATCGGAAACCGTTCTCATATAAGAAAAAATCTATTTTGTGAGAATGTGCTATTTGTAGAAATAAATCAAAATATTTTTAGTACCGAAGGTAGTAATATTGAATAGATAGAAAAGAAAAACATCCTCTTAGAATTCGATAAAATTTGTTTCATAAAAATATGCAACCAATGCAGCCAAAAGTTAAAAGGTATGAAATAGCTAAAAAATGTGGCTTTGTGATATGTGTGTATATTTTTTAATTAAAAATTGCAGTCAGAGTGTTAGGTAAAAGGTACAAGGTGTTAAGTAAAATTACTTAATGTCAGTCTTTCCGCGAGTGGAAATTACTAAACTCGACCATATTTAAGCTAATATTTGTTTTATTTTTGTTATTAAAGTAATTCGTTGTGAGGGTAAATGTGCAAAATCAGCTGCTAACATTTGCACCTTTTAATGATATGCAACTTTTTAGGAACAATGTCGTCTACCAAACTTAAAGTAATTTGTATATGGCACGATGAGGAGATTCCTTCAAAAAAGTTATTAGCTATGGAGTCATTTATATTTGTTAATATTATCGACAAGAGTAAATATAATGAGGACCAATGCCAAATATAGGTGTGAGATTGCGAACTTTGCAATTAGTAGAGAAGTGGAGGAATAGCCACTGAATTGGCCAATAATTTCAGGAAAAAAACAAGAAGTGGTTAGACAGCCCTCTTTTGTTAGTTGATTCGGCAATTAGTCCTGATCAAAAGAACGAGACGTTCACACATTGTATTTCCAAAACACAAGTTCGTAAAGTTTCTTCCATTATTAAGAAATCCCGTAGTGATGAGCTTAATGTAGCGGCGAACTCCAGCCTATATAAAGCTGGCAAACGAAACGCGCCCTAGTTTGTGTCAAAGATGAATGCTAATGAAAGAGTGGCTAAAAAAATTAAAACGTGTATTTGTTCAGATGTCCATATTCCCATTAAGTAAACACAATAAGACTAACTACACTAACAATGGCAATACAGCCAGGCGCTTTTTGGATCAACCAGAACTAGCATCCCCATTAATTGGTGTAGGCGACGACTGATTTATAGATTCAGACACAAAAACTTCTGTAATTATCGCGAGCATCATAAAAAAACAAGTTCACGAAAAAACACTATGGAATATCTAACGATCGTTCGTTTCTGTTCGTCCGATCCCGTGATATTGCCTTTATCTAAAAGGAACAGTTATTTAAAAAAACACTGTTTTGGATAAAGAAGTATTGCAACTTATTTTTGATAAAGATATCCAATATGAGGAACTTAGTTCATCGTCAATGGACGGTACCAAATGGACAAACACCAAACTAGATTATGTTAGAAGTCAGGCACCTAACTTTTTACGCCAATCAGCTTCGAATCCAATTAATGTATTTCATAATTATATTACCGAAGAAACGAAATTCATTATTATTTTTAATGCAAATACAAAAATTCAGAACGAATGTAATGAAACCAAAGACATGGAAAGGTGTTACACAAAAATAATTAGATGCCTTCGTTGCTTTATTGATCGCTGCTGGTATAACAACAATTTACAGCATACAAGCTTGCTACGAAAAAGTAATAAACTTCCAATCTTCATGTTATTATGTACATTCATAAAAAATATTCAATTCATTTAGTGTGGTCAAACTCTATGAACTAGACATTGGCTTATACAAGGTGCCTCCACAAGACTGAAACTAAGCTAAGCAACTGCGGTTGATTATTCCGAGAAGAACAAATTCTACGAACGAAAATACTAAAGCACATTTTTTTAAATTGTTGTTTACTATGTTCACTTAAACGGCTGCTACGTCCCGCTGCTGAAACCCTACACAAACCATATGATAGAGTGAAGTATTATGAATGGTTTTAGCGAGACAAAGGCAGATTAAATGGTATGTATGTCATCTTAGCCAGTAGTAGTGGTAGTAGTAGTATTATAGAAGAAGAAGCCTGCTCAATAATTTTCATATTAAGTAGGATTCTTTCAAGTTTCCAGTCATTCATAGGCATAGACAAGATTTCAGTAGCGTGTTGCTGGTTGAAAGACGAATAGAGCTTTCAAAAACTACAATTTGTCCCACTTATTGCATATTTTTCTTTTGAGCACTTAAACTCAATCTTTTAACTTAACACTTTCGAAGGTTCCGAAAATTAAAATTTTTTTTTAAAATTCTTACTTTTACTAAGTATTACATTTAATTTTATTTTTTTTTTAACATATTTCCACACACTTAACCTAACAATTATTCCACAAAATCACACTCAAATAACAAATGCCGACTTAAGCCACTGGGGCGACTGGCAAATGAGCACCTTGTGGTTGGAAACCATTCTCATCAGCGATGTAGTTGACAGTGTAGGTCTGACCATCATCAGCAACGAAGGAGAAAGAGCCACGGGCAACAATGTGTTCATCCTCGGCACCAGCGTTAACCAATTGACCATCTTCTTGCTTTGCTGTACCGTCGCTGGTCTTCAGGCTGAAATAGTGTAAAGCAAATCATTTGTCATTAGTAGTTGAGTTCGAACCTAAATTGTGTAATCCTCATCAAATGGACTAAAGGACTAAGACCAAAATTTTCGTATTTTGTTGCTAACTTACGAGTAGCTGTATTGCTCTGGTTCAACATCAGATTTCAACTCCAGAATCTCCACTTCAGGGGCAGCTGGGGCAGCATAAGCCAAAGCGAAGAGAGCAACGAAAACGATAACGAATTTCATTTTGATATGTTTTGTGAATTGCTTGCTGTGTGTGCAGACGACAAAATCAGACTACTAACTGTTGTGGTTGACAAATTGACAACTTGCTTTTATGCGAAAAATTGGCCATTAACTACGGCTATTTGCGATGATAAGTAAACGAAGAAACAAAAGGAATTTATTAATTCTTAAATTTGAGTACGCACATCGTATAGAGCCGATAAATTAGCAAACTAGTTTTGCTTACTTCTTTTCATTTTTTTAAACGATTTTTGAAACAGTGCCCACTATGGTATTATAATTATGTAAATATAACGGTTATTTGTAAAAGTAAATATAGGCGCACATATGTACTAATGAACATAGGAAAATATTTAGAATGCTGGGAAAATATAAATATGAGGGAAATATATTTAGCCATATCTGTCGGCCAGCGCATCCGCACGCGAATTGGTACTTAATATGAGCAAAATCGAACCTTAGCCATTGTGTGATACGAATTTTCCAAACTTCTTAATAAAATATGACGGGTTAGTGTGGTCTGTGATTTTGGAATTTTCTTTTATAACATCTGCAAATATATCCTGAGAGCCTGATGACCCCTGATTTAATTCAACCTCGAGTTGAAGCATTGCTTCGATTCGATACCTTGTACTAAAATTTCTGTACTTTTAGTAATCGGTGTTTCTGAAGGCATTGCACAGCATCGGCCTAAAAAATCAGATATAGTGATCAAAAACTAATTGAAAGTTAATCAAAACTAAATTGCTAAGACTTACCTAGCTCCGCGAGAAAGCCCTTTTATTCATAATTGGGTTGCTGATGGAACAAAGATGATCTGTTGCTACATCTAAGATGTCGCGCATGTTCAAAAAAGCTGAAGTTTATTTGAAGTGCAGCGTTTTGGTGTTCCTTCTGCATCTGCAGGACTACTTCGTTCACCATCTTCATCCACATCGCCGTTCGCCCTACCGCCAGTTCCCTCTTCTTCAATTAATAGTGAAATATTCTCTTCTCCCTTCCCTGGTTTAATTTTTTATTTGATTGTATACGTCTGTCGTACCAGTAACGCTTTTGAAATAATGGCCTTCATTTGAAAATTAGTAAAATTCAGAAACGTTAACTTGGGTACTCGTAAAGAGTCATGTCGATAACATAAAAGTTGAGAAAATTGTATGCGTCTATAAAATTGGACTATACTGGGCTACTGTAACCAATTGTATACTAAGAAAATTTGCCTGGAAGTTTAAAAATCCAATATTTGATGTAACCACTTATTTCTATAGCTACTTATCTTTTAAAATTCAAACTCAAATTTGAAAACCACATCTACAGTGTCTTGTAGAAGTAAATATAAGGGTATACAGCTATAAGGGTATATCTGTAAGTTGGAAATTTAAAAATAATCTGCCGCGCCTATGAAACTGCACCAATATTTTTTTTTGCTCAACCTATAACTTTTTTATACTTTTCAGATACTAAGACACTGCATTCTCAAAAGTATTTGGAAAAATATATGGTTGCTTTGGAAAACCCAAAACATAACCAAGTTTGTCGTATTAAAACAAAGGTTAACCAAATGCATCTTATCTATATATATACATAAAGGGTGTACGCGCCCTTTCTGGGTGTTTGGCCGAGCTCTTCGTCCTATTTGTGGCGTCGACTCCGAACGACAGATATTTTTTTTTTTTATGATGAGCTTTTTATCGCAGAAATACACTCGTAAGCTTGCCATTGCCTGTCGAGGGGCGACCACTATTAGAAAAAACTCTTTCTTCATTTTGGTGTTTCACCGACCACCCACTAACCTATTCGGCTATGGCGGCCGCCCAGATGCACCTTCCATACATATAATCATACCTCTCAAAAAGAGCTGAAGCAACATTACACCGAACTTAGTGATACACATTGTAGTGGATGTTATTAAAGCCAGATTTAAAAGAATTTAAACATCGAAAACATCGAAGTTTGTTTCCGTTCTTCAGATAAATGTACAACAATGTTGGGGAAAAAGTTTATCCTCGTTGTCAAAGTGATATTTCACACTAAAAAATGCTTTTACTGCTTTCTATTTGTTCCATTCAGTTGTGAATTACAGGGTGTTAACAATGGAAATCAACAAAGAGAAACTTCGTTACATTTTAAAGTGTTTCCTTGATAAAGACGGAAATGCAAGCCGACCCGCTGAAACTGTTAATGGCGTTTATGGTGCCGATACTTTACAGCTAATTATGTTAAGTGCAATTTTGGTTTCGTCGATTCCGTTCCGGCATTTTTGATGTTAGAGAAAATGTCGATAATGGAAAATCTTATCATTTTTTTATCATAAAAATGATCATCGTCATATCTTTTTCCCCAAACTAATAAATATAAGACGAAATTAAGCGCAGATACATATGCACCTAAAAAAACACATCGAATAATAATTTATATATAAGTTTATTTTGTTTGCATTTCACATTGCGCCTACATACAACACTGAACGTGTGATTCTATTTAGTTTACTTTAAAATCAATTATCGCAAAACTACTTTTTCCGGCCTGGTGTCTGAATAAATTTTTTTTTTTTTGTTTTTTTATTCTAGTGCTGGGCATAGCTACAGTCATACTGGTTAATAATTTTTTTAGTTTTTGTAATTAAGATAGATTGAAAAGCCAAAATGGACAACACCGTCCAGATCCAATTTTTGTGATGGATCAACTTCAGTGCCTTTCTTAAAATTATTTATAATTAAAAAAAAAAATTTTCATTTTTGTGTGTAAAAGAAGTTAAATAAAAAGCCAAAAAAATTTAAATATAGTTTTCAACACTTTTTAATTGTAAAAAAAAATCCTGAAAATACCATAAATTTTTCAATCTCTAGACCACCGGGACCCCAAAACAAGAATAGATGCCTCCGTAATTACGTGGTTTTTTAATCTTGTATTGTGGGCTTTTGCTGCGTTTATTATTGTGTCCGCTACCGAGTTTATAAACCACAGAGCACCGACTGCACATTTAATAATTTTATTCTGGAACCTTTAAATAAATTGAATGTTACTTTGGCTAGAGCAGCCCCATAAGTGTGCGCCGTAGGACGAAATGGGCTTTCAAATTTGTTTATATATAGTATAATTATTTTATTCTTGATGGATATTGCTGATTCCTTTCTTCTTTCTTTTCCTTTACATAGGCGTTCCATCCTAGCTTGGCGTCGAGAGTCATCTTCAAGTATTTTGCAGTATTTGAGTAGGGAACTTGTGTACCATTTATATACTCGTATATTAAAACATATTTGATTCTGTTCTCGGTGGAAGTTCATATGCACAGACTTGCTTTCCAATTAGAGATTTTATTTATGGCTAATTATTATATAATTGAGATGTCGATGCCTTTTCCACGTTTCCTATCGAGACAGACTTGCAGAAGGCGATTGGCTTGCATTCCATTGAATGCAGATGAATGGAGGTGAGTTCTTTAATTGTTAAGGCGAATATCAGTAGTGGGTTGTTAGAACATACGAGTGTAGCTTTTAATGTTCCTCTTAAATACTTGCGACATAATTATTTGTTTTTTATGAATTTACATCAAACAAATTTTGCTAGATCGCTTTTACAATTCAATAAGCTATTAATGAAAATATATGTATAATATTATATAATTTTTACATATTTCGGTTCATGAAAGCTTTCTCAAACTGGAGCTATGTACACTCATTTGGAATGCCATTTCAAATTACTTTTTTTTATTATTAATTTTATAAAATATATGAATCGTAATCTTGGCCTGTAAGTATGTAATACCCCATTGGTTTAAGAATAGACTTAAAATATATTAAATAAACAAATCGAAATGTTTGTTGCATACAAAGGCGTAGACGTAGTTGCAGAATGATTCCAATGACTTCAATAATTTACGCTTTTCGTGACCGAAGTCAATTTGTGTTCAGACATCCATACTTATTACCTTATCATCTACTGGCATCCAACATAAAAGACAAAAATGGACATATGGTACCTGATAATTTTGAACATGCAGTTAGGTTAAGCTTGGAAAGCTTGCTACAACGTCAAAGCGGCTCGCTGCCGAAACAATGCAAAACCTCATAAACAAAGGGTGGTCTATTTAGAGGTATCTGATTTTAAATTGAAATAAAACAACGAAAATTCAAATCGATTGGTCAATCTTTATTATTTTTGTGTCGAACCAAACATTTATTTCTTAAAGATATCCCTTTCAAATGTTGGTCGCAACTGCGCCGTAATTTAGTCATCCGTAAGCTCTACATTTTGAATGACAGACTGGAGGAGTTCGGTCGGTATCTCCATAAAACATTTAGACGTTTCTTTTACAATATATATTTTTCATTTAGATATTTTTTATGAGGAGCTTTTTCTTGGCAGAAATACACTCGGAGGTTTGCCATTGCCTACCGAGGGGCGACCGCTATTAGAAAAAACTTTTTCTTAATTTTTGATCTTTCACCGAGATTCGAACCGACGTTCGCTCTCTGAATTCCGAATGGTAGTCACGCACCAACCTATTCGGCCACGGCGGCCGCCTTAGACTTTCCTTAGTCCCACAAGTAAAAGCCTAAAGGTGTGATATCACACGATCTTGGTGGTCAATCCACTGGTCCGAGACAAAAGATAAATTTCTCACCGAAATGACGATGCAGTAAATCCCTTGTTTCACGGGTTGTATGGCAAGTAGCGTCGTCTTGTTGAACCAAATATTGTCGAGCTCACGGGCTTTAAATTCCGGCAATAAAAAGTCGTTTGCAATTATGCGATAGCGTTTGCATTTCAATGCCACATTGCCGTTAACCCCGTCTTTGGAAAAATATGACCCGATAATTCCTCCAGCTCATAGGTGCCACGCGCGCACCAAATGGTTGATTTCAATGGACGAAGTGGCTGTTCTTGAATAGTTTCGGGTTGCTCTTCAGCACAAATACGGCAACTTTGCTCATTGCCATTAAGTCGAAAATGGGCCTTATCGCTGCACATGATAAGTTGGCCTGAGTGCACGATGAACATTTTTCACAAACGATTTTTAAATATTATTGAGGCGTAGCTCTTCCAATGATGAAATGTCAATGAGTACTCAAAAAAATATTCTCATCAGCAATGTATTTCAAAGTCTAAGTTCAAAGGAGAAGGTGTCAATGTGCAACAATGTGTTCATCTTCGACAGCAGCGTTGACCATTCGATCATCTTTTTGTTATGCTGTACCATCGCTGGCCTTCAGGGGGAATAAGGAAAAGCAAATATTTTGTCATGTCCGTGACGAATTTTGAAAGTGTAAAATCCTTATTAGGTGGACCAAAGGATTAGGATCATTGAAAGCTAGAACTTGGGTATTTTGTTGATAACTTACGAGTACCTGCTTCACTCTGGCTCAGCATCAGATGTCAATTCCAGAATCTCCACTTCATGGGTAGCAGAGGCAGCATAAGCCACAGCGAATAGAGCGACGAAAACGATAACGAACGTGTATGCTACATAGCCAATATAATTTGCATATTATTGCTTTTTAATCCGAAATTAGAATAAAATTTATATCAACAAAGCACACGTTTTGCCAAAGCGAGATGTAATAAAATATGCTGGAAATGATATTTGAATCTTTCAATATCGTCTCAGAAAACTAGTAGCATTAAATTTTGTATACTTGTGTGACTATGAATGTATGTTCAACGCCGGTCATCGAACTATAAAAATTATGCGAGAACTTACGTCACAATTTTGGAGCAAAATTTATGTATATAAAGTGAAAAAATAAATAGAAAAAACCATTTGTAAACAGTCGGCTCATAAAACTTTGATTTGCTATTTGATATTTTTATTACATTTTAAAATAGAACTAAGATTCTGAGACTTCTGAGGAAATAAGAGGTTTCCTCTACCTTATGGGTGGAATTCTACACAAATTATTTCATAAAGCTTGCCTACATCACGCACATAAACAATTTATTGAATTTCATCAGTTTTTTATTGCATCATCATCACCATTATCATCTATTTAATATGCAAATGTGGACTTGAGTATTTTGCCGTGTGGTGTTGTTTCATCATCTTTTAGCTTCGTATCGAAAATATGGATTAGAAATTATGGTTTTTAAAATAAATTTTAACTTCGAATATCTTGTAATCGAATTAGAAGTAGAAGTTGTGGAATTTGATTTTTCAATGGAGGCAATTAATTGTGCCTATATGAAAGGAATCAATGATTTTCTAGCTTGCAAAGGGAGATCAGAATAAGAATTACGCTCTTCTTCTTTATTAATTGCATATCGAACTGATTAAGGTCTTTCGCTGAGCTGTCCAAGCCCCAAGTAAATATTAAAATTTTTTCGGACAACCAGGTAGCAACATAGAGTTTTGGCTCTGCAACATAGAGTTTTGGCAAAGCATTGAAGAAAGACGCCACGGTTTTAACTTGGTGTCAACGCGGTCATTCACAGTGTCAACTGGATTTGAGTTTCGAGGTATCGTAATATTTATTGAACGGCTTGACTGTGGATATCTCACAACGAAAGAGATTCTTCTGTCTCTAAATTTCATCAGATTTCGCAAGGCTAGTTAAGCTTGAGTAATTGCAAATGAAAGAAACCACAACTTGGTGACATCGACAGGAGTTTGCATCAAATGTTACTTCCCGCCGAACAACATTAATTCATTGAATTTAGTTAGGTTTATAAACCTCAAGAGTTGGATTTAATGAAAAGTGGAGGCTTGCCACTCGGGTCGCTGTCATACAACTTCTGCTGCGGTATCGTATTTAGATAACATTCAGAATTCAAGTATTAAAATATCGCATTTTTAATACTAATTAAAGTTGCATGTATTCACTCAACACATCATCAACCTATAACTATTTTCTAACGTTGGCGAAGGATAATATACCTGTTAGCTAGCATATACCGAAAATAAATGAGGATACTCTGGATGAGCTTCTGTTTCAGTGCTTAGTAACTTAGCTGTAAATTTACTCAAACTGACGAAACGGTGCATCGGGACTAAGATATGAAGCTTAGCTTCAGGACAGTACTAGGTATCCATGGTTGTTGTTGTAGCAGCAAAAATATTCCCCATACATGTACGGGCAGCCCTTGGCCGGATACATATTAAATCCGGGTCGTTCCGGTAACGTACAACCGACTGTCGGTGGAACGACTATGAGTTCTGAAATCAATATGACCTGACACTTGATCAATCAGTTACTTATAGGTTTATATATGTTAAATTAAGTTAATTTAAATTAGGTACAGTCATTTCGGTATAACAAAGTGCCAGTTTGAAGTGGCTCAAAAATTAAATTGATTTTAAACTTTTTTTTTTGTGCTGACTATGTTGAGAGTCTTTCTCCGAATACTATAAATGACACCCGCGGCGTCATTTGTATATAAAATAATATACTTAGTTATTGAACACTTACAATATACTTAACAACAATTTCTCAATAGAATACGCACAGATTGATTGGAAATAAATGTTTGAGACATCAGTAGCTTTCCATATCTCCAAAACCGTTAGTTTGCGTACCCGTGTTTATTTTTAAATGTTGGAACAAAGAATAACTTATAGATATATACATATAAATAAAGGGTGATCAGATTGGAGGTACTTTTTCCAATAGGATTTTTTTGGCAGATCCCGCGTGACTACTGTCAAACTAAATATATAATTTTTTCAGTATTTATCGCCATTTCATCATGGAAAGACTCAACAAAAATCGTTTGTGAAAAGTGTTCATCGCGCACTCAGGTCAATTTCTGGTGTACATAACTGTTCTACGTTTTTGACTTAATGGCGCCGTCGATTGCCGTAATTGGGCTGAAGAGCAACCCGAAGCAATTCAAGAACAGCCATGACATCTATTGAAAACAACCATTTGGGAAGGCCTATGGGCGGGATAAATCATCGGCCCATATTTCTTCAAAGACGAGGCTGGCGCCAATGTAACAGTAAATAGCAAACGCTATCACGCTCTGAAAAACAACTCTTTGATGCTGGAAATTGAAGCCTCTCCTCAACATTTAGTTCTAACAAGACGGCACTACGAGTATTTGCCATACAACCTGTGAAATAATGGAGCAATTTATCTTTCGTCTCGGACTAGTGGATTAAACACCAAGATCGTGTGATATCATATCTTTTGACATTTATGGCAAAGGCTAAATGCTTCGATTGAGGCATTGGAAATGTACATTAGTAAAGTTATTCACGAGATACCGACCGAAGTCCTCCACCGAGTTATTCAAAATTGGTGTTTACGGTTAGCCGAATTACGGCGTAGTTGCATCCAACATTTGAAAGGGATTATCTTGAAAATACCTCATGAATTGTTCTACACAAAAATTAAAAAAATTTGCTCACTCAATTTGAATTTATATTATTTTATATCAATTTAAAATCCAATACCTCTAAATTGATCACCCTTTACATGTATGTACAGCTATGTAGGGGTTAGTAAGCACAAACATATTAAAATTCTTTGAATTAATAGTTTCCTAGTTAATTTTCACCTTTTCATGAAGTCCGCGGCATCGACATAAAATATTAAATAATTTTAAAACTCTTTTTGGCTGTTTTTCAAAAATTAACACCTTTGCTCTAATTCATGGTGAAGTTCTTAGGGAAACAGCCATATAAATAAGCTTCATTGGCAATTTTTTGACAGTCTCGAAATCGTGCAACATTCGGAAGTAAGCAGTGGAATCAATCAGAATAGTATTCCTTTTTGAAACGACTAAAATGAAATTCGTCATTACCTTTGCATTTTTTGCGCTTTTTTCGCAAACCTTGGCAGTACAAGCACCAGTAGAACATCACGTCGAAATTGTGCGCCAGGATGCAGATATCACGCCAGAAAACTACAAATATGGTTTCGAGACGAGCGATGGTACTCAACATGATGAAGAGGGCCAGCTGAAGAATGTCGGTACCGACGATGAGGCAATCGTTGTGAAAGGCTCATACAAATACGTTGGCGATGATGGTGTCACCTACGAAGTGAGCTATACGGCCGACGAGAATGGATTCCAGCCTGTGGGTGAACATTTGCCACAAGCTTAAGTAAGCATACATAGCTGCTGGATAAATTGAAGAGAGTCCAAGAGAAACCAAAAAGTGATTTTCTCCCAAGTTGAGTATAGTGTTTGGATCGTTGTTGGCACATAAAAATGTGTTTATGTTTGTTTATTACTATTGTTGGCTGAGCATTTAATAAAAATTAATAAAAAGTTATAAAAAATACAGAATATAGAATATTTAGGTGCATATACGATTTTTGAATAATAGAAGCCTTGCAATGAAACACACACTTTTGACACTGACTGAGACCGTAACAATTTTTGTATTTATTTATTTAATAGTTTTTCACACACACATATCGTCTTCTACAACTTCCTGTTTTTGTTTTTTTGTTTTCCTATTGTCTTCGATGTACCTAAGCAATTTTTTTACTAAATTGGTTTTTATCCTTTCGCTTCAATTAGTGGCTCTAAACATTTCCTTATTTTGGTATGTGTGCACCTTCTGGCTGGAAGCCGTTCTCATCGGCCACAAAATTAATAGTGTAAGTTTGTCCATCGGGCGCTACCCAAGAAACGCTACCGCGCACAGATAGTGATTCATTTTCGGTGCCTGCATTATTGAGAACAGCCTCCTCGGTACGTGTTGTGCCGTCACTAAGTTTATAGCTGAAAAAAAAAACCAAAAATGTAAAGCAAAACAATTTTACAAAACAAACAACAATGTGCATTTATAACACACGTGTACAAAATTGGCGCAAAAATAATCATCGGTTTGTTTTTCAATAGCTTTTTAATAACTAAAAAAACATTATTTTGAGTGATAAAAGTCTCTATTTTGACTTTTAGAAGCTGCATTGCTTGTCTGCTTGTATACTGCAGCTGTCTAGTTCACAAGTGTCATTTTGCGCCACCTTCTACCAACACACATGGCCAAAATAATTAGCTATGAGAAATAAAAATCTACCATGAAACAAAAAAAAATTTAATTTAAATAATTTGTCATGAGGCATAAAACATGTATTACGAAAAAACGAAAAAAAGCTTTAAATATAAATGAAACAGAAATATAAATATAAATAAAAATGAAGTAAAAATTATAAGAGTGCAGCTTTCAATCCACTGCAAAATTTTACCAAATTTATTAGAGTACGCGAGAGCAATATTGGTTTGATTTTCACAAATTCAATATGGCAGCATCTTTTAGAACGAAAAGAAGACTGTAAATTTCATGTTAAAGTTGTTCAGCTAAGCAGAATAATAAGTGCATTGCTAATTATTTCAGTTTTTCAGCAGATTTTTCGCATTTTTGAAAAAATTGCTTTTTACTCACTAAAATTGAATTAGGAATTATAATTGTCACTGAGGTTCAAAATCCCAGGCAAGATACACAAAATTAAAGAAAAATATTTTCTAACAGCAGTTGCTCTTCGGCAGGCAATGGCAAATCTCCGAGTTCATTTCTGACATAAAAAAGTCCCTCAAGGAAAACAATCTTCTGTTCGGAGGTGGCGTACAACTGTAGGGCCCTACAATTGTAGAATAATGTTAAGATGCAAACCACAAATAGGCTCAGCCAACCACCAAATAAAGGTCGTAAGCGCCAATTATATATACCATATGAGGGAATAGCATGGGAATTTCAGGAGCGTAAGAGTTTTGACATAACTCAAAGTAGATGAAATATTGGTTTGGGACTATGTCACGTTCCCTAATTGACTCCAATTTCAAGCTTTTTTGAAAAAAAATTAAGCAAAAGCAACAGTGGATATCGTTCATCGGATGCCTTTTTAGCTGCATGAGATAACTTTGGTTTGACAGATGAGAATGGCAAACTGTATTGACATTTCTATTCAGTAAGGTTTGGCAAGTCGCGAAGTTCATAGAGTACTGGCGGCGTCACCGATCCTTATTTCTTTCGTGATGAGAAAAAAACTGCGGTCACCGTGATTGGCAAGCACTATCGAGCCATACTGACTAAATTTTTATTTCTGAAAATTAATCAGCAAATCATCGACGCTATTTGGGACCAAGAAGACGGCGCCACTTGCCATACAGCGCGTTTACCAATTTATTTATTTCAATATTCGAGCCACCATTGAAGCCATGGACAGATTTATTAAAAAAGTAGACAAAAATTGAACTGATCGAATGGTCCATGCAACTCGCAGCCGCGGCGGATGTTACCTACCAGATGTTGCCTACCAGATTATTATAAAAAAATTCATTATCATTTTAAGTTCTCAAGTTTTTTTTCTGTCACCCAAAAACTTGTTGTGAGAGCTTCTTACTTTCTGCTAATATTACAGTACCCAGTTTCAAATTGCATAACATGTTCTATTAGAAGTTCTTAAGTTCTTGAAAAACAACCAATAGGTGTCAGTTGTAGACTTTTGAAGAAATGTGGTATCAAGGATGTGGTAGCAAGCCAAAAAGAATCGCGCAAAATGATAGAGAATATAAGAGCGGGTTTCTTACCATAAGCAAGGAGCCAATTATAATTGGATCGGTAAACTTAAACCTTTGTGCATTAATTTCATGTTTTGATCCAGTTTTATTTTTTAAAACTTTTGTAAGAAATTTAATTTTTCTTTTGTGCTCTTTATAACTATTTTTTATTATTTTACTGTATCAAAAAAACTAAATGTAATATTTTCCTCATTGAAAAAAAATATGTGACCGCGTGTGTACGTATAAAAAGTAGGCGGCCAAATCAGAGTAACAGCATCCTAACATCTTTCGTGAGAATCTTACGATTAGAATACTATTTTGGAAATTTTTCGAAAAATTTTCCTAACTCCAGTGACAAAGTAAAAAATGATTATTAAAAAAGAATCAAAAAAGTACATCACAGAGCTTTTCATATTTCGCATTTGCTGAGAATAGCTTGGAAAAACTTTTACGTCACAAAATCATGAAAAGGTGTGGGTGAAATGTAGTGGCATCTACCTAGCCCCAAGGTTGCACTTTTGTATAGTAGTATCCAGAGTGTCACATTACATATGAAATGCTTAACTTATAAGCTGGAACTCAAATTACTATGAAGCTGCAGTGCTTGCTTTCAGAACTGCTTTCCTTTCATAATACAAATAATATTTCGTGTTAACTTTTCTAAGAGTAGGTAGGTGCACCAAAGTGGCACTCCCCAAGTAGCACTAAAGCACCGTTTTGATACCATTCTGAGACCTCCAAAGTAAGAGAGTTGGTTTTTAAGGGTAGTTAATATGAGTTGCTTTGCTTCAATACAGAGATTGTTATATGGAATCCTTAGAGATGATCCAGAAAAAATCACTATTCTTGGGCTAATAATGTGCACAGACACCTACGTGATTCCATTAGTGCCCCGTATTATGGCATCTCTAGTAACACACACAATGGTAACTTCATTGGTATTTCGCCTTGCGAATCCAGGGCAAAGTGCCTTTGCCCACAAGAACCAGTGAACAAAAGATCCTACTTATATTTCGTATTTTATTGTCAAGCAAATAAAAAAAAAAAATATTTCATATTTGCTTGCCAATGCTGGTGCAAATCAAACAAAATTTTAGATTATCAATTCAACGTAAAAGCATTTGACCATCTCGTTTTTCAAATGTTGAGTCAGTAGGTATTTAAAACCGATTTTCTCTAGAGCACTTAAGTAATTTCTCGCTAGTAGTCAGCAAATTTCTTAGCAATGAAGGTGGGAAAAAGTTTAATGATTTTTTGAATATTTTTTTTATATCTGTCTTAGCTCATAAGCTAAGACACGAACTTTAAAGTAAAACAAGATAGTGCCTTTCTAAATGAGTTTTTTCTTCATGGTCTGTCGCCTCACCCGAGTGAACAGAAGGATACTATTTTTGCATTCATCATTTCAAATTCTCATTTGATTAAATGATATATCTCATTGCCAAAAACAACAGACATAATATGAAAAACAAAAGTCTCGTTTAACTTACCTGAATTTATAACCGTTAATGCCAATATTATCTACCTCTTGCTCTAAAATCTCGACAGGAGCTTGTGGTGCAGCCAAACTGCCGGCAAGTAGGCACAAAAAACTCAAGACTAGCATCTGTAGAGAAGAAAAAGTCCATTAATATTACGTTATCCTTGTAAATGTATACGTCAAAATTGTATATAAGTCTCACATTCACATTCACTTACCAATTTCATATTGGCAAAATGCAAGTTATAAATAATATTACGTAAGTAATTTCACTTTTTAGTTATCCGTGTGTTATGGCGTCCGTCTTTTATTCAATATTTTTTAGCGCTACCGTTTAAATGCGGTAATTGCACGTCTTGCTCGCTCAAAGGTAGGCAAGAATAATTTTTGCAGTGCAGTGCAAATGCATTTTATAGTTTTGAGCGATCAATGCAGCATGGCACGCGTCAACGCATGCGCTACTGCAACGGTTTAGAATCTGCAAATATCATAGGAGCATACGTATGTATGTTTATGGCAATGTAAAAGAAGAAGCGCCATCGCTAGCCATCATCGCCTTAGCAACAGAAATAGTTACCATCCAAACACGTCAACAAATGCATACAAAATGCAGTGACCAGAATTTGATGTACTATTGCAAATTGGTAATCGCAAATAGTTTACCGAACAGTGATCAATGACAGCGTCATGCATTAAAGCTAAGACGCATACAACCGCGCACATTCATACGCCATGGCGGACACTTAACGTTGCTGCACCATCTAATTTGCAAAACGGCGACCGCCACAGCAACAGCGACGGCGACAGCAGTTTAACTTGTTTGCACGCTTTATTGCAAATAATCCAAGCAGGCTCGCGGGTGGAGCGCTATTGCACAAGAATATTTATTTGTAAATAGTTACCAATCTTTAGCTTGCGCTGATTTACGCAAATAATGTAGAAATTTTTACTATCGCCATATTGTCATATTTTTTTGCAATGGCCGGAGATGTCAAGCACGTAGCTTCAGCAATAAGCCACAGACGATGAAGCCTTTGGCGTTACCATCGTGAAACACGTTTCAGCAACCAAATACAAGTTTTCTGCAATTCTAATACATGCATACGAGTATGTTTCAGGGAGCTTAAAAGAAGCAAGCAAAAACAACATTCGCGAGTAGCGCGTAGCAATGGCGATAATTTACAAGAAACCAACAACAGTTTGTATAACTAATAAAAAACGCGCTGACGCCATGTTAGGCACTCGGCTAGTGGCCTTCAGAATGTTATTGCCGAATAATTTCTAATTTCAAATAGCTTACAAAAAGAGTTTTAAGTAAATTAACAAATTTATAATATGTAAATTACATAAAAAGACATATAACGAATATGCAATGAATTGTTTAAACCCAACGCATAGACCCCATCATCACTTACACCATCACTAATATGGCAAAACAACCCACGCACATTACAATTTATGACCCCATCTCTTCACAAAGCTCTTAGTTACTCGTATAAGTGCTACAAGTAGAAGTGCTTTTATAGCAAATGTTCGAAAAACTGACATGTTCTCAAATTAATTAATTCGTCCATCCTGCAAGGGGCGACAATCACGTGTGAACTCTTTCAACCAGCTAAGTGGCTAAGTGTGGTGCTTGAATGCCACAAGTCGAAGTAGATTGACCAATGCACTCCTGTCTCGATAATCCACGACAGAAATCGTAATAAATTATCGCACGAAATTTTTTGCGAGTTTCCCATCTCGAAAAGTGAAAATAATAAATGAAAAATGATGAAATGAAAAGAAAAATATCGATTTATAGCTCATCATCACGAAAGCACAAAATATAAAAGACAATCCTACTATTCTAAATTTTTTGAGGAACTTTTTTCTGAACGAGACTATCCGCGTCTTGAGTGTCAATGTCTACTGTAAGCAAGTATAAAACGCGTCTCTAGGGTCTCTAACCGCCGTGTTTTAACAATGATGAAAAAAATGGCTTACACTACACTTTGTTTATATAGCTAATGCTGGTGGTGGTGGAGATGTTGTCTGACTGGAACAGCCCATACCCAATTAGCACAAAGATGCAATTTTGATACACCACTTGTAGAACCACTGCTTCTTATTAGTCCTATCATCTTGAATGGACTACAAATCTGCCTATGTCGTATATTTTCTTTTATGTAATATGTTTGCTCGTAGCTTTCTTAACAACTTGCCAGTTCTAGATTTGTTGAAATTGGACCACGTTCGTTTAGTTATTTTGCATCTGTCAACGGCCTGCTCCTGGAATAGCGAGAAGATCTGCTTTTTGCACATTTCTTGGGGGCATCCTATTTCTACTGCTTCGGATTTGTTATAGGATTCCCCTGTATTACCAGTTCATCAGCTTTCTTATTTCCCTCTATGTTCCTATGGCCAAGTATCCAGAGGAGTGTGATGTGTATCGCGCGCGCTAAGGCATTAAGTTCTTCTTTGCATTGTCTGACAATTTGTGAATTGGTTAAAGATGACTGTAAATTTGGTTGACTGTCTGAAAAAATACATACTACCGATAGGTTTATAATTATCCTTCCCTTATTCTAATGCATAGTAAGTAGCTAAGTAGCTTCCCCTCTACCAATTTACCACAACATAGCACTTGGACCAAGAGATTCCATAAAGAGCTTTGGAGGCGTAATTAAAGATTTTAGGTACGACCCCTTACAGGACTTTCAGCACATTTTTCGAAAAACTAACATTTGAGTGCATATTTTTTTATACTTATACTATAATATACATGTTTACTAAGCCACCTTGCAAAAGGCCCAATACGCATATGGAGGCATTGGGTATAAAAAGACAAAAATTCACATAAAATTGTTCACCGAACTTGGTGTTAAAAAACTTTAAACTGAGTATGCCAGCGAATACGATTTAACGGTCAACCATTAGCAGTTAAATTCCAAAAAAATTCAAACTGCGTCGCTAACTTCTATAAAACTATAGAATTTTGTAAGATTTAAGTTTGGGGTCATAAATTTGAAAATAATCTTAACTACTGTTTTGTTGCACCTGTATTTTTGGCCCAAACTTCGTACGCGTTTTTTATTGCAATGTTGAACTTCAGTTGCATTTACAAATCTTGAAGAGGATTATCTGATATTGTTTTTCTGTGTTGAATAAAATAAAAAAAATTTGGTGGTTCGCATTGACATTTCTATTAAAGCTGCATATTGAATAGAGATTCTAATCGGCTTTATTATGAATTAAAGATAAGTACAAGTGCGATTTGTAGGCGAAAACCAGTTGTTTTTTAATTTGAAATCATCAAAAAATTAGACAGGGTGGTCCGCAGGCAGGAATAAAATTAACAAATTTAAAATAAATGTGAAAGTTTCTTTAATTTATGGAATAAATTTCATTATTTAAGCCGCCTCGGTTGGGTTTGCAGCAGGTCGTGCTGCCGTGTAATCACGTGACTTAAACGATTTTACTTCTAGACTTTTAATCGTTTCTGGATAACTTGCATGCTATTAATCGCGCGAATGATCGACTAATCGATGAATTATTTAGCATGGTGCGCCATCCTGCTGAAAGTAAAGGCTATCCAAGTTCAAATCTTTAATTTAAACCCACAAAAAAGTAGCTTTGGGTCTGTAGCACTTACCGTTGACCAAAATCGAGTCTTTGGTAACGTTTTTAACTCATTTCGTTCTCGAAGGTATGGTGCTGACTGTTTATCAAAATTTTAGCCGAGAAAAAAGTGGCTATTGATGAAAATACCTGCTTGGGTCACCCTGTTAAGAACAGAATTTTAGATCAAATTTGTTTTGTTCGGATAAAATACAGCTTCATACTCCAAGCTGTACTCTTCACAAAGCCGTAGTTAATGGAATATACCGTCTTCCAAATTCCACCATTCTGTTCATTTTATTTTGTAGCAACAAAATTTAAAGTGCGTTTCCCAACTGAATTTTTGTGTTCAAGACTCATCGTCCGTGAACTGATTGCACCATCAAACAGATATTCACTATACTTAAACGTAGATTCTTGAAAATAGTTCGGAAATGGGAAACGGAATTTTTAACCCGCTCTCGGCTGTACGAAAATACAATTTTAATATTCCTGCAAATCTTTTATGACTGCCACGCAGACCTTTAGGCTATAACCACACAAATTTGGAAGCATATCTCCGAGTCATTTGGTACAAACTCCCATTTATTTGCAATGAGTTGTAGAACTCAGTCGCCACGCCAAAAGTCTGTGTGCAGAGCTTTACCTACAGAGGAACTACTGCAATGAACGCACGATAATTTTAAGTGAAATTTAAGCTGCATTCAAGGTATAGAAAATTGATCTCTCAAGGAACCGTAACCCCGCACCTGAGAGTTACTAACAAGGGCAAGGAAACTGATTGAAAAGAAGAAGAGGCTAAAATAAAAGAGCCGCAGCTCCTCCCAGCTAGGGGCAATAGGCCATTAATGGAGCTAAGAAGAAAAAATAAAAATAACTAGCGAACACTCACACCACAATATGGGACTACAGTGGCAAAAGTCCTACTGTTAGGCTGCAACCTCAAACGGTTTAAACACCTTATAAACATCCGAAGGAATACACTGTGAATGCTCACAGATATCCACACGTACCATTGCAGAGCGCCAAGTAAGAGCTCCCAAATTCCTTTTATAAATTCTAAGCTCATTGGGTCTGGAGGAGGCATTGAACTCTCTTATAATAGATCTTATCTTATAGGCATATCTCATATTAATCATTACAATTGCACAGTGCACCAAAATGCAATGAAATGAAGACAAGAATACGGTCAAGCAATTATACCAAAGAAAGAGAACGTCCCGACTTTTTTCGCAACGCATTGAAGGTTTCCTCATTTGGTCTCAAGTTGACGTAAATTATTTGAACAAACTGTAATAAAATTAAATGGCTCATATTTTTGTGGAACATTTTAACCCACTATTTCTTAACCCTGCCGCCATAGCCGAATGGATTGGTGCGTGACTACCATTTAAGAGTACGTAGGTTCGAATCTCCGTGCATGACACACCAAACTGATAGAAAAAGTTGTTTCTATTAGCGGTCGCCTCTCGGCGTGCAATGGCAAACTTACGAGTGTATTTCCGTCATGAAAAATCTGATCATAAAACAACCATTTGCCCTTCGGAGTCGGTTTAAAACCGTAGGTCCCTCCATTTGTCGAACGTCCCTCAAAACGCACGCGAGGAGCTGGGCTAAACATCTGAGCAAAGTGTGCGCGCCATTTATTTACTATTTTCTACAAAGTGGGTAAGAGATTGAATTTACTTGCTGTTTTCTTTTTTTTTTGGATCTATTGAATATGAGAAAAAAAAAGACTTGAAAGGCTTTCTTATGGCTTGAAAATCGCTCAGATGGTTACACACTTACTTAAAATTTCAATTTAATTAAATAGATATATTAAGCTTTTTGCTAATAATTTTAAATTATCCCGAAGTATCGGGATTTACATTGATCACTAATATTGGCATCCGCATCAATAATGACAATGTAACCGTAATCAAAGCGTGATTTACGGCGATTTTACCGCTAACTGAAGGTACAACTAACTGCATGCGAAGCATTTATTTGATAAGTGACCAACTCGATGCTGGCTATGCGAGTGCATACATTTACAATGCACCGAAGATTTCAGCTATCAATAATGAAATGAATTGCTGCATATTTAATTATTGCATGCAATCGTACTTCTTGAGGAAAATCATTTCTGTTATATGTCCATATGTACGGGTAAAAAGTGTTTGAGCCGCTCCACGAATCGTTCGGGTAAGTTGCATTCGTCTGAGGTGATGCGCAGAACCCCAAAATATCATAGATTGTGATTCTTGAAATTGAATCCGCCACGAAATAAAAAATTTACCAACTCTTAAAAGCTAACACACAGCCAGCGGCTGGTGATGTTGATGCGCCATAGGCGTAATTACAACGGCTAACAGAAAAAGCAACACGGACACCCGCAATAAAGCAGCGGTAACAACATTTAACGGTCACAATGTTTTTGGTTTGGCGAGTTTAAGTAGAATCTCGTCATAGCGAGAAACTTGCGCAAACACATATACTCGTACATATGTATGCATGTAGGTATGTATATTCAATTATTTTCGGCTGCTAATCAAGTCAATGGCCATTTGTGTAATTAGCACAAAAGTAGGAGTCTATCGACTGCAACGAATTCTATAAAAAAAAAACTTGCATGAATGCAGCACTGAGTGGTACGCTAGACAACGCAACTAAATTTATGCATAAACATAAAAAAGCGTTAATAAAAAAAATTTAAGATTTATTAACGCTGCTGTGTTGATGCGTTGAGAATGGGTTTTGACAATTGCTTTGTAGGCAATGTTGGATTAGTTGGTATTTCTTTTTTGGGTGCTGAACAATTTTTTACAACTATAAACATTTTATGAGTAAACGAAAAACTGAGAGTACACAAAAATACAATACTGGTAGTTATTTTGATAGCTAATTTGGTGAATGGTCTTGACAAGTTTTTTCTTATTTCTCATTTCGAGAAATGCGTACATACTAGGGATGTAAATTTTGTCGATTGTTAAGGTACCCTAATTTTTGCGGTGTCGGGAAAATAATCCCGAAATCCAGGGATTGAGATATTCATTATTTTGGAACAACTTAATTTTAAGTTGCATCAATAGTATTTGAATAGCCCTTCCACAATGCAACAAATGCTAAATTAATGGGGTTTGATAATAGTTTTTCATTTAAAGTGAAAATTATAGCAATAGTAACAACAAAACAGAAGATTAAATTTAGTAACTTAATTAATAGCGAAAAAAGGTCGATTGCGAAAGGCTTAAACGTGGAAAAGAAGTCTGCAGAACTGAGTTTTATTTTTTTATTTATTTTTATTTTAATTGTTTTTAATTTTTATTTTTATTTTATTTTTTTTTTTAAGGTTACATAATAATAAAATTATTAGTAGACTTAAGCAAACGCAGCGCTAGCAGCAGAGGCTTTCGGCTGGTTTATTTCTTTTTCTTCCTTATTCTTTATTTATTTTACTCTTCATTTATTTTTTTATTTTGTTAAACTTAATTTTATTTCTTTATTTATTTTTTCTTTTTCTTTTTAATTATTAATTTCTGTAATTTCCAGAGTTATACATTGGGCTCAAAACCCTCCACTGATTTCTATGACAAAAGTGTTGTCGCACAGTGTTTTTCATTGCTGCTTTTATACTATAAAATAAGATTTTCTGCCTCCATTTATAATATGGTACTTCATAAGAGATTACAAATTTTTTACAATTTCTCAAACATACCGGAATTTTTGGGACTTAAACAATACCGATACTCCGGCATCCCGGGATATGCACCCGCACCATTCACCCTGATGGTGTCTAAAGGTATGAAAGTACTTATAGTGGATAAAAATGCATTTAAAAGCTGCAGTTAACCGAGCGGCCTTGCGGAAGGAACTCCGAGTGCACAACACCTTCGTAATCGAAAAAAACAGTCAGCATAACCTTAATTTTTGAGCGACTTTGGCGTGGTTTTTTGGGTTTCGGCTCCTCCTCTTTGAATGATTTGTACCACTGGAAAACACGTGCACGCGATAGAGCAGAGTCCCCATAGGTTATCTGCAAGATTTTTAAGGCGTCTGAAGCCGAAATTTTGTTGGAATAACTAAATTTCAAACAAATTCTTTGTTCAACTTGAATTTCCATCGTTAAATTCGAAAAACACACTCGAGCTTGACTTGTTTACAGTAGCACAGAAAACAAACTATGTGACATATCACGCTGAAATTTGCCATGTAAGCTTATAACAGTCCTACCATCCAACAAAAAATGTATTTTTGCCATATGTCATCCGCGGACCGTTTTATTGATAAAGTCTCGTTCATATTTGAGCCGAAGGTATATATATAATTGGCGCGTACACCCTCCTATTTGTGGTGTGCGTCTTTTTATTTTATGAGGAGCTTTTTCATGGCAGAAATACACTCGGAGGTTTGCCATTGCCTGCCGAGAGGCGACTGCTATTAGAAAAAACTGTTTTCTTAATTTTGGTGTTTTCACCGAGATTCGAACCGACGTTCTCTCTGTGAATGCCGAATGGTAGTCACGCACCAACCCATTCGGCTACGGCGGCCGCCAATTGGACTTGGCTAGTTCAAAAATGTACTTATTGCCTAACACGAAACATTTTTACTTAATAAGATAGCCTCTTAGTAATTGTTTTGTTTAGCAAAACATTTTTTGTTTTAAGATTCGTGCACGAACGAAAATTTCGTGTAAAAAATGTATAAAGATGTCCAAATCTTAGCCCCGTGAGAGCAGGGCAGCTAATGAGAAGGTGCTGAGATGATTCCGGATCATACTTTAAACAGCTGGCGCAAAAAGGACTGGAAGTGATGGCGAGTCTCACAGCAGGTAGTGTTCTGTAAGGACACTTACGAAATTCGAGATTTTTTCAACATCAGAATATCCATCGAACGAGTATTATCACCCGTAGCTAAAAGGATTTGTCGACCTTACACGTTTGTGTACTCGCTCAGGGCTCGCTGAGTTGACGCGAAGCTCAACTTTCCAGGAGTAGGCAACTGGTGGTCAAGGGGAATCCAGTTCTTTCCTTCCGCGGGGAAACTACCTCACAAGTCCCTAATCATCCAGCTCACCCGTTTCGCAGCTTCCCGCAATGCCGCTTTGACCAGGTACCCTGAATCCAGAATCAAAGAATCCGGATGCGAAGTGTAGTCAGGCATTTCCTAACCATCATCCATCCAATCCATAATTACTTCGTGATACTTAATTTACTTTCGTGACAGTGAATACACAAGGAGGCAGCCAATCAGCCACACTACAGAGATCCAGTAACCTGAACTTGAGTCTTGATAGTTACTACAAGTTTAGTTAGTTTGTACCAACGAAAGAAAAAAATATTTTTTCTGGAGTCGGAATATTTAGAAAAATCATATTTATGGTCGATTTTATCGAAACTTAGGGTTTTTATTTATATGTGAAGTATTTCCTATGACCTTCACATCATCTACAACAATACTTTGCTGATTTCGCTCAAACTTGACCTTTGATTTATTTGTTTGTTCTGTGTATACGGATTGGATAGCCTATTTGACGTACCAAGTCTATAAATCTCTCTTGCCAACAGGTGATACATTGGACTAAGTAGGCAATTGAGTGGTACAGTCCTCTCTCAACGAACAAAACTAACACGCTATAAGGCTCTCATAATGCCCATCTTAACGTATGGCGCAGAAGCGTGGACGAAGAAAATATCCGATGAGGCGTCCCTTGTTGGCGACGGCAAATATCGCAGGCGATGGTACATTGAGTTGTATGAGCTTTACAAGCACAGCGAATAAAGATCCAGCAGATTCGTTGGCTGGCTGATGTCGTCTGAATGGCTACAGCCGAAACATTTGAAAGGATTCGAAGCGATACCAGCTGATAGCAGCTGATGAGGATGAGGATGGGCACCTCTGCGTTAAAATATCAAGCGGAGAAGGACTTGGGTTGGTGTGTCCTACTGGCGCCGATTAGCACTAGAAAGAAACGACTGGGGCCCTTTGTTAAACACGCCATTCAATAAGAAGAAGAAGTCCATAAATAGCAAACCTCGAAAATTTTATAAAGAGTATAATTTTAAAAATCTGCATTCGTTTTTCTTTGAAAGCAATAACTCGTCAAATTTTGCAGTCGGCATTACTCATCACTTTTAATACGCGATGTGCAAAAGTAGATGAGCAAAGGCAATGTAACATTTTGCAGATTCAGATTGATGGATAACACGCGTGTAACTAAAATAAATATAAACAACTAATAAAATTATAATGGTTATAAAAAATATAAAATTTTTTCTCAGTTTATTTTTTTTAGTTTTGCAAATTCGTTTGATTCATGGCAATTTGTATTTATTTTTAATCCACTGCAAAAGTTGTTGGCACAGTTTGTATGCCGAGCAGCATCAAATGGCCAGTGAACGTGATTGCTGTACAAGACGCATAAAAGCAATAAGAAAAAATGCAGAAAAATTGTATGTGGTAGAAAATGTTACTTGTGCAAGAGTTACTGAGAGCGCTGCTGTAACCGTTTAAGAGGATTACCATTATAATATTTATGCTTATTTTTATTTTCAGATTGACAAGCTTCACTCAATACCTGCAAGCTCGAACCGGGCTCTTGCTAAAAAAATAAACGGACAAGTGTTGTTGCTTGTTGCTCTTCGAGAGCAAATGTTACTATGTGACATAGAATTGGCGAAAGGTCAACTGCAATCCATTATGTTATGTTGTTGTACCTGCAAAGTTGTGGAAAACTAACATCATTATGACAAAGTGGTTTGCAGTAAGTGGTCTTTTGAAAATCAACTTTATTCTTGAAATTATTATTAAATTTATGAATATTTTTATAATGATGCTGCCATTTTCAACTTAGTGACAAAGCGCTGGTAAGTGCCTACGAACACTGTTGGAAAATATAGGTAATGAAACCAGTGCGCTTCGAATCGGCTGTATCATTTATTTGCAATTGTTTTTGCTGATTAAAATATTTAATCATTGGTTAATGGTTTTGGTCCTATATTACATTTCATCTTCTCACTTTTATTTTGGACACGCTTGAGTAATCAAATGAGCTTTGTGCTTAAAACAAATAATGGAAACGGTAACTGTTCGGTTATAGCAATTGGAAACGTTATAAATTTCGCTCAATTGCCCTTAAATAATTAACGACATTTTAAATATATCACAGGTTAATTGGCATTGAATAAAATGAGCAAAATGGGCAGCACTAAGGATTGTTCAAAAAAAGAAGCCATATTAATGAAAAATGTAAAAGGAAAAATGATGCATAAAACAGCAGAACTAATAAAACGTTCAAACAAAAAAACTTTTAATGCTATCTATAAAGTACCTAAAGCTGAAGCTCGAGGAATAAAACGTAAAATTATGGAAAGGGAAATTACTCATATTTTATAGCAAAATTAAACCTTTTCTGTCATCAAACGAGGTTAAAACTATCGAATAGTTCGATACAGGTTGTTAGTAACCAGAATAATAGCAAGAACACGCCTCAATTTACAAGTAAACGCAACCAAATAAATGTTAGTTAGTGAGAAGTACGCGAAGCGTTTTAAGGCGATATTTTTATGCACGCATTCGAAAGTGCCGAAATTATCTTACGCCGCGGCTGCAAAAGTGATAAAAAGAAATCAAAAAAGTTTGTTGTGATGTGGAATCAGTGGTATAAGATGTACAAAAGGTGTACTAGTTCAAAGCATGAAGAAGATGCCAGGCTATAATCGAGAACGATGAAGACTACACGGCTAATTGCGTCTCGTAATTTTGTACATACTTTCATGTAAAAAAAAATATTTAAATATATTTATATCTTTTATACTTCATGAATATCGCGGTTCTTTTTTTCTGAAACAGACTGTATACCCCTAAGGTCCTCAGTATCAACCAAGAACGAAGAGCCAAGTATCTAAGCCTAGTGGCATACCACAGAGGGCAGAGACGCAGAAACTGTCTGACAGACTCTTTCCAGACTCCAAGATATGCCCGCCATTTGCAATCAAGCGTCAACCCCACCAAGAAATTTAAAAAAACAATATCTGAATAAAATCACTTTAAATTATTATTACGCGTCAAAGAGGATCGATAATCTCACCCTTCCATGGTCAATTCAATTCTAACCTAATTTTTTTATTTATTTTTACTTAACTACTGACATAGTGTAGTAGCACCTACCGCTTTTAATAATATAACAAATTAAATGAGCTAGAGCTAAAATAAAACTTGATAAATACAATGATATTGGGTATGCGAATAAGTTTCCGCCCTTTCTTAGCCAAAGTTACGAATTATTTAAACAATTAAATAATACATGATATTATGTGAAGTATGTGACATTAGAAGCTTCAACTTCACTCCACCTTTCAGGCGGCATATGGATTCCTCCTACAAAAAATTCGAAATCTTTTAACTTGATCCATAATTTGAGCTAGTTTGCGATGCTCTCGTGAGAAGTGAACCGATGGTAGTCCGAAGGGGCAAGATTTCTCAATTCAGTCCCTCTAAATATTTCTGGACCAATGTAGCAACGTATGACCTGGCGTTGTCATACAGCAAAATCAGTTTGTAATGTTACCGTCCCACTCTTGCCGCTTTTCTTTGAGATCTCGATTCAAACGCATTAGCTGCAGTCGTAAACGATCGCCAGTGATGGTTTCAGATGGTTTAAGGTCCTGCTTTCTGGACCATTTCCATTGCGTGCAAACGTTTACGGACGAACTGTAAACATCCAACTCTTTAGACATATCATCAAGGGTTCGACATGAGTTTGTATTTGAGTATCTTCGAGTTTCGAATTGTTTTTGTATTTGATATACGACACGTTTTAGCTTCCCGCAAAGGCCGCTTTTTTGGAACGAACGTAGACATTTTTGACATCAAATAAAAAAGGATATTTGCGCTTCAAACGAATGTCAACTACTGCAATCGAGACCTCACGTATACACCTTCAAATCACCAGTATTTTACCAGAGCGAACACATCAGTAGCGATACCTCTTTTACGAGGGCAGAAACTTATTCCCATACCCAATAATTACGAATATTAGCGAACTAAATGATGCGTTCAACAAAGAAGATAAATGATATTTAGTTTAGAGTTCGAGCGATAGGTGCACTGGACGCAAAATTTGTTATGAATATCATGAGATAAAAAGATAAATTACAGCGACATAATTGACTTCTACACTAAAACGATGTTAATCTAATTAATAGCTAGCGAGTTGTAAGAGAGAAATGGGAAAGAAAAATTTAAACATCTTACACCAAATTTAAAAAAAAATATTTTGTACCACTTATATTCCTTTGATGGCAAATTGGTGATAAGACCTCCAAATAATTGAAGCATATTTCAACAAACAATAAACAAAACACAATACACAAAAATTTAATCGTGTAAGGGTCTGAGAAGTTTGAACTAATCTTCTTCTTAATTGGAGCGATAACCGCTTACGCGATTTTGACCGAGGTTAACAATTCGTGCCAGTCATTTCTCTCGCGTGGCTACCGGCGTCAGTTGGACACCACGTAAACCCAAATCCTTCTCCACCTGATCTTTCCAACGCAGAGAAGGCCTTCGTCTTTCTCTACTACCACCAGCTGGTACCGCATCGATTACTTTCAAAGCTGGAGCACTTGAATCTATTCGGAAGACATGACCCAGTCAATGTAGCCGCTGGATCTTTATTCGCTGCGCTCGTAAAGCTCAATCGTTCCATCGGCTGCGATATTCGCCGTCGCTAATGTACGAAGGTTCAAAAATCTTCCGCAGAACCTTTCTCTCAAACACTCCAAGCGGCACTTCTACGTCATCGTCCACGCATCTACACCCTGCGTTAGGACACATGGTGAGAGTCTTGTTGAGTGTTAGTTTGGTTGGTCAAGATCTAGTCTGACTTTGCGATAATAAATCTGGTATGACTTGAAACAGAAAAACTAGAGTCAAAAATTACTCCGCCTAAGGTCTAAGCACATCCTTTGAGTTTCTTATTGAGGCCAAAATGTTTAAGGTCAGGTAGACGGACAAGCACCCTCCAATATCATTCATAAATAACGGAAAAACCACTACCTTGAAAGTAAACATTTTTGTATTCCTTGGATTACTATTATCATTCAGGGCAAGACTTTACTAAGCGTAGAGCTCTTAAAAATTTTAGCTACAGAAGTACCTTATCAGTTGAATAAAAAGTTAGTTGTGTATCATTGGAAGAAGATAGTATAGCTCTCTTCATATAGAAAATCGTGTCTGATTTTTTATTAAAAGGGCTGGAATGAGAGTTTAAATATTGACAAAGGTGTAAAAAGTATTTCACTTAATTCACAATTTATTTCTCTCGGTTGCAAACAAACGAATCCTCAAAAGGGAACTTTATGATTGACATAAGTTAGAGGGCTATAAATGAATACTGTGAGTAGTTTTACCATTAGTGCTTGATATCCCTGATATCTCTACAATAAAAGGAATATTCTTGGCAAAAAGGAAAAACTATTTTTGTACGGATTCTTGACTACATGCGTAAACCTTATTATCGAACCGTACTGCAGTATCGGGCTTAGTCGAATTTTAAAAAGTGTTTAAATGACTAAAATTAAAAGTAAGAAAAGAGAGTAAAGAAGACCAAGCAACATTTGCTGGTTTGACTGCCATTCTGTTCAACGAACTGTAAGTACACAGATAAAAGACACTGTATATAGAGCGTCATTTTCTCAGAATATCATCTGTATTTCTAATGTATAGCCGGCCTGTTGCATATGGACAATTAAAGAGGTGTGTGATATTTTGACCAGCTGTGGCTATTTTCCTTTCATTTATTTAGTGTCTATTACTTTTTTATACAAAAACCATATAACTAATTTTTTCAAACTTTGTGCAAAATTATAGAAAATCTGCATATTCTCCCCAAAATTTCAAACTCCGTAATCAGAATTTTTAGAATAAAGCCTTTCAATTTTAGTTTCATTAAATGTAATTAAAAAAAAATTAAAACTATGAAATAGGTCAGTATGAAGAACTTGGGATATTGAAAGCTCGGCCGATTTCAAAATATTTCAAGGTCCTGGGTATATTTAAATTGCAGAAGGAACACCTTGCTGCCCTGCAGAGAAAGCATAGCAACAAAATTCACAAAGCCCCCGACTGGGGCCCCCTTTTGAATAAAAACGCACAAATAGTTAAACGCCAATTTTCATCTGGAAAGCCACATTGATATCAGGTAGCACCAAAAGGCATAAATGACAGGCGTGCTCTGTTTTTTAACCTTGGTTTTTAACTTAATAAAAACCACTCAAACGGGTGACATGAGCTGCATGCACGTCATTTTAGCTTAAAAGATATGAAACCCCATATGTGCTTGCTTGGATATGAAATTATAGAAAAATCTTTCCCAAAACTAAAATTTGTTTACTGAGGAGGCTTTCATTTGTCTTTTGATATTAATTCAACCGCCTGAATGGTTCAATGCGGTCTCGACCTTAATAGCGTTTTTATTAAATCTTTAAAATATTTGCATTCGACAAGTGTAGTGGTAAATTTTGCGGAAATACGAATATCTTGCACGTTACTTCAGCTTCTTGGTACTAGTATTAAGTACCCAAATTTCAAAGATGAAAAATAAAATACTTGCATTTCATTGTTTATAAAACTGTTCAATTATTCCAAAACGGCCTCCAACTCCCTCCAGCAACATCATTTCATAAAAATTTGTCATAATTTTTACTTGTAGTCAACGCCAAGATAGCGCTTTAAAATTTTCAAAAAACAAAAAAAAACAAAAAAAACATAAGCGCCCACAAAAGCTGCTGTTTTACTATTTATCAATCACCACTTAAACAACACTTCTAAAAGGCTTGTAGACGAAAAGTAAACAAAACAAGACCAATCATAAAAACGAAGTTTCATAGTTTTTCTTTTTTTCTTTGGATTACAAAAAAATTACATCAGTAATTACTCATTCGCGCTGTTGAAGGAATGTCGTACGCCACTCATCAACTCAACTGCTCCACCTTACTGCCTCGTGCAACTATGCAATGATGCCACTGCTGATGGCGCTGCTACTATTTTGTTGCCTCCGGCCGCTGCTCTATTGCTTTAGTATATAACATAGTTAGTGCGCGTTGCCCCTGACATTCACTATAACGCTGCAATTTATTGTTTCAGTTTCGTTGTCTCAAGCACGTCTTGTGCACCACTAGCTGTTGGTGTTTTGTTTCTATTTTTCTATCTCACTATCCAACTAGTTTTTGGATTATCGACTTTACATCTAAGATCGTCTTAGACCTGGTCTGCTTGTACGTTGTCGATTTTACTCATCAACTCACCAATTCACTAGCCCACTAACTCACTCACTCTTTAACTTGTACCAACAAATCAAACTAATCTGTATCTGTATGCGTAGCCCTTGACTTTTTTCTTTGGTTTTTCTACGGAATTTTGTTTTTCGTTGCTGTTGTTTTAATGTGATTCGTTTTTTGATGAGCATCATTGTGATTTGATTTGTTTTAGCTTGGGTGGATCTGGTTTTGGTGAAGATTTCTAGTAACTTAACATAGTTTTTAGTATTTGTTTAGCTATCGGCTTGATTTGTTGTTTTCATTAAATTGCCTCGAATACCTTAGCTATAATTAGATCTTTTCGAGGGCGTCGGCATCAGGTTGCACTTGGTCGTACAGTCAATTTAATAGTCAATCTTTTAGTCTTGTACTCAAATAAATATGGTATACTCGTACCTTGGAAAAGTGTTTACTTTACTAAACACGCATACAAGTACACAGGTGAACAAACCCTATTTTTCTTTTAAATTCAATTTTTTTTTAATGGGCACCATTTCGATCCGATAAGTGAGCTGTGAAGTTTTTAGGGGATAAAACACCTAATATGCTTAGCGCAATGAAATATAGGTACAACAAAAGCAACCTTTATCTGTCTTATAATTACTTAGACAAAACCAATTATATTCTGATATCTAATACCCATTAGTCAAAATTCCTGTTTTCCAGTGTATTTCATAAATAATATTCTACATGAGTTTTCGACAGAAATTTTTTAAGTTGCGCAATACATATGGGATATGTTGGGTGTGCAGAGATTTTATAATATTTATATGTACGTATAAGCATAAGCGCCTCTATACCTCAGTTGCAAGCACGTTGCAGAAGTCTTTTATTCCATAACTCATCAAATAACGGGTGATTTTTTAACTATTATCTTTTTAAACAGTTGGTTTAAACAGCTGATGCACGTTTCGTGTTTTGTTTCACTGCCAAACATCTTCAGTTTGGTCTATAATTTAACCATGAATCGTCTTACAAACGAACAACGCTTGCAAATCATTGAATTTTATTATAAAAATGCGTGTTCTGTTAAGAAAGTTTAAAGTCGAAAAATTGTGTTCAGCGACGAAGCTGATTTTTAGATCAATGGGTACGTAAATACGCAGAATTGTCAATTTTGGAGTGAAGATCAGCCAGAAGAATTGCAAGAGCTACCAATGTATCCAGAAAATGTCACAGTTTGGTACGGTTTATGGGCTCTAGGTATCATTGGACCGCACTTCTTCACAGGTGCTGCGAATCGTAACCCAACTTTTTTTTGCCCGAAATGCAAGAGCTTGACTTGCATGACATGTGGTTTCAGCACACAGCACGCGTAACAATGGGCTTGTTGAGAGGCGAGTTTGGTTAACATTTTATTTCATGTTCGGGACCTGTCAATTGGCCAATTGACCACCCAGATCGTACAATATAACGCCTTTAGCTGATTTTTTGTGGGGCTATGTTAAAGCTCATGTCTATTCAGACAAACCTGCTTCAATTAACGCATTGGAAGGCAACATTAAAGCATTTATGTGTGAGATACAGGTCGAAACATTGGAAAGAGTATGTCAAAATTGGACTAAGCGGATGGACCATTTGAAGCGCAGTAGCGGTCAACATTTGCATGAAATAATCTTCAAGCATTAAATTATATGGACTGTACTATCGATTTAAATAAAAATTTCATGCATTTTTCTGAATTTTACGTGTGTTTTTTTGAAAAACTTTCCTATAGCTCTTAAAAAATCACCCTTTACTAAGAACAATCTCCAGTGCGACGTATATTTAAATATATATGTATATACGATTTGTGTGACAAGCGAGGCTGTTAAAAACTTGTTTGATTAAACCGAGTAAAATTAATTAATATATACCGAGCAACTTTATTTGACAAATTTAGCAGTGATAAATAGTTTCATGATGGATGTGCCAGTAAGATGTTAAAGAAGAATTACACAAATTTTTAACTCTAGGAAATGAATTCTTCATTAACATGCTGAGAGTTCTCTTAAAGGTATCTAGGCTAATCTATGTCACAAAAAATGTCTTATTTTTGACAATTTAAAACAAAAAACTATTTGAATAGCAGACTAACCATTCCTGGATGCGATGCACAGGTGAAATATGAAAGAATAAAAAAAGCAAACAGCTTCTCTGTAGCCAATAGAACCCTTTATACTCGTACATACTCGTATAAGTAGTAAGTATATAAGTACTTTCGAAGGATCGCTGAGTGAATTTGCAGACTAATTTTTCTACTCAGGTTTTTAAAGAAGAACTTCTGAAGGGCAATGTCACAGACCAAATGTGTCGGGTTTCATAGGAAGTAAAGGGTATTCCAAAAGTAGCGCCTAGGGAATAATTCCTAGATGGTACCTCTTTTTATTACATATTTGACAATCGTCAAATAGAAAGAAGTACAATTTTACACCATACAACAACGCATTAAAATTATTAAAAGTTATTATGCAAATGGTTGATCTTTAAAAACCAATTCATAAAATTCGTGATTTTGTTTTTTTTTTTTTGTGGAAATAATCAAGCGACTGACAATTCTTCAATTTACAGATTGGCAAACAATTTCAAGGAACTGGCTCTGTCAAGGAAAGACAAAGGGCTGAACAATATTCGGATCGGAAGTGCTGAATTTAATGCGATAATTGGTAAGCGAGTCCTTGAGTGAAATCCGCAAGAATCTAATTTTTTACATATTTTATTTTAAAACAACATCTATTTCTTGAAAGACCCTATATAATAGTGATAATTTTTTCAGCCAACAGCAAAACTCCGCCTTAGCTGAATGAAATAGCAAAATAATAGAAAAAGTGTTTTTTAATATCGGTCGTCTCTCAGCAGGCAATCAAAAACCTCCGAGAGTGTTTCTGTCATGATCCTCATAAAAACCCATTTGCCATTCAGAATCAGCTTCAAACTGTAGATCCCTCTATTTGTGGAATAATATAATATCAAAACGCACACCACAAATAGGAAAAGAAGCTCGGCCAAACACCTAACAGAAGTGTATGCGTCAATTATTACTTATTTTATTATTTATTTTGAATGGCAAAACTCTGACAAAAGAAAAGCTGAAAGGAAGCGTGGCATAGAAACATAAGAGTTTTAATTGAGACATAGATTTGTCTTTCTGTTGGCTGTCCACAGCGTAGTTATGTCTAATCTAAAATTTTGTGGGAAGGTTTTTAGTATGACATTGACCAGGCGAATCAGTTGGCATGGTAAGTTTAGTTCAGTAAGTTGGGATGGTACGTACTTCACTAATTCCAAATTAATTGCAATAGCCCATTTTCTAATTTATGCCGAATTATGATGCAATGCATCATAAGGAATAAATATGGAGAAGTAAGGAATTAGAATAAAAAGTATGTCCCGGTCATGCAGGTTTTCTCGTTTTATCAAAAGACAAAAATCCTGTGAACATATCACAGCATTTAATGCAGGTTCTTTGCTTAAGTCTTTTGAATGGATCATTGATAACTGCTTTTAAGAATTTGTACATTCAAATAGCTCATATAATGTTTATGGCGCTGTATAGAAAGTGAAACATGCGCCAAACGAATTCTTTTGTTATTTAACATCGCCATAAAGGTACCATAATGAGTATTTTTCATGGCAAGCTTTTGAAGTGCTAACGAAGAAGATGCCAACTAGCCTTTACTAAATGGTGGAAAAAGTATGATATTAAATTTATATTGCCGCGAGGGATTAATTTTCAGAATTAAAAATACTAGTCAAACTTGTTCGACTCGTCTGTTGTAGAAGAAGTGTCTAAACAATTTTGTTTTGTTTTATTATTTTATTTGCAGGCATCCATACACACATACATCAGTACCACATTAATGCGTTTATATATACTGTTTGTAGGAATCTTTGAAAAACAATGTATATTTTTGTTTTACGAAAAAAATGTGTTATAGGTTTTTTTTTTGTTAGCTTAGGACAATTCAGGCATGTTGTAATATGTGATTAGCAGCAAACACAACAGCAAAGGGAATTTAACTTACCTAATAAAAATTCAATACAATTGATATTTATGCTTTTTACGGTGTGAGGCAAATTCAAGTTTATTCATACATTTTTATCTCGTTTTTAGAAGAAAACTTCAAATTGCTACTAAACAATTCTTTAGCACAAGATACGAAGAAATACCTTTTGCAGCAATAAATATGAGCAACCTGAAGATGAACCAGCAACAAGAACCGGCAAAGACGAGTATCTAGAAACCAGAGTCAAAGCAAAAAAAAATGTTAACTCAAGAACAATAAATACAAATCGTTTCTAATATTGCTGCTGAACTACGGTAATTTATCACTAAACCACCTCGAGCCAAACCATGGTATTCAACACGTGCTTCGAGTTGAGGCGTGCAAAAAGCAAACAAAAAAATAAAAAGTTAAATGAAAACAAATTTAATGCTGTACCTACGTGCCTACATACCATGAAGTATAGAAAAAAGCATATATGGAAACAAAGCTTTTTGATTGATGAATAATTTTATTTGCACAAGATTTAAATTTTCGATGTGCTAACCACGTCAACATATATACATATACAAATCGGTGCGTTTTTATTATGTTCTTATTCTTTTTGACCAGAATGGACGGTTGGTGCGGGACCTCTATTCTTACTTAAGGAACTCAATTCTAATGTCTCTAAGAAGGCATATTTATTGGAATAAATACAATAATATTATGACGTATCCGAATAAGCAAAAATGTATATGCATACATATTTATATGCTGATTTTACTTTTTATTTTATAATACTATTTTATTGTAAGCATCTTATTAAGAACTCACTAATCAGTTCTGTAAATCAAAGATGGATTAGTAGCAATCAAAGATTAGTTAGGTTAGTTTCACAGGTGTATTACTAGGCACCCATTGCCAAGCCGAAATCTACGTCTGTCCAAGAATATTATAAAATTGGGTAGACTTCAAATTCCAACCTTAGTAGGGGCCCTCTCAGGACATTGTCTCATAGGAGATCATGCAAGGAGCTGCAGAAATAAGGAAGAGTGGGAAACAATTCATCACATGTCCGGCTCTAGCCAGAACCGATATTTAAGATCCTACTTCTTAATGAATTTAGATAATCTATACACTTTAGGTATCAACACCCTTTTACGCTTTGTCAAAAGTTCAGGATGGTTCAATACGGAAAAAGAATTGTAGTCCAGCTCCTACGGTTCACATCGACCCCATTTCGTAGTCTAAGTGGCATCGCTGTCTCTATGTGCAATGCGGCTGCCAAACCTAACCTAACCTATACTATTTTATTGCTTCCTTCAACTGAAAGATCGAAAAGGCATTTTCGATAAATTAATTCCTCCTGCAAATCAACGCTGTGACCGATTCTGGTATATTACTGTCAAACTTAAATAAGTGAAACACAATTCAAAATACATTTCTGTGCTACTGTGAACTGCTACACTAACAACAACATGCACTTCTGTTGCGCAAATTTTAACGATGTTGCTGAATGAGGGCTCTCTTTACAATAGCTTTATCAAATTTTTAAAAAGAATTTTCCTAACCAAAGATCTGTTTTAAACGAACTGGGTTTACTGCTTACTTCCACTTTGCCATTTTTTTACTTAAGAGAAGAGTCTTGGCGTTTCATAAGAATCTTAGGTCTGTTCATACAAATGCAAGTCAACAAATGTTTTACTGCAAATTTATAACTCATATTTTATCATTTCATATGTACTATATTTCTCGATTTTTTAATATTTCGTATTAACATAGAAAATTCGTACTTAAGTCAACTCCTTTGCCACTGCGAGTAGCTGCGATTATGCCGCTCTACGAGTTTCGTAGGGTTTACAAAAATTTAACGTGCGATGGATTCAAGAAAGAGCTTAATCGTTATTTCTTCATGGATCCTATTTTAATTAGATAAAAAAAAGGAATTGGCGAAAAAATCGCTATTATCATCTCTTGGTACAACAGTGAGTTTTTGTTGCTGCACGCGGAGCCTCTGTACATCTCGATCGCTTACGATTTTTCTCCTCTAGTTCGCCGGCCCATCTTATTCTCGGTCTTCCTCTTGCTCTAGTTTTGAACGGCTTCTACAATTTTCTTCTGCGCGCTCGTACCACCCATTCTTGTTATATGACCCAGCCAACTTAACCGGTGCGCTTTGATGAAACGTATAACATTTCGCCATTTATAACCTCGTCCACCAAAATTTCTGAGGGACGAAAAAAATCTTGAAGGAAAAATAAAAAACGGGACTTTTGGCGAAAAGGATTGCCTTCTCCTCCAAATGCCCAGAATTTTTAATGCAGTTGGTATAATCATCGTCAAAACTATAGCTTTATTTTTCTTGTTTAAGTTATTCAGTTTTGTGCTTCTATGGCGTTTGAAGTGAATAATTAAGCTACCTGAAAATGGATTTTATGATCAGATCATTTTATGTGCATATACATTGTTCCTCTTCGCAAATCATAACCTGTTTGGTAACTCGTTCGTTCTTCTGAGCAGCAGTTTTACTAATTTCTGACTCCAGGTCTACTCAAAAGTCCTCCAAGATTCTCTAAAACCATCAGTGCTCACTTTGCCTTCAACTAAAAAGAAATATAAAATTACCATTTTCTTACTGAATCCATAGAGAATAGCTTTATTAACTGAGCCAATAAGCTAATCCTAACTTGAATAAGTTAATACTTTAGTTTTTTCTACTGCCTAATAAAGAAGTTTCTTTGAAGTGTTTTCTACTTCCTACGGCAAATCTATAATTAAAATTTGTTATTTTATTGTACTAGCTGCGGTGGCCGCCGCAGCCGAATGGGTTGGTGCATGACTACCATTCGGAGATATGTAGATTAAAATCTTCGTGCATGAAATACCAAATGCTACAAAACATATTTTACTAATAGCGGGCGCACCTCGCCAGGCAATGACCAACCTCCGAGTGTACATACTTCTGCCATGAAAAAGAGCCGAAGACGGCTCAAAACCCTCCATTTGTGAAACAACTTTAAAACGCTCACCACAAATAGAAGGAGGAGCTCGGCCAAACACCTAAAAAGAGTATAAGCGCCAATTATATGCATAAATATAAATGTAGTTAGTTAAAAACCATATTTCACTAAAGGTTTAATGATATTGCACAGGTTTGGCAGCAGTTTAGTGGTAGTAAAAATGCAAAATCCTTCATCACTGAAAATTGTATGAGAGTGAAAAAAAATTAACTATCACCAAGTGTTTAATGATAGTGCAAAAATGAAAACTCTGTTTCAAAAATGTATCCCAACCGGCACTTTGTACATTCAAATGGAATAAAATTGAAAGCTTGGATTAACACAAAAAAACATAAACTCCGTTTCGTATAGGTGTATATGTAAGCCTAGATGCGCAGCACTTTCGATTGGTGCTCGTTAAACTTAATCATACCCCGTCTTTCTGTATTTTCATTTTCATTTGCTCAGTTTTGTTGATTTTTTGTGAGTAACTTCTTTTTTTCGCTTTTGTGTCGCTTATTTTAATTTCGTAGAACCAGCTTTAGTTGATGGCATTCAACCATAAACTTCCTCACTGTAATGACGTAACTGCAAAGACACATAATGTCCAAACACAAGCACGCTTTGTGCGTTTGTGAAACGCCGCTGCCAACGAAACTACAGCCGCAACATCGATATCAGCATAAATATAATATTATCAATACTAACACCAATAGCGAGCTTACCTACCTCTCGCTACGATATTGGCGGTGCCGTCGTTTTGGCCTCTGTTGCGGCATAAGTTCTTATCCACCAGGGGTCGATTTAGTGCAGGCATATTTTCTGCTTCTGTCATAAATTTTGGGCTTTACACGCCAGGTTGGATTGTGATTTTATATTAAAAAAAATATCCAACCAGCTTTTTTCGCATTTATCGTTGTGGTTTCTGCCCGGTCACTTCTGGTTACAGCAATTGGCCATTAATTTTTTGTGTCAACATCTTCTTGTTTCTACTTTAATGGAATTTTCTTCTTCTCATGGCATAAAAGCCTGTTTGAGTTGGCATTGTATTCGCTGTTGCTGAGGCAACTTTTTTAAATTTCAGTTTTTATGTACATAAATATATTTCTGTTATTGTTGTTGTGGTTGCTGATTCGAATCATGGTGTAACATTTACGATTTCAAGGTCGCCAGACAGTCACTTCACGACACCTTTACACCATTCATCTTCACTCGCTGCAACAACAGTTTCATTCTCCTTTTTCTTCATATCAAATTTACTTTTAAATTTTGCTTTCCCTTTCATCATCTTAATCTACCACTTTTTCACAATTGCTGATAGATGTTCAGCTCATTTACTTAGCTCTGCTCAAACAATGTGTTGCCGTTTGGAATATGTATAAGTGTTGGTCTTAGCTTGGCAAAATTAACCATTCAATGCTAATTGCAAATTTTATAAATTTTACCACCATCGCAGATTTATATGAATATAGTTTTATATGATTTATTAATTGTGCACACACACACACCTACCTAACATAAACATTTACATATTAATCAATATTTGCGAAATTGGTATGCGATAAAGCAACGTTAATTTGTATTTTTTTGTTTTTTTTTTTTGTGCTCTCTTCACCTCTTCCTCTTCCAAGTCTTCACGGTTTGTCAAAATTTAGCTTTAGCAAAAAATTTACGCGGTACTTTTTTATTGATGGATTACATTTCATTTCGCAATATCGTATGTATGTCATTTGAAGAAAAGTTCTACAGGGTCCGCCACTCGAAGTGTAACCAATTAAAAAGGCCATAAATTTAGTTTGGAAACTGACTTTTATTCAATTCAATGTAAAAAATGTGTGAAAATAATACAAAATTAAGAATCAATTTACTTTTGCTCGATATGACGACCTTTTGCCTTGACTATGGCCTTGAGACGGTCCAGAAACGAATAGCAAGCTGCCCGAATGGACTTGCAGGTATTTTGGCCCACTCGCGGGCAATGGGTTTTTTCAGCGCCTCGAGACTGATGAATATTTTAGTTCGGACCTTGCTCTCCAAAACAGCCCAAAGAGAATAATCCATCGGATTCACGTCTGGTGAATTTGAGAGCCATTGTGTGGACGTTATGAAGTTCGGAACGATGTTTTAGCCATTCTTGGCTCACTCGAGCTTTGTGCGACGGATGCGAGTCTTGTTGAAATGTCCATGGTCTGGACGAAATGTTTGTCTATCCGCGGCCTCAAAGCACCCTCCAGAATACTTTCCCGATAATACTTCGCATTTACCTTGACGCCAGGCTTGATGAAAACTATTGGAGAGCGCTCATCTGCGGTTAAAGGTGCCCAAATCATTACCTGTAGCGGGTGCTGCCTCCTGGTGGCCAATCGACGACTCAAATTCTCGTATGAATGATCGGTCAAATAATTCTTATCTTATTTTTGGAACTTACGAATTGTCTCAAGTCTGACTTGTTGCTGCTTTGGTGTGATATCATGCACCTTTTGGGTTTTGTAAGTATTTTCTAAGGTCAGATATTTTCAGTTCTTTCGCCATTTGATTGGCACTTCGTCGGGGATTTCGCTCAAGGCGCTTCTTCAGTTTTTATACAATTTCACGTGACATTGCAGTCTTTTGATGAACACCTCCATAACGTTTCGCTCTGCTACCAGTGTCGTTGTAACGAGTAATGGTGCGATAAACAAAAACTTTATTTCCTTTAAGGTGCTCGAGCTCACGAACAATTGCTGGTTGTGATTTTCCAAAAGTGTACGTTAGAAATCCATTACTGATTTTCTTTTTTCGCGTTTACTCTCGGCAAAATGCTTCCGCGCGCTTGTAAACAATACTCTGAACTGTCAATTAGCCAACTAATAGGCGCATGCACGGGCGTCAGTGCGCGAGCTATATGAAGTAGGTTACACTTCGAGTGCCTGACCCTGTAGACTTTATTTGAAATAACAGCAATAAGACACGTTCATTGAATCGAAAAAAATTTTAGGATTATATACTTATGTATATATATTTGCCCATAATTATGAAAGTGGTTTTTGTCATATATTTCTTGTTTCGAGATATATAACGAATTGCATTTGAATGAATTCAAAAATATGTTTACTTTATGCGAACTTTTTACTTCAAAACTTATTAGTCTTATATAAATACTTATATACAGGTGGGCCAAAAAAACCGCAACAACGCCAGAAATGGTTCGGAAAGTGAAGGCTCGACTTGAACGAAATCCACGTCGAAGTGGAAGAAAAATTGCCAAGGAACTGAAAATATCGCAAGACAGCATTCGACGCATATTGAAAAATGAGCGCAAAGTCAAGGCTTACAAGTTCCAAAAAGCACACGATCTTTCGCCCCAGCAAAAAAAAAAGCGAAAGAGCAAAGGACTTTTTGCGCTTGCACGAACGTAGCGAATGAATGTTAAAATTGTAATCATTTTTGCACAATTTTGTCTTTAAAATCAATAAAAACTAATTTTACACAAAAAAGTTATGGTGTTTTTGAATAGGTAACAGTTCATCTCGTTCACCCTGTATAATAGGCGCTTACACCCTTTTTGGGTGTTTGTCGCTAATATTCTTTTTGGGTGTTTGGCCGAGCTCCTCCTCCTATTTGTGCCGTGCGTCTTGGTGTTGTTTCACAAATCGAGAGCAGATATTCTTTTTCATGAGAAGTTTTTTCATGGCAGAAATACACTCGGAGGTTTGCCATTGCCTGCTGAGGGACGACCGTTATTAGAATCACTTTTTCTTCATTTTGATCTTTCACCGAAATTTGAACCTACGTTCTCTCTGAATTCCGAATGGTAGTCACGCACCAACCAATATCTCTTCCTCATTATTGCATAAAAAAAAAATTAATAATTGGCGCGTACACTTCTGTTAGGTGTTTGGCCGAGCTCCTCCTCCTATTTGTGGTGTGCGTCTTGATGTTGTTCCACAAATGGAGGGACCTACAGTTTTAAGCCGACTCCGAACGGCAGATATTTTTATGAGGAGCTTTTTCGTGGCAGAAATACACTCGAAGGTTTGCCATTGCCTGCCGAGGGGCGACCGCTATTAGAAAAATGTTTTTTTATTAATTTTGCTTTCACCGAGATTCGAACCAACGACCTCTCAGTGAATTCCGAATGGTAATCACGCACCAACCCATTCGGCTACGGCGGCCGCATTATTGCATGCTTCGATTAATTAGATCCGGGGAGGCTAATAGATTCTACCGTCCAATAAACTCGAATGAATTGTTGTTTCTGTTATTTTTTGATTGCCATTTATCGGACATTCAAAAACGCGTCACAGAGGGCCACGCATTTTCAAATTATGTTGATATATATTAGTTTTTTTTTTTTAATTTTTGACCTACACCACTTTCATTATTAACAACAAATTAAGCAATATAATGGTGAAATTAAAACCACCATCTAATGGTTCATTCTTGACGATATCGTAAACATAACATTGATTAAATTTGGTGCAAAATAATGGGATCTAAAATAACTGATCAACTATTTTTTTTTTAATTTTGACCACTTTCATTATTATGGGCATATATATATTTAGAATTTCATATACATTAATATTAAATAAAAATATACAATAAAATTTATATTACTTTTGAACACCATAAAAAACTCGTGCCTGATCGAAGAATTTCTTTTTTTATTTCGATTTTGTTTAAACAATTAACTGTCGGTTTTTTCCTCGAAAAGCTGAAAAATATTTCCTGAGGCCACCATATTATTAATTAAAAAACAAAGCTTCGATCAGGCAGAAGATTATCTATTAATAAAACTTATTTCTCTTGTCCGATTGATTTTAGATGAATCTCCAAGGACTTGTGAGGATCACTGCAAGGGACTTCTGAAGAAATGGGCTCCACAGAAACAGCGATAATTTTTTGCTTAAGTCAAGTCGAAACATGATGTATTAATGACGTATTAATTTTTGTAAAATAAAGCAAATGACTTGCAAAAAATTTTGAAAATCATCATTTTTTCGGGCTTCTGACTACCCCTAACCCCTTAATTGGCGATTATAGTCTTTGGTTGTGTGATCGAGCTCCCGCTCCTATTTGTGGAGTGCGCCCTAATGTTTTATGCCGCCTCTGTGCGAGTGCCAATGTCGCTGAGAGCGAAGAAGCATCAAACAGACCTTACAGCAAATTTTATTCAAAGACTTACACAAGCTCCCGTACAAAGTGCAAGCAGTGCAACAGTTAATACCTGCTGAGCGTGTGAATTACTGTCAAACCATCAATTTCAACAACTAAGAGGACGATTTTGTGTCGAAAATCATCACAAGCGGCGAGGCGCATTTTAACTTAAGCGGTTACGTCAATAAGCAACCTATACGAAGAGCCATTACGTCCACTCAAAGAGACTGTGCGGTGTGACGTTCACGAGTGAGGAGTGACTGGGTCTTATTTTTTTTTGAGGACATCATCGCTACAGTGACATGATGAGTGACTGGGTCTTATTTTTTTAAGGACATCATCGCTACAGCGACATGATAAATGACTTCTTACTACCGGAACTGCATGAACGGGACTTGGTGAACATGAGGTTTCACTAAAACGGTGCAACCGCACCCACAGCTCGAGCCACAATGGATATTGAGAAGGAAGTGTTTCCTGGTCGCGTAATCTCCTATTTTATCGAGATAGCATAGCCAGGAAAATCACCCGATTTAACCATCCCAGACTTATTTCTTTGTGGTTACTTGACATCGAGGGCTTTTGTCAACAAGCCTCAGACTAACTCAGCCCTTAAAGATAACATCCGGCAGGGATGTGAACAGTTATCACAGGAAATCCTGCGGAACACTGGTGACATCCACTTGCCTGCTATCTTCTTTCCACTTAACGGAAAAATTTGTAAGGGTCCAAATAAAGATTTCCATCTCTCAAAATATTTTTTTTATTTAGTAAAAAAGTAATCCGAAAACAAAACTGGATGAGTAATTTTGCATGTAGCTCTATCCCGCGTAACAAGTAAAGAAAATTTACATATATTGCAGTATTTGATTTGGATCCTTATGGAGAATCTACGATTATTCTGTCCACCAAAATTTTATAAAAATTAAATAAAAAGTAACTATGCACGGTGGATTGCTAAAACAAAAAGCTCTTGCAATAATATATATTTTTAGGCGATTTTTATATACGTAAAGTGATTGGCTTTCAAATGTAATGAGTTAAGCTTATATCACAACAAAAACTAACAGATAACAAATAATTAAGTTCAATAACACTTAACAATCGAAAGCTTGCCTCGTATAAAGTTTCCGTATTTATTTCCTAGTTTAGTTACAAAAGATCATAGCTAAAATGTTAGACCAAAAGCTTCATATGAGAAAGTTAATTTGAAAGCTTCAATTTATTTTTTTGCATATCTATATGATTAAAAGTTCAGGCATAGCTTTGAATAAATAAAAAAGTAAAGTATACCCGTTGCTCTGAAAGCGAAGCGTTATTTCGTTTAGCGGCATGGTTTTATTAGTCAAATTTAGGTATTTTTAGTCCGCTGAATTCAAAAATAATATACCTTCTGCTCAAATATGAGCGAGACGTTATCAATAAAACGGTCCGCGGATGACATATGGCAAAAATAAATACCAGTGGTACAAATCGTTCAAAGAGGGCCGTACATCGGTTGAAAACTTGCCTCATGAACGTCGTCCAGCAACATCAGTAAACGACGAAAACATCGGAAAAGTAAGGGAAATTGTGCTTGAAAATCGCACAAATCGCAAAATCGGTTAACGCTGAATATTATTTAGACGTTTTAAAGCGTTTGCGCGAGAACATTCGCCTTAAAAGGAAGGAATTGTGGGACAACAAGTCATGGTTCTTGCATCACGATAATGCACCAGCTCACACATCACGTCTTGTTCGCGATTATTTGAACAAAAATAATGTTAATATCGTTCCGCAAGCACCGTATTCGCCTGATATGGCTCCATGTGACTTTTTCCTGTTTCCCAAGCTCAAGTTGCCGCTCCGTGGAAAACATTTTGAGACAATTGAAGTCATAAAAGAGAATTCGAAGAACACACTCGAGCTTGACTTGTTTACAGTAGCACAGAAAACAAACTATGTGACATATCACGCTAAAATTTGCCATGTAAGCTTATAACAGTCCTACCAAAAAACAAAAAAATTATTTTTGCCATATGTCATCCGCGGACCGTTTTATTGATAACGTCTCGTTCATATTTGAGCAGAAGGTAAAATAATAAAAATGGGTGTTTTTAAGTAAGGCAATTGCCTCTTTTTTAGTAAGGCAATTGCCTCATATTATCCCCTCAAGAAATCTCGCGCAGTAGAATTGTTGTTTCTACTTTAGCTTCTCGCGCACAAGGAAAGAAATTAAAATATTTGTTAGAAATATGTTTGTTGTTAGATTTTTATATTCATTATAGAGTTGAGTTCTTTAGCTCACGAGTTTACACCAGTTCGTTAAATCTTTAAGCTCATAGTTCAATTACCTCATTAAACTATTGATCAACCCATTGAATTGCGCAACTAAATCATAATTCACATAAAACAAAAACAAATCAACTGACTCACGAAAATGTAAGATTTTTAATATTTTCTTAATTAAAACAATCTGTAACTTGAGCATCATCAAAAAAGTTGGATGAAATCAAGTTAAAAACTTTTTGTATTAATCAGTGCGAGACTTTTTTTCAATCAAGTCATTTAAATGTTTTGCATATTACATTTATTTTATAAATTTAAAATGTTTTCAACTGTATTGGTCTTTTTATTTAAGAAAACATAAATTTATTACTTCATGTAAAAAGTTAATTCAATGCGAAATTCCTTTAAAAAAAATCTTCAGAATGCAGCAAAATAATAGTCAAATCATAAAAAATACAGGCGAAAGGAAAAGTATACGGTGATATTTTGTTGAAAATCCTTTTTGGTTTATTACTGCTACATAGCGCCCGTGCACCCACATTATTAAACCTCTACAAGGTTCAACAGGAATGAATTCCAATGCTGTCATGGCCTTTTCAATTAACTTATCAAAATGTATGTTCTGGGTGCATTTTTTACGTCGTTACAGAGAGGTTCTATTGAATTTAAGTCGGCTCTCGAATCAGCCCAATCCAGAGCAGTGATCAAATTTTCTTCGAAAAACTTTTTTGCAACACAAAAAGTATGCTTCGGATCATAGACTTGTTGAAAATACCAAATCACCAGTAAATTCTCTTCCGCAAAAGGTAGCACTCCATTTTGAAGTATCTGAACCTGCTTGATCACATCCATATAACCTTTAATACGATGAATTGACCCGACACCGTTCCACGAAAAGCAGCCAAACACCATTATTGAACCTCCTCGCGCTTTATGACTGGTGAGACGAACTTGGGGTAGCATGCTGCACGTGTTGGCCACCGCACATAATTCCTATCATCTGGCCCAACTCTATTTGTTTTCGTTTGATCGCTGAATATAATAAAAGGCCACAGATTTTGAGTCCAGGTTATGAGTATCTACTCTCGAACACACTCAATTCGGCGTTGTCGTTACGGTGCTGTTGCATGCTTCTTCCGAGCCAGTCGGCCATAAAGCCCTGCCTCTGCCAATCGAAGCGTTACAGTTCTTTGCATTATTGGCTTTTCCAGGTGAACAAAAATTTCTCGATGGATGGAATCCTGTTCTGACATTCAAAAACCATCGTTTTTGAAACGTTTAATTGTCTTGAAATAGCACTGTAGAGTAATCCGTTTTTGCAAGTCTATGATTGTTTTTCGAAGAGCTATGGTGCAATTTTTCCCTTTCGACATTATTGAATCCTTTCAATTAAAGTATACTTCCTCCAATTTTCATAAACACATTAGCCAATGCTCGCTTGGGATAGCCCTCCTTCCTTGGAATAGGGTATGAATAAGAAGAGTGGATGCATCGCAGTAATGGGCAAGATGAGCGTCTTGCAGAGTGTTAGTTTTGTCGGGCGAGATAGGTCTCTGCTGAAAGGAGGAGGATGGTTCCGTGTGCAGAAGTCCACGCAAGTGGGGCAAGTCCCTGATCACCATTCACTTGGGAGTGGTCAGGACGATTTTTCTGCCTACGGTCCAAGCCGCCCACAACTTCCGCGCTCCGCCCAAGTATTCTTTGGGTAGCTTCCAAACATCCGTTTGAGAGCGACCTAAAGTGAGAAGGCGAAGCAACCCAGGATATCTGGTTGCGCGCAGAGTTTGGAACCCACCACATAAAAACACCGATTCCAGGGAAGAAGAACAACAATAAAGCTTCGGATGAAACCACTGCGCAATATGTGTCTTAATTAATTTTTTTTTATTTATTAGCTTCTGTTTAGCAACTTCACACTTCATAATGTGCCATAGATAGTCGATTGAACATAGATCGGGTGAATTTCCAAAAGTAGTGGTCAATTAATAACAAAAACATTAATCATTTTATACATTTGTTTAGAATTACTAGCTCATAAACTTACCAACAATGCATGCACCGCGCCATCCTAGACTATAAGATAATACGCACTCGTATACATTTTTATTTCACATATTTTTAGGCATTCATCATCTCATTAATACAGTGTAGTGAGCCCACAATTTGATACGTTAAGCAATCCCAAATCATTTGAAGCTTAAGCATGGCAACTATGCTTATCTTTCTTCACTTTGCAATCATTCTGAAGCCTTTCACCGCCTGTACGAAGCACGAAAAGTAAATTTTGTGTGCTTTAGAAAATAAATTTCATCTGAGCATATGATCCCTGAATCCAATTTTTTTTTTTTTTTCGTTTAAATAAGCATATTTGTTCATTGTTTCTTCGATAAAGGTTTGATTTCCGACTCTATTTGATGACATGCATATCTAAGCCATAAATTTGCTATCATCGAGTTTTATAATACCTCGCAAGTAAGTTTAAGTATAAGTTTATTTTCACCTCGTCTGCGTAAAGTACGATTCTACAAAATTCTGGCATTCTATGTAGATGGTCACGCGCAAACTGTAATATCTTACTCTTTACGTAAAATCTCTACTTTGCTTTCCTCAGTATTTTCGAAGAGTTTCTGGATGGCAAGTCTTTGAGCTTATCTTTGAAGTGCTTGTTGCTGGTTTTTCTTCAATTTTTTTCCCCCCCAAACTAGCACTTAACAACATTCGATACAATGCCTTCTCTATGTAAAAAAGAAACTCTAAAAATGTACCATTAATTCCAACGCGATTCTCGCTATTTACCAATTCCTTGATTTTCTCGACATTTTTTGGCGATTGACATTCTAAAGTATGTCTTATCTTCCCACTCGATAAATATGAGTGTGAACCACATCGAATCAAATCGAATTATAACTACATTTTTTTAATATTTCGGCCCAACCGATAATGAAGCGCAATTGGATGAATGGCATAGGAATGTAAAAATTGCAAACAAACTTTCACATTTATACTCGTATATACTCGTATACTGAGTACTTAAGATGATATAATAAAGTTTGAAGAAAGAGAACAAGACATTTTTTGGCTTGAACTACCTCGCTGTCTAACAGCCATTGTATCGTATCTCATTAGCATTAATATGCATTTCAAAAAATATTTTTAATGAGCTTTTAATAACTTTATACGCAGACGAGTATGTACATATGTATATACGTATGTGCTTTGGCCCCACTTACATAATGAGGGGTCTGATTATTGTTTGACAGCACGAGGTTATCATATACAAATGTGAATTATCGTAGTTCATATGAAATATTTTGCATCTACTATTTTTCGTGTTAAGTAAATACCCATATTTTTTCATTCGTTTTGACCCGTTCCATATTTTAGTTAATTGCTTTTGTTTGTTTTGTGTTAAGGTAATCAATATATATAGTATATACATCGATTTTCCAAACAAAAACCAGTCAGTCTTAAACCATTCGCTGCGCCTTATGCGGAATTGAAAACTCTTAAAATATGACTCAGTTTGAAATGAATTGATCGAAGTAAGCACAAAAGCGGCTGAAATTCCCCAGAAAAAACCCCATTACTTTCAAAAATATTCATTTGATTTAAATACATATATATATACATGGGATTTTTATTTATAGTCAAACCTAACAGTAATGAATGTATTTCTGAATTCACTAAAATGTAGCACTACAAATTTAATAACAATAAAAACACAATGATAATAATTTGCACGAAATGCTCAGTTAACAACAAAATATACCGCTAAAACACAACAAAACACATATCTCTTCAATTCAGTTCAACATACATACATAACATAAATACCGACGCACAGCCTTACATATGAGCGCCTGTGTGAAATAAAATAAATACCTTTATCATAACAAAAAGAAATACCTTAAAATTTTTATACAAAATGCACACGAAATAGGTCAGTATACCAAGGGGTCAGCGCGTTTGTCAGCTTGGCTGCCTGTCATGATTTATGGACGCTTACACATACTCATATACACCCATTAGCTACTCCTCTGCTTTTCACTTTTCTGCCTTTCTATTCCCCCACACATTGATGCAGCCGTTCAGCCTGCCAACGATTGCAATGATTTCGGTGATAATTTACGATTTTTTGCATTGGCTCTGGCACGCATACGTAGAGCCGTACGTTCCTCCGTTGCACGTTTATCGGACATATAGGGGACAGTGTTTGGAATGTAGCCGACCTCAGTGCGGCGTGTACCGTCGATCAGTTCGTAACTGCAATAACGTAACGAAAATTAATTTAAACAACATGTGTATGTGTACGTATGTATGTGTGGGTTAACCAAAATCCTTTCATTCTCTGAAGTGACAGCACAGATTATGTAATGGGTTATGGCTGATGGAAGCAATTACTTACGAGAAGCGGTAACCATCTCGCGTAGGCACATACTCAAAGTCACCCAGGTAGACTTTTGGCAAATTTATTGCCAGCAACGGATGGCTGGTGCCTGTGTTGCGTCTGTTGTTGATGTTGTTATTATTATTGTTGTTGTTTATGTTGTTGTATCTGTCGAAGTTGCCATTATGATTATTGTAATTGCCATGGCGATTGTGGTGTTGTTGTTGCCCATACGGATAATACGCATCACTACAGATGAGCATGAAAGTGGCCAGCGCCAAGAACTGCAACTAAAGGGAGAGTAAAAAAAATATTTTATTTTAAACATAATTTAGTCAAGTTAAATAATAAAAATAGTTGAAAAAATGTATTTAAAACATTTATATTCCCAAAATATAGTTTCACTGAGCCCTAAAATAATACCACAAAAGGCGTGTCAAATTATTACAACACATTTCTCGCTTTACTTCCTAGTTTGCACTTACAATTTTTGTTTCAATCATCATGCCAACAATTGCAACTGTTCCTCTGCGCTGCTACAAACAAAATGATTGCAAACACAATCACAAATTTGTGTTGTAGCCAAAAATTCAAACAGCCGTAGCGCAATTCATGTCTGAGTGGTTAAATTTGTACGTTGTTTGTTGGCGCAAAAGATAATCAAAACAAAAAATGACCACCAGAAATGCAGACAATAACTCAGCGAATCCACAGCCATAGAATATACAGCAATATTCACTGTTACCACAGTTGCTGCTGCTACTGAGTCAAAGATGACCCTAACAGAGTCTCGCACAAGAGCACTTTTAGCTTTATTTGTGATCAATGTGTTGTTGTTGTATTATAAGCATTGTAACTTCTGCTGCTGTTTGTAACTTAATTGAACATTCAAGTTCGTTACTTCAGTCTTTTGTTTTCCGGCTTAAATTCATCTTTCATAGGCAATCAATAAAAAAAAAATCAATGCAATCGACAGACGCCACTTAGTTTTATTGCTGTAGTTCAAGTGTTTATTTTTTCTTGGCATTAAATTTGTGCACTGAATGTACGCATGTATGTGTGTTAATACCTCAATGCTTGTAAATGTGAGCAATTTGTTTGAACATGTGTCGCAACAGTACAATTTGCTGAGTGCGTTGTTCCGTACCCATCTTGACCATCACTAAAGCCGCCATTAATTATAGAGCTGCCGAAACTCCAACACATTTGGTTAATTTTTATACAATACATATAGATAACTTAATGCGGTTCAAGAAAGTTCGTCACGTCCGGGGAATTTCTTTTCGACTTCTCCAAATACGTGCGTTGAGCGACTTAAAATGACTAATAGTATTTTCATATGAGTTTCTTTCATTTATTCATTTAGTATTCAGCTCAATGTCATAAACGCTTGATTCTTTAATTATATAGGAATAGTGCAAATCTATTAGCATAAGAAGCAGCACAAAAATTTCGGAAATGTTTTATGATACGACTGTTTTTTTAAGCAAAACACAAAAGGCTTAATAAAATAGTCAATGATATGGTCAATATTAAAATGTAGCACGTAAAGTGTATCAAATCCCCACGCATTCATTTTATTAAGCGTGCCTATCACATATCATTCTCGTAATATTTTCAAATAACTATATAATGTTCGCCCAAAGGAAGTAGTTGTAATAAGTAGACAATTGTGGCGTAAAATTCACTCTCGTCAAACAAAACTACATAGAATGGGCTCTCATCATGCCCGTCCTAACGTATGAATGATGACAATCTCCTATGAGGCGTCCCTTGGAATGTTTGAGATAAAGATTATGTGGAAGATTTTTGGAACTTTGCACGTTGCGACTTCGACTACTGTAGGCGATTGAACGATGAGCTGTATAAGGCTTACGGCGACATAGACATAGCTCAGCAAATAAAAACACAGTTGGCTAGGTCATGTCGTCCGAATTCATACACACGATCCGGCTCTGAAAGTATTCGATGCGGTACCAGCTGGTGGTAGCAGAGGAAGAGGAAGGCCTCCTATGCGTTGGAAAGATCAGGTGGGGAAGAACTTGGCTTCACAATATGTATCCAACTGGCGTCGGTTAGCACGAGAAACGACTGAAGGGCTTTGTTGAACTCAGCCAAAATCGCGAAAGCGGTTGCCATGCCAATCAATACAAAGAATAAGAAATGGATTCGAAATATTTGTAAAATCGTGTTAAGGGGGTAGTATGGTTAATTCGGTGTAAAACAAGCATATTTTTCGAAATTTTTTTGTCGACACAGTTGATTTATTCAAAATTTTAAAATTACTTCATTATAAAGTCATATTTAAGGAATATTGTGTGAAATTTTCATTGATTTTTATGAAGAAATGAGTTGGTGGCAGCGAATCTTCGCGGACGTCTCATAAAAAAGTTGTATTGCGGTGTCCCTCAGAACTCATTACTGGATCAACTAAAATCAAAAAACCAAATTGATTTCATCAGCTAATAAAGTTTCGCAGGTAACAACGTCGAGTTTTTTTTTTTTTAATTTTGTCATATTTTAAAACAACAAAGTTTTCAAGTTTTTTTTATGAAAAATCGGTGTTTTGACTTCAAAGCGCTTTAAAAAATTAAAAAAAAAAAAAAAAATTCGACGTTGTTACCTGCGAAACTTTATTAGCTGATGAAATCAATTTGGTTTTTTGATTTTACAGTGAAATTCCCCATTACGGACAGTCCTTATAACCGGACAGCTCCAATAACCGGACAAATTTTGGGCACACAGGTTTTTCATTCATTTTTTCATACAAATATCATCCTAATAAACGGACACTCTAATAACCGGACGCGGACAAAGTATTTCAAACCATTTTCATAAAAAAATTTCTCATAAGCGGACAAAATTCAAAAATATCACAAGCAAGCTTTATTGTTCATTATAAAAATGAAATAGGTGATTCCCTTTTTAACATGTATGCACACATTCAAGCCCTGTGTTTTAAATTAAGAGTAATTTTCCATTCAGTTTGCTAAGTCAGTTGCATGCGAATGGTTGCGTTCAAACTTCGTAATAATATGGCGTCGAAAAAGAAGGTACTTTCTATTAAAGAAAAAATGGAAATTATTAATGTTTTCGAAAAAGATAAATTATCAGTACGTGGAATTGCAAAAAGGTAAAGTATAGTGAGCACAAAAATTTAATGGTAGGTACACCATTCTTTTGCTTTGAAAGGTTCAATATTGGCAAAGCACAAGCTGCTGAAATCAATAAGAATAAAGAAAAAATTCGTTCTAAATGGGAGTCTGGAGTTAATGTTAATCAAAAGCGAAGCTTTCTTAAAGAAGGCGGCTCTGAAATAGACAAGATGTGTTTTAATTGGTTCGCTAAGGCTAGAAGTCAAAACATTCCGATTTCTGGTCCCATTTTGAAAGTAAAAGCAATGGAAATTGCAGGCAAACTGGGTGTGCCTAAATTTAATGCTTCAGATGGATGGTTAAACAAATGGCGAATAAGGAATAATGTTGCTTTCAAATGCGTATCTTGTGAAGCTGCAGATGTAAACTAGGATGGTGTCGAAAAGTTTAGGACAAAACTGCCATCTCTGTTGACCGGTTACAAGCCTCAAGACATTTACAACGCAGACGAAAGGGGGCTTTTTTTCGTGCCTTACCTGACCAAACCCTCGCTCTTAAATCCGAAAAATGCGTGGGCGGTACACTATGTATCAAAGGAAAGACTCACAATTTTGTTCTGTGCTAACATGGCTGGAGATAAGGAGCTGCTTTTGGTTATAGGTAAAGCAGCCCGTTCTCAATCTTTTAAACATGTTCCAATCGTAAAACTGCCAGTGGATTGGAAGTCTAATAAAAAAGCATGGATGACTCGAGAAGTAATGAGTGAATGGCTGCAGCAGTTCAATCGAAGTATGAAAACCCAGAATCGAAAAATTATCTTGTTTTTAGATAACGCGGCTTCTCACCCAAAGGAATTAAACTTAACCAACATAAAAATTATTTTCTTACCGCCAAATACAACGGCAGTTAGCCAACCCCTTGATTAAGGTATAATCCAAAATTTTAAAACTTTGTATAGAAGCTTAGTTTTAAAACACTTGCTATCTAAAATTGACAATACAAGTTCAGCCTCAGAGCTTTCAAAATCGATTAATGTACTAGAAGCTGTGTATTTCATCAAAGCATATTGGGATAAAGTGGAAGCCACAACCGTCCGAAATTGTTTCCGTAAAGCAGGATTTTTGGAAACTTATGAGGATCTTCCAGATTTTGATTCTGAATATGATATTCCACTGGCAATCTATACTAGGCTTCAGGAAGGACTAGACTTGGCAAATGATTTGCAAGGTTTTCTCCAAATGGATCAGAATGTTTTCACTGAGGACAACAATATGGAAATTCAATTTCACCAACAAGATGATACTATGGACATAAGTGATTCAGAAGATGAATTTTCAGAAGAAATAAGTGAGCCTATAACATCATATGATGAGGCTTTAAAACTTGTTGCGGGCTTGAAACAATTTGCAAAAAATGACTATGTAGTCACTTTGAAAATGAACATTTCAAATTAAAGCAATCAGTGTTTAAGCAATCAAGCATTACCGAAATTTTTCAACCAAACTAGTATTGAAATGTAAAGACTTGTACAATGTACTTAATCGATATATGTACATATATGTATTTATATATAATACTAAAGTTTGCAAATATTCTCTACTTCCAAAAATTTCTTAAATAAACTATGTACAAAACAATTTAATAGGACTATGAATAAGTTCGTGCGGTTTTTTTCGAAATTTGAAACTTTATTGACGTAAAATGGTTACAAATTTAATATTCAAAATATTGTCCATCGCTTACTACTACTTTTTCCCATCTTTCTGGCAATTCACGGATTCCCTTTGTGAAAAATTCGGTCGGTTTTGCCGCAATCCACGAATCGATCCATTTTTTGACTTCATCGTAATTACGGAAGTGCTGGTCAGCCAGGCCATGTTGCATCGATCGGAAGAGATAGTAATCGGATGGCGCAAGGTCTGGACTATACGGCGGGTGGGGTAGGACATCCCATTTGAGCGTTTCTAAGTATGTTTTGACCACTTGTGCAACATGTGGCCGAGCATTGTCATGTTGCAAAATAACTTTGTCGTGTCTATCGGCGTATTGCGGCCGTTTTCCTCGCAGTGCTCGGCTCAAACGCATCAATTGTCGTCGGTAGACATCCCCCGTAATCGTTTCATTCGGTTTCAGTAGCTCATAATACACAACACCCAGCTGGTCCCACCAGATACACAGCATAACCTTCAGGCCATGAATATTCTGCGCCGACGTCGATGTTGAAGCATGGCCAGGGTATCCATACGTTGCCCGACGTTTTGGATTGTCGTAATGGACCCACTTTTCATCGCCAGTCACAATTCGATGCAAAAAACCCTTTCTTTTGTGCCGTTGAAGCAGTTGTTCGCATGCCATAAAACGGCGTTCAACGTCTCTTGGCTTCAATTCATACGGCACCCAATGGCCTACCTTTCGGATCATTCCCATGGCTTTTAAACGTTTGGAAATGGTTGATTGATCAACTCCCAAAGTTTTTGCAACCTCTTCTTGCGTTTGAGCCGGATCTTGATCGAGCAATTCCTCCAATTCGGTATCCATGAACTTTGGCGGCGCACCCTCGCGTTCTTCGTCTTCCAAGCCAAAATCACCACTTTTAAAGCGTGCAAACCACTTCTGGCACGTTCGCTCAGATAGAGCATGCTCACCATAAACTTCCACCAAGATACGATGACTTTCGGCTGCTTTTTTCTTCATATTAAAATAATGAAGAAGAATTCCCCGCAAAAACACATTATTTGGCACGAAATTCGACATTTTCAAGTGTGGTAAAAATATTGTTGTTTACGCTTCAAATAAAAAACTTATACTGACGTTTGTGCCTTACGACAGTAGCTCTCCAATGAATGTTTGGAAATGTGGATCGATGGAATAATAATCAAGTTACGCCATCTGTTGTAAAACCGCACGAACTTATAAATAGACCATTATATGTGTGGTATATATTTTGGGACTTCATCCCTTATAAGCGGACATCTCCCATAGCCGGACAAAAACACTGCGACGGTGAGTGTCCAGTTATAAGGAATTTCACTGTAGTTGATCCAGTAATGAGTTCTGAGGGACACCGCAATAAAACTTTTTTATGAGACGTCTGCGAAGATTCGCTGCCACCAACTCATTTCTTCATAAAAATCAATGAAAATTTCACACAATATTCTTTAAATATGACTTTATAATGAAGTAATTTTAAAATTTTGAATAAATCAACTGTGTCGACAAAAAAAATTTCGAAAAATATGCTTGTTTTACACCGAATTAACCATACTACCCCCTTAATGGTACGGTGATGCACCAATACTTGGTACACGTGCTGCTCCTTATATAGATCTAACATCGCATAAAAACCACGCCCACTTTTAATATGACTACTTATTATGACTACATTTATATATATCCATATATCCATACCAACGCCACATAGTATACCTCCTATTTTTTATTTTTTATTTCTCAATTCAGTATCAAAAAGTTTTAAAATAATTAAAATTTGGGAAAGTGTCCATTTCAATTCTCGAATACATTTCATACCTACTTAAATGTTTGCTGGGATTGAGGATTGAGTTGGTATCACTTAGACGCACACATATCTATATATATAAAAAGAAGTTACATTTCCTTGGTAATCTTATAACTCAAGAACGGGCTCACCTATCCAAACCAAATTTTTAGGCTTTGTTTGGACTATTCAGTAGATGGTTTGTGTTTTGAAATTTTAAGAATCGGATACCAGGGTCTCGAGAAATAGGCCAAAACGTGAACCCGGGTAACCCTAGGATGTGTTTGTACAATATGGGTAGCAAATGGAAGCTGCTGATGATTCTATAGTATAGAGTATTTTTGATGCCGCTCCGTGACTAGGGTCTCGAGATATCGCCCAAAATGTGGACCCCGATAACTTAAGGATGTGTTCGTACAATATGGGTAGCAAATGGGAGCTGTTGATTATTTCTATAGTATAGAGTATTTTTCATACCGTTCCGTGACTAGGGTCTCGAAATATAATCCAAAACGTGGAACCGGGTAACCCTAGGATGTGTTCGTACAATATGGGTAGCAAATGGAAGCTGTTGATGATTTCTATAGTATAGAGTATTTTTCATACCGTTCCGTGACTAGGGTCTCGAAAGGGGATTGCCGCACGCACATATACTAATTCGGCTGGTACATATAATAACTCCGGATCAAATCGATAGCCTTATATCAGCTGAAATTCCTAACCACACTGCTGATCCTGGGTTATTTCAAGTTGTCGTTATATATTACATTTCCTTGGTAACTATAACTCAAGAACCGCCTAACCGATTGACACAAAAATTTTAGAGTTCTTTTCTATCTTTGAGGAGGTGGTTTGTGTGAAGTTTGATTGAAATCGGTGCAGCCGTTCCTGAGTTATGATATTTTATGTGAGTAATGGTTTCCTCTCATACGAAATGCCTTTATGGGAAAAACAATACCAAATACACAGCCGCTTATGAGCGTTTCTGTTGTACTGTTGTGGTTGTAAGTGTATTATGTTAATATTAATTTTGGGCGAAAATATAATAAAAACTGGAGCATTCAAGGAACTGGAAAAACATTTTTAATTTTATTTATTTTAGCATAATTTTATTTATTTTTATATTATTAATATTTAGCGTAAAAAATTGAAATGGAAATTAAAGAATCAAAGTTTAATTACAAGTTTTTATCGGCTCTTTCACCTTACCTGTATATAGGTGGCCACCACAATCAAATTTTAAAAAAGTACAGAAAAGGCTATTGTTACATCTTTAGAAAGTATGTTGAATGAAAAAAATCAACTAATTCAACTGTTTAATCATTTTACGAGTTCTATAAAGAAAACTTAATATGAAAAATTTCTTGCGATATAAAAAAAACATTTTATGTATGGTGGTGCGAAGCCCACTGGGTGATGCTTTTTTTAGTATATATTTTGAATTCCATTCATATATTTATACATATATATGGACTTCTGCAATACATTCAGTTGTAAGACTGAACTTGATTAAACTTTGATATTTTCCAGTTAGTTAAGGCAGAAACCTGTGATGAGCTTTTTAAGCTCACAGATTCATTGACTAGCTTTTTGTATTTATATCTTTAATTTTATTATATTTAAAGCTGTGTGGATAAATGATAATTATGAATCAATCATTTATATAGTACATCGAATATAAATACAATATTATAAATTATAAAGCTAAGTTTGCATTTCTTCTTGAATTTGCTAAAATTTATGTTCATTCTTCCTCAAAATATACAAACCAATTATGCGAGTATTTTTTCTAATTATCATTGAGTTACCACCAAAAATGTTTTTAAAAACTCATCTACAGTTCCTTTTGTTTTTGTTTGAAAAATCGCATTTTAATCAGTTTTGTGTGGAGTTCGGGCAAATGAATAGTGACCAATCGTTTGTTTCGCTTCGAAAAAATTGTTTTTAATGTTAGACTAATACCAAAAGCTCACTATTTCGTCACTGATATGATCTTATAGACATTGATTTTTTTGACCAACCGATGACGAAAGTAAAGTGTTGAACTTTTATCCATTTAAATGGGGTCTAATGACAACAGATATGTTTCTCTACTAATAATCAATCAATACCTGCGGATATAGCAAGTTTAAACATTACGCACTTGGTTAATTGCACCAGCTGATTGAAGTGGCTTACTTCTTTTCACCGTTTCGGATTTTATTTCATTTTTCCAACCCCTGTATGGCATCGCAGTGGACAAATTTGATTCTTTGTCCAAGTGGGCCCCATTACAGCAGCCAGTTGTTCTAACTTAACCTAATCTCCTAATATTTAATCAATAGTTCCTGTATGCTAGTGGAGGTACTGTCCAATATTGACTTAGTCTTACACTCTGTCACATGACGATCTTCTATTATAAGTTTCTGCACCAATGTTTTTTAACAAATAACTATTTTGAATTACCGGTACGAATTTCGTCCATTAGCGAAAAACAATCAATTTTTAACCCGTTTTGTAATCCTTAGCCCCTTTAGTTTAGAGTTACAAAAAAAGCCTTACAACATTATATATATTTTTAGCCAATTGACAAAAGCGAGTTAAAATTCTTAAACTAACAGAGTTAAAGACTAATTTAAAGCTCCAAACACCAGTTACTTTTAGAGCTTAAGCGTTTATATGAATACGCTATGCGATATACGATCTAGCAAAAGTATTGTATCAAAGTTTGCTTAAGTTAGCCATTAAATGAGCCAATATTTTCCGCTTTTTAGTTAAATCGCGAATAGAAATTGGAAATGGAATTAATGAAATGTTAGACATAGAAATAAAAAGCTTGCTGTTATACTTGGATCTCACGAAGCGGAGCAGATTCGAACAAAAAAACACAAAAAACAAGTCTCTAATTAGAATTATTTCAGTAGAAATACTCACCCACTTCAACAGGAACAACAACAACAACAAAAATTATTTATGGTTTACTCTCATTGATTGCTAAGTGCAAATTCCTTATTGTATTTTTTAAACTTTTGTACGCTACCTTCGATAGTGGCGTAAGTACATATTAACCGCGCACATATATTTGTATACATACATACATACAATACAACAATCTAAATATATTGCGTTATTACAACTTAAAACTACATACATAAATATACTAGCATACTGGTAGTGATTACAATAAATATAATAAAGTTAAGAATAATACGATCTAGTTTTGTTGATATTGGCATTTCATTAGATTTCATGCATAGATTTTCGCTCAAATTTTATCACCCCGTAACTTGCGCGCTGTTACATAGGGTTGAAATCCGTTTTTGTTTGCCTTATAAAGCACAGTGTATTCATACCCATCGGCAGAAATGAAACTATAGCCGCCTCGATACTCCACAGGTGTCACAGTTGTTGCAGCAGCCTTCTCATTCTTCTCATCATCATCATCATGAACTACTTCATTGTGTGTGTTATTGTATTTTATGTCCTCTGTACGCGATTGGCCATTCTCTGTTTTGAAGCTGTTGAAGAGAGAGAAAATTATGAATATATTCGCAATTTGTTTTAGAAGAACTTTTTCTGTTAAATATTTTGCAGTTAATTTTAATATGAAAGGCAACGCAGGAATTTTTTTTGTTTATTGTTTACTGTTTTTTTTTTGTTTACTGTATACTCATTTGTGTCAATAAGAGACTTGAACAGTTCGGTTAGCTGACGATTATGAATAAAAACTATAGTTATGTTGAACTAAAAGAACCAACCACCTGCTTTTTGCCAACGAAATGATATCATAGCCCAAATATAAAAAATTATTTATATGTCATTAATAGAAGAGCGAGAAAATAATTTACATAATAAGAAATTTGTATCCAGCTGTAGCTTATCATTAACAGAAAGAGCACAGAACGAATTTACTTCGTTCTTATTTTCCAATTTATTTATTGTATTTTATTTTATCTTAATTTTGTCTGACTCACCCGAAGTGCAGCAACTGCTCGCCATTGTCAAGGTTTTCTATGACCATCGCGTGTATGGATTGCACCAATAAAATTAAAGCGCAGCTGTAAATCTGTATGAATAATATAAATATTATTGAAAACAATGAGTAGCTAAATTAGCAGAGCTTACACGTAATTAACTAATACGTAAATATATGATATATTTTATTATACTACGCGCTAATTTAAATTTAAAGCCTAATATTAGCTTTTGACTACTTAAAGCGCAATATCGGTATAAGGTTGTTTTTATATGCTTCGTAATCAAAAAATTACAATTCATTAATATATATATAATAAATGCAGAAAGTGGCGATGGATAGGTCATACATTGAGAAAACCACCAGATACCATCACAGAAATGGCACTGGACTGGAACCCGCTCGGGAGCAAAGGTCACGGTCGACCAAAACACACTTGGAGAAGGTCGATGGTGCGCGAACTAGGAGATGCCGGTATCACATGGGACGGTGCAAAAACAACAGCACAGAACCGTGTACGATGGAAGAGTCTTGTAGACTGTAAAACAGCTCATGACATCAACGTCAATTGTTCTAATGACAGTTCAATATATTATTTATAAGCCATCAAAAGCATTTACGTGTCAGTTTTGTTAAATTTTTTTTTTTCTGTCATGGAATTCAAACATAATAGTGTGATTGCGTTATATTTGGCTGGAAAATCACAACCAGCCATTGTTCGTGAGCTCAGTCACCTCAAAGTGAATAAAATGTTTGTGTATCGCACTACAAAACGCTACAATGATACTGGTAGCATTGGAAAACGCTATGGAGGTGGACCAAAAAAAACCGCAACAACGCCAGAAATGGTTCGGAAAGTGAAGACTCGACTTGAATGAAATTCACGTCAATGTGGAAGAAAAATGGCCAAAGATCTGAAAATATCGCAAGACAGCATTCGACGCATATTGAAAAATGAGCGCAAGGTCAAGGCTTACAAGTTCCAAAAATCACACGATCTTTCACCCCAGCAAAAAAAAAGTTCGGTGCGAATGCTCATACGAGAATTTGAGCATACGTATGGCCACTCGAAGCAATTTCCCATCGCAAGTAATGGTTTGGGCCGCAGTGACCGCTGATGGACGCTCTCCAATCGTTTTTATCGAGCCTGGTGTCAAAGTGAATGCGAATTATTATCGGGAAAATGTTTTAGAAGCTGCTTTAGAGACGTGGGCACGTAAACATTTCGGTCGTAGACCATGGACGTTCCAACAGGACTCGGCACCGTCTCATAAAGCTCGTGTGAACCAAGAATGGTTAAAAAATTCCACACTTCATTCCGTCCACACAATTGCTTTCGAATTCGCCAAACGCAAATCCAATAGACTATTCCATCTGGTCCATTTTGGAGAGCAAGGTGAGATCTAAAAATATGCCAGTATGGATGCGCTGAAAAAAGCGATTATACGAAAATGGGCCAAAATACCTCAAGATCACATTCGTGCAGCATGCAACTCCCTTTTTGACCGTTTGAAGGCTATAGTCAAGGCAAAAGGTGGCCATATCGAGCTAAAGTGAATGTATGTTAAAATTGTAATCATTTGTCTTTGAAATCAATAAAAAGTAATTTCACACAAAAAAGGTTTGCCATTGCCTACCGTGGGGCAACCGATTCGAACGAACGTACTCCGAATTCCGAATGGAAGTCACGCACCAATCCATTCCGCTACGGTGGCCAAGGGACTTAAAATGTGATTGTTGGTTGTAACTAGAGTAACCAACATTATCCTCGAGATCCTATCAAGATGTGCCTCGTCCCAGCCGAAAGTCTCTATAGCTAGCGATATGATAATTTTTATTTTTTAATATAAAAAATGTAAAAATTTAGATTCTTTCAGGTTTCATTATTTCAAAATACGGCTCTCAAACATTCATCATCATCATCATCGTTATCATCATTTCTCGTTGCAGTCCGGGATGAGTTTTAGCCTTCTCTACGATCTTAACCATTGTATGTGAAAAATTAAATCATTTAAATGTCCACATTAGCACCTCGACCTAATTGTTGCGAACGTCGAGATATCGGTGTTAAGGATTGTTCAACAACACTTTGCGCTACAACAGAAAGTCAAGACTGGTCTGGCAGTTATAGTCAGGAGAGGATCAGTGCTCGACAGCACAAGTTTCTTGAAATTTTTTACCTACCTTTGAATTGTCGAATTGTCATCCGGATGATTATTTCCACACAAAAAACCTACTACCATCTAGGCGTCACTTTTGAAAGACATTTTATAATAATAACTTTCTAATCCATTATGTGTGACAGTAAAATTTTACTTCTAGATTTCCAAATTCAGAATTCTGTTTCCTTTTCGTTTATCATATATTTTGTTTGTTGATTTTTTTCTGCTACATCAAAAAGAATGGACAATAATGCTCTGCGAATAGATTTACCTACACCAAGACATAGCATTATATAAGATAACTTCCATCTGATCTAGAATTATATAATAAATTGCACAGATCGAAATGGTATTTTGGAGTAATTTTGAAGTGAGAACTGAGGAAAGGGTCACAATAGCCAACTTTTGTAAATGAAAGTTTGGTCAATGAGTAGAAAGAAAATATTGTTTTATGAACAAAAAGTTGTATTAAACTTCTAATATGACGCGAACTCAACAAATTATTCTGTCAAATTCACCGAAAATCGAGTGGAGGTAGTTTTTCAATAGTGCAGTGCGCCTAATGACACATTATTTTTTTATGGTATTGATAGAATTTTTGAGTCGAACTAGGAAAATGAAATTATGACTACATGGTTGAATATTATTTTACCGCTGAGTACCGAGCAACCGTTTGCTTCAAATTTCTGCTTACCAACCGAGTAGATATGGTGATAAGGTATTTCCGACCATCAAGTCCTTAGTGAGTGCATCAATTATTTAGAAAATATTTTTAAGCTGCGTAGCTTATTACTTGTTAACAGAAACAATAAACTGAATAAACTGTCCACTACTTTAAAATTTCTCGTATGAGTTTTGTTGTTCAAAATTAATTAAAATAACAAAACTGGGTTGATTATTTCATTTGATTGATTTAAATAGTGCAAACATTTTTCCTTTGCAATTTTTTTATTCTGTAGTTGGGAAGGAAAACCCAAACATCGTAAGTAAAAATTTGCTTAATTTTTGGCTTTTATTCAAACTAAAATTTTTCTATTAAGTTTTAACGTTTTATTGTACAATATTTTCTTCTTTATAAGCTAAAATCCGACTTTCCAAATCGATTTTTTTGTTTAGCCTACTCCCAAAGGATGCATTCACATTTTTTCTTGTTTTTTCGTACTTTTAATTGCCAATTTAATTCCTCATATAATATATACATATATGTATGTAACTATGTACGTATTATTATAATGACGGGATTTTCCACTGCGACCTGAAAAATCTATAGTGCCTCCTTCTTGGATTCAGAGTATTTCTCTGAGCCAAATTTTCAAACAATTTTAGTGGCTACTTCAATAATGGCAGGGTTCCTATCGTCAACAAGCGTTCGTTTTGCTGCTGTCCCACAGGACATTTTTGTACTGAATCAGGATGACAGATGATTTTTATGAAAAGTTTTTTCACCTCATAAAAGCACTCGGAAGTTTGCCTTTGCCTGGCGACCTTCATCATATAGTAGTTGTTCATATCCTCAGTGGTAATTGGTATAATTGTTTCTTTTTCATTTTACTCTTAAAACAATCTTTAATGTAGCGTCAACTATAAGTATAGTCATATACAAAGCGATACCTTTCCATGTTGCCCTATACAATCTCTTAATGAAAGTGTAGTATTGGCTCCTATATTGCCTGCGTTGTTATCTAAAGGATATCCGCTAGTAAAAATGAAATAGATAACATTCGGCGAAAATTTCGCTTTGGAAATCCAAACCCACTCTTCTTGGTTTACAAGAGAGGATACTAATTATCGTTTCTACAACCAAGCATCACTTCTTCGATTGTTCGAGAATTCTGAACGAAAATTTCTTGAGATCCACTGGAAGTGTTGTGACCACAGCGATCTCCTTCAAAACTGCAAAGTAATGCTGGCACAAAAGAACAAGAAAAGTGTAAATTCGATGAAAAACGGTCTCAGACGCTTACACAACGTGATCCTTTCTTCATCTTGCTACGAAGCATAATACCAAATCACTCTCTGATGTATGCTTTGTTGGAGTTGCATAGATGAGGGGAGGTTTGGCCCAACCTCACAACTACCTGCCCATCACCACCTGCGGTTCCCCCACAGGGGCCAGGGCCAATAATCAGTTCCGCAGGAATCACGAATTGGATCAGCGATTATGTATGCACTTTACATAAAGAGCGATGGTCCGGTCTAGAACGCTACAGAACTGCAAAGTATTTTGGGACAACTCCGAACAGAAAACTGTCAAACTTTCTACTAAAACTTGAAAGCAAAGACGTTGGGTTGATGGTCGCTTTTATTATAGGATACAACTCATGGGGTCAGCATATGACCACCATTGGAATCATTGAGGACCCGATGTACCTGTCTTGCTTGGAGGAGGCGGATAGCACTGAGCACTTTCTCTGTGGGTGTCCTGCCTTTGCTAGTGCAAAGCTAAAAATTTTGAGTTCCGATGTCGTGAGAATGAGTAATATTCGTTCTCTAAAACTAGAGGATGTTTACGGATTTGCCAAAGAATCTGGAAAATTCGCATGGGACTAACTACCTTTATCTCTGTCTCTATTCTTTTCTTTCTTTCTCCAATACTTTTCACCTTTCCTCCTTGACTGTCTACCCTCTTTCCAAAACTCTAAATGCAATGGGCTTTTTAGCCTGAATGTTCTAGGAGCCACCAAATACCAAATTTCACCTGCCCATCATAAAGTTCGCTTAATTGTTGACGAGAAGGGTGTAGTGTCTGGTGACAACCTATTAAATGAGCCACTGTGCCATATACATATATTATGTGTGTATATATCATTGGCGCACCCTTTTTGGGTGTTTGGCCGAACTCCTCCTCTTATTTATGGTGCTGCTCTTTATGTTGCTTTAAAAATAAAGGACTCCGAACGGCAGATTATTTTTTTATGAGAAGATATTAGAAAAAAACTTTGTATATCATTTACTCTCCTATTAATCTCAAAAGGCAGTATTTTAAAGGCTACTCCATCAGGAACAAGTAAACTATACTATTCTGCCACATATTTCACTAATGCCACAAATTTATGCCACTTATGGTTTTAAAAGTTGAATAATACTGAATACTCTTAATTCTGTACCAAGCAAACTCCTTGAAAACGCAGAAGATAAGTAATTGGAACTTTCAGCTAGATAAAGCAGAGAAAACTCCAGAGAATACTTTTTTGGATTTTGCTCACAGTCATCAGGGTTGGGAATTTCGCACTACCACTAAATTGCACTGCCACTATTTTTAATGGTAGCTAAAAAAAGGATTTCATTATCACTAAATCTTCAGTTTTTCAGTGTTTTAACCATCCGCTTATTGCAGTAATTATTTAGTGCACTATGCCCAATCCTGACGGCAATTAATAACAAAAGTCTTATTTAAAAAAGGTAAAATTTCCAAAAATCACTTAATCACCTATATTCACACAATTACAAAATATTTTCATGTAATGTTACTACTTACGATTTGCGTCTTCATTTTCATATAAAAAATCAATCACTACTAAGAATATGTATATAATACAAAGTTCTAAACCAACTCGATTATTGTTCTTATGACGTCGCGACTGTAAGTCCGTTCGAATGTTGTGTTCTCCTTCAATTTTGAAATTCAACTAAAATGTTCCGTTTCGTTAAACGAAAGGTATCAGCGAGGTATATTTGTATTCTCAATAGCTTTTTCTTTATATCGAATTACCGCTTAAATATTTTTACATGTTTCGTATGGGATGCTTTGTACATTTTTTCTAAAGTATTTCTTGTTCTTTTTGTTTTGATTCTGCTTTGAGCTTATGCTAATGAGCAAAAGCATTAGCGATCCATAAGTCACCAGTGGAAAGATCTTTTAGACCGGCATATCACAATATTAATAGATTACGTCATTATTTATTGGACAAGTTTTCTTAACTGAAATCACTATATGAGAACACGCATTGCAGTGGAGAGATTTGCAAAACAAATAAAAAATCTTTCAACAGCGCTAACTGGTCCGCACAATTTGCAAAGATCCAATTGAACTGCGAAGATTCCCATTCGTATTGTAGAAACACTAGTAAGCGCACCAATACACTTGCTACATATAGCCACCAACATTTGTGCATGAGGGTGGTCCAACTTTTCAGATATTAGAACATTTAGCTATTAGCACACTTTTTTTTTGTCCTACAGCGGTAAACCGCATTGCTTTATAGTATGTCGCCCCCGTAAGGTAGATAGTTTTTATCACAAACTTTATAGACTCGGGAAAACTAGAAATAGACTCGGAGCTTTTATATACATTGCGTGCTGAGTGACAACCTGTGTTACAAAGTTTTGTATGCATACTATAAATACAAGGGCGATTCAATAAGTAGCTGTGAGGGCATTCCTGAAGGAAATGCCATTTATCAAACGACGGCAAAACAAATTTCAGACTAATTGGTAGACGTGTTTCGTGAGTTTCGCCAGGATGAAAAAAGGGCAGCAAAATGCGAGGAGGTAAAGCACAGTTGGATGCTGCCTATGAGGATGCTTGGCCATCTATTCTATTACCACAGTTATGTAGATATTGGTGCAACGACTTTAAACGTGGGTAAAGAACATCCGTTTTTGATGAGGAGCGACCAGGACGCCCGGCAGAGGTGGTGAGGAAATCGTTCAAAAAGTCCACAATATGATTTTCGCTGATCGACGAACGAAGGACGCGCAGTAACCATAAGTGTGTCGACCGGAACGATAATTAATATTTCACATGATAAGTTGGCGATGAAAAAATTGTCGGCCCGATAGGTGACGCAATTGCTCACGAGCAACAATAAGCGTATGTGGCTGTTAACTTCGAAGCAGTGTTTGGAGCAATTTAAGCTTGATCCGAAGGATGTTTTGCGTCGAACTGTCACCGCTGATGAAATTTGGATTCATCATTACACACCAGAAACTAAGCAACAATCAAAATAATGGATTTCTCCTGGTGAATCTGTTCCAAAAATGGCGAACACAGTCCCATCAGCCAGAAAATTCATGGCGACGATTTTTTGGGAGGCGAACGACGTCATCCTCATAGATTTTTTAGAAAACGGTCACTGGGCAATACTACAGTGAGTTATAGGACCACTTTCTTTGCTGTTCCACCACAATAACACACCAGCACATTCATCCGAAGTTGTCGCCGCCAAACTGCATGAATTGCTGCCGCACCCCCGGTATTCACCCGATCTTGCCCCTGCGACTTTTTCTTGTTCCCTAACATGAAGAAATGGGTCGCAGAAAAAAAAAATAGAATTCGAACGGAAATTTTTTTTTATTATTAGCTTTTGCATTTTCTTTAATAAATCTCTTTTATAAATCCCTTAAATTGCGTTTATTACCTCTACTCATAAGAGTGCATACAAAAACAACATGTACAACAATTATAGATCAATCTCTAGATTTATTACAATGGCATAGCTTTTCGAATTAGCTATCAGGGATCTTGTAATTACCCCTTTTCAACATGGATTCTCTGCGGATTGGTTTACGGTTACCAATCTACCCGTCATTTCGCAGTACCTGTCAAATTCGTTTGAGTTTGTTTATCAAGTGTATACTATACCCACAAATTCCTCCAAGGCATTGGACAAGCATCTCGTAGAATTTCAACGGAAACTTTTTTCTAGAACGTGACCCATTCAAAGTTTCGGTCAGCTATTAGGCGAAAGCAAAAGGCAAAAGCACTAATAGTGAATGAACCCCGACAATAAAAACAAATATGTGTATATAAATTTTCGGTTATTTCGGATATTTGCAAAAGGTAACCCAAAAACCAGATCAGTATAACGGGACTTAGAGATGAGTTTACAAGGAAAAATATGGCAAAGTGTTGGGAATTACGAACGATTAGAACGCGATGTTTTTAAATTTCAATAATTGCAAAAATGTATGATAGTTTACTTCCAAATAGCAAGAAAATGGTGACTGTGTAAAAAATTAAAAAGGCAGGAATGAAGGAATGTGTGTTCAAGTGGCAGTGTGATGACCATATTTAAATAAATTGCTGGTAATTTATTAGATGTTCGTCTTTGCAAAATCAATACATTCCTACACAAAGCAAGCTGCAAAACTGCCAGTGTGAAGGTGGCATTTTTCTAACGCCATTATGTGTAAAACTAAAACTTCTTTTTCCTTATATGGACCATCCTAGTGCGACCACATAGTCGCAGATAACGCTTCAAATATTTCTTACATTTGTGAATGTATGCAAATCTAACTACTGGTATATATTTATGTAAAAATTTACTGTTTATGTTTTGAAGCTGATACCCGTAATTTATGTCCTATTCGGTACTGAACGAATTTGTATGGGAATCCATTTATTACTGATTAACTTATGCCACAATCGGAGAGGATTTGTATATTGTAGATTGATTGTTTGCCCGCAACTATTCCTATTTATGGTATTTTATCTTTTTTAATGTTAGAACATCAATTAATTATAATAACATGACTTCACTACGAAATTAATGAATCTCTTGTCGTTCAAAGTGTGTGAAATTCAAGTGAGGAAGGTCAATTCATTTCATCTACTTTGAAGTGCTGAAACTAATTATAACACATTTCGGTTTTTTTAAGAAATTTTGTACGAAACAAGTAAAGAAGCACTAAATTCGATCCGAACTGAACATTTATACCCGCGCACATTTTAGTAAAATTTAATTTTGGCTAGCTGTTAGTTTGTAGAATCAACAAACTTATAGACAACAAGAGTTATTTTTGTAATAATAGACTAAAGGAGGTAAATGTAATCTTTCCATACAAAAAAGTGAGCTTGGTTTTACCCAATCTCAGCAATATTTATGTCCGAAATAAGTAAGGTGGGAATGTGTTTTAAGATGGGATGAGTTTAATTTAGTCCTTACCGAGATACACGCATTTACCCAAAAGTGGGCGTAGCATAGCCCATTTTACAAAATTTGGTTGCGTCGTATTCCGTTATTGGCTCATGATGCATATAATATTAAGGTACCTTTCTGGTCTAGAATTTCGAAAAAATCGATTTTTTTCATGTTATGATAGTTTATACTTAAAAAAATAGACTTGTAAATTTTTATATTGAAATTCATTGTAGTTTAGACGTTACAGTCCTTTAAAACGAGACCGGCTTGGAGTATAACGCCCAGGCACTTAAAATTTGTACCGTGTTTGTCTCGAAACTATTTTTTCCGAGTTGGCGTTGGTAATTTCTCAAAAACTACTGATCCGATTGATTTGAATTTTTATTATAATTTTATAATCAATTTTCGTCTTTTTTTTAAGAGCGAGAACGTGAAAAAATCCTTTTTTTTTTTGTTATTCCAATAAACAGATAAAATATCTAGATTTTTTTTTTTTGTAAATGTGGGGCCATAGCGACATATCTCCTGATGAATAATCGGCCGAATTTTTTTTCAGACGTACCTGAGCAGCCCAATCAGTTACGCCAGTGACATGTGTTACGTCAGGAGAAGCACTTTTTTTTATTATTGTCATTGAAAAAAATAATTTTTTTTAAAGAATTGATTTAATGAATAAAAACGATTTTCAATTGATACCGGTTGTTTTTCTTTAATTTTCAACGCCTTCAATTTTCACGTCTCTAGACCAGAAAGGTACCTTAAGTTTAATTAATTTTACTACCAATTTTAAAATTATGCTTTATCTATGTACATAATTCTCCAATAGCGATCGTTTGGTACCATATGGGTCGCCGTAGCAGGTAATGGCAAACCTCCGACTGTATTTCAGCCATCAAAAAGCTCCTCATAAAAAAAATCGTTCGGAGTCGTGTTAAAACCCTCCTTAAGCCTCTCCAAAAAGCACGCCAGAAGTAGGAGGATGAGTTCTTGTTCTGCTTGTTAATTTGGTTGTATTTGGTGTATATTTCAAGTATTCCGTAAGTTTCGCAAAATTTCAATTTTATTGTTAGTTATGGCTTATCAAACTTTTGGGTTATCTTCTCCTTCCAGAGATTTTTCTCTCGAAATCTATTGATCTTAGGTTATTTCGCACTTTTTTCATTTATGATCTGAAAACGGAGTTGTTTAATAATGTTGGTATGACTCATGGTTACAAAGTTATGGTCCACAGAAATAATTGGATCCTTTGGAGATGTCACTTACCTTAAATATTTATAAATATCACCATTGCTTTGTAAATCTTAATTTTTCCAATAATCCATCAGCATAGAGTCAAATAACTGAAGCCAGCAGCATACTTTTAATTTAATTAAAAATATACCCTATATGCTACATAGGTATGTATTTCTAAGAACTCTCTCGGTTTTCGCGTATGAATTGGGTTCTCTACCAAACTGACTTCTTTCCTCTACCAACTATGAAACAGCGAAGTTTGGTGACTTGGCGTATGAATAATGAATTTAAGCTTTTTAAAATGTTTACATATGCAAAGTACTGGGGTATTATCAATAACAAACAACCTCCTGTATGCTATTACATAAAGCTTATTTTGACAAAGGTCAGTAGCGCCAATTATAAATATATACATACTATATTATAAATAACAGCACAGTAAATTAGGTCCACCTGTCAGCATGACTGAGTTCAGCGCCAATAATATACGAGTGATATTAAGTATAAACATTCCCATTATATATGGAACACAATTTCGTTATGTGGCTACCGCGGCTGCCTTTAGAGTAGCGCATTCTGTTAACCCAGTTTTACACGAGCTTAGTGACGGTTTCTGGCTCTATCTCAGAAATGACTTGCTCGATAATCACCTCAAGACCTGAATCGTTAAGGAATTATTCGCATAGTATTAGCCCTTTGCGACACCTCACAAAAGAGTCTAACGACGTCAATGGCCAATTGCTATCGACAAGACGACTTATAACACGTTCACGGAACTTGGCGGGCGCATGAAAGTTCAGTTGGGCCATTGGTCATGTGGTAAGGCTGAAATCAAAGATTGTCAACCTCAGAAAAATCCAAACCACGTAAGTTCAATCGCTTTCCACTCCAACCGATAAAATTTGAAGCGCCATTTCCCTCTTACAGTGTGCGCTGTTGAAAAACCTTATAAGGTTGTTTACGTATATACCAGACAGCGCATCAAGAATTTCAATAGTTAACATTCTCGCCTTCCAAAGGGCAGAGCATTAACAGAGGCAGTGGAAGATAGTTTCGTTTTTCTCTGATTGTTTACAACTGTGACAATATGCATATATTTTGGGCACACCCATTTTGGCTGCTTGCTCTACTAGGGACCAGAAGCCAGTTATCACAGTCATGAGTCTGCAGACATCCCTTCGTTTCATATTTATCAATGTTGACATTTGTTTCTGGGTGTAGCTGAGTCTTAACGTTCTGCTAATTATGCATATCGTCTGATCTCTCCGTCAACAATCCGTGATTCGTAGGTATAATGAGCAGATTGCATTCTTAATTGCACCCAGTGGTGTGAGTACCAATTCTGCAAAAATGTTATTCATGGCAGATCCTCCTCTTGTCAGTTCGTCTCCTTTTTCTTTTCCTTCAATAGTTCGATGTCCTAGCATATCGTCTGATCTCTCCGTCAACAATCCGTGATTCGTAGGTATAATGAGCAGATTGCATTCTTGATTGCACCCAGTGGTGTGAGTACCAATTCTGCAAAAATGTTATTCATGGCAGATCCTCCTCTTGTCAGTTCGTCTCCTTTTTCTTTTCCTTCAATAGTTCGATGTCCTATGACCCAGATTAAGATAACTTTATGGTTTTCACTCAAGGAGGTAAGACTATTCCTGCTTTGTTGCATCAGTTTAGAGGTTGTTGTAGCCGAATCCAGTGCCCGGATGGCTACAGAAGTCTGCGATTAGTAGCCTATACGCTTCCCATATTACCAACACTTCCGCCTGGAAAACACAGCAAGTATAGACTTAGTGGCGAAGTTATTTAGTGAAAGTCCCTTTCTTCATTCCTCACGAGATGGAAAGAGAGCTTTTATTGAATGTCACCGTTGAGACGATGTAGTTAGCCCTGTCCGAGGTGTACTGAGTTCGTCGCAGGAATAGACTGGAATGACCATGAGGTTTTTTTCTTCCAGCGTCCCACTTCATTTTACTTAAAGGCATTCATCTTCTTGATATGCAAATATATCTGAATAACATGTACCAGCGCATTAAAAGCCTCCCTAGAACATGATATAATGGCATCGACCGTTATTTCACAGGCTGATCTTTGTATTCTGCCAAATATGAGTTCCGTTTTACGTGGGCTTATGCCACTGCCTGTAGCCCAAGAGTTGAGATCACCTAGCGCCCTTTGAATGATCCCACTGATTGTGTTAGCATCATCATTACCCACCACCACTTTTACTCCAGCTTTATTAAGTTTAATCAAGATTTTGCTTATCACATTTAACCAAAGAAGTTGAAATAATAACCCTCCCAGCGGAGTTCCCTCATTGAACCTCTTCGTTATGGTTATATTTCCCACATTAGCTTTGATGATCCTGGATTCTAGCATAGAGATGAACTACTAATGCAATTGTCCCTAAGTCTATCAACCCTCGCTGGATGGAATCAGTCTTAACGTTATACTGTTAGTTTCCTAGAGAGCTTTCTATTGCTCGAATAACCGCGTTAAGCGCTGTCTCCGTAGATTTGGCTTTAGGATACGCATGTAGCGCAGCTGATATACCAGAACTCTCCAATGATCTTCCCAGGTGTATATCCAAAAACCTTTCAAAAGTTGTTTAGAAGAAAGACGAGAGACCTTCTTTTCGTATAAAGGGTAACGAAGGGTAGTGTGCCTACAATTGCTGAGTCAATTTAAGACTAATTCTTTAAAGGTGGTGTTACTATAACGTCACGACATCCTAATGTACTCGACCAAAGAAAAAAAGCAAACCAACTGATCTATTGATATCACCTTAAATACTGAACCTTGTTGGCGAGGCCTTTGCGCAAAATTTTGTACCAGACTGTTGCGTGAAATCTTGATTTGTTTGGATCAATTGCGAATTCCGAAAATATTTCATGTGTACGAGTATAAACAAATGTGGCACAGCATATGGCAATGGCACAAAATATATTTTTTACTAAGAAAATACTTACATGCAAATGCACACCGATGTTAATTTTGTTAGGTTGGCTGCTTCGTTCAGTATTTCTAATCATAAAGGCATAACACGTTCGTCCGCTGTTGAGTATCAGCTTAGATTTTAAGCTCTTTAATGATCACCATCTCACTACACATGTAGGCATAGAAATTCGATGCTTTGAGATACGTAAATTTATCTAAAGAACTAGAAAATGAAAGTACCAAGTGGAGAAGGTGTTGCACCATCTCACATAAGCAATGTTAAAAATTAAGGAACGAAAAGAATAATTTTAATTATATTACATTATATGTTAACTGTTTTTTTTATTATAATCATTTATATATGTAAATGTAAGTGCCGAAATTCAGCGTATTCTATTTTTGGTATTTTAGATCTATATTTTTGAAACCACAATTGTTTTTGATCTCCATAAAATATTCTCAAATTGTTGGAAAAAATCTATGGTTTTTGCTTAAGTAATAAATTTACTTAAAATTCCAATTTTACAATTCACATAGACATTTCATCCCCTAATAAAGATAACCATTATTTGGTACTCCTCCACCACCACCTCCACCTCCTCCATTGCAGACGTTACCACCATTATTAGGACAACCGTTACCGCCATCGCCACCATCTCCAGGATGTCCGCCACCAGCAGCAATCTTATCCAATGCATCTTGTATCTCCGGCGGTATTGGCGGAGGAGTTGGCAAATGATCACCCTGAGGTTGAAACCCATTCTCATCGGCAGTATAGGTCACCAGGAAGGCCTGGCCCTCAGGGCTAGTATATGAAAAGGATCCTTCGGCTGTTAAAACTGCATTACATGGATCGTCAGCGTTTTTCACATAACCAGACTCCTGCGCATTTATACCGTTGCCGGTTTCGTATTCATACTGTCAAGATAGTTTCAAATATATTTAATTACACATTATTTGATCAACGGTAGTTTTTGATTAATTACTTGGTATGAACCATCAATATTGACTTTAGATTCCAGCTTGATAATAGGTATATCAGAGCCTGCACCTGGTGCACCGCCACCACCACCACCGCCTCCACCAAAAGAACCGCCACCGTTTGGTGGTGGATACGAATAACCCCCACTAGGTGGCGATGGCGGTTTCGGTGGTGGGGGTCCTCCTTTTGGGTAACCTCGTGGTACCGCCAAAGTGTTGCCGAAGAAAATGCAACCTATCACAAAAATTAACTGTAACACAAGCAAACAAAAAAATATTATTCTTTTATTACAGCCTCGTCAATCGTAACACTGTTAATTTAAGTCAACCAACCTGCACGCTTTGCATGCTTATGGATGAGCTCCTCGCTCTGTGTTTGGATGAAAAAATAAACTACACTACACTCAACTACCGAAATTGCACTAACTTGAGAAGCTACAATGGATTTGATTTTATAAACTTAGACGGCTGGGAGGCAATGTATGTATTATCGATGGAAAACAATGTATTACACGATGTAGTATAACGATTGAATGATCCTCACGCACCAAAGGTCAGTTAGAGTCTGGTAAAGCAGACGAAAAAGTCAAAAACTGATAAAGATGCAAGCACTGGGAAAAATGGTTCGGGAATATTTTTAAAAAACTAAAATGCCTAGTATAAAATTATTTAAAGAAGAAAAATAACAATTAGCCATTTCTCTACCTTTTATATAGACCAATGAAACCTCGTAGTCTTTAAGTTTAGTCATTTTTCGATCAAATAAAACATTTTCATTAATACGGTGAATCGCAGAAATTTGGCGTACCAAGTACTTTTCTAATACATGGGCTGAAAAGTCCCGGGCCTCACACATATATGACACTAGTTTTAATGCAGTCACCTCCTTTTCAGTTAGTACTTACCTTAAAAAGGCAGCTGTTTAAATTTCATGATAGTCTACATATTTATTAGTTCGTGAGTTATTGTGTTAAAAGTGATGACTAAGGCTACTTTTATTAATATATTTTCAAAACAATGGATCAAAAAGAATTTCGTGTTTTAATTTTACACTGCTTCTTAATGAAAAAAAAATACCTTGAAAAGTGTTATGGGAACTAAGCTTCATCAGAAACAACAATAAAACTATGGTTGATGTTTTCAAACGTGGTCGTAGAAACATCGAAAAACGTCCAAAGGCGACGGTAATAGCGGAAATCATAAAAAAACCACAAAATCGTTTTGGACGACAGAAGAACTAGTTGGCTTTAATTGCTTAAGCATTTAACTATGAGAAAGCTCTGTTCAAAGTGTGTGGCGCATTTACTACTGTTTTGTCTCATGAAGACAACGCACCGTGTCACAAGTCAATCAAAACAAGAAAAAACTACATGAATTGAACTTCGAATTGTTCCCACATCCACTGTATTTGCCAGATTTGGCTCCCAGCGACTACTGGCTGTTCGCGGATGTAAAAAAATGCTCGCTGGTAAGAATTTTTGCTCGGATTAAGATAAAAACTGAGGCCTATTTTGAGGCAAAGTGGTATTGAATTGTTAGAGCGGCGCTGGAATGATTGAATTGCTCTTGATGAAAATTATGTTGATGAATAAAGCTAATTTTGAACAAAAAAACGTGTTTTCTTTGTTACGCCCGGACTTTGCAGCCCATATGATATTTTGGGGCTTTGTTCGCATCTGGTGAAAAGTTGAAATAAGTCCTATATCTACACGAATATGAAATTCCAAATATGATTCCTACAAAATTATGTGTCACTGCACAGAATGTGACAAAGAATGGTTTGTTTTGTAAAGCCCTCTCTACCCCTGCATCACTTCGCGAAATATTAAAATTTTATTTCTGGTCATGCTGGAATCAAAGACAACGAACTCGTTGATGAGCGTGCAAATATAACACTGATGTCGCTATATTTGCATTCTAGAAATTCAATAAACCCCTTATAACTAAACCAATTTTCCCATCAGTTTCTCCTTGCAGAGTGATCAGAACCGTTGTACGTCTAAAAATTGGGCATGCAATTCCCTAAATTGAGTCTCGAAGCCGCCATTCTCATGATATCAATATCATCGGCATACGCCAACAATCGAATCGCACGATCTTTTCCAGCATCAGGTTAAAGATATTGCTGCATATAGGCAACTTCTTTTCGTACTGTCGAATGCAGCTTTGAAATCGACAAAAATATGACTTCAATCATTTGTGCTATGCTAAATGAAACACTTCAGTTTAAAAGCCTCTCTCTAAACCTCGAATAATATTTCTATAAGTATCAACTTTCAGTGTAGCCATTATGATTGTACAATGCATTATGATGAAATACATTTGTATATATATACGTAGGAATATCACCAATAATACAAATACATATGTATAAATATCCAGATGAAGTAATGCACTGATTATCAAAGCACACTCGTCGACACCTTTTTCGTGCTTCATATTTATAAAAGTGAGCATGCGTGTCCAATGCAGCGGCCTACTACGATATGCTTCAAATGCATTAGCTGATTACGTTGGTGTCTGCCTTGAAAATCGAACTAGCAATTGCAAAAAATATATTTATATCGTTTGTAGGCTTTTAGAAAATAAACCAAGGATACACTTCTTGTTTTTTTTCATTAAATAGATCTTTTTACACTTATACGAAACTGGATGTTGAAAGCCTCCATATTTAGTAGATTGGAGTTAAATTTTCGAAGAGATGATATCTTGTATTTTTTTTTTTTTTTTGATTTGACTGATATCGGATTATGTAATATATTATATTATATTATTATTGCTATATACATACATATGTACATATGAGTACTTCTTCCAGAGAGGCTCTATAAGAAACTATAGGCTATTTGTAAATCAAGCGGACTAAATGGTGCTTAAACATAAAGATATTAGACCAAACTTCTTCTTTCTTTGATTTTGACAATAAATTTTCCACAATCCCAAAGAGTTAGGTTAAGCTACCCAGGTTGCTTGTCTAGGGCAAGACACTCGCTGGCCCTAAGGCCTGTTCTGATATCTGCATTTGATTCCCATCCACCAACTAAGTTGCTTAACCCACTTGGATATTTTAAAGAAGATGCCTAGATATTTTTCAAATTTCCCAGGGCTTCAAAGAAATAATGGCCAAGATATTTGGCATGGCTTCTTTGAAGTGCAGGACACTCACAGATTAGGTGTTGTACCGACTCAGTTTTTCCTTAACCTCTACAGCTCCTGCAGAAGTTATTGGGAGGTACACCGATTCTACTGGCTAGAGTGTCAATAGCGCAGTGACCCGTTATAATTCCAGAGGATTGTAAGAAGTAATTTTATACTCTAACGTCTTAACCGATGGTATAAAGCAAAATGATGGACTGAATTGAATACCACACTCAATAAAAGCATCTTAGCATCTCGAAGGCAGTTCAACTATCAGTACATCTGTGCAATCCAATACTACATCTTCGAAAACAGCAATATGAAGCCAAACGAACTGGTCGCTAGGTCTACAATGAACATTTCATGGTTTCTTGGCCATAAGTATATTCCAGATTTTTGAATCAGGAAAAAAGCGAAAAGAAATACTTTTGGTAAACCGGATTGAATCCTCTTGCGGTTAATAGTTGAAATAAGAATTGTAGGCTTATCTTATGTGAAAGTTTAAAGCTACTATTTCACTTGTCGAGGTATGTACCTTACCAAAAAGTTCCCAGAACAACCGCCAGGTGACGCAGTTCTGTGTTTTTTTTTTGTTAGGCTGGTATATCTGTGATTAGCATTCCAACCAAAATTAAACACCATGCACGATACCTCTGCACGTATTTTCATTTTTTTTTTTTACAATTTTAAAAATTGATTTGAATTTGCAACAACCAGTTTGTGTTGTTAAAAATTGATTCAATGGTGCGAAAACCTATGAAACATTAAGAAACTGTTTTTGGCAATGATACTCTACAGAAAACAATCGTTTAATAGTGGCATCAACGCTTCAGAAAAGATTGTGAATCCAACGAGTATGATGAACGTAGTGGCAAGCTGTTAACATCGGAAACTGATGAAAACATCAATATATTGAAAGAAAAAATTATCAATAACTGCAAATAAACCATCAAAAGCTGGCAGAGAACTTGACCATTGCTTATGGATCACCCTGATGTACATAGTCATCCATCATTTCAGTCAATGATTTAGGTTTGCGCCATGTTGCTGCAAAATTGATCCCAAAGGGCCTGAATTGCATGCAAAAAAGGGACCGCGTTGATATCGCCAAATGATGTCCAAGGAGGAAACCGACCCAATATTCAACACGTATCATTATTGAAGAAAAGACGTGGGTACGTGGGTTTATGGGAGTAACACAGAATCTGGAGAGCTCCGAATGAACCAAGACCAAAAAACCACGGCATTTTCAATCAAAAAAGAAAGTAATGCTCGCGTAAAAAAAAAGAATCCAGACCCTTAATAAAGACTATTATTTGGGCGTTATGAGACGTTTATGTGAAGCAATTCGCCAAAAAAGAAAGGATTTGTAGGAAAACAACTCATGGATTTTGTGCTGTGAATTTTTGACCAGGAGCGAAACGAATACAGTCCAACAGCCATCGAATTCACCTAATATGGTGAATCCCTGCAATTTTTTCCGTTTGATTGAGTCAACAAACCATTACCGTATACGCGTTCTAACAGTCGAAAGAAAGTAATGGAAAAATCGAAGACGGCTCTGAACTATACCGAAAATAAAGTTTCAAAAATGTAGCGTTGCGGTTGATTGGGAATACTTTGAAGGCGATAATATCTATTTTGAGGAATAAACATTTTAAATTTTTTGAATACATTTCGACAACAACCCTTTTCCACGATTAACATATACTCGTACAGCAAATTGCAAGTATTCGTAAAAGCAACCCAACTCAAATAAAGACTATAAACTATGTGAAAATGTGCGCGTCATGCCCACTCTAAAGAAGCTCAACTCACTTCGAGTTCAAAGTGCACAAATTATCGTGGAATAAATTGAGCAAGGATTATTCATTGCAATAGGAAATCTCTTTTCACTAATTCTAACAAATGATAAAATACTGATAAATAGATACCAACACAAATCCTCCTACCTTTTCAACTCCATCTAAACTCACCCTAAATTTTTACCTACAGGACGCCTTATTTAATCGCTTAAAACAACAAAACCCGCTGTGCCACAAGTAAACTCTAATTTTAATTAAAAATCATTTAAAATAGCGCATTTAGTTGATAAAACGAAAAGTGCTGCCAGCTTCAATATTTGAAATTCATTAAGTTATTTAGTGGGGCATTTAGTTATTAGAAAGTTAGGTATTCACAGATTGAATATTTAAGAGCCATGGTATATTTCAAAATTAACAAAAGAATTCTTATTCGTTTATTGGTCATATGACTCCCATATTCAGGGTACCCCATAATGATTTCTATGGGGTCTGAAGAAATCAAGAAGGAACAGAGTCCATTTGGCACTTTCTGCGCGAATTCTCTACTCTTTGCGCTTAAAATTTCTAGGAGGTCACTTCTTTCGCGACTATTTATTTGCATCTTATGCAAAAGCTTGTTTAATATGTCTCATCAGGTCCATTCATTAATATTTCGTGAAACTTTAATATTGCTTGTAAAGGTTTTGCAGGTTGCGAGAGAATACAATTTTCAAATTTTTTCTCACAATTTGGAATTTGAAATATAGGGAATAAAAACAAAGTAGAAATGACTGCAAAAGTTGGGATATGTTGGAAAATAAATCTGCATTGCTTAACCCTTACAATTTTAAATTATTTTAAGAAAAAAACTGATACCATACTTTATATGGTTCTGAGCTATTAATTGGTTTTGATGCTGTTAATGAGAGTTTGATATATTTTACCGCAACGGAACAGAGGTCCGCGGAAGCAAGACATCTCTGCTCTGCTGGAGTACATTGTTAAATATGTTTTTTTTTTCTTTTTTTTGGAAAGAGGTTTAAATCAAAATGTCAGAAACATCATCAAGGGCACCGTCGCACCAGTGGTATGTGGTGCATGCTGCCACTAATACTATAACAATCCTCCACCTTGGCTAAATTCCACTCCGGGTTACATTAGCATAACATATACCTGCACCCAGGTTCCTCTTCTGTGTATGGAGACTCTACGCCTTCGATAATATCCATTTCTTCTTCAGTGATTATGGAGTAAAAGGTACATGCTCTTGTCATCTGTCTGATACTGTAGTTAGTGCTTATCTCAAGCATCTGTTCGATTGTTTGCCTGTCTCAAGCTGTTCGTCTCCCGTGGTATGCTGCTGCTATTGGCGCCGTTGAGCTTTACTTTCCCAATCAACGTATTGCAATTTCGTCATGATTGAGTTCGCAAACGTTCTTACAACGTCCCATTTGATGCTGGACAAACACATGCCCAGCACAAGTCCAAGTTGGTATGGAATTGTCTTCAACTATTAATAGACATCCCATCCATGAACCGGATATAGCTCAAATGGGTACCTGGTCACTGTTCTTGCTTCGTATAACCTGTAAGGTTACAGGTTTTAATTAACTAATGTAGAATTTGCCGAGATACCCATATTCAGATGTTGATATTTTCGGAGTGAATCTGTTACTTTCCGTGCTCGTCTAAAGTCATATTGATTTACTCGTTTCGCTTATTTGATAAATCCCGAAGCTGTACTTTTCTCGGCGCGTATAACGAAGCAAGAACAGTGACCAGGTACCCATTTGAGTTATATCCGGTTCATGGATGGGATGTCTATTAATATTTGAAGACAATTCCATACCAACTTGGACTTGTGCTGGACATGTGTTTGTCCAGCATCAAATGGGACGTTGTAAGAGCGTTTGCGAACTCAATCATGACGAAATTGCAATACATTGATTGGGAAAGTAAAGCTCAACGGCGCCAATAGCAGCAGCAGCTTGAGAGAGAGAGAGATTTATTTATATTGCAGTAAATCTTCTAAAAACTAATCAATTCTGGCAAAACTTGCAACATTTCCGAAACTGGTCATTTCTACTTTAAAGTTTCGATACGGTGGAACAGCGTTTCATTATGAACACATAAGGAGCTCATGTATTCCATCACATTCAGAGGAAATATCTCCAACCTTATAATTAGCTTCTCCTCTTATAGTTTAAACACCCAAAGAACTGGGAATTAAATCACTGAGCGAACTTCTTCGGGCGTAGCGATGCCATCGTAAAATAGAACACAACCGAAACTCGCATCAAAAGCGAAAAGATGAATCCTCAAATGTTTCTATAAATTCAAATTATCTTAGTTTTTAATATCAAGTTTATAACATGCAAGGCGTATCTGCATGTGAAGCAACGTTTGCAAAGATGTTTTGAATGCATTTTTCATGGATAGCTGAGTTTTTCGCCCGGTTTGTTTAACGAAAAGTCGATGTTTTTCTAACTGCATTTTCATTTCATTCGAATCAACACAATAAACGAAATAGTTTGAGGTGTCCAAATAAAAATCCACTGTATATAAAGCAGCAATATGGCAACTCTCAATGAAGTTGAAGAATCAAGCAATCAAACCACCAACAACAAAACATCGGCAACACCTGCAACATAGCATGCTCTACTATACTGCTCGCAAGAACATTCAGCGTACATACACACATATAAGGATATATTTGTGTGTGTGCTTATTCCTGTCCTTAATTGTATTATGCGTAGATCCGAATAACCACCACGAAAGCAGCAAGACCACTCCCTCCATTGTTTAACTCATCATCCTCGGTACGCACTGCTAATGCACAATGAATGTAATTTCCACACTTGCACTGCGCCTTATAATAGGTACGAGTATCGAGCAAGGGTGCAGTAAGCCAATGAACGCCTATTAACTTTTTGCCAACATGTCAGTGTGCGTTGTCGAGTCCTTGACTATGTATTACAAGTTCCTTCTTGTTTTTTCAAAGGTACTATGTAGATTCCACATTTAGCTGGCCAATTTGAAATCGTATTTGTTCGTTTGTTTCTGTAAACGCACAAAGCGGCATCGTATAAGCAGATGAAGCGCATAGCAGAAGAAACTCAGTGAGTCGAAATAAGTAATGATGACATGACGAACTTGTCCTACTTACTTGTAGCACAAGAAAGCAGCTGACTCTTTCCCAGATTACCACAAGGCAGATATTGAGATTAGGCTAGTGTAAAAAAGTGAAATTGCCAGACGCATGAATGTACGTTCATAATTATTTAAATGCAACATTTTTTCAACAATTCGAACTATTCCATGTGAAAAATCTTACCAGGATTTCTACATAAAATCCGGAAACCATGTATCACCTAAATAGTTTAGAAGGTGTAACGATGAGCTACTTAAATAAATTTTCCTTCTTCATGATTCTCATAATATTCTGTTTTTTAAATCAAATAATAAAATTTCAATAGTACCGTGGTATTTAAATCAGCTTTCTAGACTATAAAGTTTTCCCAAAAGCACTCCACATTAGTAATTTGAAATTTACATATTACTAAAGCGGTAGTTGTACCTTCTTCGCTTTACATTTGCTGATTCGACATTACATCCAAAGTTCGTGAAATTGTTTTTCTGCCATTCAGTTTCTAAAATGTTATTTAATTATGTAATACATGAGCTAAAAAGTCCCAGGCCTTGTTAAGAATTAGTTTTACTCATGAACATAATTTGGGCGATTCATTTTTTGGCTCAGTTTCAGAGACAACCTCTTTATTCGAGCGAAATTGCTTACCGTCGAGCTTTTGTTTTAGTTCTACGAACAGGCAGTAGTTGCTGGGAACCAAATTTGGCGAATAGGGTGGATGTGGGAGCAATTCGAAGTTCAATTCATGAAGTCTTGCCATTGCTTTAAATGACTTGTGATACGGTGCATTGTCTAATATTCACTGTTGATAGTATTTCCATAGTCGATGAATATTACCACGCACATCCCAAATTACCGAAGCCATAACTTTTCCTACCGATTGTTGCGCTTTCGGGCGTTTTGGACGAGGTTCACCTGTTGCCGGCCACTCAGATGAGTATCGTTTTAATTCCGGAGTGAACTAATGGATGCCTGTTTCATCCATTGTCACATATCGACCCGAACATTCGAGTTTATTACATTCAAACATGGCTAAACGCTGCTCAGAATAATCAACACGTTCTTGTGTTTAGCCAACAATGAACAAACGCGCCACCAACTTTGAACAGAGCTTTCTTATAGCCAAATGCTCATGCAATATAAAGCCAAAACGTTCTTTTGATGTCTTTAACCCTCCGATGTTCGGTGCCTTATGATGCGGTAAGTGCATCATAAGGGTCTGCCCTGACCCATACAAATAATGTAAGAAATACGGTTTTAAAAATAATTTTATTTATTTATTTGAACGGATTAGTATTAATTACGAAGAGCAATTGTATTTACAACTATATAGTTGCATGGAATGTGCATTAAGACATATGGGACGATTACATTTGTTGCAGTTATAACGAGTTTAAGTCGCTTTTTCGAAGAAGAAGCAGCACAATGGTAGCACGATGACCGTGTTGAAGCAACTTGAGCATATGATTGTTGCTGTGCTGCATCTGATGTCGATGGACGAGATTCCGGTACCTAAAAGTAGCGAAATAACTTATTTTAAATTAGTAAATATGAATACATGCATACACATATCTTTATACGCGGAGATATATGTAGGTGTGTATAAAATTCATACTCACCTTGATATTGAAAAGATGCATTGCTTGTCTTATATGAGCAAACCTCCATACTAATGGGTTAGTCGCCCGTTTCGTCATATATGGGATAACTAGCTGGCGTGCCAATTCAATGATAAATGAGCGCCTCTTATCACTCTGCTTTGCCGGATTCAGCTCGTCATAGATGATGAATGAGGCCAAACCGGCAATATCAAGCATATTATAAAACATTGCCAGTGGCCAACGGTTTGTCGAGCGTTTGCACGAATAGCCAGTCAACATTTGATCCATTGTATCTACCCCCGCTTTAAATTTATTGTAGTCCAAAATTTGATCTGGCTTGAATCCATTCAATGGATCGGTGCTTTGACGGTAATGGGCAGTGGATAACATAATTACTGGCTTTTTCGGCTTTGCCATATACGAGCACAGAGCGATATTATTATTGTGATAACAAAATAAAGTGCTTTTAACATCACGCTTCGGGTTAAGCAATTCATGCGGAATGAAGGTCTTATTTTTTCTTACGGTACCGACGAAAGCCACTCTACGATCCATCAACATTTCTGCCAAGTCGTATGTTGAAAAAAAATTGTCAGCATAAACAGTCCTACCGCTGTCCATATAATTTTCCATCAATTTCATGACGACCCGTTCACCTTGATTCGTTTCTCGCTGGCCACCTGTTGGTTTTCCGGTATAAATTATACCTTTCAAAGGGTAGTTTGAAACAGAGTCACAAATCCATCACACTTTCATGCCATATTTTGCCGGCTTACTCGGAATATATTGGGTGAATCGAGTGCGCCCACGATATGGAAATAACTGTTCATCGACGGTTACATGACAATCCGAAGTGTATGCTTTCTCTAAATTGGCCATCAGCATGAGCCATACATCGTCCAGGGCAGCAGATTTGCTTTGCTTCAACCTCTCAGCACGAGTACCACTGTTATTGAAACGGATGAAAACAGTTAAGCTCTTGAACCGATTCAATGACATAGTGGCCTTATAAATTGGCATATTGTAACTGGCCCACAATTCTTTCGCTGGCTGAGAATTCGAATGGAATACACCAGCAATAAGTAGCATCCCAAAAAAAGCATACATTTCGTCTTAGTTAGTCATTACCCAAGGACGCTGTTTATTACTGGGATGCTTTTCATTCCATAGACGAAACGCTTCAACGGCTTTTCTGTTGGATTCCCGCACAATGATACTTACGATTTCAGGAGACAGCAATAGCTTGAAAAGAGCTTTATGACTCGGTGACGCTCCTCGTAGAGGCCCTTTACGAGTAAAAGTTGTAACATTGTGACAACGAGGCCTTCCAGGTGGTGGAGGATTTGAATTCCACATCTTACCATCATTCGACCTGTATATAAGGCCCTGGGTAATAGATGTGCTGCATGATTCCATTGTGGTTGAAGCCTGAAGGGCGATAGCTTCTCTATACAAATCCTCAATATCATCATGGTTTTCCTCCAGAACAGCCTCCAACTCGATTTACTGTTCTATATCTGATGCTTCACCGAAGTCATCTTCATCTGGAAAATATTCATCACCTTCTACGTCGCCACTTGTTTCAAATGGATCGGACTCCTGTCCCATAATTTCTTCAATTTGTGCCTGAAGTCGCTGACGTTCTTCCGGACTCACATTTGCTGCACTTAGCTTACGAAGCAAATGCGTCATCACATCAACCTCATCCATATTTACTTGTTCCATTTTATTTAAAAAAAATACTTCCCACTAATTAAAAAACACGTGTTCACTTTAATTTTCAAATGTCAACTAAAAAATTATCTCTGCCGCTTCCTCCGCTAACAGTTTAGTAATTTACACCTAACGGTTAACCAATTTACATACGAAGCTTATATGGGTCTGCACAGACCCATGTGAGCTTAATTAACGAAATTAGTTTAATTATTATTTTTACAACAAATATAGCAAAAATCTTAATTTTGCTACTTCATTGTGTTTAGCACACTACATTTTAGGAAGTCATGGACTAAGAAGCCTCAGATATTAAAAATAAAAGATCTACATACATTTAAAGATCGAATGGGTCTGGCCAGACCCATATGAACATCGGAGGGTTAAGATGTAAGCTAACTCACGCAACCTCACTTTTCGATCATTCAAAACGATTTTGTGGATTTTTTTGATGTTTTCTAATGTTACCGCCTCATTTTGACGTCCACATCATCGGTGTCTCTACGACCATGTTTGAAGTGAGCAACCCATCGTTTTATTGTTGTTTCTGATGGAGCGGAATTCCCATTACTTTTTCAAGCTATTGCTTCCCTTGAACGGTATTTTTCCCAATAAAAAGGCAGTGTAAAATTAAAACACAAAATTCTTTTTGATCCATTGTTTTGAAAATAACAAAAGTAACCTTTTTAGTCACTTTTAGCACAAATAACACAAGAACTAATAAATAGAATACCATGAAACTTAAACAGCTGACTTTTTAAGTTTAGTACTAACTGAAAAAGCATGCAATGAAACTAGTGGCAGCTATGTGTTATTCCCTAGGCATAATATTTGTAAGAGTAGCTCATCTAGCTAAACTTACCTCCGTTTGCATTCTTGCTCTAAGCAACTCAAGTCGAAATCAACAAACACTTCGGCCAAGAAATTATACCCCTTTGTACGGTGTGAGTTACTCGCCTTTAATAAAATACCTTCTGCTGAAGTAACTGATTTATTAAAACATAAAAGATAAAAATTGCGCAATTGGGAAAAATTAACAAATGTGGCCTTAATTGGACTCTATTGAATTAGAGAATTGGAGAATTAGATTCACCATGCAGCGAAATATCCTGTGCCAGCTTCAAATAGAAACTTACCTTGGACAAAGAGTAATACTATATGTACTTACATATATGTATACCAAGTTTTATTCAAATATACATTTTTTCTGAAATTATTGAGCGGGCAAACGATGAATGGAAAGTAACTTCCATAACTTCTATTCTTAAAAATGGTAAGAAAAACAATGATGGGAATCATAAGTCCTTGCTTTCAACTAATTCTGAAATTTTCGAGTGCATAGTAAAAGATAAATTCATACTAAATCTATTATTTGCCTTTTTTACCATGCCTTTGCTTCGGACGGTCTACAGGCTCGAACTGAGTTGTTTTCACTAACTACTGCATAACGGCGGTCCCTACTGGATTCCAGGTGGACTGTATTTTTACAGGCTTCGTGAAAGCCTTTGACAAAGTCCTTACAGTATACTAATAGGAAAACTTGCCTATTTTAGTTTTCGTTCTTACTTTATGGGGTGGATAAAAATCTACTTATCCAACTAATGCTGTGTAGTTTCCATTAGTAGATAGATGATATGGCTTCTTCAGAGATCCTGCAAGATCCTCTATTTGTTCTTTATGCAGATAAGGTATTTGCTGTTATCAAAGCTTTATTTGATGAGGTTAGAATTCAACGTGATATTGACGCCCTGCATTTGCAACGCTTGAGATCCCGGCTATCTTTAAATATAAACAAATGCATTAAGATAACGTAAGCGAAGACTTCGAATGTTCGCAATAGATCTTATGTCATTTTGAATACTGTTCTGCATACTGTGAGTGAAATGAAGGATCAAAGAGCCAGACCCGAAACTTTCGTTTAGTATGCATACTATTTTTATTTTATTGGATTATGAAGTACTGCTACATCTGGTATGGTCTATTATTCTTGGGTTTTTTGTGTCATATTTGGAGTCACACTACCTAGGTGAGTTAGTATTTATCTTGCGAGAGCTACACCTTCGCAAAAGATGTGCTCTGGCGCTTCAGCTCGTAAAAACGGCAAACGGTTGTGGTATGAATTTTGTGTTTTTCCATCTGTTAATAATTTATTTTAAGTGAACTTCGATAAGCCCGCATGGTTCACTGAATTTCGATGCATCATCTAATTTCGTTAGGCAGACCGCCTGTCCGTTGTTGTCATGGGCTTCATATTCTGGACCTAGGCCAAAAAAATGGTGTTGCTGTGTACAAAATTCCCGATTCAGGCTGAATATATGGATTACCAGCTCCCAGACCGGCCTATCTACAGAGTTCGGCACTCGAAATGTAACCAACTTCAGACCGCACGGATGCACGGGCATCAGCTGTCTGTTAGTTGGCTAAATGACCGTCCAGAGCATTGTTTACAAGTGCACGGAAGCATTTTTCCGAGAGTAAACGCGAAAAAAGGAAATCAGTAATGGATTTCAAATGTAATAGTGTGATTGCATTATATTTGGATGAAAAATCACAACCAACGATTGTTCGTGACCTTAGCACCTTAAAGTAAATAAAGTTTTTATTTAGCGCACTATTACTCGTTACAATGATGCTAGTAGCAACGCGAAACGTCATGGAGGTGGTCATCAAAAGACTGCAACATCACGTGAAATGGTTCAAAAGTAAAAATCGACGAAGTAAAAATCAAATGGCGAAAGAACTGGCAAAGCCAAGCCTTACAAGATCCAAAAGATGCATGATCTCACACCAAAGCAGCAACAAGTCAGACTTGTCGCTCCCACGACAGTCGGTTCTACGTAACCGGAACGACCCGGATTTATTATATATCTGGCCACTTGACTGTCACATCAGCAGCATTCCCCGTATATGTATAGGGAATTTTTATGCTGATGCTACAACAACAACAACAACTTGAGAGAGCGAAGAAGTTGCTTTGCTTGGCCGAATGCGGTCAAATTCAGAATATTTCGTAACCCCCAAAACGATAGGGCTTATTTAACCGACTGTTCATACGAGAATTTGAGTTATCGATTGGCCACCAGGAGGCAGCACCTGGTTTGGGCCGCTGTAACCGCAGATGGACGCTCTGAAATCGTTTTCATCGAGCCTGGCGTCAAGGTAAATATGAAATATTATCGGGAAAGTATTGTGGAGGTTGCTTTGAAGTCGTGGGCAGACAAACATTTCGGTGGCAGACCATCGACGTTCCAACAAGACTCGGCACCGTCCCACAAAGCTCGCGTAAACCAAGAATGGCTAAAAAAACAACTTTCCGAACTTCATAATGTCCACTCAATGACTCTCAAATTCACCAGACGCGAATCCAATGGGTCATTCTCTTTGAGCTATTTTGGAGAGCAAGGTCCGAACTAAAAGATTCACCAGTCTGGAGGCGCTGAAAAAAGCCATTGTCCGCAAGTGGGCCAAAATACCTGGAAGTCACATTCGTACAGCTTGCAATTCGTTTTTGGAGCGTCTCAAGGCCATAATCATATCGTGCAAAAGTAAATTGATTCCTAATTTTGCATCATTTTCACACATTTTTTTATTTGAATTGAATAAAAGTAATTTTCCAAACAAAATCTATGGTCTTTATCTTTGGTTACACTTCGAGTGTCGGACACTGTAATATATATATCTTGAATTTTACAGAAATCTTTAGCGAAGGAATCATTGCATCTCGCAATTACACTACAGGATTTTTTATGAACTGCGTTGGGACTTCCATATGTCCTGAGAAATTTTCGATTCTGTTGTCAGAAATATTGTTAAGTCTTAGTTATTCTGGGGACTGTAACAGGATCAAAGCAAACTTTCCAAGGGAAGGTTCTGTCAAGCACCAACGAAAACACCCAGAAATGTTGTCTCCTTTATAAAAACGGATCTTTGTACTCCATAGAATTATCTCTATCATAGAAGGTTCCCTTCTCCGGGTGTATTGCACGTACTTGTGAAGTGATCAGAGCGAATGGAGTAGCTACGGGGACAGCAAGAAAATGGCCATGGGGGCCACCGTACTTGAAACTTTTTTTTGATGATTCTGTTGAAAATTGCTTTGTGTTGACTCTAAAACAAATAAACATATCTGCCAATAATATTGAGAATGATTTTATCCCCCAGAAATTAACTACATTAATTTAACTACATTTTAAAATTATTAACTAATGTTTTTCATATCTTGCCTATCTCACTTCCCTTCTTCGCTAAATGAAACAGTGCTAAATGATGTCAACGCTATCCTTAAACACTAATCGTCACGGGAATTCACCCAACTGACGTCCTGCTGCCCTGACAGTGCAAAACTCTGTTACGCACTTTACATCAATTTCCAACCCCACACCGAGGTCTAAAGATCTAAAACACCACCCAGCAAGTACCCTGCAACACCAACATCAGCCGAACAACTAACAACAACATCAACGGCGCACAAGTCATGCCAAACGAAAGCCGAAACAAGTAAACACCCTCAGCAAAATGGTAAAGTCGGTGTTTGTACACTTGCTACATACCAACATCACCGGCCGAGAAACCAACAATTGTTGGTCCCAAAAAAAATTCATTTTCGAAATTTTGCACGCACTCGTTGCAACACCGCACAAGCTGTCATATTCCGTTATGCACATCTAGATACAGCTAGTATTGATAAAATCCTGTTTTTGTTGTTACTTTTGCTTCATATATATATATTTTTTAATTTTGTTGGAATTTTACTGAAAGACCATTATTAAGTATTTGTACGCGCATTTAATGTAAAAGCAAATTCGATGCGTATCAGCTTCACCGCCTAGACAGCGCTGAGTGGCTAAAATAGCTCGGATTGCGCTGTTGCATATTGGTTGAGGGTGAGCGCTATACGGGTGTGGTGTATTCATGTTGGTAATTGTGGTTGCGAACAGATTAAGTTGTTGTTAAATAAACAAAAGCCAGCAAATGCACTTGGCGCACTCATATTTGAAACCATTTATGAATGGATGTGTGTATGGCCACTAGCCATTAGATGCGAAAAATGATAAATTAGCTTGATGACACCCCTCAAACAAATGCTGGCAATCACAATATGCGCAAAGCAAAAAACAAAAAAATAACACAGCAGCCGTGCTTAGATTTTATTCACCTATTATTGTAGAATGGAATCGTGATACTTGCAACATCTGCATCAGCAGCATGCGAAAATCAACAACTGTGCTGCACCAACATATTGTGCATATTTGCCCATCATCTTGATAGCAATCAATTGTATAGCACTGCATGCTTAGAAATACTCGTAAAATACTTGGGTCAAGTAGCGAAAAGCGATTAGCATACGAAATAGATTTATATATTTTCCGTTGATATCATTGACTGATAAATTACTTGAATTATTTTATAACTTTGTATTATTCAAGTACATCAGTTAGTTAATGTTTTGAATTACACATACATATGTGAGTATTATGTACATATATAGCATTTGAAACATTCATCTCATTAGCGTGCGTTCAGATAGGCCAATTAAGATTTCGGATAATTCGCTTACGTAGTCGAATTGGAGGCCCCTGTTATGTCCTCGGGGTATTGGCTCTATAGCAGTTTGCAGTTTCTAACGAAGCACATTATGGGATGTTAACATACAAACATTCGAATATCGAAAACCGGCAAATGATTGTCGAGAAGCCAATGCACTCGCAGGAAGAGAGACATTTGGTTTCAGGTCTCGAAGTGATGACTTCACTGAGCCTTTTTTTAATACTTCGGTTACAGAGCGATATTTACCGAATTTTGATGAGTAGAAATATTTATTTATTTATACATGGATATCATTAATTTCAACAGGGGGACTGAGCAATCCACACAGTTGGTGAGATTTGAAACTGAAAGCGATTTTAAACGGACAATTCAAAACCGGTTTAGGCCCTTAAGGCAAATATTGCCATAGTAAATTTTTAAAATAGTACCAGAAATCATCCACAAGAAAAATTTGGTTAAAGTTGTTCAATATAAAGCGTGATCAGATTGGAGTGTACTTTGTCCAATAGGATTATTTTGGCAGACCCCGGGTGACTGCTGTCAAACTAAATACGTAATTTTTTCAGTGTTCGTTCACATTTCATCATAGAAAGACTTACGCCTCAACAACGTTTACAAATCGTACAACTATATTACGAAAATCGACGCTGTGTAAAAAATTATGAGGCCCATTTTGGACTTAATAGCTACGTCAATAAGCAAAATTTCCGTATTTGAGAGGACCCGCAGCTATTCCAGAACAGCTATTACATCTATTGAAAACAACAGTTTGGGGAGGCCTATGGGCTGGAGGAATCATCGGCCTATATTTCTTCAAAGATGGGCTGGAGCCAATGTAACAGTGAATGGCGAAGGCTATCGCGTCATAATAAACGACGATGTCAGAAATTGAAGCCCGTGAGCGCCTTTTTAAAACTGTAAAAAATCGAAAACACGTGAAGATGTAGATTTTCTCAAGACGATATTACTTTTATAAATGTCATGACGGTAAATTTTTGGTAGTAATGTTGATCGCAGATGTAGCAGAACAGAACTCAAATCGGTTGGTTTAGAGAGTCACCTGGCGGTTGTTCCGAAACAATTTTTGATCAAGGTGGTATTTCCTACTCGTATATTTAAATGAACATAAATAATTATATTGAATTTTAATTTTTTAAAATTGCACCAATTTGTAAAACAAAAAGAGCTATGAACCCATGCGCTTTCTTCTAAATTCACTTTCCTACACCTACAGCATGCAGCTGCCTTGCATGCATACACCAATATACAGGCATTGGTCTCCATCACCGCACCTAAATGAATACACCAGCGCTACCAACGATGCGCACCACACAATCTTCCACCTGCAAACCTTCAAAAGCCCCTTAAGCACTTAATTAAAAATCTAAATAAACCCAACCAGATGTACTCGTAATGCCAAAACAATTTCTACCCAACAAAAATATTATAAAACAAGCAAACACCAAAACAATCACAACCAACTCGCTTCATCCCTGCCAACGCTACTAGCACAAGCCACACAAGTAGGCATTTGATGAAAGTGAGCGAGTGGCGTGTGCGGTGTGACCTGAAACACATGTTTTTCGAGATTTACAGATTTACCCACAACAACAGCAGCGCAGCGTCGACGATGGAAAAGGGCACGAGCCATCGATGATACAGTGATTTGGGAGGTAAACGCTTTATGATTCTTGTGCTCTTGTTGCTATACTGTAAATGAATGTCGATCGCCGTGCGGTCTTCAAATGTTACTGGCACTTATAACCATTGCGGTTGCAATGGTTGCATTCGCGCTTGTGCGTTTGATCCTAGTTGAATTCAAAGTTTGCAAAGCTAGTAAATAGTTCATGCATACAACAACATTTACAACGATAGCGGCATTACATTATTAGATGTGTTATGAAAACGTGTTGGCAATAAAGTACGCCAAAATCTGTTTGTAGTACAGGGGCGGTTGAGGCTGAAATTTGTAAGGCCTTATCTGTTTAGCGTGAGGGCTTTTCTCCTGAATATAATATATCGCACCCTAAATACAAAAGGGGCACAACTCAAAATTTTTCACACTCGAGCTTGACTTGTTTACAGTAGCACAGAAAACAAACTATCTGACATATCACGCTGAAATTTGCCATGTAAGCTTACAACAGTCCTACCAAAAAACAAAAAATTTATTTTTGCCATATGTCATCCGCGGACCGTTTTATTGATAACGTCTCGTTCATATTTGAGCAGAAGTACATATTGAGTTGTGACCCTTTTGTATTTAGGGTGCGATATCTCTTTTTGTAAACAATTCCTTATTGGCACAGCCGCGCATAGGCTCGCATTAAAGTTGTTTTTTATTTCGCTGGTGCCGAAGATGATTCCACCTCATCCTCCATACATTCAACACAAAAATAACTCGAGATAATTCCAAGTCTCACTTCCGAGAGCTGATATTTTGTCAGCCTAAGAAGCTCGCCCGAGCTCGCGGTACGTGCAGCGGCAAAACTTTTAACATTGCGTTGAGCGCCAGAGTAAGAGTCGTTCGAAGCGACCCAAAAAACAAAAAACAAGCCATAAGTGCTTCTCCAAGACAATACGCACCATTGTCTGTCAAGAGATTTTCATCCATGTTCAGTGTCTCCGTATTTCCTTAATTTTTAACCGCTGGAACTTGTCCCTTTTGACTTCTATATGTTTCGTAATATAGAAATTCACTTTAAAAACAAGCTTTAATTCTGTTGAAGCTATAAAAGAAAAGTTGAGAACTTTAAGGAGCTGACGGAAAAAGACCTCCAGCATTGTTTCGAATAATGCAAGATTCGCATAGAGCTTTATGGAGTAGAAACCAATTATATTTATATGGGCCTTTTTAAATTATAAAGTGTTTCAGACTTTTAAAATGCATTTGAGAAAATAAAATTACCATAATAAGTTTATAGAATACTGGGACATCAAAAATTGCGCAAGAGCAAATCTCGAAAACTTCAACATGCCGGTACTCGTATAAGCACCAGACATCTCGACAAAAATCTAATTGTTACAACGAAGCATCAGCATTGGGCCAACCAAAGCAAACGTTTTTATACTTACAGTTATATTATACAATTCATATCATGGCTTTTCTGTTAGACTATGGCTAAGCGCCTTAAATGAGAAGGGTTATAGCTATGCTACTTTGCTTCTTGATGATTGGACCTAAAAGCGCCAAGCCGTTTTAGAAAATCTTAGCAATTGACTTACAAGCAAAACTCTGTGTTCAACGAGATCTGATTCTTCGGAATTCCTTGAGTTCAAATTAATTTTTTTTGTATTTTAAACTTTTTTCGACGCCTTCGCCTTAAACCGTTTTCGCTCGTCAGCGCTCCTGAAAATCGCGACCAACCCTAAACTTAACCACAAACAAATGCGAAAATTAAGGTATTAGATGGTTTATGTACGGGGAGGGGTTGCATGTCAATGTTTGTGCGTGTGGATGTATGTGCATACATATGTGTTAAGAGCGCGATTTGTACAGCATAGCAAAGCATATTATAGAAACAACAAAAAATTGCATACATGCATACAATAATATACTACAAAAACAAAAACTGCAATAACATTGACACTCGATCGTTTAATTTCAATTAAAAACCTTTTTACGCTCGCAACTAAGCGTTTCACGGAGTGATAACTAGGGGAGGAACGATAGCATCAAATGCGAAAAGCCAAAAAGGCTCAACCAACAAAAAAATGTATGTGGAACAACAACAACAACAACATCTACACATAAGTAGCGACAAATGATTGCGTTGGGCAGATAGTGAAAGTAAGTGGTGAACTTGGAGCAGAGGCGTGCAACACTTGCTGTACGTATGGCTTAGCGTGTGGCACAACATAGTGTTGCACTTGCTGCTTGCTGCTTGCTGCCAAACAACCACCGCTGGACCATGTCGTTGTGCGGATTGAGCGATTGCCGCACTGACTGACATTCGGTGTTTGGTGTTGTTTGGTGCGGCGGATTTTGTTGTTATTGTGCATGTAGATGTGGATATAGTGTCGTATATGAATGTTTGGGTATGCCGCAGTAAGCATTCAAATGCTGGGAATTCTTGCACTTGTCACCAACTGCGGAACTAAAACGATGCGCTGGCGTTGGCCGCAGCAGAAGCGCAGATTGAGAGAACAGAAATTGGTGTTCTTTAGAATTTGCCACCAACAATCCTAGAAGCAATAATTCTAAGCAGAAATGTTCGATAGCAGCGGCGCGCAGGATAAGGCCAATTGGCGAGCGTTTAGCTTTTCTGAATTGTTTGCTACGAAGGGTCGCAAATGTGTCTCAATGAGTCTCAATGAACACGTGGTTGCAGGGCAAATGAGCAGTCGATATTGAGGAAGGCTGACGTTGATATAAAAGCCAAGGACATTCCCAATTGGAACGCAGAATCAAATCAGAGTGCAAATAGAACGCACGAAAGGGCACAGATAAATTGGTTAAAGTGAACAAATTTTTGCTTTTAATAATTTTGGTGAACTTACAAAAAAGCTATTTTATAAAAATGTTTCCAACGCTATCGGGCAACAGCACACATCAACTACACTTGGATAACAGTAATACTACTACGCAGCAACAGCCGACATTACAGCACTCCCAGCACCAACAACAACAACAGCAATACCGCTCCATCAAACGCAGCACCAACATGATATTTCGCATTGAACACCTCCTACCGAGCACTAGCAGAGGATCGACGGCTACAGCACCAATAACAAGAACAGCCCCAATATTGGAAGGCACTCACTCGCCTCCACCTGCAATTACGACCAGCGCTAGTACCCGTAGTACCACTTCCACTGCGACAACCGCTAAACGTTCAAAAATGCGTGCCACATGTGCGGGCGTACTCTTGTCACAATTCACACCAAAGGACATTGTGTCCGAAGCGATACCAACTTACGCACTAATGAGCTCAAACAATAGGTCGGCGGTCGCTGAGCAATCTATTACTGCTTACTGCACACTCTCTGACAATGTGCTGCGCATGAGTCCAGAACTATTTAGACGTATTAAGCTCTCAGAGGATATACACAGTTACAATGCACTGTTCGAGTTGCAAGCAGGCGGTATGGTGCATGTGCGAACTGTGCGTGATATAGGACGCGATGAAGAGCTTGTCGCGTGGTTTGGTGAGGAGATTGCATTATTAATGGCCATACCATTTCTCACACCACTTAATATACAAGGTGAGTGCCATTACGTTTTTTTTTTCTAATTTTCTGTAAATAGTAAATTAAGGAAAAAACAAATAATTACCTACAACTACAATTTCTCCTACTTGAATTACTTAAGGCAATAAACGTTACACTTGTCACCTCTGTCAACTAACTTTCGAAACACCAAATCCGCTAAAAATCCATTTGGCTCTAGGCTGCGGACGTCACTCCATGGATATTCTCTGGATTCGTCTACACTACGCACTTAAAGCTTCTAGCTACACACAACAACAACAGCTGCTTACAGCAACAGCAACACTAACCCAACCCGCGCTACCTTCTCCAACAGCAGCCCCTTCGAGCACATCCTCAATTTCACCTGCTTCATCACCACAACCCGCCGCATCAACACAACAATCCTCACAACCACAACAACACCACCACCACCACCACCTACAACAACTACACCGCTTCTCTGCATTTAAACCTGTCTCACCTTCCATAGCCTTCACCGCCGCTGTTACAACGAGCTCGTTTAGCAATCCAAATGCGCACAGCGCCAGTACTGCAGTAACTCCAAGCACCGCACTTTCATATCTGCCACCTATCGCATCAGTTAGTGGCGCTTTGCCACATATGCGTTTGTTACAACCGGCCACTGGCGTAGGAGGCATTGATGCAGCAAATTCACTCAACGCTGCTGCTCAAATCGAAGCGATCGTTAGCAATATGGGCGCCTCCAAGCAGGGACACCTCTGCATCTACTGTGGCAAAGTATACTCTAGGAAATATGGCCTGAAAATTCATATACGCACTCACACGGGCTTCAAGCCACTTAAATGTAAATTCTGCTTACGTCCTTTTGGTGACCCGAGTAATCTAAATAAACATGTTCGCCTACATATGCAATCGAATGTGGGCAGCACTCCCATCGAAGGATATAAGTGTACGCTGTGCAACAAGACGTTGGCTCGACGGCGAGACCTCCAACGTCACATAGAATCGCGGCATGCGGGTGATGTGGGAAGCACCTGATATAGCATTTTATAGTAGTGGTTTTAGAATCGGATGTTACCTAGGACTCTGGGAATATTTGTGATATTAGAAATAAGACGTCGAAGACAATATTGATAAAACAAAAACGTATGTAGATAATTAAGGAAAACAACACAAGTGTAGAAATATAAGTGCAAACTGAGAATCTATAATTTTTGACAGTTTTGTTTTTTGTTTTCTGTTAAAATTTCGAAAGAAAAGCATAAATTTTTTTTATGCAAACAAAGAGAACAAGTCCGCTACGAATTGGCACCCAATTCCAAGCTAATCGGGGCAAAATTGAGCGAGTTATAGCAATTTTACGAAAAGTTATGGTGAACTCAAAGCAACATCGGATTAGGAAGAGTTCCGGCTCCCTCAGCATTTGGCAGTTTTGGTGGTTTACAACAGATTTTTTATCATTTTTGCATGTCTTTGAAGCCTGACGCTTTTGCAATGATCTGCTGAAATTTCAGGCTGATCGGGGCAAAATTGAGCGAGCTATAGCAATTTTACGAAAAGTTCTGGTGAACTCAAACCAGCATCGAATTGGGAAGTTTTCCGGCTCACTCGGCATTTGACAGTTTTGGTGGTTTACAACCGATCTTTATCATTTTTGCATGTCTATGAAGCCTGACGCTTTTGCAATGATCTGCTGAAATTTCAGATTAATCAGGCAAAATTGAGCGAGTTATAGCAATTTTACCAAAACTTATGGTGAACTCAAAGCAGTATCGAATTAGGAGGTGTTCCGGCTCACTCGGCATTTGACAGTTTGGTTGCTTTACAACCGATTTTGCAAATCAAACCAAAAATGTTTATTAATTGAATTTATTTATATTAATAGTTAGTTATATGTATGAAGGTAATTTACATTGCTTTATAATTATTTCTAATACAAATTCCACATATATTTTATAGGTATAGTAATAATATCGCATTGTATATCGTTTTTCTTCTTCATGAACATATGTATGTGTAACCTTTTCAGTTTATTAGCTTTAAACCACATTTTGTTTCAATCTGCGCCCTTTAATTATTTTTTTTAACAAGAATCATGGGGAAATTCAAACTTATGTTATAAATTCTGCAAAACAGTCAAGAGACAATAACTCAATCTTTCATTTAATTTAATTTTTTGCAATACCATTGGGCAAGGTATATATGTATCTAATATTTCTTAATAATAGATTGCTGAAGGAAAAATAAAAAAAAAAATCATTAGCAAATTGCACAAAGACCCTAACCAACATTTCAGAAATTTTACAAAAGTATCAAAAAACATTATAGGTATTCAAAAACATTTCACTACTTTTAAGGTGTGAATTGCAGCTAAAAATTACGATTTAAATAATGGAAACTAAAATAAATTACAAAAAAATTTCAATTAATTGTAGGCCGAAAGTTGTTACTACCATAAAAGTTGTCAAGCTTGCTACCGATCTAAATACCAGTCATGAACTAGAATTTCAGTTGTCTTGTTAGATTTTCAATGCTTCATGGCCAATCAGAAAACCGGTAAAGATGCAGTCTTACAAAAATAAATACTAGGTGAAAAAATTCCGTCTGAATATCTTTATTATGAAAACTAAACTAAAGCAATTTATTTTACCTTTTTGGTATAAACTAGGAAATCATTAGCGCAGTTCTCAAATAAGTGCAAATTACTAAATATACTAGGTTGTTCAATAAATTTTGCGGTTCGATAAGAGAAGGCTACTAGGAGTTGCTACTAGCTTCATTTTTTTTTTTGCTGGTACACTCTTCATATGAACGTGTATTAACTTCCATTTCAATCTGCGAATTCATTCTTTGTTTACCAGCCATTTAGTATTGACGTGTCACAGTATTTTCTACAATGGAAAAAACCAAGTTTCGTGTATGATTGAATTTTTATTTTTGGAAGGTTTAAAAACAAAGGATTAGTAGAGTAGAAAAATGGGTTTCTTGAATTTAAACATGGTCGTACAAGCCTTAACCACGATCCACACCAAGTGCGTCCAAAAACAGTAACAACACCAGAAATCGAAAAAACATACAGGATATCGTATTGGAAAATTGTTGAGTAACTAAATGATTGGGCAGTATAAGCAATATTTTTACTGAACTATTGAGTTTCAGATAGTAGTGCACAATGGCTACCGCATTCGCTAAGAAACAAACAAAAACACATTCGAATTGAACTTTCTCAGCAACGTTTAAAGCGTTTTCGACAGGATAAAGTGGATTTAGTGAATCGCTATAGATACTTGGGTATATCACCATGATCCTAAATCAAAAGAGGCTAGAGAGCGGTGTAAACTGAGTTCTTCGGCTCCTGGTGAAACAATAAATTTCTAATATTATTGTAACCTTTTAAATTAGCTGAAGAAAAGTTTCGTGCAAAAGACCCAGTTTGCAAAAGAAAAACATTATCTTTCATCAGGCCAATGCACCGTGCCACAAGAGCCTTTTAACAATAGCTAAAAATCATGAATAAAAGTTCGAATTGTTCATAGCATTCACCAGATTCGGCCCCTAGCAACTTTCAGACCTAAAAAAGTGCATGCGTGAATAGCGTTTTTCATCAAATGATAAGATCATAACAGCTGTGAAAGCGTATTTTTCAGCCCATCCAGATTCTCTCAACAGAGATGGAATGCAGAGATGGAATGCATAAATTCCATCTCGTTGGAACAAGTGTATTGATGTTCGGGGAGACTGTACTGAATAATAAAGTGTATTTCAAACCATAAAATTGTGTTTTACTTATCGAACCGCAAAACTTATTGAACAACATAGTACAGTTTTACAAAAACAAATACTAGGTGCAAAAGTTCTTCCTAAATATCTTTATTATATATTAAAAATCAAAAAATAAAGCAATTTGTTATTAGCTTTTTTGTATTAACTAGAAAATCATTAGGGCTGTCCTGAATTAAGTGCAAATGATTAAATGAATATGAATATACGAGTATATGTCACTAGAATTTGCAAATATCTTGGATTTGCGCTTACATTTAATTGTGAATTGCCCTATTAATTCTCACTTTTATAGTTTAATTGTTTTCGTAAAAATTTATTTTAGAATGGACTGCCTAAAATTGTTAAAAAAATGCTGGTTACGGCCTTTGTTCATTTATCGGTGCTTACTAATTTATTGGCTGCAGCTCGTAAAACAGCTTATGAATATGTCTGTACGTATGCAAATTTTTGCAGTCAATTACAGTTACATTGTACGTTCGTAACTATTTAGTTATGTACTTTAGTTAAATGGGAGGCTGGTAGGTATATTAGTTAAGGTGTTTCTTAGTTATTTATTTTTTAATGCATTTCTATGTAATTCATTTAATATGTATGTATGTATATTTTCATTAAGAAGTATGTAGATTTTCAATAGAGATTGAGCAAAAATATTTGAAACACTGATATTTAGAAACATGTACGGTAATAAGTAATTGCAGATTTTCTTTTGTATTTCTTAACTTCTTACATATTACAATTGATTTAAATACATCAGTATGTCAGCAATATACAATACATACATACATCCGTATGCATAAATGCGTTTGTATACTTTTATTATATTTGCATGAGTTTGCTATTACGTGAAATCAATTTTTTTTTTCTAAATCAAGAAGATAAATTATTTCTCAAGATTTTGTTATCTTATTCCATTCTTAATTTTCAATTACTTTAACCTCCATTGTACATACTATTTACTTTTTTATAGTGACTTATTCTGAATTTCTAGCCGCTTCACAAAAATGTATATGCTTATAAGACTTTTTTTTGTTATTTTCTCATTTTTTAACAAAGAACTTTAGTAGACGGTAGTTTAGTATTTCAGCTGCATGTCTGAGTAACTGTTGTATCAAGTAGCTACGTATGTTTGTATATATGTATGAATGTATAAATGTATGTATGTAAATGCGAATGTGTACGTATTTTTGTTGTTCAATGAGCCTTTCTGTTCGTTTAATTGAATATGCATAGATGTATGTAGACGTTTATGTATATATTTGCATGTGTATGTAGTAGTAATTATTTATAGGAAATTGAAATTTAGATTGCGGTTTTTTGTATTGCAGAATAAGGCACTTTATTCAGAAATTTGTTCATATTTATGTGCTTGTATGTTTGTGTATATATATACATATGTACTTATACATAAATATACGCCTACACAATTTTCTTGCATCTGTGTATGCATTTGCGTATTAATAAATGTTGCGTCAGTGTTTTATTAACCTTAAATCAATTTTCCTCAATACCTTCTTCGTGAAGTTTGGCTAGATTTAGAAGTGGATGCCGTTAGATAATTGTAATTGGCAGACACTTCTCCGCATTCAGGAAAAAATGTGTACCATATACAGTGACTTGCATGACTTACAGTAGTCACTGGCAAAGCTGTGCGTACTCGCCCTAAGTATGAAAAAACTCACTTAATAGTTCCGCGCGGAAAGCTCACCTGCGCATACACTGTGATCAAAAGGTGGTTTTCCAGTTTATACTTCTCGGGTATAGTAAGATAGAATACAAAATTGCACATTCTCAAGTGCCGTGACGTCAGTTCAGAAAATAAACAAACAAAAAGAATAGGGCAAAATAAGCAAAAGTGATTGGAAATCCAAGAATGATAGAATAAATCATGCACATATACATCAGCATTTGCACGAAAAGGTTTGTTTATTTTCTGTACTGACATCGCTCAATTGTTAAATTCGTCAAGAATAAAGAAGGTGTGTTCGCTGGTCATATCGATTCGAAAAAATAATTTTTTTATGTTTTTTTACTTTTTTTTGTACTGTCATTATACTATCTGGCCGCTCGGAGTCGGCTTAAAACTATAGATCCCTCCATTTGTGAAACAACATCAAGACGCCCTCCACAAATAGGGGAAGGAGCTTGGTCAAATACCCAAAGAGGGTGTAAGAGCCAATTATATATACATTCTGTCCAAAAAGTACCGGGAATTGTTCAATAAAACGCAAAATAATTTTTGTAATCATCAAAAATTGTCGCCTTCAAAATAAGCTCCAATCGAAGCAATACACATATGCCAACGATTAGTTCAGTCATCAAAGCACCTTTTAAACGCGTTTGAAGAGATCTTCTTTAGCTCCTTCAGCGAATTCTTCTTAATGACCTCTATTGACTCAGCGCGACGTCCGCGGAGTGGCAATTTAAGTTTTGGGAAAATGAAAAAGTCATAGGGGGTTAAATCCGGTGAATAAAATGGTTGTTCGATGATATTTGTCGAGTTTTTGGTCAAGAAAGTGTTCACAATATGAGTCTTGTGAGACGGTGCGTTATGATGGTACAAGATCCATGAGTTTTCTTTCCAGAAATTGGGCGGTTTCCTGCGCCCATTTTCTCTCAAACGTTTCATAACGTCCACATAATATTCTTTATTTACCGTAGAACCATTTGGAATGAATTCCCAGTGCACAAGACCATAATAATCAAAGAGAACCAGTAGCATGACTTTCACTTTTGACCGACGTTGACGTGGTGTCGGCACGTTGGGTTTCGGCTCATGTGGATGGCGCTAATCAGCCGCCTGTTGAATGTTTTGCATGTCAAACTCATATACCCACACCACCTGTTATGATGCAATGATGCGCTGGATAAACGTTGGGTTCGAATTCACTTGCTCAATATTATCTTCCGACACCTTCATCCAATGAATTTTTTAAAAGAAATTCAACTTTCAAGGAACGAGTCGGGCAGCCAGACGTGTCATGCCCAATTAAAGGTGTAAAATGTTGCGAGTTGATTCGTGAGACACGCTAAAGTCACAAGTTACTTCTCTCAAACTTAAATGATGGTTTTCCAGTACTATTCCCTTGACTTTGTTGACGTTTTCATCCGTTGAATACGTTGTTGGGTGACCAGATCGGGGCAATCTTCCACGACTTCTCGACCCTCTGCAAAAGCCATATACCACTCGTAGACCCGTGTACCGTGTTTTTGAAAAACAAGCTAATTTACAGATCACGCTCAAACTCTGCGATAGAGGACAGTTGCACCAACATTCCAGCAAAAAAAATTTAGTCATATGCGTAACGCGCGCTTTTTAAATGAACAATTCCCGATATTTTTTTGACAGAATGTATATACATATACATAACATCTTTCTCTCACTCACTCTCTCTCTCCCCCTGTCTCTCTCTCTCTTTTTTACTCTCTGCCACCCAACACTTATTGCTTCAGGATCTGCTAAATAATTAATTGTCTGTATCTGACAGGATTTAAACTTATCTTCGCTCGTGAAACTAGGCGAAGTACATACAATTACAGAATAAGCCAAGATAGACTTACTGTTTTTATTTATTATAATAAATTCGCCAATACAAATATCGGCGGAGTTTATGCTACTGAGCACCCAAGTGGTTAAGAGTTAACCTGTGTTGGTCTCCATCGCCTAACCAGATAGTATTTCAAAGAGCGAAAGTGCTAAGTCAATAAAGGTTGCCGGTGTAGAAGCGGATAAGAGAAGGCCTTGGAAAGATCAGGTTGAGCAGGATTTGACTTCACTTGGTGTGCCCAACTGGCGCCGGTTAGCATGAGAAAAAAATGACTGGTGCGCTTTTGATCGCATGCCATGCACTATCAAATTCAGGGTTTGGCAACTAGTTCATCAAACTTACTTTGAAGACGATGAAGCGGGAATCAGTGGCATTCTTAGCGGGCATTCTGTCGGAAGAGCGACATTTGGATATTCATTATTTTTTTATTTTTTTTTTTGTAATAGTTGCAATAACTTTAGAGTGAAATTGTTTTAATCTTGTCGAATTTATTTTTTTCTGCAACATATGCAATCCGAACATACAATACTTAATTGTGCCCTTCACTACCATAGATGTCCCTATTTAGCTCGTCGTCTGAACATTTTGCAATGTTCGATTGCAATAAGGAAGCGAAGTGCTTTGATCCACGACATATTTAATATAAAATCGTAATGAAATGTCCACAGTCTCTTAGTTGACTGTTTCGTATGCGAGAAAACTGACAGTTCGTACGCGATCGGCAATTGCAGGTATAGATGTGCAGTTATAGACAAGAGATGCATTTCGTATGAATTTTCAAATCACTCGCCCAAAACCACTCATTTCCCAGCAGCGCACGTAATTACAAAACTTCAAACAATGTAACTCATTTTTTAATTAAAGTTGCCTATTTAGAAATAGCTGAAAACAATGCTGCTCACCCTTATTAACTCTATGAAGCAGATTTTTCACATTAAAAAAATTCCTTTCGATGTTTATTGAGTATCTTATTCTTCTTAACTTTTTTATTGTTCGAACTTAATCAACAACAAAATAAACGCCATTATTTTCATAAATATATAAGTACATAATGATATATATACATGTGTATGTAAAAACTCATAGAATAACATTTTTTTCTTCGAAAATATTCCCTAAAAGCTTAACACACATAGTTTAATAATATTAGTATAACCACATAATATGTACGAGTATGTAGGGATGTATGGATCATGCTTGCATGAGTATGAGGTTATGTGGATACTCCGATTTAATTTTCGTCTTAAATTTGTTTAAAAAAGTGGTCTACTTTTGTAATGATTTAAAGCTAAATATTCACTTCACACTTTCAATGATGATGGAAAAATGCTATACTCCTATTACATAACACTTAATTGCAGGTAGATTTTGCAACTTCCATACTGTGTACATACAAATATATGCAGGAATCGCCGTACTTCTCCTCCTACATTTTTCCAACAATTTTTGCTGTACTGATAGTTTCTGTTTTTGTTCACCTCTAGATTTGTTTCGTTTTTTTTTTATTATTTATTATTTTTTCATTTTTGCTTCGAGGAAAATATGTACTCATGGATATTCGCGTTTTCTTGTGAAAGTCTTTCATATTTGTTTCAAAGTTCTATCAACATTAAGTCATTTAATCGAGTATACATTTGAGCTGTAAAACATTACCCCTCTTTATACAAGTAAGTACTACTTAAATATATAAGTGGGCTTTCAAGTAACACATTGGTTATACATATGTATATGTACGTTTGTATGCAATTATGCATATATGTATGTATATTATAACTGGATTATCTAAAAATTGGTACACATATAAATTGTTAAAGGTAGTTATATGAGAAAATTTTACATTTTTCCCCCGATTTCATTTAATTTTTATGTATTAATTTTAGATGCTTAAATAGACACCAATAATAAAGTTAACATTTTTGATTGTTGTTAATATTTTCATTTCAAGATTAATAATCATATGCTGATTTTTGAAAAGCTTACAACTAATTTAGTCATAACTTAGAATTGTCTGTGACATCTTACTCTGTTTAGTTCGATTTTAATATGTTTGTATGTATGTATGAGTTTTTATACAATATAACATAAATTCCACTTGAAGCACACTTGGGTTGGTCTACTACTACATTTATTTAATAGTTTTCAGGATTTGCTCAAATTTTTTTTTTTTTCAATTTTATCTGTTTTGTGTAGAACAAAATATGCACTATGTTTCCTCTTTGTTAACAAGTAATTTTATGTTTGGTTTTATATTTTCATTAAATTTTTATTTTTGTTTTTATTTTTCAAAAAGTGTACATCTCATATTACAGTTTTGACTATTACAATCGTTGTTTCTCCCAATAAGGTAGTTTTCAGTTTTCATTGCGTTATTCAATGTTTTTGAAATACATTTTTTGTTTAACATATTACACAAATATGCACACATTACATGGAAAATTCTACTTTTATCAAATGCACCTTATCGTTGTATTTAAATTTAAATTCTTAAGATTTATATACTCCAAATTTTTGGTAAAATATCATGGCACAAAAGTTCAAAATATATTGGGAAAAGTTTCTCTCAAATTAAATGAATTAGACGCCTACGAATATTTTCGTAAAAATGGAAAAGGATGAATTTCGTGGGCTCATAAAACAATTTATTTTGAACGACAAAAATAAAGCGAAACAATAAAAAGTTTAAAAAGCACAATGGTGCTTTCGGATGACGATCATACCAGTACACGTGGCCATATGGTATCGATGGTCTCTCAATGGAAGGTTCGCGAGTGAATGTGCATGAACATCAAGAGACTTCAACGTGATGCAAATTTTACATAGAATATTTACATAGGCGTACACCTAAAATAGGAGGAGGAACTCGGCCAAAGACCTAAAAAAATCCATTACAGTAGGTTCTGTTTTTATGCGGCTTTGTTTTATGCGGTTTTGAAATAGTGCGGTTTTTTTTTAAATTACAAAATGCATGTCAACCTATCGGGAATTGTACATATAAACAAGATTCTAAACCAGCTAAGCAAAACCTCATCACAGATTACATCAGAAATGCTAACCCTACAAGTATGGAACCGCCTGCATAACTATCTAGATCAGACGTGTACATTTCCTCAAGTGACGAAAGTGATTTTACGCCAAATCCTAAACGAATGCGCAACATGCGGGTATTGTCTGATTCTATTTCTGACTTAAATTTATTTTTCGATTCTGACGTTTCTTAAATAAAGATATAATTTTCAAAAATACAATATTTTGTTTATGCGATTTTATTTAATTATTTCAGATTCATGCGGTCTATGGAACGTATCTATAGTTATAATATGGGACTAGTGCCCTTTTTTATGCGATTTTATTACATTATTTCAGATTTATGCGGTTTTAGCACTTTTGAAACGTATCTATAGTTTTACTATAGAACTAGTAGCTTTTTTTATGCTGTTTCTTGCGGAACGTATCTACCGCATAAAAACAGAACCTACTGTATTTTGCGTAAAATGTTTACGCAAATGGTTTAAAACAGTTTTATGGACGATTTTAGCTCAACTTCGATTATTTCTGCTTCATTCACAATTTCGCCTTTATCACAGAAAAAATTTTAAAATGTGCCGAATTTTCTGTTTGTCAAACTCCATTGCTAACACCCTGTAACTCACAACTGAACGGAACAAGCAAAAAACAGCAAACGATTTTTTTTAGTGCGAAATGTCTGCCACCTTGGCAACGATCATCAACTTTAAAATGTTTGAGTGTTAAATGTTAATGAATTCCTTTTTCCCCAAACATACATATATATTTAAGTATATATATATTTATAAAAGATTTTTGATCACACTATTGAAGGAAAATGCCAACAGATTTTCTGAATAAGACGGAAAGAAAGATGTCTTCAGCGTTATACGATCGCGGCAACTAACCATCACTCCGAATACCGAACTAACCGACATACATATACAAACACATATATGCCCATAATTATGAAAGCGGTCTCTGTCAAAATAAAAAAAGTTTATTTATCAGTTATTTCACAGCACATTAGGTTAGGTTATGTTGACATGAATTGCTGAATCTGTCCCATAGACCTATTGGTACTTAGTGGAACTATATGGAGCTAATTTCCCCGTAGTGTACATCTTGTAATTTGCTTGCCGATTTCTTGGCCCGAAGTCCGTTCTGCCACTCCCTTCTACAGCCATGAAAGCCACCTTTAGCAACCCACAAGCGAGCTTGGCAGGCTGAGAGAGGCGGCAGATGGATAAAATGGACAATGGATGTTACCTGTATGAGAGAATATAAATGCTATGTACTTAGTCTTGCCATAAATTCTGTGACAAATTTTACTATGCATGCGGCGAGAGCAAATTTGCAGAAAAAAGTTGCGTTATTTTTGCTTTTGTTTGTACGCATTGTCTACTCATAAATTATACTCAGTTTCGTGCCAATTTGCTCTTGTTAACAATGGAGAATGAATATATCGACCGGATCCATGACAATATTAATTAGAGATGATCTCCTTATGAGAGACTTCCGTCGCTCAACTGGTCATCTTTTGACGACGCGCTAGAAGAAACTTATGTTTCGACAGATGCAAGCAGGTTTTTCGGTGTCGCGGTCAACGGTCATGAAAATATTCTTTTCACAAATAAGCGAAATTTCACTGTTGAAAAAGTTTTCAACAACTAAAACGACAAAATCTATTCTGAAATACATAAAGACGCAAAAAATGTTGTTCCAAGGGTTCAGCGTGGCCACTATCCATCATCCGTAATGGTTTCGTGGGGAGTGGCTTGTTACATCTTTTCATTTCTGCGAAAAAGAGGTTACGACCGCGACAAAATTGTACCAGGAGGTTGTCTCAGAAGGCGTGGTGAAGCAGTTGAGCAGTACTCTCTTCAATGGAGAGCGTTGGACAAGATTCTGGTCCAGCACATAAGGCAAAAACAACCCAGCGGTAGTTAAAAAACTATATTCCTGGGTTCATAGGAGTTCATAGCAGAAGACTGGCCATCTGGAAGTGCAGATCGGAATCCATTAGTCTACAGCTTGTAGTCAGAATTGGAGAACATGGCCTATCGAAGACCCCGCAGAAATTTGGAGAGTCTCAAACAATCCTTGGTACGAACAGCGACGGCAATATCCATGGAAACCGTGCGTGCTGCAATAGCGTAATCGTTTGAAGGCTTATGTGAAAGCAAATGATGACCATTTCGAATGCAAATTTAAAATTTATAATTAAATAAAACTAATTTCATCAAAAAAAATATATTATAGTTTCATATCCATAACGGACTTAACTTGTAACAGAATTTATGGCAGGACTAGGTGTATTAGCTGCCTAAATCGTTACATCCAAAATGCTCAAAAATTATTTTAATGAATATCATAACCAATCAGTTTAAATTAAAAAAAAGAGCAATTAAAGAACTTTTTTTTAAATGAAGCACACGTTCGGCAATTCATAAAATTCTTTTTTCCATTACCAATTGTTAGAAGTGCACACTGCTAACGAAGATATCCAAAACGATGTTAAATTCCGGCTACAAAAATTTTCACCAAATGCTTTAAGAATTTTTTAAAGCAAAAAAACACAAATGACGCCAAAACACCTAATTAAATTTGTATTCTTTTGTTAGAACTTTAAGTGTATACCAATTATTTTATCATTGTTTACAAAAAAACTATTTTATTTAATTACATTACAATATTAAACTGTTATAAGTCACCAAACAGTTTTGGCATTTCAAACGCCCACATATGAAATGAATATTATTCAATTTGATACTTTTTGTTTTTTTTTCTTTATTTTGGCTTAGTTGAAATACTGCAATTGAACACCGTCTGCATTTGAACTCATGTCTACGACCTTATTGCGTACACATACATACATATACGCTGTATATTTGTAGTTTAGTAAATGTGCAGGCATTTTTTATGCATTGTATAATTCCAACTAAGTTAACGTTTCTAAAAATTAATAGCGCAATTTTTCTGCCTTGACATTTAGGTACAACAACCCGCTAGACAAAACGTTAACTCACTAAATAGACTCTCTAATATATGTAGGCATATGTACACTTTTCCATTATTGATTTAGACTCATTTTCAGCAAAATTTTAAATTAATTTGTACAGCGCGCTTTTTGTTTAGAATTAATTTTTATATGTCAACAAAACTTAAATAATGTGATGACAAAAATGATTTTTCTCTTTTAATTTTTTGTTTTTGTTTTTTTGTTTTTTCTTTAAACCATATAATGATTTTTTGTTTAATAAGTACGTTCTACGACTTTTAATTATAGTGTAAAAAATACTTTAAATTTATTACTTGTTAAATCTCACTTATGATTTTCAGTATAATGCAAACTAATTGGACGTTTTAGGTTTAATCTTGCTTATTACTCATTTTCGGTAAGATATATTTTTTCTTTTTTTCAATTGAACAATAATTCAATCAAACTAAATTTTCTTTTACATTTACTTAAAAATTAATTTTAAAGCTTAAGTATTTATTTTTAAGTTTTTTTTTCAATCAATATCAGCAAAGATTGAATGTTTAATTTAATTGAAGGTCTTCTTTATTTATTTTTTGTATTACTTATTCAAATATTTTGTATTAATTATATTCGTTAACAATTTTCTAACCAATATCGAGGCAAATAAATTTTCATCACTGGAAATTCGGCTTTTACATAAGCTCTTCTTCCTATTTTGTTGAGTTTTTCGTCGATTTTTATTTTTGCTTTCAATCTTATTATAATAATTATTATTATTACTAAAGCCAACAACAAAAGGACATACTTGTGTATGCATAGGTATGAGTTGACTGTGGCAAGGAAAGTTATGTTGTAGGGAGGGAACACTATACATATTCGTGTACTTTAGAGCTTATTAATTACAAGACACACGCGTAAATATAATTACCATTACAGTAGACTCACGATTGTTTATTATTCTGTGCTTAAATTAAAGCTTTCTCTTAATTTTTATTATTATTTTTTTTTTGTTGCTTTCCTTTTTATTTAATAGATTCTGATTTTTATTTTTCTTTCAAGTTCTACATTCCATACGTATACTATTTCAATGTAATTTTAAATTGGCTGAAACTTTGTGGGCATTGCATTTGGAATGCCGTTAAATAGCAACTTAATGGGGAAGACTTTGGGGTTGGTGTTTGTGGGATTCGGGAAGTTATCATGCGATGCTCAAATATATTTGGAAGCATCTCCACAGTATTATATGGTGAGCTACTTACATTTATACATAGATTTATTATTTTTATAGGTTTTGTAAAAAAGAACATATTTAAAACTTTGTGCGCTTTTATTAGTTGTTGCTGAATAATTGAGTGAATAATAGATACGAGTATATAAAAATCAGAGGAAGTGATTGGATCATAAAATCAAAAGAAGAAGTAAGTTAATTTATAAAGAAATCTATTCTTTATTTCTTCAATACGGCAATATCCACAAATCAAAGAAACGCCATTTAAACAACTATTATTAGACTATTAATATAATGTTGTTGCCCTGTCAGTGTAGTGTAATCACCGGTCGTCTTCGTCTAGCTCATCTAACTGTAGGCCCAGGAAATTTGCTGTTTCGACAGGTTGGGTCGAGAGGGAGTGGGTTTGTTAGGGCATATGAAAAGGTGGTTAGTGTCGTGCGGGGTGCCTTCACATGCCGGACCTGTGTTTAGTATGTCGGGGTCGATTGTGGATAGCTAGGAGTTTAACCTGCTACAGTATCCAGAACGTAATTATGCCAAGGTTACGCCGGACTCTCGGGGAAGTTGGAGCTCTTCGTCTGCACTCCCATGGCAGCCAGATCTACGTTACTGGAATGACTCGAGTTTTTCCGGACCAAGGGCTGCCGCCTCAGTAAACTAGCCCTATCTAGTGTACCTCATCTGCCTCGCAGTTTCCTGCAATGTCGGATGCGGTCAAAAGTGAAGTCAGGCATTTCCTAACCAGTTTCGAGCGCACCATTATCGAAGCCAGGGCCCTGATTGCCGCTTGGCTGTCAGAGTAGATATTAACCTCCGTGACAGTTATTGCACAGGTGAGCACCCAATCAACTGCTTCTTTAATCGCCGCTACCTCTGCTTGGAATACACTGCAGTAGTCCGGTAACGTGAACTTGAGTTGATGGGGAACTCCTTCCGTGGATAACTCATACGAAACGTGTCTAATTTGGTCCCCTCGATAACTGGTATTGTACTTTTTCTCTACCGAACAGCTTCGTTAATTTTTGTCCACTCACTCGAGTCTGACGAAAATACTATATAATTCATAGTCTTTATTCATATTACTCGTAATTGACGATATAGGAAAACATTGTAAATCACTTTTAACCGTTACTTTTACTTTTGATTTTGCAAAACTAGAACTTTCTTACTCGTAATCACAGTTGAGAGTGTCTTACAACTCATAATTCCGCTAACTTGAAAAGCGCGATAACTCGTAATATTTTGGTTGTCACTTGCATTACGTGTTATGGCGATTCCAATATAATTACAAGTATAAATTTGAGTAAAAATTCACTATTGCTAGTAAGAGCACACGCCAGTCGAAAAATCGACAATTTCGCAGTCGTAAGTGCTCCAAAAAGAACCAAAATAGATAACGCTACATCATTCATTGGAGTCTTTTTGTCTACATTACAGAGAATTTTTCGTAGATATGTGGGATTTTACTCGTACAATATCAAATTAGCTCGAAAAAGGAAGACGCTTGATCAGTTGAAGCGGCTGAAAATTTTCCGAATAGCTCGTACTGGACTTGTTTAGGATTGGCGTTTAGCTAACGAAATCTTCATCTTGATCTGTCACAACGGTGCAATAGCAGCAACTTCTAAAACTAGGCACAAACTTTGTAGAGAAAGCACAGATTCAATTGCCAAGTATTGGCAATCTGCATTGCATTGAGTATCTCATCACTACGTTCTACTTCAGCTGAAGGCTATTAAGCAGCCGTTCTAATTTTTTCCAGTCACAGCGCTACAAAAATTGTTCCTTTAAAAGTTGTTGCCATTCTTGTCATATTCACCACAACTTGATACTTATCTCTTTGTTTTCTAGTTAATATTCTGTGCATTTCAAGTAACTTTTAAATGTGGTCCAGAAAGATGCTTCTAAATTATTTTAATGTCTTATATACGAGTATAGAGTTACCGGGAAAGTCGTTCTAGTTACGGAAGGATATTATTTGGTCTTTTTAGCACCGCGCAAACCGAAAGACTGGAATAGTATTATGAACATGGCGGTGCGATCGTACCAAGTAGCACCAAACGTTTTGGTTACCCAATTAATGTCCGCACACAGGAAATTCTGAATAAAATTGGCGTTATGACGATCTGCGAGTAAAGGTGTGTAAGCTTGAAGTTGAGTCACATGAGTCAACGATTTTCCTGAAGAAATTCCTCTTGTTAGGATTTCACATCTGTGATTAACATTTTCAAGTGAAAACAAAATTGTTCAGCAACCGCAAAATAATCACTAGAGAGCTGGCAGAGGACTTGAACATTACTTACAGATCCGTTCAGGAAATTGTGGTTAAAGATTTAGGCTTGCGCCGTCTTGCTGCAAAGTTGGTTCCAAAGATCTTGAATTTCATGCAAAAAAGGGATCACTGTGATGTCGCCAAAGACATGATTTCGAAGGCGAAATCCGACCCAACCCGACTGGAGACGAGAAGTGGGTTTATAAGTACGATGCTCCGAATGAACCAACTTAAAAAAAATACGTCTTTTTCAGTCAAAAAAGAAAGCGATGCTCACGGTACTCTACGAAAGGAAGTACTAAAAAATCGAAGGCGCCTCTGATGACTATACCGGAAATAGAGTTTCAGAAATGTTTCGACAGCTGAATCAAACGCTGACATAAGTGCGATTCAGTTTATGGGAAGTACTTTTGAAGAATGAACTTGGATAATGAAGTCTTATATCCGTAACAATACAAATGATTTGGAAACAAATCTCTTTAAATATATATATACTTATATAACGGAAATGGTTTTCTCTGATTTGTGCAAAGGCATTTCCGCATTTTGGCTTTTCAAGCTAACTTGGATAAGATAATCAAAAGGATAATAAAGGATAATCAAAACTAGAGTATTAGAGTACTTATAAGCTATACAATGAGTGTTTCAATTCATTTTTTCACTTTTGTTTGCTCAATATTATATTTTATAATATCTATAGAAATACACATGTGGATTGATAGCCTGCCATTGAAATTTATTTTATTTGCACTCGTACGCACAAATATTTTTTCAGTTAAAGTTTTCAACTACGAGTTCATGTAACACACAAATACGCATATAATTAAAGGAAACCTTGGTTTAAGAATTTCTATTTGGTTGTCAATTAAAGACTTGATTACGTTTGAGTCCATTTTAGTTTTTACTGTCAATATTGAATTTCATATCTACAATATCCTTTAAATGTACATAAGTATTGGCGTTGTGATCGTTTATAGTTATTGTTTTGGTTATTTTTTTACAACTTGTGCATGATTTCAGTTTTAAGAGCTTTTGAATTGTGTATGATTTTTAAATAATAGTGCGATTTTCAGCTTTCGTTTTCATTGCATCGCAAATATATTGCTTCTAATTTTATTGTTTACTATACCATTGTACAACTGTAAGTGGTATGCAAGTATAATATACATAGGTATGTATGTACATATGTACGTATTTCTCTTTTTGATTTTTTATTCTAACCTGCTTTCGGTGCGATGTTTGCGTTTATGTTTTTATTAATTTTTCAGAAAATATTTAAATTTCACATTAGTAACTTGGTATTTTCTTTGATGTGGCTTCTTTAGCGGTTGTTTGTGTACGTATCGGTAAATCTTTTTTCATCCATAATTGCATGTGTATGTAGTTGCGTGTTTTTAAGTATATGTGTATGTATTGTTTGTTTGTAGTTTATGCGCCTCATTACAAATTCAATTGAAGGCAAAAAGGTAGATTAGCAATATGGTTGTATGGAGCTATGTACGTTCTGCTATGTCTTTTTGCTTTTGGGTGGGTATCCATTGAGCTTTTCATCGTTGATTTAGCTTGGCAAAATTAATTTCCTGTGAAGCACGCACACACATGCATGTATGTATGTATGTATGTGCATATGTAAGTATGCATGTGACGTAGAATAAGTCAAGTTATTGTTTTATTTTTATTTTTTTCTTGTAATGCACTTGTATGTGTTGGAAAATATTTTATTTTCGTATTTTCATTAATAAATTTTTTTTAATTGATTTATTTTAATTTATTTAAGAAATACCCTGCAACTTCACTTAATATCACAGTTTTAATAGATAATTTTATGTAATTTAAAAAAAGGAAAATTAAATGAAGTTATTGGAAGGCAAGAAAAATGTGTGAATATCGTTTTTATGTACGTACTGAGCAAAATAAATGTCAAGTGTACCCACCTAAAGACTTCAGCGTTAAAAGCTAGTACGGCTTTTGCATACAAAAAGAACAGAGAAGATGATTATAACCGTAAAATATCTTATTTCTTATTTGTTTACATTTTCTATTCAAGATGACGAGAAGTCAATTACAGCTACTGCCGATTTTGTCAAGGCAATTGGGTCTGAAAAAAATACGTCACTGAGGTTCGACAAACAAAGATGATTTTACTGGATGCAGAAGAGCTCTTCGGGTCAAATACATTTTTTACATATACACATTTTAGGCAATATCTAGTTTTGCTCGCAGTTGAGAGAATACAGAAGGTCGTGCATATTGCGGTACCGCTACTCTATTCTTTTCTTTCTACTGTTTTATAGGGTGCGCAGGGTATATCGCAGGTCGTCTTCGTTTAACTCATCTAAAGGTAGGCCCAGGAAACATGCTGTTTCGACAGGTTCGGTCCAGAGGGAGAGGAGTGTTAGATGAGAAGGTTTTAAGGGGCATGTGAAAAGGTGTTTAGTGTCGTGCGAGGTGCCTTCACATGCTGGACATGTGTTTGGTATGTCGGGGTCAATTCTGGATAAGTAGGAGTTTAACCTGCTACAATATCCAGAACGTAATTGTGCCAGTTTAATGCGGGGCTCACGGGGAAGCTGGAGCTCTTCATCTGCTATAGGTGGTGGTTGGACTCCGATTACGGCATTCGGTGGTCGGGAGCTTATGAAGGTGGTAACGGTCTCCCGATAAATGTCGTTTAATGTCTGTCTAAACACTGTTTGGTCCAGTAGATGTCTGTTAGTTTTGTCGTGAATCTCGTCGGCGTAGTTTAATAGGTGTCTCCTGACGTGCCTGGGAGGTGTCTCAGGCTCAAGCAGGTGTGAAACCTGCAGTAGCACCCTTACAGGAACTGCTTTCTGAGCAGTTAATTGTGCTCAATTTTTTTCTACCCTCCTCCAATGTTTCATTTAGTTAACCTAAAATTTCATTGTTGTATACAAAAGCCAGTTTGCAAGTTTCCTCTCAACTCACTCTCGTTTATTATCTAAAATGAGATGACGGGAAAACTAGTCTCAAATTCTACTTCAAAAAAGGCAAGTCTTGAATTCTATCATACTTGAGAACTATATATGGTAGGATCAACGGAAAGCACGTGTAGCTGGAAATTCTTCGAAGCTTCGAATTAAATATCTGCAGTAACAGTATCTGGAGTGAGCAGGATCAGGGCATGGTTTCTGCAGAGTGAGCGCTTTGAAAGTTATTCAGCCATATTCAAAAATAGCGAAAACTTTATTAAAGGTGTTTAGTTTTTAGCCAGACGCGATCAGTTGCTGATCTTTTACTCTTTTATTTATCAGAGCTGTCAAACTATCGCCGATAGTAGTTGATATTTCATGCTATATCGATGGTTTTTGTGACTGCCGCTGCTATTATGCCAAATTTGTTTAATTGACATCAATTTTGAATACATGCATCCCAGGCCAGATGATTACCCTCTTCCTTATTGAAAGTTATACACTTTGTTAAAATTATAACATTATGTTATAAATAAATAAAAGTGTTATTCTAGATAACGCGAAGTCAATTACAGCTACTGCCGATTTTTTCAAGGCAATTGAGTTTGGGGGAATTTTCAGTAAGGCGGGCTTAATTATAAGTAAGCTGCTTGAAGCCTAAAACCGTTGATGCGCTAATTTTTCTTAAAAAAATTAAATGAGATTTGATTGACAGTAAATACAATAACATTAATAAATATGCATGCACAGTCAAAATAATTAATTGTGTTATTATTCGATAGTATCGATAGTCCAAACATAAGCTCAATAGTTTAACAGCTCTATGTCTGAGAGACCTCATTACTGCGGAGAATAGCCTCCTAATCATTTCCAAAGCGCAATATAGAAATTATTTCATAAGCTTGCTGAGAATTGTATCAGTGGTGCTAAGCTAAATAAAAAACACAGTTTACTTTAAGAGTATTATGATTCTATATTATCCTTAATGTAGATTTAAACAATTCTAGCTTCATTTATTCCTAGCTTTATACCTTTTTTTAGCGGGTCTTGATCAAATGAACAATTAGAGACAATCCGCAACATCCAGGATCATGTCGCCAAATTTCTTTCAGGCTTCTTGTTTCATTTTTTTATTCTTGACAAAAAAAAGGTTTTTTAATGCGAACTTCTGTATAGAGTGTAAACGCTGTGCATTAAGCTCAAGCACTAGTAATTCTTAAACGATCCCTTTAATCAGCCATTCAAAGGGATACTAGGTGAGAAGTGCGTATCTCGAGTGCGAATATCTTTGCAGGAAACAAGCATTTATTTTAATAATCATGTCGCTATCAAGCACAATTTTTCAATTTCATTGGTGGGAATTCTATTAGTTGTGATTTGCACCTGAAGGGATTTACTAATTCATACTGAAAACCAACCAAGCTTTCACGACACCAAAATTCAATTCACATCAGAGTTTGTTCACCAGATTTCATCGAAAGTGAAACAACCAAGTTCTAAGAAGGGTTCACTTGACGTGTTTTGCTTCATACCTACATACATATTGTATATATGTATAGCAATTTTAACATTTAAATGTATACTAAATAGTCAATGATATCAAATATTAATTATGTAGAATATATGCACAGTGTATACAAAACTTAGAATTCATATTTTTTGTGTGAAAAAATTTTCAATAATTTGATGTTTCATGTCCATAATAAGCTTCAAATCCGGACCCACCGAATAGTACGCACTCAGCTACACCGGCCGCAACAAACACAAGATTTATGTATGTCGGTCGCTTCATGAGATCGGTAAACCAGCTCGCGATTATCGAGAAAGCAAAGCAACAGCACAGCGAGACAGTTTGAGATGGATTTTGGAGTGGTGATTGTTGTTGTTATGGATACTTTACAAATCCTGGTCGCTTTGTATAGCAATTATCGACATAAGTCCCATTATTTCTCCATGCATTATCCTTTCCTGCCCTCTTAAAGACTGCCGATATTTTATCAGATGAGCTCATTCAATTTCCTACAAACGTGTTTGAGAATGGGGTATCGAATGCAAATTTATTGTAACTGGGCAAAAGAAAATTGTAAAATCGTAAACGTTGGTGTAAGTAAATAAAAATAAAACAATCGTTTTTGTTGTATATGTTACAAAACTTTTGATTGAAATCCTTTACAAACTCATACATTTGTGTCACATAACTTCCTTTGTAAGCATATGTATGCAGGTATAAACTTAAATTCTTTCCTTCGTTTTTTTTTTTGTTTTTTTTTTCTTTTTGCTTAATCATTTTAACCGTCGCTAATATAAAAGCTAACAATTCAACGCATATAGCTTGCATAATAAACAAATACATACTTGAGAACGTTGCAGATTATGATAAGTTTGCAGATTATGACAACTTACGCTCGCATTCGAGACGATTCATTAAATCTGCTTTCATGAAGTTTTCATACTTGCAGGCTGTATGAAATTCTTAAGATTCTAAGCTTTAGAGTCGCTGTAACAACTGCAAGTCATCAACGATTAAAACAAACTAAAAGAGAATAAATCGTATGTATGCATATATGTATGCATTGGAAGTATAATGCGACTGAGGCAAACATTTTTTATCGTTTTTTATTTGTTTTTGATGTGTGATGTGTACAAAATAAAACTCCAAACAATTACACTTTGCTACAACTGTCTTATATACAATACATATACACGTTCTTATGTATGTATATACAATTAATCTTTGAATTTTAACGCAAATGTGCATATTATAGTTATAGCTTTTCTTTTTTTTCTAGAATACAAACAAATAATACACAGTTATGAGTATGAGAGTATAACACATTGCATATAGTGCATGGCATTCATGTATGTAGGTAGATAAGTATTAATTTATAATTACAAAAGTACGTAATATGTATTTGGAACACTTTGCGTTTACAGCAGGAATTTGAGAAGAAAATAAAAATATATTAAGTAATATTTTACACTCACTTCAATAAAGTATAAACATATTTGAGGACTTTTGACAGCAGAACTTATTTTACTTAAGCAATTTTTGCTTTCAGATTTCAATAAATCCTGGACTTAGTTTCTGGACGCAATTTCTTAAGCTACGGTTGTGAATATTTAATTGTTTAAATATTGATTGAAAATTCAACAATTTAGCGCACGAATACTTAAGAATGTGCTAAGTTGATTTAAGTTGTTTTATCAAAAATCCACAGATATGTGTTCTTTTATATACAGTGGCTCTCAGTTTATTTCGTACGAGTATAAAAGAAATTTATGATATTTTTTATTTAAGTTACATTTTCAAAAAAATTAAATTTATATTTATTATAAGTTATAAACACGGACAAATAAATGCAAAGTAATTTTAGTTTAAGAAGAATATTTACAACAAAAACAGAGTACGGCATAAAACGACCGCACATCTTGTTTCGTGTGCGAGCTTTTACCGTTATTGGCGGGAATATTACGACTTGCAAACTACGCAAATTTTGTTGAATCCTACTATAAATCATTTCTTAGAGTTATTTCTTAGATTTCTTTTCATTTTTATTCTTATTTGGACCTAGATTCTGCGCAAGATTTTTGGATCTTTGCACGTTGGCAACGGCGAATGTCGCAGGCGATGAAGCTATAAGCTTTACGACGACATAGACATAGCGCAACGAATAAAGATCCAGCGGCTACGCTGGCTGGGTCATGGATACAAAGGCTTCGGCTCTGAAAGTATTCGATGCGGTTCCAGCTGGTGGTAGCAAAGGAAGAGTAAGACCTCCTCTGCGTTGGAAAGATCAGGTGGAGAAGGACTTGGTTTCACTTGGTGTGTCCAACTGGCGCTGGTTAACACAAAGAACAACAACAATAATAAAGAAACGATTGGCTTTGCTAAATTCGGCCAAAATCGCGTAAGCGTTTATCGAGCCAATTAAGAAGAAGAATTACGAGTTATTTTCATTGTGAGAAACCAGAGGTGAGACAGTGATTTAGTTCTTTAAAAATGCTAATTCGAAGAAAAAAGATGTGAGTTTAAGCATCTCCAAAGTTAAGTACATAATACAAAGCTTTGTCGGTGAAAAAGTTAGTTCCTCAAAAGTAGCAAAGACCCAAATATAATTTTTTCATAATTTGACGAAAGATGCATATTAAGGGAAATCAAGAAAGACTCAACCAAAAGTGTAACAGTGTCGATAAAAGAATTTCAGCTGATACTCGAAAGGTCTTGTAATCCGGAAACTAAAGGGTTTTTCAATAAGGGCGGGTAGATGTTGAAATGGAATAAAATGGCGTTTGCTGTGTGGCACGCAGCGCTGTCCTGCTGGAACCACATGTCGTCTAGGTCCATATGGTTCAATATGGGCCATAAAAAATTGGAAGGGCCAACACGTCTACCGAAAAATGGGCGCAATGTGCGCAACATTTGCGTTAATGAACACTCATTTTGATAATAAAGTTTTATCATTTGAACGTGCTGTTCAATCGTGTAACTTGCCATGATGATTTGGCATAAACAACTCAATAATAAACAAAAGATTTGACAGATATCACCAAAGCAAAATGGCTGCCACAGGGCGCCAAAATCGACCCGCGCCAATTGAAAAACCCTTATAAGAAAAATCCACCACAAAGCCAATTTTTAGTGAAGAAGAGCTCGAAACAAACCATTTGTTAGTGCGCGAGTGCCTTATGCTATAAGTTATGCAAATAATAACGAAAACTTTTGGAATGATTATTATTTTCGTTGATGAAAGCAAACTTAGTCTGATGGCTGCAGCCGCATAACCTGTGAGGAACTGTAAAACGCGGTGAAGATCACATTATGGTCACTTGGCTGTATTTGGGAAAACTATGGAGAAAACTAGTTATTTATATTTTTTGAAAAATAATTTACTTCGAAGTACTGAAAAATTAGGTATGCGGGATCTACATATTTTTTTGCCATCAAGACATCGACCCCAAATATTGTTCGAATATTGTGCAATTAAGGCTTATCTGGAGATGTCGCCATATGGGATGGAACACCGGCGCAATTGCCCAATCTCAATGTAATTGAAATTTTGTGGAGTGTTCTTAAGCGAAATATAAGAAACTATCGCATACACAACCGACAAGACTTAAAAAGCGGCGTACCAAAAAGAGTGAGAGAGAGTAACACCCGAATATGCAGTCTCGGCTAAAATAAGTTTTAAAATAAGATGGCTACCGTATAAAATATTAGTTAGTAAAATCTTTATAAAATTTATATGAATTTTTAAATTTACCCAAACACACGACATAAGCTACAAAGTCGTTTTCGCTGTATTTTGTTTTTGTTGTAAATATTCTTCTTAAATTAAAGTTACTTTGAATTTATTTGATGACTTTTTGCCTTTATAAGGCTCTCATCATTCCCGTCCTATCGTATGACGCAGAAGCCTGGACGATGACAATATACGTTGAGGAGTCCCTTGGAGTGTTTGAGGGAAAGATTCTGCGAAAGATTTTTGGACCTTTGCACCTTGGTAACATGGAGTATCGCAGGCGATTAAACGATGAGCTGTATGAGCTTTACGACGACATAGACATAGTGCAGTGAATAAAGATCCAGCGACTGCGTTGGCTAGGTCAAGTCGTTCGAATTGATACAAACGCTCCGGCTCTGAAATTAGTCGATGTGATATCAGCTGCTAGTAGCAGAGAAAGTGGAAGACCTCCTCTGCATTGGAAAGATCTGGTTGATAAGAACTTGGCTTCACTTGGTGTGTCCAATTGGCGCTGGTAACATCGAGAACGAAACGACTGGCGCGCTTTGTTAAGCTCGGCCAAAATCGCTTAAGCGTTCATCGTACCAATCAAGAAGACGTTACGAAATAAGCAGTGAGTCACTGTATGTATATTTAATAAGAGTTATTAATAGTTAGTTGCCATTGAAAAAATATCGCTAGCATTAACACTTAAGGGCAAGTAAATAACGAAAGAAAATGTCTGTTGAAAAAAGATCTTCAGTTGAACCTTTACGATTATTTTAATTAATTTTAATTTTTTTTTTTTTTGTTTTTGTAATAAATTCTATAATAGTACTAACTGATTTGTATTATTACTTAAATTGCATTTGAATGTGATTTTGTACTTTTTGACAAACTTCATTTCGATTCACATACTCTTAGTAATTCATTAGTATTTAAATGACTTCAATTCGTTTAAAAGTGAATGCTTTTTTTGTAATTTTTTGGCGGTAGGAAAAATGCACGCAGATTTGGTTTGGCCTTTAAGGATAACTATTTATATATATAAAATTGTGCAAAGCATGCAAGCAAAAAAGTGGAATAGAATATAAGCTTGCAAGCCTTAGCGGCTATTGAGGGAATAAACAACCAACACAAATAAATCCCAGTAGAGCTAACATATTTTTGGTGTACGGAAAAAAAAAATGTTTATATCAGCACCAGCGGGAACGATCACTATGCAGAATGTAGCTCAAAAAGTAACGATTTTAGAAATTTGCCACAGTTCCGCAGCCGTAAAAATTTGATATGCTGTTTGCAGTTGAGTGCACTTCAACTAATTGTATTATTTTTTCACTCTGTAGCAACTATTTTACGTACAGTGGTTGTTCGTTTTGCCGATTTGGTCATCTTAGTTATTTACAATTTTAAAACAATATTTAAATTAATTGGCAACCAAATTATAGGCCTACTTCCATAGTGGCTACTACAACCACAACTTTTTCACTCTTCATTAAGTTTGAACAAAAACAATTTTATATTAATTTCCATACCTCTCCCCATTTTCCAGGTTATTAATAAATTTTACAATAATTTCTAAGCAAATTAAAATACGTAATTTGGCATTTTTAAGTAAATCTCTTAAACTTTTGATTTCTCAGCACTTATCATCTTCGTTATCTATTTTGTATTATTTATTTTTAATTAATCTTTTTGTTGCAAATCTAGTTAACTTTTCTTTAGTTCCCTATAAAATAGTTTTAATTGTTTTTTGCACTTGGTTCATTTGCTTTAAAGTATACAAATATTGAATATGTATGTATGATAAAAAGCATAAGTTTTATAGTAGTTAAAAAGTAGTAGATAATAAAAAGTAAGAAAAACGTAAATAGATAATTGGCATATAGAGCGAGGGTGGTGTTTTCTCTGTTGTATATGTGTGTAAGTGTTAGTGTTCGTGTCTTTCGTCACTTATGCTTAGATTATTTCTCTTGGAATTTTATATTATTCCTTAATTTTTATTTCCATTGATTTTGCTTCAATTACTTCAATGCTGTTTTATTTATTTTTTATTTTTTTATTTTAATGTATTATTCACTACTACGTATTCTTTTCGTAGTGGTCTGTACGTTTTGAGCAGTCCGTTCGTTGTTCGTCCTTTATTGTAATTCCCTTCTTAAATAGCTACATTTTATTTCAGTAATAGTACATTAATTCATTTTGGGCGGGTATGTTTATACATACATATAGACATATGTATATATGTATGGTGTTAATACACGATATCATTTTATATGCTACTAGTAGTAACGACACAACTACATATTCCAAGTGCATACAGGGTGTATGCAGTTATAAAGCGCGTTGAACGAAAAAACCGCTTATGATGCATGAAGATGTATGTTTGTATGGGATTGTGGAGATGAAAAAGAAAATTTTGTTCAAAATTTGGCTCAAGAAATGTATTTTATCGTATTTGTTTGCGTGTGTGTTTTTAAAAAAATAAGATATTAGTTCATTTTAATATATAATTCATAATTTAAAGTTTCACTCAATATTTTATATGCCTCAAACTGATTTAACCATAAATTATATTTTCCAAATTTCGGTATATCTAATTGTTGTTGCTAATTTACATAGTTGTCACTTATTGCACGAAGAGGCTCACAAAAGTGCTTCAAGACCGAAAATTGTCTACCAGTGACGTGAAGTTGGATTTTCTAAACTCGTCGCCCCACATTTCGCCACAAACATTTAACACAACTATTCAACTCTGCACACACCCTTTATTGTTACTTGCATATGCGTACGCACTTTCGTTCATTTCACCTCTGCGCAAAAACATATAAAGTAAATTTAATACAAAGAATATAAATTATACTCATATTGGCTTGTTTACATTTTTTCTCTTCTTTGCATTCCTGTATCAGCAGATTTAAATATAATAATTTCAATCTTGTTGCTTGTTTGTTTGGGGCAGAATTACAGTTGCACTCCATGATTGACTCTTTAACTTGGCTTCGGTTTCTCGCAACAGCAAAATACTTACTGCACTGGCCCCAGAAATCCTATTATTAAAATACTTTTTATTCAAACAGCCGCGCGGAAGGCCTTTTTGCTAACGTCAATCGCGCAATGCACCTATAATACTGCGTTTACGAACAAACCCTTGTTTTTCGTTTAATTATTCTATACGAAATCGTGTGTTGCTCGTTTTTCATAATTCCAATAAATTTTTTATTTATTATAATTTTTTTTTTTTTTTGGAAATATTGTATTTCGATACTTCAAAAGATTACATTTCGTTACATTGTTTCAAACAAGGAAACTTGCTTACGAATGTTGCAATGCCGTGTTGCGTGCTCTTCATCAACATTCATGCAACATTGTATTTTTTTATAGGTGCAATTTGATCCGACAAACCCTCCTGTACATGCATAAACGTTGCAACATGCGCTCTTATTTACATATATGTATGTATGTATTTACATTATAGTGTTGTTGTTGTAGTTCTTCTTCCCTTCGCTTTTCATTTACTACTATTTTCTGTTTCTAATCACGCTCTATATATATTCATTTATTCCAGTTTATACGAATGGCTAACTGTTGTTGCTTTTTTTTGTTTTTGTTTTTTTTTTTGTGTTGTTTTTTGCATTTATTTATGTGTGTATGACTATTTGTTATATGTAGAATACCTGTCTGCGTACAGCGACCATGCGTTAGTGCATTTGCGTGCTTATGTTTGAGTATGTTTATGTATATGTATAGTATGTATGTATATTGATTATAGTTTTGTATAGGTATAGTTTTAATTCTAAGTTTATACATGGGCGGTACCTCAACCTTTGGCATGACGCTTTTTGGCGCGTCAAATGAAGTGTTTCGCTTGCAGTGCGATGCGTGTCTTTGAGCGTTTTCTTATATATATATACTCGTACTATAATATATATGTATTTATAGGTATGTAAGTAGATACGTATGACAAACGTATGTGCATATGCATGTACGTGTTTCTTGTATTGTATTCATGTACCAGCACAATTCACGAATGTTGTTGTTGTTGTTGGCGCAATCTCAACAGCATTACTGGCCTATGTTGTGTTGGTCATCGCTGTAGCATTGCACCCCACATCATTGACGCCGTCCAGCGATGTGAAACTGTCTGTACGTTTTGTATTACCAACCACAGCAGCACCTTTAATACTCTCAATACCTTCGATATCATTAATATTCGCCGTTGCAATTGTGTTGGCATCATCATCATCAGTTTTGTTTCTGAAAGCAATGAATGCAGATAAATGATGTTAAAAACTATCGAACGTTTCTACAGAGACAAAACACCAGTTCCAATTAATTTTTTTTTTTTTTAACATTTTAAAACCAGAAACCAAAAAACCGTAAATAGAAGATATTTTTTTTTATTAATTTAAAGTATAGAAATATTTAAGTTGGGACGAATTCGAACTTTATCGAACGAAATATCAATTTCATTTTTGGCTTTCAACATTTCTATTATACCTATGAGAGCTGAGCGTTCACATAGATAAGGCCTATAATTAGGTGTGTGCCAACTTGGTTTTGATGTTAAGATATGCAGGTATGCAGGTTTTGGATGCACACCTTACTTGAAAAGCTTTGTGGTTTTTTTAACTTTCATTACTAGCTTTGACGGGCATTTTGTAATTTACGTTTGACCTATGCTAATAGCGGTCGCCCCTCGGCAGGCAATGGCAAACCTCCGAGTGTATTTCTGCCATGAAAGAGCTCTTCATAAAAACCATTTACCGTTCGGAGTCGGCTAAAAATGTAGGTAGTGTACGCGCCAACTATTTTTTTTAAATTAAAAACAAAAAATTAAACAAATTAATTGTTTTTAATTTAATTAGGTTAGAATTATATTTGGAAGCATTCGACTCAGCACTAACAGTCAGACCAGTATGCTATTGAAATTTTACTTATAATAATTGTACTATTTGGGAAGCGCCAGACTGGTACTTCAACCATTTCGCCTTGCAATAATGGGAAAGTAAAAATAATAATATCAAATATGATTTTATACTAAACTCTGCGAGCGTCGGGATCACAAACTATAAGCGCCCAAAGCGAATAATGGTTGTAGTACCATAAAGAATTAAAAATCGAATTCCTTTTTCAATTGTAATAATCAAACAGAAACAATATTACTCTCTGATTTTCCATCATTAGCTTTCGAATACATATACCACCAAACACTTTATTACATAACTAATTGGAACTATGCCTTGCCTGTTCGATAGAAAAGCCCTAAACACACAATGATCTAATCTTGTAAAGCAACGAGTGCGTGTGTTATTGAATATATAGTTGGAGTTGGCACAGGCATTGTTGCGATCAATGATAGAGCATTCGAAGAAAGTGAAATAAGGAGACGGAAAAGCGCTTACAATTTATGTGTATTTTCATTTTCGTGAACATCTTTGCTACTTGGGCCGTTGGTGAAGCGCAGCTTATTAATTTGCGACTCGCATTCATCATCACACTTGTCATCGGACGCATCCACCGCGCTACCGCCCAGCGGTTTTGTCCACATGCCTTCATCATCCTCATAGTCATCCTCTGAGTCCTGCATGACCGATTGCAGTGTACGCACAAGCGAAGTGGCCATGGCCTTCTCATTCGACACATCTACATCGTCGTCATCAACAGCATCCGTACCATCGGCAAATTCGCCAATTTCTTGCGTTACCAACGTTTCATTTCTCTCTACATTTGCGTTATTATCATAGCCTGTTTCGGATTTACTGCCTGTTGCAACGGGACGGCCAGTGCCACTCAAGGTTGTACCGTTATCAGTCGTATTCTGCTGTTGCTGATTACCAACCCCAACGCCGCTGCCACTATTGTTGCGATCGTCATCATCGTTGTTGCTATTCTCTTTAATCGCAGCAGTTCCAGATGTTGTGGTTGCCGCACTAATCAAACTCTCCCCTAAATCATTGGTGAACGAACTAAAATGCGAATCGAAATCAGCAAAATTATCCGAGCTAAAGTCGGTTGCCCAAGGTGTAGAATTGCTATTCGCAGTTAGATCGCTGAATGGATCCATGTGATCCCACGGGTTGTTGGTTACACCGAATGCTTGTAGTGCTGATGTTGAAATGGCATTTTTGCCGAAGAGCGATGAACCGCTGCCACTGCCGCCGCCGCCGCCGCTGCTGTCACCGCCAGCATTGTTTTCATCGTTGTCGTCATCATCGTCGTCTATATTGCGACCAAACTGAAACAAATTAAGGTCGTTTTCGGCGTTATGATCGTTTTCGAGCAGATTATTGCGATAGATGTCATGTTCAAGCGCAAAAACTATGTCCTTTTTTTTAGATTTGGTGATGGTGGTTGGCGCACATTTTCGAATTGCGTTCAGGACACGACAAATAGACAAAGATAGCAGAAAGTGATGAAAGTGAAATGAATACATAGAACTACATACATAGAACTACTGTGACTATAAATTGGATAAACTACTACTCTCACTCTCTCCACTTTTTCTCAATAACGAAAACAATGTTAATTGATGTTTAAAAAAACAGTGTATTAACAACAAACCGGACACTTGAGAATAAATGGTTTAAAATGGTAATAGCTTTTATGTTTACAAATGTTTAAGCGTTTTTATTGACTATTAAAAGAGCATCTTGTGAAAAATGTTTTAAGTGACATTACAAAATGATATGAAAATGAAGTGTTAATATGTGTTAACTGTGCCTGTGCATAATTACAAAACTCTTGACTAAAATAATATTTTACAAATGCTGAGTGCATTGCATACTATGAGTCGCAAATGGATTTTTGCACCTTAATAGAAATAATCTTTCAATTAAACAATATAACTAACTTTGCATGCAATGCTACTAAAATAATTGCTAGTTGAAATGAACATTTATTCTGATACAATATAATTTTTACGATTCGCTTAAACCAATTAGAGTTGAATACAAAACTATAATTTGCGACTTAACTATGCAATACAATTACAAACTTTCAACATGTATGGCTTATTAATGGTACGCAATCCTCTTATACACACTAAATATGTCTACGTACATGATTTGCACTCATGACATTTGCACCAATTAGATATAACTTACGTTTGAACCGGAATCACTGAAGCCAAGGTTATTGCTGCAATTAATTATTAGTAAGAAATAAGCATAAATTATAACAATGATTAGGTATGCAGTATAAAGAACTTACATCATATTCGTTGACATCACATTTGATGACATTATGTAATCCCAAGTACTATTATCACCCAGAAAATCTTTTGGTAAATGTTGACTGTAGTCACCCGCTTCATGAGCGTTACAATTCGCTAACATTTTACTTTGTGTGGCTAAGGCCTTTGTAAGATCACCATCGGTTGGATTTATTATTGATTGCCACAATTTTAACTCAAACTCATCACTTAAATTACTCTCAATTAAGGCACCGATATGTTTAGATTCTGATATACTATTCGCAATATGTTTGAATATTTTAATTAAATGTCCCATATAGCCGAGGCGACGGCCCTTTTCGGTTGATCTATTAAAAGAAAAAGTTATGTTACATTGAAAGAAACGTTCAGCAATAAAAAATTCCAAAGCATTTACTCCATGTCTGTGTTTTGTTTCCAGCAGTCAATTAATTTTGAAATTAGCTTGCACTTTTCAATCACCTGGAAAAATCAAATACGTTTCTTTTTCGTTTGTTTTTTATAATTTGCATATGAATAGTACGCACGTGTATTTGTAATACGGACGGACCAGTATCGGTGTCAACTTTGGTTTTGTTCTGCTTGTTTTCTGCACTTTCTCTGTCATCAACGAAATCTGGAACAGGCGGCTTTTCTTCATTTTCTGCCGCCTTTTCTACAGTACCATCATCCGTTTCCATGGCGTTAACATTTGATGTGGTATCAATGTTTTCTAATTTATCTTCGTTTATTGTTTCGCCTTTATCATCGGGAATTTGTTCCTCCGTTTTCATTTCAATATCTTCTTTTTCTGAAGACTTTTCATCTTCCTTTTCAACAGTGTCGCTTTCATCAGTAGCTTCGTTGTTATCAACGTCTTTTCTATTATCAGACTTGAAAACGAAATCGAAAAACGAGGTATGTTCGATATTATTTTCCGTTTTATTGAAAGATCCATCATTTCCTATTGTACTGCCTTGCATTGAATTATTGTTTTTTGATAGTTGCGTATAAAATACTAATTGAAGACACTTTTCGACTTCGCTGTGCAAAAAATTATTCCAACAATATTGCTTGAAGAGGGTGAGAAGAGTTTCAAAAAAATCCGTTTCACAGACGCTTAAGTAAACCAAAAATTAAATTATGTTATTAACACACAGTAGCATTTAAAAGACTACTTAATGAACTCACGTATTCAAAATCTCTTCGTTTTTTGTCTGCAATAATACTGTAAAAATACGGCAGATTTGCAAACGTGTCATCCCAAAAGGCTGTGATAGCTTAGCTGCTGTAGTCACTATTTCTGGTTTCTGGAAATTATTATGGATAAAAAAAAATGATTGACAACTAGAAATACATATTTATGTCTCAAGGCATTCACATTTACATTCAGTTACTATATTTGATTACTTTCTCAAACCGTTTGGTATTGGTAGCCCTTATTTATATTTTTACCAACAAAAAAGAGACCAATTTAATTAACCATATCGGTTTCGTATGATATTTCGCAATTCCTACGAGTGTCGGAAATCATGGAATGTAAAAAAAAAATTACTGATAAAGTTGTTTACCTTTCGGGAAGATAATACCGAAAATACATCAGCTTCTGCAATACTATTATTTTTAATTCCTAAACTTATTCCGTAATACAGAATATCTTCTTATGATAAGGATGTGCGGGTAATGTAGTAACTTTTTGTTGTATTGATACTTACATTTGGCGGGTTTCTGAGTAGCTCATTGAAATCTTTAAGACGTGGTGCAATGACACGGATCACAGTAGAGAGTATTTGTTCACTACACTCCTTTTCACGATCTTGTATGATTTTCATACGATCTGAATTAGGTTCTTCACTAAAATAACAGTGCATTAAGTTAATAAGCGATTAAGATATATAATTAAACATTGAAATGAAGTTTGTACATATATACTTACGTAAACACCACAGGTTTTAGAAGAATAAGTACAACCGATATTCCTGATACGATTGCGCTCTCTTGCGCGTTTGGTTCCAAAATCACATTCAACAAGGCTTCAACATTTCGCTCACTCTCGATGGATTTCAAAATTGGATTCGAACCATCGAATGTGGGCTCAAAAGTGTCGTTCTCCTGCTCCAAGTAACGCATGGAACGACCTTGCTGTATTAAATCACAGAGGAATTCCGCAACATTTGTATGTTTGTCGGTTTCTTGAGGATTACCAATTATTGCAATCAGTCTCTCTACAAGTTTATCTCCAGTGAGCCACTGTAATTTAAAGCATGGATGTATTAATAGGGAAGCTGTTTTATTGTATGTATATAGCGAAGGTGTAACTTACTTCATATAAATTCCTTTTCATTTGACCACCTTCTACATCCCTCATCATTTGCATTATTAAATCGGGTATGACGGGTGTGAAAAAATGCTTACAAATCAAATCCAAAAAATTATTTTGCGACTTAATGTATTCCAAGAGTTTTAGGCACATTTGTTGATACAAAAACCAATCTTGTTCAGCCTTTTTTGTGAAGAGCATACTAAATGTTTTGCTAAAAAATGACGATAGCAAAGGATTCAGCGGTGGTTCGTTTTCCAGATATGAATAAAGTGTTTTTAATATATCTTCATCTGACAAAAGCTTCTCATCTAGGGACGGTAAACCACTGAGAATTACAAACATGTTAGTTTTTCAGCCATTTTCGCATGGTAAATTATTAAATTTTTAATACATACAACGTTAAAATTTCACAAGCCATATTTGCATGTCGATATCTTTGTGCCAAAGGTAGATTCTCAGATGGTTCTGTTGTAATGAGTTCAACAAGGCGCTTTATTACATCAGGACGAGTGAAACTACAAAAGCGAAAAAATAAGTGTTTGCATATTATCACAATCTTGAATCAGTGTGCAATAATTCTCTTCCAAAGAAATCACTAAACTCAAATAATAAATGAGTTAAAACTTACTAATTAACAATAGTTTTTTTTTGTGATCTACACTCCAGTAATATGTCATCATCGTCCAGAAATTCCTCCACTGTAACGTTCTGCAAATAACATAAAATATAATAGTAACGGAACTTCTACGGAAACTTTATTTTTAATGAAATGTATTCATTAGTTTATTTGTTGATGTCTTCACATCTTTGTCGGCTATGTGGAAAGGCACACTGGTACAACAACAACATACTCATACTCATAATGGAGTTAGAATATGTAGCAATGATTGAGCACTGTTGCGTGTGCACTAGCATGGAAACATAATATCTTGATTATTTCCAACTCCCTCCAAAGCTCATCAAGCCACACAACATACGTGAAGTAATTGCCATTCGACACATACATATATATGTACATACGCAACTCACCTCTTTCTCCAGCAGCGCCTCTATATTCTGTGACGGTGTATAACTTTTGTCCCAAAACATTTTTGATTCACCTTTTATCCACGTCCTACTTTGAATTTTCTACGTCGTTCGTTTGTTTAGTTACTGATACTTTGAAACTTTTTTTTTGTACAAAATAATTCTGAAGACTTATTTTTTTAATATTTAATAATATTTAAAACACGTCTGGCACAGCACTGGAAGAAGAGATCAATTAAATATTTTAATTTCAAATCATAAATGTGGACTCCGAGCAGCCTTTCAGAGACGTTTTATTTCTTGCTGTCGATTGACTTTCAACCTCTCCTTCACCACAGCATTTTTTACACAGATTTACAGAAATGCATTTGATGTATCACCCGAGTATTTATATTGTTTCACATATTTTTCACAAAACACTCTGCGCAAACAATTCGAATCTATTTCCAAGTCTTTTTCTCAATAAAAATAGAAGTTTTTAATGATTTCTAATAAGATTTTTGTTCCAATGAGCTGCTGAAAATTTTTTTTCATTTCTTCAATTTGACAGCTCAACTGCAAGAAAAAGTATTACAACAGCGCACTCTTTCGCTCATATACAAGTGATTTTTAACTGTCAAATTAGCTATAAAATCCAACTGAAAATAGTGTTGATTGAAGGTTCAGTACTTGTTGCTTATATTTGGGATTAATAACAACCGGGTTTCTTCCATTCCGCGGTTATTTACTAATAAACGAAATAATATTTACATAAAATATTCTACATGGAAGTTAGGTGACAAATAAATCGCAAAAATAAATCTTTATTCGTTTCAGCATTCAGAAAGTTATTTCTACTTTTTTTACACAATTGATTCCGAGTAACCATATATGTAAATATATATTTCGCAGTAACCCAAATCACATCCCTAACATTTGCTTTCATTATGCCAACTCAAAGAACAGATATTAACGTTTAACAAATATGTTTCATAGGGCAAGGAATGTTAATGGAACTATCACAATGCAGCATTTTATTAATACGTTTTTTTAACCCGTAAAGAAAACTAAATAAACACAACACACAGTCCAACACGTCTCCACGTTTAAGATGGAACTTGTGAGGTCATCTCCACGAGATATATCCTTGTCCATTGGCATCACATTTATCCGCTTTGTAACTCACCCCACACTTTAGTCAACGAAGTCTAGTAGCACTTTCGTGTGTTTACCTACAGTTCTATTAGTGAATTAAATATTTTATTTCTCTTCGCTTCATTAGGAAATCCGCAACTATAACGTCGCCACGGCGAAAGTTTTCGTTTCTTTGCAAAGTATTTTCTCCGTTTGACAGTTCATTTATTCATCCTTTTTATTCTTTGACTTTCGGTATAGCAATCATGTCTACCTGCTCACACATATTTGTCATACACAACTGTAAGTTGCTATAAAGCAGAGAAGTCGAAAGAGGGTGTTCATTATTTATCAGCGTCGGGTATCGATAGTTTATTCTATTTAAAAAATTGTATATATATTTAAAAAACGAATATCATGAATTCACTGAGCACAATCGTTTTTATAGGTACTGGAATGAAACATAGCGGATGGCTCGAACTAAACTTCGGTTAGATGTAATCAATGTTGTTCTCGCCATCAGGCGCTCTCTACTTCACATCATGTGCCGGTGCCTTCATCAAGCTCACAATCGGAACATCTAAGCCTCCTCGGATATTATCAGAGCACCATCAAACCCCCCAATGTAATGCGGGCCTGCAGCTAGCAATCTTGAAAACGGAGGCGGTGCCTATAAATTCACGAGGCACGGCAAAAAAGGGCTATGAGGAGTATGGTTGATGGGCACGAAATATTTTCACAGAAGGTGACTATATATCTCAGAGTCATGGCAATATTTGACAGCAGTTGATTTTAAAGCAGCGGCTGCCAAGGAAACGACGTATATCAACTGTGACCGACTCTATGGTATTATACACAGCTGCGATATGGGCTGAGGCCAAACATATGTAGTCATATGCGAGAGTTGGTCCGTATCCATAAATGCAGTAAGCAACGCACCGCATGCGCTTATAGAACGAAATCGGGCGACGCAATATACGATGCGCCAAAAAGATACCAGTTCGAAACCATGCGATGAAGCTGTATCATCTATATGGAGTTTAAGGAGTGAAAACTACAGTAGCAGAAAAAGGTACAGAAAGAGCGCATTGATGGTCGAATGCCAAAGAAGATGGGAAGAGTAAAATCTCAAAGGGCAGATAAAAAGGGAACCTTGCGTATCGACTAATATCTAACTCAGATACTCACCGGACATTTTCGGACTATTACACATATTGCGAAGTTTCACTTGCTCCAGAACCACTTATGAACGCATGGTGAGAAGAGTATACTATCGATGGTATACTCTCCATACACCCACAGAAAAGGAACCTAGGAACATGTTGTGTCAATAGACATAAACACGGCTCCACCTTGAAAAAATATTAAAGCGGTTCCATGGTAGACAGTAACCGAGGAAAAGGAATGTTATAATAGACCTCTTATTTTGCTATGCGTTAGCAAGTGACGAATAGATAAAGCAACTGGTATAAATAAACATATCTTGGTAACGCTGGACTAGATTGCCTTAAATTACATGTGTTTGTAAGATAATGAGTTATACCAGTTTAATGAGGTATAACCATCGCTAGCGGCAAATCTTACTCGATAACTTTGTTATTGCGTTCACACGCAAAGTTTTTGGCAAGTTAAGCCAGCAGAGAAGCGGCGAATAGAAGCGCCTTTTTTTGTTGCTTTCGCATGCACATTTTTCGTCAAGTTAGTCGAGCAGAGAAGTGGTGAATAGAAGAGGCGTAGCGGTAGTTGGAGCATGTCCCACAAACCACTGATGCTTCGTCCGTGTCGTCAGAGCCCATGAATAAACAAACAAAAAGAAGGGAATTACTTGTTTGTGAAGAGGAAAAGTAGGCGAATGGAAACAGTCAAACACAAGATATTATACGCACCCAAACACACTTTCTTGTTACGGCGTCTTCCGCCTAAAAACGCAGAAAAACTGCTTTCACAATTTAGCACACGGCACTTCGTCTAACTTAACTGAATTCACATTCATTGAATTTTCACAATCATGCAATTTATTCTCCTTCTTTTGTTTGTTTTCTATTGGAAAGGGATCTGACGTCAGACTTCTCTAAACCGCGAGCAATAGTGTAACTATTTTGCGAAGGCTCCGTAAACGGTGTGATGATAAGCTGTTCGAATTCTGAATAAGAAATCGATTAAGTCGATATACTTTGCACATTTCCAAAACTATGCGAACAACTCTGATTGATTGCCAAGTTCAGAGTTATTTATAACGAAAACACAGCAAATCAGTACCGGGGCATTAAATATAATGTGCAAAATCAAAAAATATACTTTTTTGTCATTTAATAAGGGCTTGCGGTAGTGAAAGCACAGATTATTATATAAGGTAGTTAGTGGTACGAAGAAGAATGTACAAAGTGACCAGTGAAATCTATGAGGAGACCAACTACAACCCAGTCAAGGCTGACAACGGTAGAGTATTGTCCAAATTCCAATTTAAATATCCGCCAGAAGATGATGATACAACAGCTTATAATGGAGTCATTTCCGACGAGGATGGTGACTTAGTTGTGCGACGAAAATCAGTTTCTGGTCCAGGAGGGTTGATTAAGATTGAACATTCTGAAGCTACCGAATTGCGTTTGGTAGGGCTGCAAGTTTGGCGTGGTGCATTGCTATTAGCTGATTATATTTTTCATAAAAGAAATGAATTTCGTGACAAGGTTGTGCTTGAACTGGGTGCTGGTGTTGGTTTAACAAGTATTGCTGCAGCGATCTATGCGAAAAAGGTGGTATGCACAGATGTGAATGTTGGCGGTATTTTAGACTTAATACGCGAAAACATAAAACACAATTTAGTACTGCTTCACAAACCTAATAACATAGATGTGTTGGAATTTGATTTTCTAAAGCCTGTACAAGAATATTATCCTGCACTTTTGGAGGCTATTGATATTTGTGATGTGGTGGTTGCAGCTGATGTTATTTATGATGATGACCTAACCAATGCATTTATACGTGTTTTAGATGTTTTGTTTGAGCGCGGAAAATTATCAGGAAAAGATAAAACAGCTTATATAGCACTAGAAAAGCGATATGTTTTTACACTGTCGGAGATGGACACGGTGGCGCCAATGTTCGAATATTTCTTGAAGCAAACACTGAATAAACCGTGGTTGTTTGAATATATTGAAACAGATTTTCCACAATATTTCGATTATGATCGTCGCAGACATCTCGTACTGATAAAAGTAGTGCATATAAAATGAACAAAGAAAATAGAAAATTAAGTATATATTTGCTTAACATAGAGTAAAAAAACAACAATTGTAATGAGCCAATAACCGAAGAGGTTAAATAAATATTATATAAGACAGTACAAAAACTAAATATCCGACTTTATTTGTTATCGGTTAAATTGTTTTGTGCATTTTTATCTCTAATTACAAGTCCTGCATTGCTAGAATAATGTTTTCCAAAGCTGTGCGTGCATCAGTAGGAGGGAATTTTTTTAAAACTTCCATTGCTGCCGTCGTGTGTTTGCGCTGTAAAGCTTTGGTCTTTTCCAGACCCGGCCCAGCTTGAATTGATTTGTGTATCTTGGCGTAGTCGATATTTTCTACTGATACTCGCCCTTTTTCAATTTCCTCATACAGTGAAGGGTCGTATTCAAGATGAAATAGAACTGGCGCGCTTACCAGACTAAATGTGGTATCTGAAAGTGATATAAGTCATAAAATGTATGTATTAGATGGAACAAAAATTTATTACCCATCGGTAGTGTACTACTCTGAAAGGGCTCGGCATCTAAACATGCCTGCCATGCCAACGACAAATGCTTGCCAAAAAGATATGCTTGTCGTTGCATATCTTCGCTTTGCCCGGCCAATTTTAGAGCACCCTGACATGCTTTACCAAGCAGACTGCCTGCGTTTAATATATTTCGACATTCCCATTCCTTTTCTGGAATGCCCATAACTTTAGAGATATTCATAGGTATCATAACATCATTCACGTCGAAATCTATGCTTTCTGTTGTTGTTGTGCCATTGGCTTTAGGTGTTTCAGTTCCAGGTTTTTTTGGTAATGGATTATTTTGTTCGTCACGCTCTCCAATGAATTGCGACTCCGAAAAATCACGAACTGCGGAGGAAATTAACTCCACCACTTCTTGATTGCGTAGGTTAGCTAATTCAGCGCTTGAGTGACCAAGTAGATAGTCCCCAGTGAGTAAACCGATTTTGTTACCAAATGCCATGTCTTCATAAGAGGCTGTATCCTTCCCCGCCTCTGATGAAGGTTGCAAATTTACCAAGCTCTGTAATTGCATATATGTAAATAATAAATTATATGCAATATTATCAAATCATCATCTCACATTGTGCACCAAATGGGAGATTCGAATCATTTCTGTGACTTCAGCCAAAGCGCGTTGGGAATGCAGCACTCCGGCGCTTTTATCTTGCTCCATATCTGGTACTGAAGGTGCATGACCAGCGGCCTTTGATATCAAAAGCACAATTAGGCCCCAGGCTTGCATTGTGTTTTTACCATTATAAAGTAAATGCCTGGAAGTACACAAAAAATAATAAGATTAAACCAATATAATATGGTTTGAGCATAATTACTTTGCCGTCTTAAGTAGAGGATGATTGCTACCCACTAGTTTCCGCAGATGTAAAGCTACATTAGCGATTTCATCACTCAAAAGCCATCGTAAACTGAGGAATGAGGTGGGGTAGCCTACAATACGTTCTGCCTCGCTGACAGCACGATTCCAGTCATGTTTCGGAGGCGTTGGCTTCGCTGCTGACGTTGACGTTAATGCACGTAAATTGGGTTGTGTAAAAGTTAAAGTGAAAGCAGGTGCCAAAGAGCGCAAGCGAAACTGATATTTGCCTCTGCCAACCTGTAGGAGGCCTGTTTGGATAGATATACGTTTCCACATTTTGCACTATATATATTTTTTTTCGCCTAAAAGTTAAGGATTAACTCAAGAAATTATACTTTTAGCATAACCTCTTTGTGCCAGTTTACTTTAAATTTTCTTCAACGACTATGCGTCAACTTAACTTGCTGCGAAGTGAAACTCAAGTCGTCGTTGCTGTTAGTTAGAAAGACAGCACACGCAATCAATCTGTTGCCTTTTTGTTGAGAAATTCGGTTTGTTTACTTGATGCTTTGTCTTGTGAGTCTTTACACGAATTGGTATCACACACCTTTTACACATTCTTTACAACCGAAACCGGTTTGTTGAAATTTATAGCGCATTTTTAAACAAAAAACAAAACAAACAAGTCAGCTGATTGATAGGTTGCCGTTCTGTTGGGTTTATTAATTTATATTTTTTACGAGATTTCGGAGAAATTTCATATATTTATCAACACCAACTTGGGCTGCTCACAGTTTGTTATAGAATGTTGCAAGACACATCAACAAGGTAGTAGTGGTATAGCAAATAAAAAATATTGGGGCACGGTTTAGTGAATTACCTAAGGATTCAAACAATTTTTAATTTTGACTACTAGCAAGAGAAATTAAGAGTTCAATAGATTAAAATCGGTTTTAAAGATGTATTTACTTGTAAATTTCGAAAATAAACTTACATAAATAAATTAAATTCTGCCTTAAAGCAGTCTGTTTATCAATAATTATTTTAATTATACTATTGGTTATTACCGTAATTTGCTAGTCCATGACCCGGATGAAAAAATGGGTCAAAAATACTTAGTATACCTATATATGTTCTGTATATTCTATAATCCAAAAAACGTAGCGTAATTCTTTTAAGCCATTAAAAAGTTTTTAACACAAAGCAACATTTAAATGTGACTATGGTTCTCCCAACGGTTCGAAACACATGTGGTATAAATGTTGCTACAGAATTACTTACCGTTATATAAGTGACTAATCTTGTTATTTTCTTTTGCTTTTGTAACTTAAGAATGTAATGAAAGAATAAATAAATAAAATATGTCTTCAATTATAAATTTATATTGTGTTTTTAATCAATTTAAAGATATTTGTAAGGTGCACGCAGACTTTAGATGTAGACTGGTCTAACTCTTACCCGCTGTCTCGACATGTAGACGCTGATCGCATGCAAATAATCTCAGTCGATATAATATGAGTGGATACCGCTCATTGCAGGTCTCATGCGATAAATCGCGGGGTTTATGGCATGAGGTTTGTCGCATGCAATGAACGCCCGCTTTGTGGTGTCAACATTATAAAATCAAAAGAAAAATTTAGGAATGAAGTATTTCTTCTAACCCCATTAGCTTATTTAATATTTTTAGCGCACAAAGGTAGCAAATATATTGATTTACTGACATTTTTTAAATTTTCCTTTTTTTTTGCCCGAAAATACAAGTAATTCTTTGTACGGAATCTTGTTTTGAATGAAAATTGAGAGATAAAATTTAAACGTAAAAAATACATCGGCGATAATTTCTCCGCATGAAACTGACAGCTCGCATACGATAGTTCATTGCAAGGCTAATTTGGCATTTACACAGGACAGTTTTACAAAAACAATAGCAGAGCATTCACAAGCACAAAGCAACAACTCCTGCTTCCACTTATTTTCACTTGCCGAGCAGCGAAATTCTCTAGCGAGCAAAAAAGGGGCGAATCGAAAGCAGCAACTGCATCATAATTAACATACAAGAATATCAAGTACAGAGCAAGTTCGTACAAGCTGTACCTCCTCACAAAAGCCGGAACACGTCGCAACTAACTGCATACTTATGTATGTATATATGTGGATGAACATACCTATAAATCAAGCTGAAAAGCTGATAATACTACAGCATAAATCAGCAGGTAACTGCAAAATAATCGCTTCGCAAATAGAGGCATAACCTGGCTTATGTGAGCTGACCTCCGCCAATACACCCGAACAAAAAGTGCGGGTAGCGTAGTACACATAACAGAAGTGAAACTTTCAAGGCAGGCAAAGAAAGAGGGAGAGAGAGAATGAGAGAAAGAGAAAGAGATATATCTAAATAAAAATAGACAAAATTTACAAAAAACGGAGAAGGGTCCACCGGTGTAGGTAAACGCCGGACACAAACCGTGGCAAGAACGCGCACTACTCCGAGCGTTTATTACCCGCACAAACGCAGCGATTCCAGGATCGCAGCAACGGCAAAAATTACCACAAGGCAATACCAATAAATCCGACTCCGGAATGGATAGCACTTTATAAGAAAGCACTAGATAGGAAACGGAAATAAGTGCCAAAAAGTAGGCACCAAAAACGCAAAAAAAGTTGGGACCAAAAAACGCCTCAAACAGTAGGCACCAAGGGAATATAACGGCAAAAAGTAGGCACCAAAAATATATTTCCTTCAAGTTTGCATCAACAAGCAAGCGCCAAAAAGTAGGCAGTGTTATTTCTCACAAGGAAAAACTCAGGAAAAATAGCCTAAAGCGTATCTAAGATATATATAAGGTATATCTCTCTCTCCATTTCCTCTACCTTATAATCTTTTTTCTCTCCCACTGAACGAAAATGCCCAAAACGTTGCACGACTATGAAATTTTGCTCTCCATTCTCGCTCGGCCAACGACGCCTGAGAAGTTTCACTTCAAAAAGAACCTATTTTTAGAATAAAAAAGCTAAAATATTTCAGGTTTGGCTGTTGGCTAAGATTACGTAAAGAAAATTAAAAACATTCATTTATGAAATAATTTCAGTGAATTTTTTATTACACTTAGCCTTTGAACTAGACAAAAACGGCGATCGTAGACATTGTTTTTAACACTTCTTCGCTTGTCTCATGAGAGTTGTAGAGTAAAGCGTGCGAATAAACCTCCAGAAAATGATGCTACTTATTTGAGGTTTTTTGACTGGAATGGCTCCGGGGCTCTAACATCTTGAGAGCTCTCAAGCTATTTCTTAGTCCTTTGGTTTCTTAGCTGGAAATTGGGTTGCCAAAAAACAAATTAAAGGAAGTTGTAACATTAATTCAGAAATTGTCTGGAATTGTCCAGATTACTGTACATGTGCATGGCGTATCGGCTATTTTAAAACTTGCAAAATGAGCAGTCGAACCTTGGCGGGCCTTAGCGAGTCTCCTCTGGCGGCATAAAGGCTTTGGTTTCGCAGCCTAACCATTTTAAGATAGCAAGCGCTCTGTGCAGATTATACAATATGTAATCAAATACTTCAGAATGGAGAAGTGGTTAATAATAAGTGCACAGCTTATAAGCTATTGATAGCGGTAATTTGTGTGCAGTATATATATATGTACGTATATACATACATATATGCCGCCAGTGTAACCGCAGTTTTTTTTTTTTTGACTAACATTTGTTGGGGCCCGGGCTCGAAACACAAAATTACATAAAATATTTTTGTTTTGTTTTAATAGCGGTTCCTCCTCGGCGGTAATGGCAAACCTTCGAGGGGAAAAAGCTTATTATAAAAACCATCTGCGCTGCTGTTCGGAGGCGACGTAACACTGTAGGTTTCTTCATATGTATGTGAAACAACTTCATCATGCACATTACAAACTGGACGAGGAACTCGGCTAAACAGCCAATAAATGATGTAAGCGCCATTTACCATATATGTATATGTATGGGTTTACAAATTCATATGTATGTACGAATGCATGTATGTATGTAGGAATGCCAAACAGTAGAGTACTTAAAGGCTTTGCATGTTTCGATTTATAGACAAAGTATTAAAAGTAAGTATTGCGTTGAAAAAATATTTATGTGGATTAATTGTATGGGATTTATCAGTGTTTATTTGTGACTGTTCATGCCAGCGATATCTCTCGCGCAAAAAATAAGCTATCTCAACAAATCTTGATAATATGTGGCACATAATCGGCTAATAACCCCACCTATCTACCATATAATTGGTAACAGATTTTTATTACAGTAATTGCTGAAAATTGGTTAAGGCGTGCAAAAGTTTATGCGAATAGGTAAAGTTTTTAATTAACATTTACCAGGATGAAACTAAAAACGTTTCTTCTTTTTATAATTTAAACAATTCACAACTTCCGACCAGTTTCGATCAATCATTATTTGGGTAGAACCCAGATTTAGCGAGTAAAGGTACGTCTACAAATGCAGTGATTGGCAATTAATCCAGAAAAAATAATCTCCTCGTTCACATATGCCAGATTAGGTGCAAAATTGACAGTCACCTGTCAAGACTGTTTTGAGAAGTTTTTCTTTATACAAATTGGTTTGGTGGAATATTCTAGAGTTTTTGGTTTATTAACCAAACAAACACACCAACGCATTTGTCTAAGCAAAGACATTTTCTTCACATAGCTTTTATTTCAAAACTATATTTCATGGTACAAATAATTGTATATCATTCAGAAGGTAGATTGGTGCTTGAGAAAAGAAATTTAATCAAATTTCAAACTAGTTTAATATAAAGCGAAAAAATCCATTCAAAAAATTACACTAATACAAATGGGAGAACGGAGTACAAAGGCTTCCGAAATGGAAGCTTTATTATTGATATTGAATTCAAGAAATACAAGAATGAAGCTAAAGGTGAATATGTAGATGAAGAAAAGGATAAATGCAAAGATGAAGGTAAATCTTAATACTTGATATAAGAACAAAGATGAAGGTGAATATGTACATAAGGACAACAACAAAAGTATAGATAACACTAGTTGAATTATGATGTTGAATAGACATAACATAAAAACGATGCGCTTAATTAGGACATGAAACTCGAAAAACCCGTATTGTCCACTTTTGAATACAAGCCACCGACTTCATTGCCGGAAACCAGTATAGAATAATCGTCAACGTATGAGATTAAAGAGGAAGATTTAATTTTCATGAAAGCTATGGAAAATGCGGTAGGTGGATTTTTCTTCTTGCATGCATATGGCAGAACTGGAAAAAGCTTTTTTTAATCCATTAATTTTTGCTTCGAACCGCACTCTCAAAATGACAGTGCACATGCACTTGCTTCATTTATTGCATCATCATTGCGGTGTTATTGGAAAGCGGTCAAACTGTTTGGTTACTTTGTAATTTTACATATTGTATGTTCTAAAAATTTTTCATTTTCAGATGCCATATGCATTCAGGTGATTTTTTTTTATCTCTTCTCATGGTCATGTGACTATCTTTCATCGCGCAGTATGCCTTAAAGCTAGGTTAGGTTGAAGCGGTTGTCCAGTGTAGGACACTCTCAGGCTCATGGCCCATTGTGATGCCGCGTGGGGAACTATCCCTTATCCCTCCTGACATCAATGTGTACTTTTGAAGAATTTCATAAGATCCTTAATTTCGACAGAGCCGAGATCTTCTAATTCATTAAAGAAATGCCCGCCCAAAATGGCGAGTCTACGTCTGGATAGAGCAGGACAGTGACAAAGAAAAGTGCGGGCTTGTCTCTTCCTCTTATAGACAACTTCTGCAGAAGTAATTTATTTGCACACCCATTTTCTGGGCGTACCTACCGATTAGGCAGTGCTCCGTAATAACTGGAGTCAGTTTGCCAAGACCATGCTTATCTCTTCTTAGCAGAAGTTCCGTGCGTTTAGCATTGAGAGTCGGCCACATCTGTTGGGCGATTTTACAAGTGGATTCATTACGCCATCTTTCATTCGCTACTCTTACAATTTCCTCGCGGATACGTAGTCTACATGTTTGCAAAGGTATACCTATATCACTGTCCATATACTCTTCAGTCAACTTGGTACCGAATCTCGCTAGTTCATGGGCTCTGCAGTTCCCCTCAATGTCGCAATGGCCAGGAACCCATGCTATCATTAGGCGAAATGACTCAGCCATCTTGTTAAGAGATGCGCAGCATTTCATGGCTACCTTTCAGGTTGTCGACTGTTTTTTGAGGTATTTTATCGCCGCCTGGCTATCAGTGAAAATGTAGATACTAGCAAAATCTGAGATGTTGCACACAATTTTGATATCAAACGAAGCTCAGTATCTCTGGCATAGACCCCATCGCACCAAATCAATCAGATCATCTCAGTTCTTACACGCAATATTTTGTGTGTGTGTGTGTTTTTTACTTTTATTGGATTAAGTCTGACACAATGAAAAACTTGGTGTGTATAAGAATTAACCGACTTTCAATACCAATCTTCCTTGGACCAGAAGTCATATAATAATGTTTACTTGAGTATTATGCGCGCGGACGGACAGACATGGCCGAATCGACATACAACCATTGCGTTAACAAAATTACCTATTATATCGTTAGACACAAGTGCGCGCGGGTAGATATATATATTGTGCTATTCTCTATGTACGTATTGTCTATCATAGTATATTCTTAGATTTAAAACATCTATCTGTAGGTAAAAAATAGTCCCTTTTATTCTCGTATATTATGTAAGTAAATGTTCTGCTCAAAATATGAATAAAAAATCAATAGAGTTTTAAATGTAGAACTTTTTTTTTTAAGAAATATGTGGTTCACTGTTATGTACATGTATACATTGCTCTGTGTTCTCGCACGCCTCTCACTGATCAACTTATGAATATACGCACACATCTACATATGTTACCTCTTTCTTTCTATAAGGCACAGATGTTCACGTGTTGCGAGCACATAGAGTGTGCGATAGCCAGCACACGATTCGAACAATTTTGCCTACTTGAGTAAATAAACATTTTTAATATTTATAGCAGCAAGTGTATACATATATGTATGTATATATATAAACAAAGGCAAGTGAAATCTATATCAGCTAATGTTATGTCTTTGAACTTGCCCTAATCACTAACGCGAACTAGATAGCACTGTCGTTTGCTGATGAGAAATTAATTTTTCTTCCCAACCAAAAAACGTATAAAAGGCTGAAAATAAATGAGCACCTAAACAGTTTTTAAAATATAAAGTGCTGAGTGCGAAAATCGCATGACGCAATAAGAGTAAATGGTTAATCACTTTGAAGCACTCTCACTTGCTGGCAAGCACTATGATAAGCGTGTTTATAAAAGGCAACGCAAACGTTGGCGGCTTTTCAATTGTATTTCAGATATATCGCCAAGCACATATGGAATTTTTTAAGCAAATATATTAAATTAAAGAAATTCTGCAATAGTTTGTATTAAAGCAAAGTTAATTAAAAATAAAAGATTTATTAAGTATAATGTGTGGCATATTTGCGATATTTTCAAGAGATGGCCAACCCTTGGCGCCAAAAGTTTACCACGGCAGCATGCATACTGCGCGCGAAATAGCCTACCGACAAAGTGGCAAGCAACGACACCGCGGTCCGGATGACACAGGTGTCAAGGTGCTTCCCGAGGACGGCGTAGTATTGATACATGAACGTCTAGCGGTTATATGCGTACACACTGGTCATCAACCATTAGTTTCGGAAAGCGGCAATACACTGGTGGTGGCGAATGGTGAAATTTACAACTACCTTGAACAATCAGCGGAAATAGCAAAGAAGCGTGGACATTACAAGCCCAAAAGTGATTGCAATGTGATTGGTGAATTGTATGAGATCTACGGCGAGCATCTGTTGGAGTACATCACTGGTATGTTTGCTTTTGTGCTCTACGATAAACGCACGAAAAATATACTCATCGCGCGTGATCCTTTCGGCATAATACCGTTGTATATTGGTGAGGATGTAGATGGTAATATATGGGTTGCTTCAGAGATGAAATGCCTTGTAGAGTTTTGTCCGAAACTGGAACTGTTTACACCAGGTGAACTGCGTGTGGGTCCATCAAATAACCTGCAGCGTAAGAAATATTTCAAGGAGTCATGGATCGAACATATACCCACACAAGAAGTGGACTTGTCAATACTGCGCTCTAAATTCGAGTCGGCTGTGCGCTCACATTTGCAGTGCGATGTGCCTTTTGGGGCGCTGCTTTCAGGCGGGGTCGATTCCAGCCTAGTAGCTTCGATTGCGACAAAACTACGCCGTGAAAGTGATCCAAACTATCGGTTAAAAACTTTTTCGGTAGGTCTGTGCAATGCGCCTGATTTTAAGGCGGCGAAGTTGGTTGCTGACTATATTGGCAGTGATCATACTGAAATAGTTTTCGAAATAGAAGATGCTTTAGACGGCATACGTGATATCATCTACCACTTGGAGACATATGATGTGACAACCGTGCGCTGTAGTTTACCAATGCTGATACTGGCGCGTTATATCAAAAGTACTGGCATTAAAATGATACTATCTGGAGAAGGGGCTGACGAAATATTCGGCGGATATTTATATTTCTTCAAGGCGCCAAATACTGAAGAATTCCACAAAGAGCTGGTGAAGCGTGTCGAACAAATCAACGTGTCCGACTGCCTGCGTGCCAATAAAGTGACGATGGCCAAAGGCTTGGAACTGCGTGTGCCCTTCCTCGACACATCCTTTGTAAACTATGTGATGTCAATACGCCCGGATAATAAAATACCAGGCGATCTCAACTGTTTGGGTAATCAGGCAAAGTATCGCGTTGAGAAACATATTCTACGTGCTACATTCGCCAACAATTACCTGCCGAACGAAGTGCTGTGGCGACAAAAGGAGCAATTTTCCGACGGCGTGGGCTATGAATGGATTGACAGCATACGCCGTGTGGCGACCTCACACATTACTGATGAGCAATTCGCGACAGCCCCCGAACGTTTCCCCATTAACACACCGACCACGAAAGAAGCTTTCTATTACCGTACAATTTTCGAGGAGCAATTCCCTGGCGAAGCAGCAGCGCAAACCGTGAAGCGTTGGGTGCCACGTTTGGATTGGGGTTGCCCCGAAGATCCATCTGGACGCGCACAAGCAGTTCACCAAGTACACCACTGAGGTGCAGGAGCAAAGAGTGAAGACTGAACGCTAACAAGCGTTATCTACAGACGTCGTGGCGGCTGCAATTCCTATTGTTTTGTTTATACAATATTTTGTTTTTTACTTGCAGTACAATTGAAGTAATTTTAAATACAATATATGCATATATAATATACATACATACATACATACATACATATGTTTGGTGTGCATATTATCGTCGTGAATATGCCGCTTTTATAGATATTGTTAACTTGCAGACACCCGGCTTTTTTGTATATAAATTTAGTACTGATTATAGTTTTGCCTATAAATAAATTGCTATAAATATATGTGTGGCATTATTTCTCTTATATGGAATTAAATAGAACAATTTTAGAAGCATCAGAGGAATTCTAGCATTGTCGTCAAATGTTCGTCGACAAATGTTTGATACCTAAGCTGGTTATATCCGCTGGTGTAGCAAAAAAGCAAGGGCTAAGGTGTCTGAATCGCAGCCCGGCGAGAGTAGGACAGCCGAGGAGAGATAGACAGCTACTGCAGAAAGGACTCACACAATACATAGTCTCACCGCATGGATAACTAATAGACAATGTCCAGAAAAGACACTCTGAAAACTCGAGAGCCGGGGCTTTTTTCAGCTTAGAAGGAGTCATCGAGCTTAGAAGGAGTCATCGCTCGACAAATTTCGAGCACACCAACAACGAGTCCAATACCATAATTGTCGCTTGGCTGTCGGAGCAATTGTTTGCCGACCTCACAGTAGTTACACAAGTAAGCAACACATCTATTGTGTCTTTGATTACCTGGAATCCTCCAGTGGTCCAGCAGCCTGAATTTGAGCTTAAGGGAGGTTTTTGCAAAGTATGTTATAATGAATAAAATTTAATAATGTTATATAATCGAAGCTACTGGTATAACTGGAAAATATAAAGGGAAAGATGTACGCCTGCCTCGAATTTCTTTGATATCTACAAAGCCACTGGAAAACTATTTCAGTCTTATTTTACATAAATCTCAAAATTATATGCATATGTACTTATACTTATAGGCACATCTGTATACAGTTATGTATGTATATCAATTTGGTTTAATTCTTTTTTTGAATTTGTAACAAAACACGCTTTTGCATTCGCGTCTCTTGTTCAATTTGTGTCTCTTCATTAAATATTTTTATATAGTATATGCACATGAACATATTCAATCAGAATCGTTGTATTTCAATTTGCATTGTGTAGCCAAGCGCGCCGAGGTACCTATTATTCCATATACATACACACATCGGAAGGTGTGGCCAATAACAGATCGTTAACCGGCTCTTACCGAATTTGAAAGAAACAGCTGCTTGACTGATGTCACCGGGGTCATGGCCGGTGGATGATAGATTACCAAGGTGAATTGACTAACAGTTACTTTATTTTTCGCGATTTCGACAAGTCTGACATTAGGCTCCTTTGTAATTCAGAACAAACAAAAGGAAGGGAAATTACATGTTTATGCATGGAACCTGGCGACACAGCGAATTCAGAGGGCGCAACCTTGTATTCTATCATCCTTGATAGATTACTAGGCCTTCATAGGCCATAGCCTTCAGCTATGGTCAAAAACGAAATTGAGCGAATAACTTCGGCTATCACTATATCTATACCTATAACACACCACTATTTTTTTACAAAGATATAGTTCATACCACAACAAAAAAAGGATAATGCCATACTTCAAACTTTGAATAAATATTTTCTTCTATGCTTTCAAAGTTTTGATCAGATTTTTTCTGGGCTTTGAAGTTGAATGAATTAGAATTTAACGTAGTGGCATGTTTCAAGTGACTACGAACACAGTTGATTTTTAACGTTTTTTTGTTCGCTAAGATGTCACGCCTTTTATTCCGAACATGCTTGAATTTTTAACAAAATATTAACGGTATTTGATTTAATATGTAAAGACAAACATTTTTATATATTTTTCTAGGCGCTCTGAATTCATGAATACATTATTTATGTATTGTTCGTAAATTACACAGCGGTTGACTAGTTTGCAAAGTATTTTAAAACCATTTAACTGTTTATAAATAAAAAAATATATGAATAAATTCTAATTTTTTCGGAATGTTTGAAATAAAGAGATTTTTTGTTTTTGGCTGCACACAGACCCCTGCTGTTGAATTTCCTGTATTTAGGGCATGCTCATGATTCATTTATAGCCATAGCAGAATGGGTTAGGGCGTGACTACCATTCGGTAGGATCCGGGCTCAAAACCCTGAGCATGAAACACCAGATGATAGAAAAAGGGTTCTCTGATAACGGTCGCATCTCGACAGGCAATGGTAAATCTTCGAATGTGTTTCTGCCATGAGGAGGCTCCTCATAAAAAAATCATCTGCTCTTCGGAGGCGTTATAAAACTGCACGTAATTCCATTTAAAAAAAATCATCAAGACGCACACAACAAATAGAAGGGAAGCTGGACCAAACAAGCGCAAAAGAAAAGCAGTGGGTTAGTAAAGGGATAAATGAAATTCGGATTCTTATTCACCAATTTTAAGAACCTTGAAATAATTTAATTTTCTATCAAATTATTCTGCTAGAGATTTTTCTTTATCAAAATCTAATTTAAACTTTATTATAGATGAAGTAAATAAACATACATATAAAGAGTGGAAGTTTGCAGCCCAAACAAAAAATGCATTTTATTGTAAATAAAACTGAAAAAATATATTTTCTGTACAATAATGTTTTTCTGTCATGAATACTTCATTATTAGGAAGTTTTTTTGTACTTTTTAATACTACTTCTTAATTGACGCGATAACCGATTAGCGGTTTTGGCCGATTTTTAGAAAGCGCGCCAGTGGTTTTTCTCGTGCTAACCCAGTTGGAAACACCAAGTGACGCCAACTGATCTTTCGAACACAGAGAAGCCGTTCTTCTCCTCTTTCAGAGTCTGAGCGTTTGCATCAATTCAAACTTACACAACTTTTAATAAGTGGAGCATTTTTTAATATTACTGGGATTGAAAGTTTTGACTCCAACTTTAAAAAAGATCGCCGTTCGGCAGGAAATGCCAAACTTTCGCAAACTTACTTTAGGACCACTCCACATATTGGAGAAGAAGTGATCCGCAAACCTCCTTACAAATATGAAACATTTGATTTCATGCATATTTATTTATTTTTACCTTCAAAATATTTCCCTAGAATTGGAAATATTAGAATATAATTGAATACAAAAAAATAAATATTTCCTCCTTGACCTTAGGATCTTTTATGCCCTCTCTTCACTATACCTCACCCAAACCAAGTACTCTCAGTAAACTCAGTAAGGAGTTGAGTTGGGTGCGTGTATGTGTCGTCGGGTTGTATAAGGCCGAGTAATTTACTTTTTTCTTCTATGGCATCGCATTCGAGAAACAAGAGTAGTTGACCGTATCCGGAACCTGTGCAAATAGCTGTGCTGTCAGTATTGGGAATGCTAGTAAGAAGTTTATTAGATGTTTAAATCTCTTTTAACTATACTCTCATAGTAAGGACTTATCGTAGCGTAGACCCACAGGTTTGTGTCTGCTTACGTCTCGTAGCCTGACCTCGTCACTGCCTTAATGGAATGTTGTCCCATGTAACAGAAGAAGGGCTCAGATTCAATTGGTTTCGAGGCCGCAGTCTCTCTAGCCAATTCATCTACTTTACCATTCACGTATGTATGTACCTTTAATCCCTGGAACCCACATGAGACGAATGTGATTGCGCGTGTAGCTAGAGCTGTCCGTACTATCAACAGAGTAGTTCTCAATACCCACGCAACCACTTCGTAGATTATCATTGACCTAAATATCATGCAATAGATCCACAACATAATTCTTCGCGAGGCGAGTTTCTTGGACATCCTAGATTATAACAAGAAATTTAACTTCGCTGACCATTTCCATTGCGACCGCATTCGTAGTAATTTCGCTCCAATAAGTATTTTCTTCTACTGAAAAGAATGATAGCCATATTGGAGGGGCTTATGCTAAGACCCACCCAAGCACACTATCTCTTCGTTAGCTTCAGTGCTCTTTGCACTATATCGAACAGGGTATACTCAAATATATCTTTCCGAAGAAAAATCTGAATTTCAGAAGCGCTGAGAGTTCCCTTGACTTTTGGTTTAGTCTCAGGAAAACTGCAATCAAAGGCGAGACAGTAAGCATGCTGTTGAATCTTTTGACACTTCTAAATCTATCCCAGTCAGTGTTTCTGGTGGTCCTTCTATTGTTTTTTTGTGTCTGCTCCTAGTTTGTTTAATTTAAAAGCCAAACATTTTAAAATAACTATTACTAATCCATTCACTGACCGCCGTAGCCGAGTGGGTTGGTGCGTGACTTCCATTCGGAATTCAGAGAGAACCTACGTTCGAATCTTGGTGGAAGATCAAAATAAAGAAAACGTTTTTTCTAATAGCGGTCGCCTCTCGGCAGGCAATGGAAAACCTCCGAGCGTATTTCTGCCATGAAAAAGCTCCTCATAAAGAATATCTGCCGTTCGAAGTTGACTTGAAACTGCAGGTCCCTCCATTTGTGGAACAATATCGGGACGCACACCACAAATAGGAGGAGGAGCTCGGCTAAACACCCAAAATGGGTGTATGCGCAAATTATATATAATATTTATATATATATAATCCATTCACTGCATATTTACAAACAAGTAATTTATGTTCCTTTTGTTTATTTGTATTGTGTTATTCCACCTAATGACGTCGGTCAAAGTCGCGAAAAATAAAGTAGCGATTTTTGTAAGGCGTCACCTTTAAGGTAGTGTTCCAATGCAGACAAGCTTGCAAGATACGAGAAACAATTCAAGAATGATATTGTATACATATATATTTATGTTTTCCAGTGTCATTTATTAAAATTTCTTCAAACATTTTTAAAACCCACATATAAATTAGCAATCTCTTTAATTTTCCTAAAATTCACAAATGAAGCTATAATAAATTAAAGACAGCGGTGCTCAATTCCTAATTCGAAAACAAGGCGAATTGAGTATCAATGGTGATGCCATTAAAAAACAGTCAGCTCAGCTCGCAATACAAAACAAACCAAAGTAGGGAAAATTACGTGTTTGTAAAAATTCAGAGATTGGCTTGGTAGTTTTGTGATTTGTGAGATTTAAACTAATCAAACTAATGAAAACGAAGTGCCGTGTGTTAAATTGTGAAGGCAAAAATTAATATAAAGCCTCCAAATTCAGTTTGTTTTTCGTTTTTATGCGGAAAACGCCGTGGCAATATAATTTCTGTGTGTATATGATTTCTTGTGTTTGGCTGTTTCCTCTGCTTTCTTCTGCATAAATAAGAAATTCCCCTTCTTTTAACTTGTTTATTCCAGCGCTCTTACGACACAACGAATTCGCAAGGCGTAATCGTGTATTCTATCATTCTTCCTTCCTTTTGCTTGAATATTTGTAAGTGATAATGTCGTGGATTCGAAAGAAGCAATCTTGTATCCAGCATTCTTGGTGAAACCGCTCACAGAATAGAATATATATTTTTGATTTTTTCGCGTTACATGGAGATATTTACAATTCATTTGTTTCATTTGCTAAAAAATGGAGTGAGGCAAGACTCTTGTAACACAAATGATGAAAGGCCCGCGTAAAAAAGCTTTACACTATATTTCCCATCTATATAATAATACACTAAACATCTAGTATTATAATTAAGTTTGTGTAGCACCCTATGCAGCTAAACATGCAACTCTGTTGTTTTATTCATGACTTTCTTCCTGGTTTGCTTTTTGGCATTTTGACAGGCGAAATTGAAAATGACATAATTCTACGAAGAGCGAATAATCTTCCAACGATTCTACGTTTGGGTGAAGAAACAGCGAATTTAAAACTAAAAATAAAACTCGAACGAACTGAAAATTTGTGCAAAAGTTATGGCAAATTGTGAAGAAATAAAAAAATATCATATGCTTCGAATTAGAAAGTAAAATTTGGTAATTAATAGCAAAACAGTTTAGTGTCGCTGCTGCATCTGCGTCATTCGTTGGAAAGCCCGAGCAGAGAAGCAGCGAGAAACGAATTGAGCGATAAAACAAAAAAAAGAGTGAATAAAGTGCGTGTGAATGTAAGTGCTTGTTGGGTGTTGTTTTTGCTTGTGAGCTGTTTGAACTACGGTAAAAGAATTAGCGGATCTTGAAAAGGAAAGAAAGGAGATATCAAACAAATACAAAATCGAGAAAAGCTGAGCAGGGAATTACTGCGCAAGGCAGAAGCCGAGAAGAGCAGTGAAAGAGAGACGAAAAAGACATTGGAATTTGTTAATTGTGAGTATATACAGTAAAAGCAACAGCAGACGTTTTAGATATCGAATACGGCAAATAACGATACAGAGTACATAAAAGTTATCAAAAAAGGAAAAAAAACTTAATACAATAATTAAAATGTAGTCTTGAAAGTGATCTTCATTTTCCCGGTTGGAGCAATAAATGTATTTCTTGAAATAGGTGTGTAGTAAAAGTGAAAAATTTGCAGGCATTCCTCAAGAAAAGGTATAATCTGACGAATCGACCAAAGTGTCAACCAAGAAGAGAGCAAACGCCCTGCAGGTTCCGGACGTATGAAAGCTACTCTACGGTGGCCCTACTGGAAAATCAATTTTTCCTTATACACACATGCATATTGTTTGAGGGGAAGGGTGAAAGTAACACAATTTAACGACAGAATAAATAGCAACCACCCAACCAGAGAATTTTTCACCAAAGTGTTCGGCACTCTTTGCTGATGCTTTTGCAGCCTTTACCGCTGTCACATTATTATTATTAGCTGGATAAACATATTTTAGCTTTTTAGGTACCGATGAGTTTGAATACAATCAAAAATACAATTACATATCTTACGTCCAACACCTAAGGCTAAATTTATTAAATTGATTGTTGAAAGTGCGCAATAGAGGTAAATCGTTATGCTTATGAGAGTTTAATGTGTCATAGATATAAATATGTTTGTATAAGCTCTCGACTAGCAACCGGTGGGGGCTATGAGACAACATCGCAATGGTGAAACTTGGCACACGCATTTATATACGCACATATACATATATCTCTATTAGCACGAAAGCATTCGCTTGTGGGTCTCACTGGCGGCTATAACAACAATGTTGTTCAGTGCTCGTTCAATTGAAATCAATTTGGAGTCACTCTGACATTTCTTTGGCTAATTGTCAACGCAGCGCGTGCGGTGATATTTTCCCTGCACTTTCAACAATCACCAACTCTCAAGCAGTGCTACAGTTGGAGATACATGCCGGCTACGATTGCCAATTTTCATTTTTTTTCACAGAATTTAAGTGGAAACTATTTAACAAAACGGTGAATATAAATAGAAAATCGCGTATGCATGCGAAGTTGTGACGATCATCGCAGTTGACGTCGATAACGCTGGCAACGTTGACGTTTTGCACCTCTTATATTCCTATACCCTCAACGGATTCAGTGGCGAATGTTGACTTATATTCCAAATTGCCACAGAACGAGGAAGAATTCGAGTCAAGTTCAATCGATTCTACGCCGGTCTGGTGCATTTGCCTGGGTAAAGTCAAATCGAACTCTCCTTGTAGGTTATATTCAAGGCGAATTGAGGATGCTATCATTCTTGGGTTATGTTAACGAAAATAGTTTATAATCAAGTTGAAAGCAATTAAAAAGGAGCGCAATCGCTCGGTTATTGCACAAATTCAATGTAAGTTTCCAATAATATGATTGGACTTTTATATTTGTAATTTTTTATTCTTATTATTTTTTGATTATGTTTCATTATTGTTCCGTTTATATCAACAGCATTTGTAGGGTATAAAGTTATGTTTACACTTTGTTTTTAGTTCGTTTATTTGTGCTGCCGTTGCTTTGGCAATTGGTTGGTTTTGTCTACCTCTTATTCTCACTAACCTAGCAGGCAATAATAATTTTTCATACAAGTAAAAGAAAAATAATAAGATGAAGAAGAGTGAAAACAGAACGTAGCATTTGTGCAAAACAAATCGATTATTGTCGCTGGGAGTAGCGCCATACAAATTTTATTTTACTGAAATAAGTAAATTAACATGTAAACACTAAGGGGCTCAGCGGAGAAAGACCGGCTTTAGAAAATACTAAACAGAACGAGTATGCAAGTACATATGTATATGTACCACTCTTAGATATCCCCTAGTTTATAAAAAAACGTCAGAGCACACACCTTGTAACCACCTCTGAAACAACGACGGAGAATAAAGAAATTAAAGACAATTGCTGCTCCACAGGCGGTGGTTCTCTTTTTGCTTGCTATATTCTGTTATTTTGCTATAAAGCCGCAAGAAAGATGATTCACTAACCAAAATCATCCGCTCCCACACTCTCGTCATATGGTCGTCAATTTGGTGGGTCGATGTTAGCTTTAGTAACATTTATTTGTATTATGTAGTAGTCAAAGTTAAAGCGTGTTAATGTTAGAAAACATTTTTACTTCAAGCATTTTACGCGACACACATTCAATGTTGCATCAACCTGAAGTTGTGATTTCCAACGCCATTGGCATTGTTATATATGTATGTAAGGAAAGGTGATTTTTGTCACTCACTCTTACCAGTTTTCTTTTATTTTTGTAACAACTGAAAGTTGTAATAATTAATGTAAGATGTGGTATTGGTGTCATTTTAGAGGCTTTGATGTTTAATTAATTCTTCAATGCTGAAGAAGATCTTCAAATCATCCATTGTCGTTTCGACTCCTTGAGCATTGATATTGGACAACCTTATGAAAGATACATATAAGGTAAACATTGTGTCGTGGAAATAAAATTGCAAAAAATTAAAAAAATAACACGATATGAGGTCATAATTCTGAGTTGTTGTGAGTTTCTTCGTGTGTTTTATTGAGAATAGGCTTACATAGGAGTATGATTTTATGTACGTATGTACATATGTTAAGTGCTCTGCTTCTCATAAGTGATTTTGTTTAAAGTATTTGCGCTGTTGACAGCTGAAATTTCGAAATCGGCTTTAACCGGCTATGACCCAACTTAGAACTATTTATTAAAGGAATTTGTTAAACAAATCATGTGAATTTTTAACTGATGATTTTTGCCTTTTTTTGAGCTAATTTCTGCTTTTTACAGCGGCAAACTTTTTCAAATGTATTTTGTAGGTCTTTGTTGAATTAAATTTTATTCCATTTTCGCATTTGCCAGTGGAAATCAGATATTTATGTGGTATACTGTAAAACTATCTAAATATCCAAGTTATTTGAGTTTCAGTTTGTTACCGTTAGAGATGCATCGTCCATGATCTTATATATTTAGAATGTAGTTACGCCAATATGCCGATAACTGCGTTCAGGGGTCGGGAGCTTAAGTAGGTAGTAAGGGCCTCCAATATGAATACCGTTTATTTTTTTCCTAGTCGCCGTAGTTGAAGTGCGCGTCAGCCTGGGAGACGGCTCAGGCTCAAGTAGGTGTCTGCAAGGGTGAAAACTTTAGTTAGTATTAAGCTTTTCCTTTCTTGATTGGCGCTATAACCGTCTAAGCGATTTTAGACAAATCATATTCATCTCAATTAACTAAACGGGCGGCTTACCATTTTTCAACAAAAATCAACAAATATAAGAAATTTTTACCTTTTAATTGTCAAATAAGTATAGGTCGGATGGTTGGGTTGGTTGGTTGGGTCAGATATTGATTTCACTTTTTTAGTACACTTCAGAGCGTATTAAGTAAAGCCTTCAATAAAAAATTAAAATGAATATTTTCAAAAACACGCCGTGAACAAAGAAATAAGATTAAACTTCACATATTTCCAAATGCTTCCAATTTTCCAGTCACTACAATCTTTATTGTTTATTTTGTTCTACTCTCTTTAAAAAAATTCCAACTCATCATGCTAATATTATTTCTAACTTATCTTTTCAGCATAAATAAAGGTAGAGATAGGCGGCGCGTTGCCGTTGCTGCACACTATTTATTTCTCTCACAAGAACCCAACACAGCAAAAACTGAAATATGGCGTATCGCAAACCTAACGATTTAGATGGCTTTATACAAATGATGCCAAAAGCGGATATGCGAGTTAAAGCTCTGCTCGCCGAAGACTTGGTCACATTCCTAAGTGATGAGGCGAACTCGATTGTCTGCATGGATATGGGCATGCTTGTGGATGGACTGATGCCTTGGTTAACTGGCAGTCATTTTAAAATAGCACAAAAATCATTAGAAGCATTTTCAGAACTGATCAAAAGGCTTGGACCTGATTTTAATGCGTACAGCGCAACCGTGCTGCCACATGTGATAGATCGTCTGGGCGACAGTAAGGATACAGTACGTGAGAAAGCCCAGTTGCTATTACAGATTGTGATGGAATACAAAGTGATCTCACCACAAGCCACCATTGATAAATTAGCGGTCGCTTGCTTCAAACATAAGAATGCTAAAGTACGTGAAGAGTTTTTGCAGACCATTGTGAATACATTGAACGAATACGGCACATCGCAATTGAGTGTGCGCACCTACATACAGCCTATAAGTGCTTTGCTAGGCGATCCCACAGCAACGGTGCGGGATGCGGCTATGCAGACATTAGTAGAAATCTATAAGCATGTAGGCGATCGCTTGCGTGTGGATCTCCGCAAAATGGATGATGTGCCCGCTTCGAAATTAGCTGTGCTAGAACAAAAATTTGATCAGATCAAAGCGGAGGGTCTGTTGTTGAAGTCGGCTCTTCTAACTAATCCATCCGTCAATAATGGTCACGATGAGTCAGATAATGTGAGTGTTCGTGATCGCCCGACGAAAATTGTTAAACGTACTATATCTGCGTCAACACGAAATAAGCCAAGTAGCGCGGATACAATCGCAAGTGGTGATGCCGGCGCCGTCACAATGGAAATATTTGAATCTTCCTTCGAAATTGTGCCACAATTAACTATATTTCATCCAAAAGATATGGACGACATTTACAGGAATATTATCGTTGTTATTAGTGATAAGAATGCCGATTGGGAGAAACGCATCGATTCGCTAAAGAAAGTGCGTTCACTCTTAATGCTGAATATACATTCACAACCCCAATTCGTTGCGCAGTTAAAAGATCTTTCAATTCCATTTGTTGACATACTGAAGGAGGAATTGCGTTCACAAGTAATACGCGAGGCATGCATTACAATCGCATATATGTCAAAGACATTGCGCAACAAACTCGAGCCGTTCTGTTTGGCTATTTTAGAGGCACTTATCAATTTGATTCAAAATTCGGCTAAAGTAATCGGCTCATCATCGACAATCGCTCTAAAGTACATTATCAAGTACACCCATTCGTCGAAAATAATTAAACTCGTCACCGAGACACTGCTCCAAGCAAAATCGAAAGATATACGCGCCGCTTTATGTGAGATGCTTTGCTTGATGTTCGATGAGTGGCAGACGAAAACTATGGAGCGGTGTTCTCAGCAACTTCGTGATGTGCTCAAACGATCAATAAGTGATGCAGATAACGAGGCACGTCGTCATTCGCGTCGTGCTTATTGGAAATTTCGGCGGCATTTCCCCGATCTTGCTGACCAGATCTATACAACGCTAGACATTGCGTCACAACGTGCGCTGGAACGAGAGCGAGATGGTGGTACTGTGCTCATCGAGGCTGAGCGTCGCTCTGCAGCTGCGACCACACGATTCCAGCGTTCACCAGGTTCACTACAAAAGCCAGCGGCTGGAATGCGTAGTGTGTCTGCAGTAGACACTGCTGCTGCCCAACGTGCCAAAGCACGCGCACAGTACTCGTTTTATCCTCGTAAGAAGTTAAGCACTGTTAGCAACACTGCTGGAACAGTCAGCAGTACAGGTCCTGCAGCAACGGGATCTTTACCGCGTCCACGGTATATGGGAGGTGTCACTCCGGCAGCCGCAGCTACAACTGCGCAGTCAAATGTAGGTATTTCGCCGCGTACTCGTGGGCGCGCTGGAGTATCGCAGTCGCAGCCCGGATCTCGATCCACCTCACCCAGTTCAAAACTGCGAGAACAATACGGATATAGACCTATAACAGGTACTATACCTAAAAAGGCCTCCGGTATACCGCGCTCATTGACAAGCTCGCGGGAAACCAGTCCCACACGCGTTGCCATGAAACGGAGCATATATTCGGCAAATAGCTCAATGGGTTCAGCACGACGGACACCTGAGCGCAGTAATTCGCGTCCACTAACTGCGACACGAATTTTACAACAGAGTCGTGAGGCGGAAAACGCACTGGCCGACGCGCTTTCACCGGAAGGAGAACGGACTATAGATTATGGCGAGTATTCGCGTGGATACACGGCTGGTTTGAGAATGGGTCGAAAGTTGTTGTCGCGCGACGAGTCCGACGACTCCGAGGCATCATCGGTGTGTTCGGAGCGGTCGTTTGATTCGTCAATGACGCGCGGCAACAATTCGAACTATTCATTGTCAGGTTCACGTAACCGGCTTGACTGGAGCTGCACACGTGCACCATTCGAAGACATCGACACTATCATACAGTACTGTGCTTCGACGCATTGGTCCGATCGTAAGGACGGCGTTATCAGCCTAACTCAGTACCTGGACGATGGCAATCAGTTGACAGCGCAACAACTACAAGCTGTTTTAGACATGTTCCGTAAACTATTCATGGATCCACACACTAAAGTGTATGCACTCTTTCTTGATGCAGTCACCGAGCTGATACAAACGCATGCCAATGAGCTTCATGATTGGCTGTTCATATTATTGACGCGGTTATTCAACAAACTTGGCACGGAGATGCTCAACTCAATGCACATTAAGATCGGCAAGACGCTACATATTGTACACCAATATTTCCCTACCGATCAGCAGCTCAAGGACGTCTTCCGCATACTCGCTGACACGGCGCAAACTCCTTGCACGAAAACCAAGATAGCCATATTGAAATTCCTCACCGACTTGGTGACCAGTTACTGCAAGTCCACCGATTTTCCCTCCGACGATGGACCATTGGCGGTTGATAAAGCTGTACTGAAAATTGTGCAACAAGCTGGTGATCCTAAGAGCAAGGATCTGCGTGATCAAGCGCGTAAATGTCTTATCGCGCTCTATAATCGCAGCACACCGCAGATGACTAAGTTGTTGTCTAGCCTACCCAAGGGTTATCAGGATACTGCAAAGGCCATTATACAGTCACATTTGCGACGCAATAGCACTTCCGGCACAAATTCACCATCCTCACCACATTCAAGTGCCAGCCCCAAGTTACAGAGCCCATCGCTTGGTCCATTTTCGTCACTGCAGCCACAATTTAATACTAGTCCCCGCTCGCGGCAGTCGTCAGTCGACCACGAACTCTATTCGGAAGCTGATGTACAGCATAATATCCATAAAACCTCGGAAGAGATACGAAATTGCTTCGGTGTAGGTGTCGGCATTGAGCCGGTCTCTAATAATACTCGTCAGTATCATTCGCTCTCGAATGCCAACGGCTACAATGGCTACGTGCACGACCAGCAAGACTCGTGCGCTTCTTCCAATTCAAAGACCCAGTCAGCCACCACAACCGAATCGAACACACCCGAAAGCACTACAATGCGCTTAGACGCAAATTTGTTAGAACAGCACCAACGCATGACTACAAACGTTGGACTCTCTTCTGCAACAACTAACTCCAATACAGCTGTGGTAAGTGGAACGACACATCACGGTTCACGTTGCAATTACACGGTCGCATCGAATGGTGAACTTGTGCTCGAAAGCGGCTTAACCGAAAGTGAAATCATACGCGTGGCATGTGCACTAAAAGTAGATATGCCAGTGGAGCAACTTCAGCAAGGGCTCGCCAATTTGGAGATCTGCATTAAAGGTGGAAACTGCGAGTTACCGAACAAACATTTCCGCGCCATCATGAAGATGCTGCTAGGACTGTTGGATTCGCAAACAGCTGATGTGATGATTGCCGTGATAAGTGTGCTCGGCAAGATAGTGCGCAGCACGAAAATGAAGGAAACTTGGATTAACTTCCTCGAACTAATATTGCTGCGTATAATAAACTGCTATCAGCACAGTAAGGAGACAGCGCGTGAAATCGATTTGATCATACCACGAATCGTATCATCGTTGCCACTGAACGCCACCATCAATATTGTAAATCCTGTCATTGCGACTAGTTGTTATCCGATGAACTTATGTGCCGTCAAATTGCTCACTGAGCTGGCAGACCGTCACGGTTCCGAGCTAACCGAATTTCATTTAGATAGCATATTTCCGAATTTGGCGCGCCTCACCGATGACAGCGAATCAATGGTGCGGAAAGCTGCTGTTTTTTGTATTGTCAAACTCTACATAGTGATGGGCGAGGAAAAGGTGAAGCCGAAGTTGTCGGTGTTAAATCCAAGCAAAGTGCGCTTGCTCAACGTGTATATAGACAAGCAGCGCGGCAACAGTGGCGGTGGCAGTTCAACGAAAAATTCATCAGCATCATCGTCATGATTGCGTCGTGCACAGACGACGCGTGAAGAAGTGGAAACAGACGGACGGCAATTGCAACAACAATAACAATACCAGCACTAAAAAGAAGACGGTAGAACACTACGGCAGTGAGCCCGTTGTTATGGTTTGGCCAAGGGCCGTCGACTGTGGGTGGTGTGTCTGTGTACGTACGTATAGTATTTGTTGAAATTTTATTAATGTAGGTAAACGCATTAAATGCAATACTATAACACAAACAAATGCAACTTGCAGTGCTGTCAAAGTGGAGTTAATGGAATGGGTAGCGAAGTTAATTTTTTCTCAGAGCCTTTTCTTAAAAAACGAAAAAAAAATATAAATATATAATTGAAAATGTTGTATACGTATTTAGCGCAATCGTTAGTTTATGTGACTGGATAATTTCAAGTGACTGTAACTGATAATTACAGTACTACTTATTTGTCTGTATGTGTATATAGTTTAGGTGTTAAAAAATCGTCAGTCACAAAAAAGTGAGCAGTAATGTTCGTATTTTGTTCAAAATTGTTAAGCAGCAACTAAAATTATTTGGTGAAACATTAAGAGGCAGTCTTTTTCCAAAATTCCATTGCATTTATTCGCGAGTTATATTCGACTCCACTTTGGCTAAAGCGTAACGGCATATGTTATAAAAGACGCCTTGGCGAGTTCGCATTTGAAATTTAAATATGTATTTGCATACTTTTGCTTACAAAACCAAAAAAAAAAATGTAAATTTACACACAAAAACCTATTAATTAATTGATAACTAATTGTAATTTGTTAGTTATAATTTCATTTAATTAATACGAATGGTAAAACAACAAAACAACTAAGCTGGAAATTATTTATCTCGCACATTCTTCTCCCCTGAACTTATACACTTTTTACATTACTACGCCCATCAGATTTCCTATCAACAAAGCAACAACTAATTTACAAATTCTTCCTAGCGATTATTCATTCGAACTTGATCTACTAATCTCAAAATGTATCTGTTTGTAAATCCCGTCTTCACATGCCTATATGTATGTATTCGTTTATAATTTCCCCTACATCACTATTTTTAACTGTGTTTTAAATGTTTAGTTTTATGATTTCGTAATTTCTTGCATATTTTGCGCGTTTTTTAACCAACAGTCTTTAATTACTTGTCTTACATGTAGTTATAAGTTTAATGATTTTCTAAAAACTTTATTTCGAAATTTTACACAAACGAATACATTGATGTTAAATGCATACAAGTAATAAAAATATATTTAGTTTTTAGTTGCTCTAATCCTACATCTAAGTTATATGCATACTTTATTAACTTATACAATATTTTAGTAAAAGTGGAAACTTTCGTGTATTTTTTGCAAGAAAAAATTATTAAAAAGTAAATAAAAGTAACTTAACCGAAAATATTCAGCTATAACTTTTTCCTCTCCCGTTGACAAAATTTTAGCTTAGCAAAATGTTTTCCAAAATGCGAAAATGCGTTGTGTTAACGTTCGAAAAACGAAAAAGTTAGGGTTACAACTAAGTAATAGAACAAGAGAATCTACTATCATTTACTTCAGCCGGCTTGGTAGCGTTTTTTATATTCCCATTCATGCAATGCATATTTAATCTTGATACTCTTGAAATATTGAAATATAGTAAGTGCAGCATCAGATCTTTGCTTGAATGCAGTGCTTCATAAAAAATACTAATAACACAAGTGTAAACAAAAAAATATATATATACATATAGTATATATAAACAAATAGAGCAAAATTAAGCAGTAATAGATAATATACACAATATAAGTAATGCAAATAAATTAAAACTAGAAATATATAAATACGTATTTAAATTTCGTTATACACTTGATATTAATATATATGTATGTACATGAGAAAGTAATTCGACAGATCCAAGAATTAAAGCTAAATAGTATGCAACACGTTAATAATAACAAAATACAATATATATGTATGTAAAAACAACAAAAGCTCTAGTAGAAATGGCAAACATATAACCGAATTAACTATACGCTAACGCGCCATGTGTACGAAGGAAGCGCATTTTAATGTAATTGGAAATTATTTATAACAATTGATAAATTCAGACACACAAATTTGAAGTGAGAAATCATTAATAAACAAAAAAAAAAACATTAATATGCGAGGTAAACAAATATTTAGACTAGCTTAGTTTTTCAAAATAATTGAAAATTTAATAAACAAGCAATATTTAAAAAAAACTAATTTACTACTTTGTTCTTGGGGTATTGTGTGAACGAACGGTGGGCTTGAACATGAAATAAAATAATTAACTAAATAATTGTCGCGTACACTTCTGTTAGGTCCTGTTGGTCGAGCTCCTCCTGCTATTTTTCGTGTGCGTCTTGATGTTGTTCCACAAATGGAGGGACCTTCAGTTTCAAGCCGATTCCGAACGGCGGATATTTTGTATGAGGAGCTTTTCCATGGCAGAAACACACTCCGAGGCTTGCCAATGGCTGCCGAGGGACGACCGCTATTAGAAAAACCTTTTCTATTGGATATGGAAATAAGTTTCCGTCCTTTCTTAGCCAAAGTTACGAATTATTTAAACAATTAAATAGTACATGATATTATGTGAAAAGTGTGCCATTGGAAGCTACAACTTTACTCCATCTTTCAGGTAGCATACGGATTACTCAGACGAAAAAAAACGAGTTCATGATACATTCATTGAGCCAGTTTGCGATGATCTCTTAAGAAGTGAGCCGCTCTCCAATAAGGGTTGACTGCATTGATCGGAACAGATGGTAATCCTAAGGGGCATGTCTGAGGAATACGGCGGATAGGGCAGGATTTCCCAATTCAGTCCCTCTAAATATTTCTGGACCGGGCGTTGTCATGCAGCAAAATCAGTTTGTCATGCCTACCGTCCGATTCCGCCTGCTTTTCGTTGAAAGTTCGATTCAATCGCATTAGCTGCAGTCGGTAACGATGTTAATGTTGTGCAGTAGAATCACCGGTTGTCTTCGTCTGGCTCATGTAAAGGCAGGCCCTGGAAACATGCTGTTTCGATAGGTTGGGTTCAGATGAAGAGGGGTGTTAGATGAGTGGGTTTGTTGGCCATGTGAAAAGGTGGTTAGTGTCGTACGGGGAGCCTTCACATGCCGGAAATATGTTTAGTATGTCGGGTCAACTCTGGATAGGTACAGTATCCAGAAGATAATTGTGCCAAGGTTACGCGGGACACTCGGGGGAAGTTGGAGCTCTTCGTCTACAATGGGTGGTTGTTGGACTCCGATGACGGCACTGGGGGGTCGAGAGCTTAAGAAGGTGGTAAGAATCTCGCGTTGAATGTCATTAATTGTCAGTCTGTACACTGTCCAATCCAGTAGTTGTCGGTTTGTTTTGTCCTGGATCACGATCGCGTAATAGAGGAGGCGCCTTCTAACATGCTCAGGCTCACCCTAACAGGAACTGCTTGGTGAGCAGTTAATTGTGCACCTTTAAAGGGAGCATATGGGCCTCGTCGTGTAGATGTTGAAGTGGGGACATCAAGAGACACTATGTCGCAGTCCTAATGGCAGTGTTTTGACAAGTCTGTAGCTTCGTCCACTGCGAATCATTGGTTCCAGGCGACCAGACAGGCGCAGCATAGTTTAAGACCGGCCGGCCTATTGCCTTAAATGTCGATAGCAACATTTATTTGTCTTTGCCCCAAGTGCTGTCGGCAAGCGATTGGAGAACCTTGTTGCGATTTTAGACTTTAATGGCAATAGCGGTTGATGCGCTGAGATAGAGAGCAAACTGTCGAAGGTAACTCTCAAGATTTTGGTGTTATTAACAGTCGGAATTGGTGTGTCGCCGACTTTTTCCTTAAGTCACAGTTTGATCTCCTTTGTCCAGGTGGTGAAGACAGTAGCCGTAGACTTCGTTTTGGAAAGTTGTAAGTTCCTCGCAGTGAAGAAGAGAGAAAGGTAGGCGAGGTAGTTGTTTACCTTCGCGCACAAGCCATTAATGTCATTGCCCGACGCCATTATCGTACAGCCGTCGGCGTAGGAGACCACGGAGACTCACTCTGGTGGGTGGGGGAGTTTCGAGTTATAGAAGTTGAAAAGTTATTTTCCTCTGTTTCGAGATTTGGTCTCGAAATAGCACCGACGAATGCCGACCACTCAGGTAGTTCGCACTCCACCTCTTCAGCCCTGGTGGTAGTGTCGACTGTAAAATATCGTCTAGTAACGTGGCGTGGCTTACAGTGTCTAAAGCCTTTTTAGGTCCAACGCTACTAGAACAGTCCTCTCGCAGGGACGGTTTTGGTTGAGCCCGCGGGTTATCTGAGTGTTTATCACTGCGAATGCTGTACTATTACTCTTCGGAAGCAATGCTGGGGTGGGGCTGGTGTCAGTTGTTTCGTGTAGAGTGGGAGCAGAAGGGCTTCAAGAGTCTTTACTACTGGGGAAAGGAGAGTTATCGGAGGATAAGAATCCCCTTGGTTGGCGGGTTTCTCAGGTTTCAGTAGGAGTGGCCACGGATATATTGAAAACCCGTGTGAGGTACTCTACTCCCAACGGACCCTAGAACAGCTGCTTCTGCTGGGAAATTGGGACGTATGTCTTGGATCTTTCGAGCAGGTATGAAGCGAGCCGCAGCAGCTGTGAACACCTTGCGGGATGCGCGTTTGCATTCGATGATAATGGTCAAGAGGTCTGATTTAAGCGATAGCATAGGTCACCAGGTTATGATATTTATCAAACCAGCGCTAGCAATTGTTATGTCAGGCTCGCTGCTGCAATTGCCCACTACCCTGGTGGGGGCGTCGTCGTTTACTGTGCTGAATGTCGAATCGTCTATCTGCTCTGCCAATTGATGATCGTTTGGTAGGCTTGAACGCTAAAGATCGTGATGCGCATTGAAGTCACCTACTACCAATCGGTTTTCACCCCTGATAAGCGCACCTATATCAGGGTGATATCATGCCGGGCAGCAGGTGACAGGAGTATATCTATATTAAAAATTTTGAGCTCAGCATCGCCTGACCGGACAGCTATACCTTGACATTCTAAAGTGTAGTCCCTGCGGTGGATGCCTTCATCCATGAACGCTAGGCATCCACCCTTGTCTCGCTCGCGATCCTTTCTGTGCACGTTGTAGCCTTCCCATGTGATAAATGAGGAGCAAGCGTGCAGTTTTATCTCTTGGACCGCATCTATCTTAACCCCATTAACTTACTCATGAGTCCATTGCAGTTGAGTTGGAGGAGTTTGAAACTCCTCGGCGTGTAGTCGTAACTCGGGGAGTGAGGGACGCGTGAGGTTGTGTTGGTTCTGGTCCACCTGGCAGGCTCAAGCATTTTCGGCGCTTAGGGTTATCATAACAGATCTATTTTTCATCGCCAGTGACAATGCGATACAGAAAACCTTTTCTTTTCTGCTCTTCAAGAAGCATCTCACACGCCACCAAACGTCTCTCGATATCCCTCCTTCAATTGATGTGCACCCAGTTACCTGCTTTCTGGACCATTCCCATCGCAAACGTTTATCGACGGTTGATCTGTCAACACCTAACTCTTCGCGATCTTTGTCACTCACGTCGAAATTGCCTCTTTGGAAGCGTCGAAACCACTCTTTACAAGTTGTGTTCCCCTACATGTATGGGGAATGTTTATGTCGACACAACAACAACAACCCCGCCCCCCATCGGACATTGCTTCATCTCATCGCGGTTATGGAATCCGATTTGAGTTTCGATTAGGTGTCTAAAATACACTACAATAAAAATTGAATTGAGAACTTGGTTTTTTTTTAAGAGCAATTTTAATTTATTGAGAGCGATTTCAAAAGGAACTTAAATCTAAATACATACGTATAAAGAACTCGAAATAAATGTTATTTAAAGTAGTAAAAAGAAATAATGCAGCATGAAATGTAATGTATTCAGTATGACTCTTTTTGTTACAAATGAATACAATGTACAAATTGGTGTATAAACACTTGAAATTAATACATTGGAATATTTTGTTATGACAGCTGAGAATTACATAGCGGAGTAAAGATGCTGGGATATGACATTACAATATATATTTTGAATTTTTTTTAATATTAACAAAATATTTTTTATTCTAACTTTAGGAAAACCACTTCAAGTAGATTACAGGTATGTGTGTGAAATCAGCAACTTTACTGTAACATTTGCAGTTTTTCCCTACAAGTATTTATAAATTATGCACTATTTTTATACATATTAAGTATTAATATCTAACTCTCATTCACCTGTAGGCATAAAATTTTACATAATTTTTCAATGCTATTTTTAAAGTTTATTATTTCAACTACAATCAATCCAAATCATTAGTATTAACGCCGGTGTAGACAGGCTCTTCCACTGTTTTATCGAATTTACCATCGCTGGGCTCACTCTTGCTTATGGCACTGTCCGCTTTTTCAGCCTCCGATTCCCCTTTTTCCTCCTCTGTGGCACCGATTTCAGCATCTCCTGCATTTGGCACCCAAAGACCAGAGTCAACACAACGCTTCATATGGTATTTGGCTTCCTCGACGGGCATTTTGGCAATTGTTTTCTGTAAAAGCTCAATGTCGCGCGATTTAAAGCACTTTTGTAGACTCTGTGTGAAAATCAATATTTTTCCCATCTTGATTTACTTTTGGAAAAGAAATTTTATAGGAACTTACTTCTGGTAGTGTCTCAAACACATCAGCTGGATCCAGTCCACCTGGCCCAAGTCGCGCTTTTCTCTCCTCTTCCTCCGCCTCGGCTAATGCTTCTTTAATTTTCTCCTGTGCTCGTTTCTTAATACGATCTTTGAATGCTTCTATTTCACTTTCAAATTGTTGTTTGTACTCCGGAACGCAGTTTTGAATTTTTGAGAAGAACGAATTCACGCAGGCTCGTGGATCAACCTCTAACTGTTTCGCCAACTCCAACATGTATTGCATACAAATGCACTGATGCGCCACATGTGCCATGAGATCGTGCTTCTCTTCCATTTCCAAATTAATAGCCCAAATGACTAAGTAATTTGCAGTTTCATCGCACACAAGATCTAGATGCTGTTGCAGGAAGCGTTTGGAATCATCGTATTTACGAAGCATACCGTACTGTTTGCATAATTTTTCATTTTCTTTTACAAATTTCTTCATTCGTGCTTCTTTTTCCTCTTCTGTTAGACTCTCGTCAGGCTTTCGAACAGCCTGTTTATTCAAAACAGTTTTTTCGAAACCGGGTTTGCTGATGGTGTCCACATTCCACGGAGCTTTTTTCTCCTTCTTGATAAGTTCTTCCTCTTGCCGATCGAGGTCTTTGCCTTCCTTTTCAATTTTGTCCAATTCTTTCTAAATGTGCACATATTATATAGATATTTTTATAGGAAAAAGTGCATTTTTTACCTTGAGTTCTGCCTCTTCACCTTCTTTCTTCTGTATGCGATCTTTGACATCCATCAAACGTGCTTGATACGACTGCCTTTTCTTCTTAAACTCCTCTTTTTCGTGCTCCATTTCGGCCATGCGTTCGATGCGGGCCTGATGACGCCAACGGAATAGTGAAGGAGTGTCGATGTTGGGGTGTGTGGCATCCTCGTCATCTGAAATCTAATACGGATGGATAATTTGGATGAATCTAAATGCGCCGATAGTATTTTCATTTCACGTACTTCAATATCTTTCCATTTACTATAGTCGACCATCGTTGTTGCGTATTTGCTTTGATATTTAATTGTTTTGCTTAAAATCTTGGCAATAAATTCTTTGCAAGAAAATTTATTTTTCATTCACGACAAACCGCTGGATTTGCTAGAATTTTCTTTTGACGTTTTCGCAAAAATTTTGAAAGTTGAAAAGAAAACATGAAATGACATATAAAATGTAAATTAAAGTAGAGAGTTTTTGGATGATGTTGTTTGATACAGCGTGACACAAGTAATTGAAAATCAAAAGGAATAAAAAGTTGTGAATGAATTTTAAATGTTTTGTTTTGTTCTGATCTATTATGCCATACTTTTAATAAGTAAATGTTATTTTGCCTTCATTACATTTCAGTCTATGATATAAAAATCTTCCTAACTAGATTATGTAATTACTTAAAAGTCCATTTGCCTAAATTATAAATACTAGATTACAAATTATTCTACTTTTTCGTGCTTATCTCCCATTCCGTAATTAAAAATCGAGATTACTCATACAAAATTTCTATCAAGAAATCTGAGATCATAAAATAATCCTTGATTATTAACTGTTTTTTACATACAACCCTGTGTTATCGACAACTACAGAGAACGTTTAAATATTTAACGTTCTCTGCAACTATTTTTTCGAATGTAAAGAGAAACGTCAAAGGAAAAACTAAATAAAATGCGCGCCGGCAAAGAAAACAGGCTTGTAGACATAATTCAAATAAAATTTTTGTTAAATATTATTAATAATGCATTTAACTGCGCAAATAAATTAACTATTCCTTCTCCTTGTCTGTTCTTCATATCGTTAACAATAATTAAACAAACCAAAAACTTCAAAATATTCTACTAAACCAATTTCTATGAAAACAAAATCTTTCGAAACAGTATTGACAGCTGATTGTCAATTTTGCAGATAATCCGCCATATGTGAACGGGTAGATTAATTTCGTGAATTTATTGCTCATTACTATATGTGGGTGAAATCTTTAGCCTAAAGGTAAATCTTAAGATGAAACTAACAAAAAGCGTGCGTGGAAGTGAGATTCTGTGCTTACATAAGTTTTTGATTGTTATTTTTGAAATCGTTATTTGAACAAATTTCGTTTCGTCATTAAGGCCGGCGGGCCAATTAGATGTCCTAAATTCAGTAGTTTTCGCGAAGCGTTGTAGGATGAGAAAAAAAAACAATTAGCCAAATGAAGTTTTGGGGATAGTTTAATATATATTTGAACTAAAAAAAAAAAAATTTGTACAATCTCCAACAATATATTGTAAGCCGAGTTATCAATAGATTCCCAGAGCGCCTGTATCCAACTTCTGTACAAGATACAACTTGCAATTTTCATCTGAAAACAAAAAAAAAAAGATTATTAATTTTGATGTAATTATCTTCGATGTGAACTAAGAAACACGTAAAATTCGAATTTTTGGGGAAGGAAGAAAAAAAAGTGGTTTTTCAAGGAAAAAAAAACTCTTCAACTGGGTAAAAAAGTCGCTTAAAAAAGTTTGTGGATGTTTTTTAGTTCACATAGAAGATAATTACATCAAAATTAATAACCTTTTTTTTTTTTTGTTTTCAGATGAAAATTGCAAGTTGTATCTTGTACAGAAGTTGGATACAGGCGCTCTGGGAATCTATTGATAACTCGGCTTACAATATATTGTTGGAGATTGTACAAATTTTTTTTTTTTTTAGTTCAAATATATATTAAACTATCCCCAACACTTCATTTGGCTAATTGTTTTTTTTCTCATCCTACAACGCTTCGCGAAAACTACTGAATTTAGGACATCTAATCTCTTTTTAGTTCAAATATATATTAAACTATCCCCAAAACTTCATTTGGCTAATTGTTTTTTTTCTCATCCTACAACGCTTCGCGAAAACTACTGAATTTAGGACATCTAATTGGCCCGCCGGCCTTAAGGCTGTTAAGCTTAAGAAATGGGAAAAATACGCCGAATTTTGGCGTAAGTTAGTCGAATCTAGTATACGAAGGCGCATAGAGGCTAACTTCAAAAATAATGTTACATAAACTTCACATACATGTATTTCTACAGCACTGCAATTCAGAAACAAAATACTTATGCAAGCAATGAACTCTGACTTTTTAATTTATGAACTATTTATGCAGTATAAATCTTTAATTTTAATAGCTTGTGAAATAATTTATAAATAAATTGTACGAAGATAAAAAATTAAGAGTTACTTAATCGACTTCAAATGCGAAATATTCATGTGGGCCGATTCATATTTACTTTGTATTTAATTATATTAAATAAGTATTTTGTGGAAGTGTGCATTTTTGCTGTTTTCTTGCTTTATTCTCATATGAAAGTCGGCGTATAATCAGGTGACATTTTTTCGACCAAGGACAATAGAATAAAAAAAATGGTTTAGTGGTTAGCTTTAGTAGATCCATAAGTAAAAACATTCTCATCTGGTCGTCAAAAAGTGCCCACAGCTGATATTACCTGATTCCAAAACGATCTCTCTGTAACATAATTGCATAAAAAATGATTAAATTTCATAGTAAATCGTATGAAAAAGTTTTGTAATTAAATTGTGACAGGTTTTACAATTTGCATTTGTTTTTCCTTCACAGTTACGAAGTTCCCTGTCACCAGATGACTTTAGTGCTTTCGACGCAGCATTATGGCATATAGCCGTCAGAAAGAATTCGAAAAAAGTTTCAGTCCAGGCAAATATATTGAAGGTGGTATCGATAAATTAGCTGCTTTGAGTTTTTTCTTTCGCCGTGTCCATGTGGCTGTCAGCTCGGAATAAAACAAGGCGAATTCATTATTTGTTTTCTACTTTGCCAATACTTTGTTTTGACAATCAAACGTGCAAAACATTGTTGTTGATCTAGTGCCACCACCTTTAATAAATTCCTTTTGGTTTTAGTGCGAATAGTAAGCGAACCCGAATTGCATTACATGTTACGTAGCATGCGAAGTTATCTAAATATAAATTATATTATTTTGAACGCGCTACGTGTACGAGTATTTTGTCATAGTTACTTATCATAAAATAAAATTTCTGGTGTGGTTTTTTGAAAATGCAAAGGACAGGAGTTAATTTTTATCGGTTTTGAATCAAACATAAATCTATCAAGCCTGTATGTGCTTTTAAAGTAAACTCTATTTTTAATATGGATTCGTGTTAGTGGGGTCAGTGCGATGTATTTAAAGTTTTGTGATAGTTTTTTTTAGCTTTTGCAAGACATATATTCAACGTGATATCCAATTCGTTATTTTATGTCGGCGAAATTAAAGTTAAGCAAAATAAAAATTCAGTTAAAGCAAAATACTGGTCATATCGGATAAAATTGGTCAGTGTAGTTAAAAAATATAAAAGTACGACTCGTTCAGAAATTTATACTGTAAAAATGCAAGAAGTTTAAGCGGATGTATGGAATAAAGATTTTTATACTTAAATATTTTACAAAGAACAAAAATGCAGTGACATTTGTAATTTATTCTTTCATTTATTTATTTTTTCATTTCATTAAAGAAATACATAGTACTAATACATTAAATAACTTTTTATTATGAATAAACAACTTCCTAATTTAGAAAAAGTTGGTATTTTAAGTATTACTTGGTATTTTAAGTATTACTTGTTTTACCTAGAGCCTTAAACTGTAGTTAATTTATAGCATTTTAATATTGCATTATTGCATTTTCACACCACCGGTGAGGTTGGAATAAAGGCGCGTTACCGACTGTTTTTGGGTGTTCGGCTTCCCTGGACCCATTTGTTAATCAGCTTTCTTGCAGGGCACTAGGTAACTCCTTAGCGGGGAAATTACTAACTCATACCCAATTTCTCACTTTCTACTTCTACTCTACAAACTATGCATATCACCAAGGTGAATTGAGTATCATTCTTGGTATATCACTGATAACACTCACCTCACAATTTCTCCTAATGAAAGCAATGCATACAAAATTACCCCCAATTGACAGCGTGCGAACGATACATTTTACCATGTTTACTATTTTTCCACTGAAAATATTTAATTCATTCGATTATTTTGCAAAACATATACACGTACGTAAATAGGGTACATCAACATAACATACCAATTGCAATGTAGGTGCTCTTCATCAGTGATGGATAATTTGTAAAAAAAAAAGAAATATTTTATTACAATGTCAAATTCTTTTCGCAGTGCAAGCGTCTTACCTTCAATTAAGATAACTGCAATAAATGCAAATAAAATGTCAAAAAAGTCTTGCGGTATTTGCAAGCGCGTAGTTCTAGTTGTATTCGTCGCATCGGTGCACGCTAGAGCTTTTTGGAAAGCTCTTTTCACGTGCTAACACGTGTTTGATTAATTGTTGTTTGCTTTTAGTCGTTCATGAGTTATAGCGTCGCAAACATTGAGCAAAATAAAGAGAAAATACGGCATATTTTACAGTACTACTACGATAAAGGCAAAAATGCATCTCAAGCTGCCAATAAAATTTGTGCAGTTTATGGACCCGATACAGTTTCCATTTCCACCGCACAACGATGGTTTCAACGTTTTCGTTCTGGTGCAGAGGTGATCTAAGATGCGCCACGGTCCGGAAGGCCTGTCGTCAAAAATTGCGATAAAATCGCTGAATTGATCGAAAGAGACCGGCATAGTAGCAGCCGTAGCATCGGCCAAGAGCTGGGCATGAGTCATCAAACCGTTATAAACCATTTGAAGAAGCTTGGATTCAAAAAGAAGCTCGATGTATGGGTCCCACACGACTTGACGCAAAAAAACATTTTTGCCCGTATGGATGCATGCGAATCGCTTCTGAATCGCAACCAAATAGACCCGTTTTTGAAGCGGATGGTGACTGGCGATGAAAAGTGGGTCACTTACGACAACGTGAAGCGCAAACGGTCGTGGTCGAAAAGCGGTGAAGCTGCCCAGACGGTGGCCAAGCCTGGATTGACGGCCAGGAAGGTTCTTCTGTGTGTTTGGTGGGATTGGCAGGGAATCATCCACTATGAGCTGCTCCCCTATGGCCAAACACTCAATTCGGACCTGTACTGCCAACAACTGGACCGCTTGAATGCAGCACTCATGCAGAAGAGGTCATCTTTGATCAACAGAGGCCGAATTGTCTTCCATCAGGACAACGCCAGGCCACACACATCTTTGGTGACGCGCCAGAAGCTCCGGGAGCTCGGATGGGAGGTTCTTTTGCATCCACCATATAGTCCGGATCTCGCACCAAGTGATTACCACCTATTTCTGTCCATGGCGAACGAGCTTGGTAGTCGGAAGTTGTCCACAAGAGAGTCCTGTGAAAATTGGCTCTCCGAGTTTTTTGACAATAGGGAAGCGAGCTTCTATAAGAGGGGCATTATGAAGTTGGCATCTCGTTGGGAACTCGTCATCGAACAAAACGGCGCATATTTGACTTAAATCGCATTATTATAACCAATTTTATGAACAATTGAAAATTCAATAAAAATACCGCAAGACTTTTTTGACAACCTTATAGTACGAAACAATAATCACCCACTACAATTCTTTTTATTTATATTATATAAATTTATTTCGGACTTCAAAATACTTAAAACTACTGTTTTTCGTGGAACTGAATTTTTTAAACACACTTTAAATAATTTTTTCCGTAATTCGCATTTTAATTCATTTTAATTCTCAAAACAAAAAAATTAAAGAATTAAAAGTTATAAATGGTATAACTCGACAACTCGTTTCGAAAATTTAAAGACTATAAAACAATTTTACTACATCTTAGAATTTGCTCACAAAATTCTAATTTGGCATAGCAGTCCCGCCAATAGACCAATCACTAACACCATCACACACCTAGGTGTCTATGGACCCAAAAGCTTATAACTGAAATCGCACCATGGGTGTCCAGGAAGCACGGCGACGCTGGTTTTTATTTAACGCAGTTTATTAGCGGACATGCATTTTTTCCGTCGAATCTCCACCGTTTTAACCTGACATATAACCCCTACTATTCACACGATCGAATATGCAGAGCGTTTTACTTTCCAATGTGACCGTTTTCGAGAGGAGCCTCAAACACTGGAGGTGCTACTTGGACACGCGTTGTAGGTGAACAATCCGATACTAGCCCTGTGTACATCAATCAATAAGTGGAATGCTGTGGATTTTACTCTTCATTATATTTTGAATGACCTAAACACAATGAAGCTTCATTCGAGCACTACTATTCAGCCACAGGTTTTTCGGGTTAAATAATAAAATTCATTTTTTGTTTTTATGTATACATTTTTATATGTATGTATGTACATACGTAGACATTTGTATAGAAATGTACATAAACATTAATTCGCCTGCTGGTATGTAGGTATGCATGCTAGTTTAGGTAGAGTCTGTTTGTAATTGTGGGTTAAGGTCACGCTGCTGCCCGACAGGAAGTTGCATCGCCTTCTTATTACAACATTTTTATTCGGAATTCAACTATTGGCTATGAAACTTATTCATTTGTTGACATTAAGAGAGCTTTGTAAGTGTAAACAAAAGTATAAAAAACAAACAAAACTGCCAATGTAACTAATCCATTTTTAATGCTTACACTTGACCTCCTCCTTTAATCGGCAAGTTTTCTCTACATCACGACAGACGACAATGAACAAGGGCATAGTACAATTTTGGTTACGAGTTGGAAAGGTTTTCATTTTTATTGTTGTGTTACTCTTACAAAGATTTAATTAAAAAAGAAATGTTTAATAGTTATAATCGCCGCAAGAAACATGACACAGTTTTTCTAAATGTAAAGCCGACTTTTAACGGTCAGAATAGCGGACTACGGAAATATTCCACTGGCCTACTAGATAAAGAGGATATCCCATATTATAATACCAACAGCAGTCAAGGGAGTCGAGCATCAGTCGGAACTATAACTACATTGAATGAAAACTTTCGACCAGTAAGTGGATGATATTGGTTTCAAAAGAAGAAAGGAATTTAAAATTTTGTGAATAAAAAAACTGGTTTTTCGATCCAGTTAATAATATCTAAGGGGGTCTACACTCTAGCACATATTAAAAATTTCTTTTGCTTTAGCTAAAAAAATTCAAATTTAAATTATATGTATGCATATATAAGGGTTTTCCAATAGGGTTGAGTCGATGTTGAGATGCGTATGAAATGTGACATGGATCAAATATCCGCTACGACTTTGCGGATCGAGAGATCCATACTTCAATGAACCTGCTTTATAAATTCGCGTAAATTCGATCAATGGCCCCGCTCATTTCGGTCAAGCCCTCGAAAGATAAAGTCTAGCATAACTATAAACTCATATCGTTCAATCATCACTCACTCACTTCTGATTGTGGAACTTGCCATGGTGATTTAGCAACATAGACTAAATAATTATCAATTTGACAGGCGCGGTAAAAACAAAAGGGTCGTCTCAGCCTGTAAACATTGGCCCGTCCCTATAGAATACTCTATTGATTGACATTTTCTGTTCTAATAAAACAAATATATTTCTCAAAATGAAGGCAGTTTAATGACCATTTGCCTTGGCAGTTTTCAGGCGAGTCACCTTTGTTGTTCATTATACGTCCTCCTTTCCCAGTTGTGTGGGTCAGTCAAAATCAGACAGCTCAAAAACGATTTGCCATCATTGAAGACAAAAACCTCAATCATGCTAGAGTGCACAGAGAGATTAAACTTTTTACCGGTACAAAATTACATCCAGCTCTATTGAATCCCGAGCTACAAATGCTTCAACTTCAATGGATGAAGGGGATGAATTAAATGGGACTTGTGCCCAACTTAGCGAGAGGAAATTGCGAAACTAAAGATTCTTCTTCTTCTTAATTGACGCGATAACCGCGATTTTGGCCGAGTTTAACAAAGCGCGCCCGTCGTTTCATTCTTGTGCTAACTGGCGCCCGCTGGGCACACCAAGTGAAGCCAAGTCTTTTTCCACCTGATCTTTCCAACGTAGAGGAGGCCTTCATCTTAATCTGCTACCACCAACTGGTACGGCATTGAATACTTTCAGAGCTTGAGCGTTTTATTCATGACCCAGCCAACGTAGTCACTGGATCTTTATTTGCTGCACTATGTCTACTATATGTCGTCGTAAAGCTCATATAGTTCATTGTTCCATCGCCTACGGTACTCGCCAACGTGCAAAGGTCCAAAAACCTTCTGCAGAGTCTTTCTCTCAAACACTCCAAGCGAAGCCACATCGGATATTGTCATCGTCCAAGTTTCTGCCTCATACCTTAAGGCAGGCATTATGAGAGCCTTAGAGAATTGCTTACTTCGCCCAAAGTAGCACTTGTTGGTAAGAGCGATTCTCCATTGGATTTTAAGGCTGACATCAAGAGCGGTGTTAATGCTGGTTCCTAAATAAACGAAGTCTTTTACAACCTCGAAATCAGAACATTCAACAGCGACATAGGTGCCGATACGCGACTACGCCGACTGTTTGTTTGAAGACAAGAAGTATTTCGTTTTGTCCTAGTTCACCACCAGCCCAATTCGCTTTGCCTCTTTATCCAGTTTGGAGAATGCAGAACTAACAGCGCGGTTGTTAAGGTCTTTTTCAGTATCAGGTTAAAGAAGTCACACGACAGCGAGTCACCCTGTCTGAAACCTCGTTTGGTAAAAAACGGCTCGGAGCGGTCCTTCCCAACTCTGATGGGGCTGCAAGTATTGATCAACGCCATTTTGTATAGCCGTATTAGTTTTGTGGGGATACCAAATTCAGACATCGCGGCATACAGATAACTGCTTTTCATATTGTCGAATGCAGATTTGAAATCGACGAAAAGGTGGTGTGTGTCGATTCTCCTTTCATGGGTCTTTTTCAAGATTTGGCGTATTGTAAATATTTGGTCAATGGTAGACTTTCAGTCTTTCACACAATACGTTCGCTAGAACCTTACAGGCGATATTAGAAGACTAATACCGCGGGAATCGGCACAGATTGCAGGATCGCCCTTCTTATGGATTGGGCAGAGCACACTTAAATTCCAATCGGCAGACATGCGTTCAGCCGACCATATTTTGCATAGAAGCTGATGCTTGCACCTTACCAGCTCCTCGCCGCCATGGTTGAATAGCTCAGCCGGCAGTCCGTCGGCACCCGCGGCTTTGTTGTTCTTTAGCCGCGTTATCACTATTCTCACCTCACTATTTAGTAGGTTTGCGAAGTGTTCCCTCCATAATTAAAGCACGCTCTGGATGTCAGTCACCAGATCGCTGTAAGCCGCGGAACTTTCTGGCAAACTTTTCGGGAATTTTTTTTTGCTGGCCAACATCTTAAGCTCCTCGCACTCATACGCGTCTCACAGAGGCATGTGGGCAGCTTGAATGCAACAAGGTAGTGATCCTAGCCGATGGGCCTCGGATCATAGGTACATCTAAAGTACTAGAAGTGTGTGTTTCCATCTATCGCAACATGATCGATCTGGTTTCTTGATTCTCGATGAGGAGACAGCCACGTAGCTTGGTGTGATTTTTTAAAAATGAGCTGAATACTGAAAAAATAAACTTAAATACAATACGTCTGAGGAGGAATTGTAACAAAATTGTCTCTTTGTACTGACGGTCTGTCCTTACAAGTTGTTGCATTTTAATTAATATTTGAATTTTTATTTTTGTAGAATGTTTTCTACAACAACATTGCACCAATTCAATGGTTTTTGCATATAATTGGGGTTTTACCCATAACGCGACGAGCGGCCGGTAAAGCTAAATTTCGCCTAAACTCGATAGCTTTTGGTTATTCACTCGTATTCTTCGTTCTTTTAGCGGTAAGTTTTATAAATATCAATACAAGTTTCAATGGATTGTTCGTTTATTGAAGGATTATTATAATTTAGTGCTCTTAGATGATAATGAAAGCAAAAATTGTTACCAAATAATGACTTTTATTTCGTAAAAAATTCAATTGTGACAAAAAAATGTATGTATGTATATTTTGTTCCGAATCATAAAGAATTGAACTTCGATTTATGTTCATAATCATGATAGTCTTGCACTAAACACGCAATGTATGCAATAGGGGTATTCAGGCAGATCAATTTTTTTAAGAGAGAAAAATATGGTAATCAATCAACTGATTTGACCTAACAGTATTTTATCGGTGTTCCGGCCAAATAATCTACTCTTGCCATATTTTTTAATCGTACTCGTGAATACCCTTAATTAAATTATATACATATATATGCATATATATTTAGTATGGTTTTATTTAGATCTATGTTTTTTATGTGGCCAAAAATCGCATAAAAATTGTGACATCACTGAGTGGACCATTCGAAGAAGCTGTTATTGCTTACCTGTTTCTTGTAAATATTTTACCACTATTAATGGTTCCAATATTATGGTGGGAAGCACGTAAAATCGCAAAACTATGGAACGACTGGGATGAATTTGAGGTACATAAATTTAAGACTTTTTCAAATGATCCGCCCTATTCTCTAACATTTCTCCATGAATCTTTCTTTCTATAATTTTCAGATTTTGTACTATCAAATATCGGGTCATAGTGTGCCTTTGAATCTATTTCGGAAAACCACTATGATTGCGGTGGTTTTGCCGGTATTATCTATTTTGTCGGTAGTCATAACTCATATAACAATGGCGGACTTTCAGTTCATTCAAGTAAGCGTATTAGTTGTTGTATAAAAATTATACTTATGTATTTCGGTTTTTTTTAATTTAGAAAAAATTTACTTAGACATCACTTAAAAATTAGTTTTGGGATTGAGTAATTCATGTCTTAAATTTTACCATACCATCCTGTACGAATGGTCGCATGAATGCTGAATAAAATTTTCTGTTTTTTTCTCTGTCTTCCGATTTACATGGCTTAGGTACTGAGAGATATTTTTTTCGCATTCTCTTATGTTTCCTGTTGTTTTGTATGTTATACTTTTTGGACTAGAATCCTAATTTCGTTCATTGTGGCACCATTGAAGGAAACGTGGAGGGAAAAATAAAATATAACACATGGGCTGAAAAGTCCTGGGCCTAACACATAGATGGCTCGAGTTTTATTACTTTCCCCTCTGTTTCAGTTTCTACTAACTTTTAAAAGGCAGCTGTTAAAATTTCATGATATTCTATTTAATAGTTCGTGAATTATTGCGCTAAGAGTGACTGCTAAGGCTATTTTTGTTATTCGCAAAACAATGAATGAAAAAGAGTTTTGTGTTTTAATTTTACACTTACTGCTTCTTGATGGAAAAAATACCGTCAAAGCGAAGTAATGGCTTGAAAAGTGTTATGGGGACTTCGTTCCATCAGAAACAACAATAAACCGATGGTTTGTTGAATCCAAACGCGGTCGTAGAGACACCAATGATGCACAAGGCAGTGGACGTTCAAATGAGGCGGTAACACCAAAAAATATCAATCAAATCCACAAAATCGTTTTGTATGATCGAAAAGTGAAGTTGCGCGAGTTAGCTGACATCGTAAAGATATCAAAAGAACGTGGCGGCTTTGACTATGAAAAAGCTCTATTCAAAGTGGGTGCCGCGTTTGGTCACTGTTGACCAAAAACAAGAACATGTTGATAATTCTGGGCAGCGTTTAGCCATGTTTAAATGTAATAAACCGGAATTTTTGCGTCAATTTGTGACAAGGGATGAAGCAGGCACCCATCACTCATTCCGGAATTAAACGATCGTCATCTGAGTGGCCAGCAACTGGTGAGCCTCGTCCAAAACGCCCGAAAGCACGGCAATCGGTAGGAAAGGTTATGACTTCGGTATTTTGGGATGTGCGTGGTGTAATATTCATCGAATATTTTTAGATGGGAAATACTATGAATATTATTGGAGCGTTTGGATGCCGAAATTGCAAAGAAACGTCTGCATATGGCAAAGAAAAAAATTTTGTTTCATCAAGACCGTGTCAGAAGTCAATCAAAACAATGACATAGCTACATGAATTGAATTTCGTTCCACATCTAATGTATTCGTCAGATTTATCTTCCAGCGACTACTGGCTGTTCGCAGACCTAAAAAAATGCTCGCCGGTAAGAAATTTCGCTCGAATGAAGAGGTAATCGCTGAAACTGAGGCAAAATGGTATTGAAATGTTAAAACAGCGCTGGAATGATTGCTTTGTTCTTGATGGAAATTACGTTGTTGACAAAACAAAAAAACGTATTTTCTTAGTTAGGCCCGATACTTTTCAGCCCATGTGCTATGATTATAAAAAAATCAACAGGCTAATATCTAGGCCTGGGTGGAGCCCCCATTGCAATCAAGAGTTGGAGCATTGTTAGTCTTAAAGGTTCGTTCGAATGTCCAACACAGCACACAATGCTTGACCAAAAGGATCTCTCCATTTTGTAGGCTACATAATGTATTAATTTTGGCTAAATTTTTATTCGTCGCACAATCTCCATATTCAACAAATTTGCGCATGGAATATATAAGTTTGGCGGAAAAGAAATCCATTATTTTCTCGGTAAATCGCTGTAGTGATCGATATCTCGTAACATTTCACACTGAAAAAATTATTTTGCTGTTTGTTAACAATGGAAGTCAAGAAAGAGAAAATTCGGTACATTTTACAGTTTTACCAGAGAACGTAAATTTATAGAGAAGGCTCAGGAACGAATGAGCAGGTTAAATGTCAAATGCTAACAAAACGCGGCTAAGAAATTTGTATTATTTCACCACGGCCTTGGAAAAGTTAACATAAGAGAGTTAACATAGCGGAGCGTGGTTAACAGAATTAAATATAGCGTTTGCATTGAAATGTAAAATGCTTGGATTTGGTGTTAGGCAAAATGAAATAACAGCAGACTTGTACATTTTTCTTTCATGATTATTTACCGTCGGCATTTTGCATGCGCAAATGCACTTTTTTTTGTGAGATTAATAAATTAATTCTAAGTATATGTATGCATGAATGTGAAATTTTAATGAATTTACGTTCTCTGGTTTTACTATGATTAAGGGGGGTAATGCAAGTCAGGCAAATTGTAAATGGTGTTTATGGTGCCGATTATGGTATCAGCTAATTGCGTACAATTTTCTTTTCGACGATTCCGTTAAGGCATTTTTGATGTCAAAGAAAATGTTCATAATGTCGATAAAATCACAGAAATATTCGAAATTGATCGGCATGTTCATAGTCGTAGCATCGCTCAGGAGCTAAAGATTGACCATGAAACAGTTTTAAACCATTTGCGCCAAATAAAGTACATAAATAATGGATTTATTTTTCCCGAAACTAATATTTGGAAGCGAATTTTTTGAAAGAACTCAATATAATTGCGGAATATCATGATGAAATTGTTCATTCGGAGAAGCCTATTACTTTAATGGAACCTATTTTGAGAGAAGCGAAATAAATTTGCAAGCATAATTGATATTTTGGAACCTTTTTAAAGCGCATGATTTTAAAGTAAATATTAGCTAACTCATTTGAAGAAATTGAAATTTTTATGCATATTTATTAGTTTTGCAAGTTTAGTATTTATAAGCCTTTTATAAATTTCTTAGGTAATTCCCTACTGCATCTTAGACAACTTGACTGCCATGTTGGGTGCCTGGTGGTTCATAATTTGTGAAAGCCTCAGTATGACTGCAAATATTCTAGGTGAACGTTTTCAAAGGGTAAACATGCCATGTAAAAAATGTGTATTTTAAATTAATTTTTTAAAACGTTTCTGCTTTCTTTTGCCCTCTGATGGCGGGTAAAAGGCTTTACGTCACATCGGCCCCGCCGCAATGGTCGCCGATTATCGCGCCCTATGGTTACGCCTGAGCAAGTTGACACGTGATATCGGAAATGCCACCTGTTATACTTTCACTTTTCTCAACCTGTATCTCTTCTTCATTATCACACTTTCGGTTTATGGTCTAATGTCTCAGCTTTCTGAAGGTTTCGGTATTAAGGACATCGGTTTGGCCATAACTGCCATTTGGAATGTATTCCTGCTTTTCTACATTTGCGATAAGGCCCATTATGCCTCCTTCAATGTGCGTACGAATTTTCAGAAAAAGTTACTAATGGTTGAATTGAATTGGATGAACTCCGATGCGCAAACAGAGATAAATATGTTTATACGCGCTACGGAAATGAATCCGTCAAACATTAACTGTGGCGGATTTTTCGATGTAAATAGGAACCTCTTCAAGGGAGTGAGTACATAAGTACATACACTGTTATTTAAATATGTATCAAAAAGATATTTATAGAATTAAGAGGACAGATATACAATTATCTAATATTGATTTTTTATTATTTCAGTTGCTCACTACAATGGTCACTTATCTCGTTGTGTTACTGCAGTTCCAGATCAGTATACCCAGCGACTCCGGTAAGCAAATGAACGTTTCAGTAGCTGAGCTAGTCACTGATATGTTCGTGGAGACTACAGAGTTGACTAGTACTAGTACGACACCAACAATAAAAACTACAACGACTAAAATGCCACCATCAGCACGGGGTAGGAAAGGGTAAATTAAAGACCGAGTTTAAAATAATTTTATATTATGAACAAAAATTAAAAAGGAAATGTTGATCATTTCGAAATTTCTTAAACAAAATAGTTACTTCTACAGTCGATAAGTCGATCTTGGATAAAAAATTGATTTGTGATTAAAATAGTTTGAATAAATTATTCTAAATGTCAATATTCAAAGAAAAGAGAAAATAATCAATAAACCTCTTTTTTTATTGAGTCGAGGTGCTATTAGTTTTTGGTATGCGTCTATAAAAACGAGTATATTTATATAATATGTTTCAACAATGGGACGTTTTAGCACTTTATGGCGCCTACGAACGGAAGATGGTTTTTTGATGATCCTAAGTTTGCCATTATTGGCCGAGAAAAATCTCGATGTCTCTACCATATCGATGGTTCTTTTCCAGAAGGAAATCATATATACATAATTTAAATGTATATGTATTTACATTTTCCTGCCGTTTTGATAGGCATAGTAAGAAGGCTGTGATTTAACCGAGTTCCACAAAGCTTACCAGTCATATTTTTCACGCCCTAACTGGCGTCAGTGACGCAAAGGTCTTCTTCTTTTCATTTTTTTAACTCAAAAGATACCTTCCTCCTGCTCTGCGTTGAATACTTTCAGGTCTGGATCATATGAATCATTTCGTACGTTAGGACCTGGGAAGCAAAACCGCTGAAGTCAAAAATCAACAAGGCTGAGTTAAAATATAAACGACAGGAACTTTGTTCTCATAACTTCGAGTTTATTTCTTCAGAATAGTTACCTCTGGCCGCGATAAACTGTTTTGTGCGATCTAAAAGCTTTTCGAAAGAGTGTTTCAGGTCATTGACCGAAATTTCCTTTAGGATGTCGGTACAAGCCTTTTGGATGGCCTTTACGGATGCAAAACATTTTCATCTCATGGCCAAATATAATTTTCTGAATAGGTAGAAGTCACACGGAGTCATATCAGGTGAATGCGGTGAATGATTGATAGTTAAAACGAGATTTCTAGTTAAAAAATCAGTCACAAGTGTGGATCGATGAGGTGGTGCATTATCATGCAATTAGCGCCAGCTTCCTCCTTCACGGTATTCAGAGCGAATTCGACGAATGCGATGCATCAAACGCCTCAAAACGCCAAGATAGAAAATTGCAATGACGGTTTGGACCGTTGGAACGAACTACTTGTGGACGATTCTCTTGGAAACGGAAAAATAAATGAGCATCGCCTTGGTTTTTGACTACTCCAAACGCGACTTTTTGGGTGGTGGTTCCTCTGGGACCTTCCATTCGGCACTTTGACGCTTAGTTTTAGGTTCATGTTGGAAACGTCACGTTTGATCACCAGTTACAATGGTGGAAGGAAGTTCTCGCCTTTTCTCGCCTCTTTCTGAATTGAATTCTGCGCAATTTTTGGTCCTCAGTTAACTTGTGCGGAATGAAACGTGCACAGACCTTTCGTAAGCCCCAATGATCAGTTAAATTGCGATATATCGATGTTTTGGAGATATTCAACTCCGATTCCATGATAAATTGAACCGAATTTTTGATAAATTTACGAACACCTTCGAGGGAGTTTTCGGTGATTACTAATTTTGGGCGGCCCGTATGTTCATTGCCATTTATGTCCCTACAACCATCTCTGAAACGTGAAAACCACTCATGAGCTCTGGCACGAGATAGACAATCATCGCCATACACTTGTTTAATCAATTCAAATGTTTCGGTAAACTTTATACCGATTTTAAAACAAAATTTGATGTTAGCTCTTTGTTCGAAACTCATTTTTGTACCGATGATACCAACATATCGACACTTAGACGCAATACCTTCGCTTCCACTGAACCGAATGTCAACAAGCTTTCACATGAAGTCAGCTAGAGATGTAACTTCTAACGCACTAACTCAACGATTCCCGAAAAGCTGGCCAAAACTCAAAAAATTAAGTAATTGATTCAAAATTTCTTACTCGGGGGTTGTCGGGGTCGCTGATTACGAATTTGATCTTAAAATTTTGAAAATCCACCCCCTTCCACCCCTATTGGCCACCCCCTCACGTGAAATAGCGTATATTCTAGAACATAATCAAGATGCATGTTAATTTATGTTTTCAGGGTCGCTGATTACGAATTTGATCTTAAAATTTTGAAAATCCACCCCCTTCCACCCCTATTGGCCGCCCCCTCACGTGAAATAGCGTATATTCAAGAACATAATCAAGATGCATGTAAATTTATATGTTTTCGGGGTCGCAAGGTAGCAAGTGGTAGCAGCTGATTCTTGTTTTATTCAGTAACCATTACTTTTTTGAGTAATCTTTAATAGGTTTCAAAGCAGCATATGACGGCGTTGTATTACTATACAGTTTGAAAACTCAAATTTTATAAAAAAAATTGCAAAAAATGTATCTACGTATTGCTGCAGCTAAACATTTTGTGTCGAGGTATTGATATATACTAAAGATTTCTCGTATTTTACTAACCTTCCGAAGATGATTCCATTTGGTTTTGTTCAATTTACTCCATTACAAAATCTTTCAAATGTGTACAACTTTCACTATTCATCGACAGTAATACGATGCTCAAACGAAGGCCACGTTGCGACTGAAAATACAGAGGATACTTAGGGTACAGGACGTTGCTATGAACGGTTTTCACTACTCAAGGCATTACTGTAGCCAACCCAAAGACAAAAAAACTCTATCTAGAAACTTTTTTTTTCGACTTTTGGCCAGCTTTTTGGTAATCGCCCGCACTGTGCGGCGCTATCAAAAACATTTTCATGACGCCAGTCTTGTTTATTTTGGACTTCACCTTGAATATATATGTATGCATGTAGCTATAGGCAAGAAATTATAAATTTTATAAGCCATCTGCCGCTCGGCGGTGGTATAAAATTATATCCTTCTTTAATTTTAGGCCAACATCAAAACTTACAAAACAAATTGCGGCATAAATTTGACCAAAAGCCTCTGTTAACGTGTGCGCTATTACTAATTTAGAAACTAATTTTAATTATTTTAAGCAAAGGACAGCTCTTGAACACACTACGAGTCGTGTTCTCTATAACTTGCTCCATACATTTTTTAAGTTTCCTCTACATTTCATAAGTTTCATATAAAACGTAATTTTCAAATTTATCGCCTTTGCACTCGAGACCACAGATATAAGTAGTACATATTTCTTCGTCAAAAAGGTAAGGATGTGGTAGGAAATTAAAATAAATAAATGTTAGATATATATAATAATAAAAAATATATTTCTTAGGTTCCACCGAGATTTGAACTCGGATCGCTGGATTCAGAGTCCAGAGTGCTAACCATTACACCATGGAACCACCTACTACAACTTGAATTTTGTTGCCACTTAACCACAGCAGTTGAGCTATGCGCATGCTACACGAAACCGTCGTAACAAGAGCGAATACTTATCATCGCTCTCCTAAAAGTATGCAACACAAGGTTATATGCAACGCACATTGTGTCTAAAGAGTAGTGCACTGCAGGGTGATGCAAATTCATAGTTTTGTCTTACTTTCTAGGTTTCAATATTTTCTTACTTGAGACAATTTAAATATTTTGAGCTAGCAATTAGTCGAAATTAAATATATTTTTTATTTAAATCGACAAAATTAGGTGAAATTGTATAATTAGATTTATACTGAACACAAAAAATTACTGTATTATATAGTGTAAGTTAATGTTGAGTAGCTTTTAAACTCAATAATTGTTTGCAATTTTGAAGAATTTCTCAAAATTCATGCCACAAGTACTCATTTTCTCGGCATTTTTATTTTAATTAAGTTATGCTAAATAGAAATAAGTTGTTGAGTTTCGACAAGTACTAGAAATAATTGCACTGTTGCTACCGCCTTATGTTTTTTTTTTTTGCTTTTATGATAAAATTTAAATTAAAAAATGTTGATATCTTTTTCATTTTACACGCTACAATACCAATTTCCATTTACTCATCGAATAACACACTTTTATTTTACGAGCATCCGAATTTTGTCAATAAAGTCATATGTTACATATACATACTCGTAAGTACAGTGATGGTCACCAATTTAGCACTCTATGCCGATACATAGTTTTTATTCTTAGCAAACTAAATTATAACTAACATTTTTCTTCGAAAGTTGTTTACTAAGTAGGGATTATATATCGCTATAATCGACTCTCGTTAATTCGCAATTCGAGGAACTTTTAAAATATTACGAATTAGCGAGTGTTTGAAATATTAAATGGTTCGAAATTTTTGAGAAAAAATAAATAAAACTTCGATTTATCAAGTGTTTTTATTTAACTGCTAATGTGTTACATATTTATAATGTTGCCTGATATGCTGTTTCATCAGTTTCGTTTTGTAGACAAAAACTTTGTAAGTTTTGGAATTAGGCTTTTGCTACTTTAACTGACACCTCTGCCAAAGGTTCTGACGTATCGTCTTCATCTTCATCGTTGCTCTTTTCATTCGTATCTGTCGCAGATAAAATTACGCCATCGGTTAGTGATCCTGTGAGAGCAACATCTTCATCCACTTGAACATAGTCAGGAAAACTCACATCGCGGATGTCGACTACTGGTACCATTGATGGCTCTTCACCATCCATAATTATTAGCGAATTGTTTTGATCTTCTTTTACGAATGCCGATTTTTTGAAGCAGCTGAGAATCATGAGGGATGTTACTGCTCTCCATGCCTTGTCAATCAGTAAAATAGGTGTCGGAACAGTGATATTCGTAGTTAGCTGCTTGTCGAGAGATTCCAAAACAATCTTAACAATTTCTTTGCGATACAATGCCTTTAAATTATGGATGATCCCTTGGTCCAATGGTTGTAGTTTGGAAGTTGTATTTGGCAAAAGAAGTAGGGTTCTATTTTGGACAATGTAGGAGGACTGTTGTGGACAGTGCAATTGTCTTAAAATAGTAAACATTTTCTCTTTTGTCGTCTCATGTTTCCATTAACTGTTAAAAACCAATTATTAAAAAGTTCTGTTGTGATCCAAGCTTTTTTGTTAGCACAGTAATCACAGTAAAACATCGCGGTTTCATTGCTTTTCCTATTACTAAGGGATTAAGTTTTTACGACCCATTCATGTGTACTGCAAGTAGAACCGTCAGCCTCTCTTTAGTATGTTTTTCCCCATGACACTTTTCATCTTTAAAAATAAGCGTCTTGTCCGGTAAGTATTTAAAAAATAGGCCAATTTCATCCGTATTGAAAATGTCTCGGGCATCATAGTTTTCAATCAGTGTCTTCAATTCACCATGCCAATCTGAGCAAACAGCATCATTAACAGTTTCACTTTCTCCATAAACTTTTTTAAACACGACTACATTCCTCTTTTTGAAATTTGTTCACCATGCCAATCTGAGCAAACAGCATCATTAACAGTTTCACTTTCTCCATAAACTTTTTTAAACACGACTACATTCCTCTTTTTGAAATTTGTAAGCCACCCATTACTTGCCGCAAAGTTTTGTATGTTTAGAGTAGACGCATACTCTTTTGCTTTTTTCCTTTAACAAAGTGCCGCTAATAGATAATTTTTGTCCTCTACGCTGTCTAAACCAAATGACGAGTCTTTCGCCCAGACGATTCACCTTTGGTTGTTCTTTTCCGTACTCCAGCAGTTTGAGCAGCAATAACTTTCTCCTGTTTCTTTATTATGGTTGAGAACAGTACTCTCCCTAGAGGAATCTTAAATTCTTTTGCAACATCGCTTTTCTTCTCACCTCCTTCTACTTTTTCATTTAATTTCTTCTTTTCAGCAATCGTCAAACATTTATACTTTTGAGGGCTCATATTTAATACAAATTTTTAATCTGTATACCAACGAAGCTATTCGTGCGGAAGCGTGCGTAAAAATGTGCCTATGATTTATGCGTAACAGGCAACCACGCACAGTAAAGGTATTTTCAGGGGAGTCCCAAAATTCAAAGTTTTCACTAACACACCAAGAAACTTTGCAAGTTTGATCTTTGCTCTGACGTCCAAATCCTATCGTTATGAGGAGTTTAGCACTGCCACTTCAAAGAAGTATTGGGCCCTCCTCATGACTATTTCTTTGAACGCAACTTCCTCAATAAATTTTGGTATTCGTCCTATTTTTTGAGTTTTATTTCCACCTTTTGGTAAAATGAACAATTTAAAAAAATCAAACAAGTTTATTACGAAAAAATACATATGGTACTTGTAAATAAATATACTGTAAATATGTATATATATGACCAAAAAGTAATGAGAAGTTGCCAAATTGGAAACGTGTGACACGAAATATCTTAATAAATCGAACTGGTCTTGTGTGTTTTATGCCCGTTTTTGACCTTACATCCATGCATTAAACCAAAGAAGATAGCGGAACGTCGACGCCGCAATCTTCTATTCCATCATTCTGGATCTAATAGTAAAAAAATTACTTTCAAGAGCAGTACACATTTTAAAAACATTTATAAAAGTTTTGTATTACATACTGATAACTTTATTGAGTTGAGTAAAATAGCATAAATCGAGCATTTACATGCGTTTGCATTAATAACACTATTATCTACATGTATATTTTTCTTAATTTTTCTCATAGTTTAGCTGATTAGTTATATCTACGAAATTTATTATTTTCACTCTGCATATTATTTCATGTTTTTCTTCTTCTTTTAAATAAACCTAACACAATTATATTCTTTATATTTAGCATTCTAAGTACGTATGCATGTACTAGCATTGCATTGATTAAATATGCATGTATATGTATGAATATCGTTACTCCAAGTTAGTCCGCTCGAATATTTTGTAGTACAGTTTTTCTCTCACTTCGCCAATCGTTTTTAAATTTCGTGTAATCTCAGTTGCCGATGTTTTGATGTACTCGTATGCTGTAATATAATATTGTTGAAGAGAGTGTTGTTTTTTTGTTATTGTTGAGTTCACGTTAATCCATTCGCCTAATAAGTAATTAACATTCAGGTAACTCTCAGCCGTTTTTTAGCAATATTTTGTTTCCGAGTTAGAGCTGAACAATTTTTGTTGTTTGTGGTTCTGTTATTTTAGGTTTGAAATATGATTTCAGAAAAGCTTAACAGACGATTTTATTAAAATTAAAAAAAATCACCAAATGACCAAGTCTACATGCACTAAGTCCAAAAAAGTAATGTGGAGAGAACAAAGACTTAGACTCCAATTCCATTTTATCCAAACTAGTCTTACAGTGTAGAGAGAAGCTGGAATTGCTTACGGCGTAATGAGATAGCGGATGAGCTAGCAAGAAAAGGCTCGACACTAGACTTAGCAGAGGCGGTGGCAGTCTCCACCCCACTGAACACAATAGAAGCATCCATTTCTTCACACTATCATGCTTTAGCCGAAAGACGATGGAAGCAACCAACTACATGCATTACAACAAAAAACACATGGCCGCCATACAAAATCCAAAGGACGAAGCACCTGTTAGGATGCTCTTGACCAAACATCTCACGCATCACTGCAACCCTTTCAGCTCATTGGAAAGTAGGGGAGTATGCAGCCAAACTCAACCTCCCCTTCAAACCCATCTGCAGAAGTTGTCAACCGGAAGGGGCGAAGGAAAGTCTTTTCCACTACATATGTGAATATCCGGGACTAGATAGGGCACGACTTCCCCACGGGAAGCCTTTCTTACAGCAAATTAAGTAGATCTCAGACATCGAGATAAAGGATTTGATGTTATACTTGAACCTCACTAAATGTATCTGATTTGGAAAAAAAAAACAAGACATCATCACACGAGACAGTGGTAGTAAAACGGTGCTGGTCACTAATTAGGATTTATTTCTGTGGAAATATTCAACCACTGCAACAACAACAAGAACAACAGCAACGCATTAGTACTCTTCGGTGAACATAGTTTGTTACTTTACAGGACAAAGAACAAATTTCATACAAAATTAACCAGAATAGGGATAAGTTTTTCTGTTTTAAGTTTTTTCAATGATCGTATTACCGTTAGTCGTTATAATAATTCATTATATTTTTGTTTAGTGAAGGCGTCATGCATCAAAATCCGTTAAAAACTCGACTTGATCTAAATATGAGTTAGGACCTTTCTGTATTAAAGTAACGATGCGGAGATATATAATGAATACAACACTTTTCATACTTGCATATGTACTTATATGCAGTTAGAAATATACATATGTATTAGCATTTTGTTCACATATGATACATAAATGTGTGTTAGTGCAGATAAATGGTTTTTATAAAATAGCTTATCTAAATATATACGCACATAATTACTGCACACGTGGTTCCAAATAAGTTAAAAAACTTAAATTACACTTTTACGTAAATAAATAAGCATTTAAGCATCAATAAAAAAATTCCATACAGCTAATGTAAGTATCTATGGGTATTTATAAACAAATGAACTTAAAAGCTTAAAACTAAATTAAATGAGCACCTAAAAATATTTATTCATTAAAGCTTTTCTTTACTTAATTCTCAGCAAAATATCACAAACTGTGCATTTACTAGTGTATAAATAACAGCAACAACAATAATAAGGATAATAAGGCCGATAATATTGCATTCATTCATTTATTTATGTGTGTGTATTGTGTTTTTTTGATTTTTTTTTACAAATCTTAGTGCTTTATTGAGTTGCTGATAACAGAGGCGGAAGCTGAGCCAAAAACGATTTGATACTTAAGGAATCACGGGATTTTGCATAGCCCCAGGTGCTGGAGATTTCTTGGGTTTCCTTGCTGTCTACGTTATGTGTATTCCTAGTTCAACTTCTAAGCGGTGAATTGTAAAGAATACGGTTTTTAATAATTGCCATCTGGCGACTCGGAGAGAATATGCTTGTACCCGTTGCTGCCAAGATACATATTCTCGCGTCGGAAGTGGAAGGGTATCTGTAGGAGCAAACATTTTTTAATATTATATAATATTTATTTCACTAATCAAAAAGAAAAGAGAATATCAGTAACTCAATTGTTGGAAAAAATAATATTATATTTGTTATTTCTTACTTCCAAGTACGTACATTTATACATACGCATGTAGGTGTGTGTATAGTATATTTGTATGAAATGAAAATGAAAATAAAAAAATGGTTTTAATAGCTTTTATTTCCATAAAGGTTTCTCTCGTATGCCAATGTAAGTACCTGAATACAAGATTTAGGATTACATTTTTGCAGAAACATCCTTTATGTACATATACTTCATTCACAAGTCGAAATGTCCCTTATCAAGTGTTTTGCTTAGATTTAAATATCATCAATGTTGTTTTTATACTCTTATAAAGGTTACAAGAACCACCCTTGCCCAATAGTACTCATTGATATACATATGTGTAAGATATGTATTCTAGATACCATTCCCGAAAAATCGAACTCATTACCTCAGGGAACTTACCATGAATTGGTCTTTATCCCCGGAATGCCATTGCCTTCATGGGCAGAGGTACCATATCCACTTAACACGATTAAGAGCTAATATCGAATGTGGGTAAAGCATTCAAGTGCATGACCAGTGTCTCTTCGAACTAATGGCCGGCATATAGCTTTATCGATATCCCAGTAAATGTGAAGTTTACAGAAAGTTTATAAACGACCTGCCAAAAGACGCGCCTAGATATTATTCTAAGGTAAAACATTTACTATTTTCACTGTTTTCACTATCAAAATACAGCATTTAAGAATTGTATGTGAAAAATTCATGAATGCCTAATTGTTTAGATCGTCGAGATATCGATGTTCAAGGCTGTTCAGCAACACTTTACGTTACAGCAGCATCATTTTCAAAACATTGTACAGTTTTTGGTCTGCCAGTCCGTTGTTTATTCTCGATAGAAACAGTTTCTTCAAATATTTTTACCAATCTGTGAATTGCAGAATCATTCGAACGAATATTTCCACCAAAAAATCACAAGCACTTTTTAGAATCAAACAAATCAAATAGCCCAACGTGTAAAAATTGGGCAAGGTTTTTATTCGATCGTAATATATTGGATTGGTGAATGATTCCATAGCGTTTTTAAGTTTTCTTTTATTTTATAACGATTTGTTTTTTACTTAGCAAAGGGTAAGTATTCATTCGATAGAACTCTTTATGCTCTAGAAAACTATGTTAATAGTATTTTTGAGTTACTTAATTTTTTATTAGCTATAAGGTTTAGAAATGGAATACAAAGGAGGTAAAAATCAACATTTTCGGCACCTGCTCTTCTTTGCTTTTCATCGAGGTCAAAAAGCTGCCGAAGCAGTGCGGGACATTTGCGATGTGTATGGAGAAGGTGTCATAAGCGAGTCTACAGCACGAAAATTGTTTGCAAAGTTCTATAATGGCGACTTTGGCGTTGATTACACGTCCCACAGCGGAAGGCCTTCTGAATCCATGAAGAACGTCTCAAATCACTTTTGAAGGAGAACGGTCCCAAACCATTGTTGGCTGTGAATTGGTGGAAAAAATGAACTGTGATCATAAAACGATTCTCAATCACCTTCATTCAAGGGACTTACCGAAAAATTGGGAGACTGGGTGCCTCACGAGCTCAACGAAAAAGACAAGCCCGCCATCGAGCAACACACGACCAGTGCTTTTTGTACCGAATCGTCACCGGAGATGAGAAATAGTGCCTATGCATCAATATGAAGCAAAGAAAGGAGTGAGTGGCTCCACGAAATGCGCCAAAGCCGAGAGTGAAGCCGGTACTTCATCCAAAGAGGATCATGATATGTATGGCGCACTGGGAAATGTTGGAAAAGAATCCCATTGTCAACAAAGAGCTCTACATTGCCCAGCTACACCACGTGAATGATGCTATTTGACTGAAAAGACCTGATCCACATGGTCAAACTATACTCTTTTACGACAACCCCGGGCCCCATGTTGCACAAGTCGTCAAAGCCGCACTCCAAGAGCTCGCATGGGAGGTCCTTCAGCATCCGCCGTATTCTCCGGACCTTGCACTCGACCAATTACCATATTTTCTACCCCCTGTCAAACCATATGAAGGTACATGAAAGATGATAACAAAAAGGTCCTTAAAAACTGGCTCAACAACTTCTTTGACACCAGACCAGGCGACTTTGGTCGAGAGGGGGGAAGAGGTTGTAAACAGCAAAGATGAACATATTATATAATTAACTGATTAACTTATTGATATAATTATTGTTTTTTGTTTAAATAAAAGTCTTCGCTAAAAAGGCTATGAACTTATTCAACAACATAATACTCGTAGTTTTATAAATGTCAAATCTAAATGAGGTGGTGATCAAAGCGTGTACCAAGTTTCAGTGAGTTTTATTAAGTCGAATACAGGCTCATTTATATGGGAGGTGGGCATGGTTATTGATAGGATTTAAAGGATTTTTTTAATCTTAGCAATTTGTCGGAGATTGCAGCTCATCCATTCTCAATACAGTCGACTCAAAATTGTACCCTATAAATTTGGCGAAAGCTGGAAATAATACTCTGTTCTGTCCTCATCCTGCAAGCAATATATACTGTACACAATGGGATCGGCGAGCATCCGATATCTGACTGTTATCGCTGTGCTTGACCCTAAAACTTACTTCAGTCCAATTGGACGCTCCAAAGAACTGCAGTTCGCCAATTCATCAGCTAATTTGTTGCTTTGAAAGCCAGAGTGGCTCGCTAAAAAGGCTATGAACTTATTCAACAACATAATACTCGTAGTTTTATAAATGTCAAATCTAAATGAGGTGGTGATCAAAGCGTGTACCAAGTTTCAGTGAGTTTTATTAAGTCGAATACAGGCTCATTTATATGGGAGGTGGGCATGGTTATTGATAGGATTTAAAGGATTTTTTTAATCTTAGCAATTTGTCGGAGATTGCAGCTCATCCATTCTCAATACAGTCGACTCAAAATTGTACCCTATAAATTTGGCGAAAGCTGGAAATAATACTCTGTTCTGTCCTCATCCTGCAAGCAATATATACTGTACACAATGGGATCGGCGAGCATCCGATATCTGACTGTTATCGCTGTGCTTGACCCTAAAACTTACTTCAGTCCAATTGGACGCTCCAAAGAACTGCAGTTCGCCAATTCATCAGCTAATTTGTTGCTTTGAAAGCCAGAGTGGTCCGGCAACCACATACTATAAGTTCAAGCCCATTCTTATTCGAACACTGCCCATTGGGTATTCGTGCGGCCAGGCTCAGTATAACTTCGAACTCCTGCAGGATAGAGCCATCAGGCTTGAATATTTGCCACCTGCGAAACTTGAATATCAGAACGTAACTGTTTTCCAACCAGTCTCTGCCTTAACACGTTTTTCACCTTATTTACTTGTCTCTAGCCCTTTGCTTCAGCTGTATTGTGCTCTTAATGGGTGGTTTATTTATTCAACTGTCTGCTATCTAATTGAATCTATCGTAATTTAACCTAATCGCACTTGCTTGCACGGTGCTTGCTTTAAAAGTCACACATCCACCGTGGATTCTCTTACTTAGGAGCCATCGAGATTCTTTAGCCGCCTATACTCTTTGAATAGTGCTTCAATGAGATTTTGATGGTGAGGCGGAGAGTGTTGTGAAAAGTGAACGTTTCTTCACATACTTCCCTATACATTTTAAACTATTGATATTTTAGATTATCGAAAGCTACACTATATATCTCAAATCTATGTGTGTAGTTCTGATGAAATTAAAAATAGTAACATATAAACCTCATCTAACGTCATAATTTCTTACTTCTAAACTAGTATAACTTACCGATCCAGGTGGCGGACAAGGTATTGCCACCGTAGCGATCTCTCGCAGCTTGTTCATGGTCCGTAGCCTTTGGTAGAAGGAGTGTATAATATACCACATCAAACAATCGAAAAGCAGCACAGTGAAGCATATCATAACTGAATTGTAATAAAAAATATTATACGATGAATTAATGGCACACTCAATTGAAAACAACTACTCAGACTCACAGTAGTACACTTTGCCTCCAATAATCTCCACAAATTTTTCATTCTGCAGCCAAAACACTAATACCGCCGCTGATACAATGAATATAAATTCAACAACCAACCATGGAAGAACAAATTCTGAGCGATTTTTAAAAATGCCCGCAAACAGAGCGATTGTACTCAGCAAATATACTGAAGCTACTGCCGTCAAAATGTAGAGTAACATCTCGGTAACGGAAACCAGCTGAGAGGCGGTGCGCAGGCGCAATTGATTACGAAATGGTGACATATCATAAAAGCCATTATCCTTCTGATCCTCAATGTCCATGGCAAGCATTGTTTTCATTTGTTCGGCATGTGCCAGGCCCAAAAGCACCAGGAATAGTAGTAAATGGGCGACAAGCTGTAAATTTCAATGGGAAATGCAGTATAAGAATTTAGTGGTTATGCTATGTATATGGACATACATATGTACATATTTATATATGTGTGTATTATGTGAGACTTATATGAGACTGTATAACAACCTTCCACACTCATATAGAACATAAATTAGTACATGACAATTTTATGCTACTTTTTCGTGTGGAATAAGCGGATAGTATCCATATTCTTTTATGTACGAGTTGTAAAAGAACCTTCCAGCTCGGTTAACTCAACTTTGGTAGTACTGATTTAGGTATAGTAAATGGTCATAACTTTAAAAGATTAAAAAAAAAACAGAGAGTAAAACCAAAGGACGATTGAACGAACATTTTCCCCAAGTTCTGTCATGATCACTCAAACTAGTGCTATAATTGATTTTGGCGGTACCCCACGCCAAGTCGAGTACGAGTTGGATTCTTTTGGGTTAATATACACGAGCTGTATCATTGCTTTGCAACAACTTTTATTCGAGCCGCATCTGTTTTGATTATAGCAATAGTACAAAACCAAACTTTGCAAATTTTTTTCACATATTTTGTTCTTGTTATTTGGTGGTTTGTCTGTCAACTACATCTGTTACTATAGTTGTAATCATGCCATTGGATTATAAAAGAATTTTGTTATCCTCGTACCACAGGTAGATCAGTTCTTGCGAAAAATTACAAAACTAAAGGAATAAGCCATCCAGTGCTGTTGATGTAGTAGGAGAGAAAAGGGATTTAGGCTGGAGAGCTGTCTCAGGCTAACGCCAAAAGGCATACTAAGGAACGTAAGCGCCTTTCCGCCAGACCCGCACATTTGCAATACCTTTCTCTGCAGGATCCCTACAGCTTCTGCATTGGGGGTTGTATAGAAATCCAAGCTTCTCCGCATGAATTCCGATCCGCATGAAATGTGAACACCGCTTTTTAAAAAAAGAACTACCACTAGAAGAGTTGCTAATTATTAGATAGATTAATAGGAAAACCTATCAACCTCTTTATCAACTATCAATGAATGAAAGATACGTATTTTATTGAGTTCCTGAAAAAATTAACATTGCACTGGAATATTGCTCATGTGGCCGCCAAGCTCGGAGTCCTACATAACGATTTCTGTAAGAACTGTAGAGATGAGGAAGATGTAGATCTGTGCGAATGCCTTGCACTTTCTGGCTAACCACTTCTTCGAGTAACATGAAATCTCAGGTTCAGCCTGTCAAAAGATCGATATGGTTTAAGTACATGTAGGGATGGGATTGGGAAACTTTATCCTGGACACTACAAAGGGCCTTTGCAGCCATCGAGTAAACTCTTTTTAAGAGCAGTCCGGTTAACTTTAGCCTAACATAAACTTCGGCTAAAACTACAGTTATAACGAAAACTGGTGTGCGGCCTAGCGAAAGCAAAGACTTGTTTTATTTTTAACCTATTGAACCTATTCTGCTGAAAGAGATGTAGTATATACATATACACATACAGTGGTCACACAATTTATTCGTACACCCTGCGTAGTCCGTAAAAAACTTTAGTTTTGCGCAAAATATTTGCTTTGACAATATATTATATTTTTTTTTGGGTCAGTTTAAGAATGTTACATTCCTGATGAATTGCCGCAAACAAAAATCCAGTTATTTCAACTAACACTGAGGGATTCCAAGGAAAGCAAACAGACGTAGCAAAATGTTTCAGTTCATGATATTGTTGCTACAAAAGTAACAATAAATATCGTTTGTGGTTTTACTAATATTGCTGAAAACTAAATAATATAGGTTTTTTTTAGTTTTTCTCACTGATTCAGTTTCAGTTGCGCGTAATATCTCGATTGAAAGTGGCAAAATGGGACGAAGTGCGGATTTAGCATTAGAAATGGGAAAAATTGTTATTAAATTGTACATGGAAAACAAGTCTCTGCGCGAAATACCCTCGATACTATATCAAAATATTCTAGAGTTCCGTAATTGTCTGCAAAACGCTGGTTATCATAGCAGAGTGGCACGCCGCAAACCCTACATTTTAGATATTAACAGAAAGAAGAGATTGGAGTTCGCCAAATGCTATATAAATGAGGCAGATTCTTTTTTGGGAAAACGTCATATTCAGTGATGAGTCGAAATATAATGTTTCCGGATCAGATGGGCCTCCAAAAGTTTGGCGAAAAGAAAGTACAGAACATAATGAAAAAAATCGTATTCCTATCGGTTTTTATTGATGATAAAAGGGACAAACATATGCATTTAAACATTCTGAAGAATAATTTGCATGATAGTGCCGTTTAACTTGCGATTGAATGCAAGAGGGTTCCTATTCCAACAAGACAATGACCCAAAATACTCATCTTATCTCGTGTAGGAGTGGCTTATTTACCACTATAGGCAGCTTAAATATTCACCTCAATCACCGGATCTGAACCGAATTGAGCATGTCTAGGAGCTCTTAGAAAGGAGAATCAGAAAGCACAAAATAACATCAAAGGCGTCATTAAAGACAGCTTTAAGTGTTGAGTGGGAGAAAATTGCAGCTAATGCAATAACAAGTAAGCAACGACGTTTGGAAGCAGTTATTAAAACTTAAGACAGCCCAACAAAGTATTAAATACCCGTTTTTTTTAATAAAATATTCTTTATATGGCTATCTACGAATAATATTTTGTGCCTTATTTCTTGATTGCCTTAAGTTCTCTAATTTCAGAAATGAAATTGAAAGCATTGTTCCTTAAATATTGAATAAATATGTTATTCTTTACGAATATATCAAAATTTTGTTCGTTTGTATAAATCCTGCTAAATATCAGGTGTATCTGTTTATAAACTGTGAGCCTACGAATAAATTGTGTGACCACTGTATGTGTTTTTAAAAGTAATATGCATTTAGAAACACATTGGAAACACAAAGTAGATTAACAACATATTTTAGGTCTTATAAACAAACTGTATGTGGACGAAGTGAAATTTTTCCTAAACTAAATCCAATAACGTTTAAAACCTAGTAATGCAATTATTTAATTATCGTAATTATATCATTATTACAATAGATTTTGTGCACTGTAAAATGCTCATTCACCCGTTATGTCGTTTCACGTTTACGAATACATGGAAAGCGCCAACACATACTCGTACGAATATGTTTTTACTATACTTTTATTTGAACAAACTTGCGCTAGCTGCTGATTCATTTGTAATTAGTACCATTTGACTGAGTCAACTTGAGTCAAAGTATGGTGGGTGGTTAATGCGACCGCATACTTCCTATCAAATTACATGGGAGTGGCTCAAAGAAGCATAGTCGCTAAGAATAAGTTAGTAACTGAAAATATTGCATGCCAGATTTTTTTTAAAGGACTTCAAAGTTTCTGCTAGGAAAACTCTTATACAACTCTGAAGGTATCAAAAAGAAGAAGAATAAGAAAGAAATATATAAACTGTTTCTAATTGCAATTATATTTTTAAATCATATGAAACATTTTATTTGAAATTTATATGCTTAATTTTTATCATTTAATATCCTTGTTGATTTTAAGGAAAGAATTTAGCAGAAGAATGCAAGAACAGACAAAAAGAAAATTTACATACGTCTACTTTCATATGCATACGAGTACAAATTTTGTCTTGTGCCGTAGAGAAAAATGCATTTTAGCTCCATTTACGAGTAATATAGTAAATATGTATTGTATATTCGTATTGAAATTTAAAAAAAGAAATAAAAGAACCACATTTAGACATTTTAATAATAATGCAATTTTTTAAATATCTTTTTGTGTTTTAATAAATCTAGAAAAAGATTTATTGGATAAAGGAAAGGGAGAAAAATTAAAAAATCGTTCTTCACTTATTTTAAAAACTCCAATTATAAGAAAAAAAATATAGTTTTGATTTCCTTCATATATTGCTTTTATTTTCATATTCCATGCTTTTATAAATTTATAATAATTTTTCGAATCCTTGGTACTTATTTGAAGCCTTTAAAAAAATGCAGTTGTTGCGAATTTAAAAATTCTGACTTACTACCATTGAGCTTTAGTATCGCCTATACTTGTATATGCAAGTATATCGATTTTCTCAGGGTGACAAAATAAGTTGAAGTTTTCCGCACAATATTATGCGCGAAATGAAATCGAATTTGAGACTTTAATTGACTCCTAATTACTTTATTAAATACTCACCAGTTGGTAAATGCCAATGAGTATGGCTGACAAACGAAGATTCTTTGGTGACACTGGTGCCATCATTAGGTCAACAAAGGACCGCCAATGCGCAGCGGGTGTCTTCTGAGCCAGCAACATCTCAATTAATTTTGCTAAAACTGTTGAAACTTATCACCAATCAATTTACAATAGATTAAATTACACATTTTTTGCATACCTTTTAAAAATGCAAACTTGATTATTCAATTGCAATCGATTTTTTCACTATTATTTGTTACTGTTGTCGAAATTCTGTCAACTACCACTAAAGCGGTGCACATTGCCGTTTTAACTGATGTTGCACTGGCGTAATTGTATTCCGCACAAGTTCCGTTTACTCACACTGCTGATATTTAATCGATATATTTGCTTTATGCGGACTGGCTAGATCGTCATTGCTATCAATGACTGGCTTGATATTGCTTTGACCGACAAGTCCGGTGGCCGCCTTAATGTTAGCGTTGCACTTAATTAATTGCTGTCGTTGCAAGGCTGTTACCAGCCACTTTCTATGATTTTAAGTATTTCTTTTGTTTGGCGTCTTTTGGCTTAGTGTATTTTTTTGTTGGAGACCGCTTGCATTCTCGTCACAAAGTGTATTGTGCTGTGACTTAACACGGTTTTGTACAGCAAGTATGTGTGAACGACAAGTGCATGGACACTTTGGCTAGTAAGTGATTTTGTCAACATTTATTGGTGTACTGCTTTCTCTTCTACATTTCCTTCTTTTTATTTGCCATATCGACAACTTTTGCTTTCGTTGCTTGACTGTAGCTTTTCTGAATGAATCCAATTTTCCTGCCCTACCCTCTGCCTCTGCTTCAGTCGTGCAATTGCACGAAGTCTGAAGCAGCGTGTCGTATGCGTAATTATTTTTCCTCATTACTTCGCTACAATACCACCACTGACAATCTTCACTCTACCTGACGTTCGTAGCCTCATGTTTATGTTATGAAATACTTTGTTGTTGAAGACATGCGCGTTAAGTATTACTCAGCAAAGCTTTTCACCGTGCTTTCACTTATACGTGGACAATATTATACTATTCTCGGCTTGTTTGTTTATATTTATTTCCCTTGTTGTGATTTTTATCTCTGTTTATTGCATTCTTCATCAGTTATGTTTTGTGTAAATACTCTCTCTGCGCGGTAAAATGAGAAGGCAAAACGTGTCGTTGGAGAAGACAAAGTGTACGAGTATATGAAACTGTGCGAAAAAGCAAGGATGAAGAGAAATGGATAAGTCAAGTATAGATAAAACCTAAAAATAATACCCGTAATGAAAGTATATGATTTATGCATCAAATCACTAAAATGTGAAAAAGTGCATAGGAAATTTATTTCCAAAATTGAACAAAATTATAATTGAACTAAACTTAAAACTAATATTTTCTAGTAAGACTATTTGGCTTTATAACTTCCTCTGATCTTAAGGATATTGTTTCAATTAAGAACAAACACACTTTAAACGGAATGTATTTCCTAACATTTTGGATCTTTTTATTTTTTGTTTTAATTCTTGTGCTCTGTGGACCAGAGGATTTATAAAAGCTTAGTGAGATTGACTAGAGCAGGGATCGCCAACCCCTGCGCCACTTCGTTGTGTAGCTGCGGCTCTTTAGTTCTATACACACATTTTTTTTTATAAAAAAAAGCAATTAAAAATCGTTCTGAATCGATTAACGAGGTTTATTCTATTTCTCAGCCACCGATTCTATCTCTCGGCCTTTTTATTTACTTTTTACTTTATTTTATTTTATGGTGGTTATCACAGCGAAATTAAATGAACTGAATCTAAAACTGCAAGCAAAGGGAAACCTAGCCTATGTTTTGTAGAAGAATTAGTTTGCTTCGAAGAAAAATGTATTCATTTTGTAGAAATATTCAGAGACCTCGGAGTGTATTTTCGTCATGGAAAAGCTCCTCATAAAAAACCATTTGCCGTTCGGAGCCGTCTTAAAACTGTAGGTCCCTCCATTTGTGGAACAACATCAAGACGCACACCCCAAATAGGAGGAGGAGTTCGGCCAAACACCTCAGAGTGGTAAATTACTTCATTTTCAATTTCTAAAGCAATATCGCTATAAAACCAGTGCAACTGTTGACTTGGATTACTTGAGTGGTGACAGATTTGAGCAACTTAAAACCTAAAAAGACACTCTAGCATTCATAGTGTATCCCTTCAATATTCTAAATCCAGAGAGGCTGCAGATGAACAAAACTGATACTATCTGTCATGCCCGACCAACTGTCGCAGATCATCCTGTCATTAGGCAGAAGGGACTGTAGGCATCTGATTGGACTGCCATGGGTAGCACATGGAAAAGGTAGGCATCTCAGTCAGTGCGCTCTGCCCAGCATGTGGAGAGGAGGATGAGACGGCGACCACTTTCTATGCATCTGCCCGCCTTCGCTTGAGATCTCTGACACTGAAGAGTTAAGGAATGCTCCTTGGATCTACTCAAATTTCGTTAGAGGTCGGGTAGATTTAAAGAATATTAAAAATAGAACCTGAACTTAATATTGTCTGAGTGCTGTACTCGACAAAAAAAATCCCCTCAACACAAATAAGGACGAGATCCACGTTGAAATCCGGTTGGAATTGATACTGGATCTCTAGAAGTGCAATTGATCGTGGAGTGGAAAATTTACAGAGTTGAAAAGTAAGTTGGAAGAGTTCGAGGTCTAGAAACGTATGTACGTAACGCAACAAAAGTGGACAACTTTGAAAGAAATGCCGCGAGTTGATATTCGTACGAGAAAACGTTTTCTTGCATGAATACCTACAAACAACAAAGCAAAGTAAGAGGCCAACTATCAAATGTAAATTTAGAGGCGAGTTTGAAATTTAAAATGACAAGCCAAATGAGACAAATTTATCCAAACTTTCTAAAACCATGCGAAGCCAACACTCCCATTGAACTTGTTGGATCAATTGGTTGTTATTGAAGTGCAAGTTGGCGTTGTAAGTAAAGCTTTAATACTTTTAATTTTTAACTTAAATATAAAATTTTCTGCGAAAAACACTACTTATGAATGAATTGCTGTTTTTCTTATGAATATGTAACTAGTTTTTTTTTAACAAAAAAACTTTATTTTTGGAAGTAGGTACTATTTATTGTTGGCAAGAAAAAATGTTATGGGTCTCTAAAAACTTTGAAATTTGGTAAATTGTAATTTTTGACACTTCCAAATCAAAAGATTCCCGACCCCTGGACTAGGGGGTGACCAAACTAAAACCTCAATATGTTTTTTAATGTTTTAGTGCATTAAATTTTTGGAGATTTTTGCGACCTACACTTACGCTTCGTTTAAATAGAGGCAGCAGAAAAATCGAATTGGTTTTCCGCTAGATTGAATGACATTTTGGCATTGAAATATTTTTAATTGCTCACGTTCCTCCTACTCCTCTCTTGGAATACTTAATAAAAAAAAACGATAATTAGAATTTCCAACCATGGTGGCCACCTCACGTTACTGGTCAGACCGGAATTATTTTCTCGACTTGAAATCCAGAATATTTTTTTTTCACCTTGTTCACTTCTCTCGGGAGCATAGGGCCTCGTCAAGACTCTTCCATCGTACACGGTTCTGTCTCATGAGATGTCGGCATCTGCTAGTGCGCGCAGCATCGACCTTCTCCAAGTATGTTTTGGTCGATCGCAAACTCTACTCCCTTGCGGGTTCCAGTCCAGTGCCATTCTCGTGATACTATCTGGTGGTTTTCTCAATGTGTGACATATCCATCGCCACTTTCTGCGTTTGATTTGTTTAAATAGGTTCCTCGTTCGTTAATCTCCACAGTGCGTCGTTTCTGATGGTGTTTGGCCAGAATATTCTACAAAATGATGCGGAGGCATTTGTTGATGGAGAATTGTAGCTTCTGTGTGATGGTGTTAGAGACCAGCTATGTTTCGCTTCCGTATCGATCTTCTTCAAGTGTTTTTTTTCGACTGCGACCTCTACTTCCTTGGGGGTTCCAGTCCAGTGCCTTTCCCGTGATGCTATCTGGTGGTTTTCTCAATGTGTGTCCTATCCATCGCCACTTTCAGCGTTTGATTTCTCTAAGGATAGGTTCCTCGTTCGTTAATCTCCACCGTGCGTCGTTACTGATGGTGTTTGGCCAGAATATTCTGCAAATGATGCGGAGGCATTTGTTGATGGAGAATTGTAGCTTCTGTGGGATGGTGTTAGAGACCAGCCATGTTTCGCTTCCGTACAACAATACGGACCTCACAGCCGAGGTAGCAGAAGTTTTCAACGAATTCCACCGGACATCCGTCAACCAATATCTGCCTTGCGTTATTGTGGTTAACTCTCATGGCCCTGGTCTTGGCGATGTTGACCTCCAGTCCGACAGAGCGTGTCAGCACGACTAGTTTGTCCGCCTTTGCTTGCATGTCAAAGAGTTTTTGAGAGAGGAGGCAGATGTCATCGGGAAAGTCCAGGTCCTCAAGATGTCTGATGAAACTCCATACGATGCCTTTTTTGTGCAGGGTCAGTTGGCTCATAACGTCATCAAGGACGATGGAGAAGAGAAGAGGCGACAGAGGACAACCTTGTCTTACGCCTGCGTTGATAGTGAATGGATCGCTGATATCGCCTTTGTGAAGCACTGCCTTTGATGAGGCGGGTTATCTTGGCAGAAACTCCCTTTCTACTCAGTGGCAGCCATATTGGGTCTCGTTTGATAGTGTCGAACGCCTTCTTCTTCTTAGAGCGGGGAGCGCCACTCAACTGATTCTTCTACTATAATCCGAAGTGTGTTGGCTTGGTCCACACAGCTTCGGCGAGGGCGAAAACCAGCTTGCTCGTCTCTTAAGGAGCGTTCGATATCTTTGAGCCTGTTTTGTATGTGTTAAGTTGGGTTTTTCCTCGCCAGTTGCCGTAGTCACGCAGGTCGCCTTTCTTGGACAGCTTCACTATGATGCCTCGTAGGTCCAGGCGGCGGTGATGTGGGGATGAAGAATTTCCGCTGATATTTGAGGGTCGACAGTCATTAGTTCAGGTTGTATGCCATCTTCGCCTGCCGCTTTGTTGAGCTTCAGCTTCTTAATTGCATCCTTAATCTCCGCTAGGCTGGGACAGGATGTTGTCATTTTATTGCTGAAAAAAAAAACTCCCATTGAGAAGTTTCGAATCCAAACCTGTTCTTGGCGTAGACAACCCATATTGAGGATATTTTCTTCGAATAATGACCACTTAGTAAGCCTAATTCCGCTTACCACCTGTTTATTATCCAACGTAGAATCTCTCTTGCCAACAAGTGCTTCTTTAGACTAAGTAGGCAATTGAGTTGTAAGTCCTCTTTCGACGAACAAAACTAATACTCTACAAGGTTTTCATCATGCCCGTCCTAACGTATGGCGCAGAAGCGAGGACGATGACAACATCCGATGAAGCGACGCTTGGTGTGTTTGAGAGAAAGATTCTGCGTAAGATTTTTGGACCTTTGCACGTTGGCAACGGCGAATATCGCAGGCGATGGAACGATGAGCTGTACGAGCTTTATGACGACATAGACATAGCACAGCCCATAAAGATCCAGCTGCTACGCTAGCTGGGTCATGTCGTCCGAATGGTATTCCGAAGTATTCGATGCGTACCAGCTGGTGGTAGCAGATCAAGAGGAAAGCCTCCTCTGCGTTGGAAAGATCAGGTGGAGAAGGACTTGGCTTCGCTTGGTGTGTCCAATTGGCGCCGGTTAGCACGAGAAATTCGGCCAAAATCGCGTAAGTGGTTATCGCGCCAATTAAGAAGAAGAAGAGGTAGCGTTTTAGTTTTAGCAGGACAATCACCATAATCTCATCTTGGAAACTGCGTTAAAAGTTATTCGCTTACCATACGTACAGATTGTTAAGATACCTACCACCGAACAAATTAAATGAAAGGAATGATCAAATGATGATAAAGATTGTGATCATTTGAAATTTATCGTTGACAAAATCTGCTCAGCAAGTGGGGTCCCTATCTTCTCTTCTGGTTTCTAGTTTAAGAAGGCGGCCGCCGTAGCCGAATGGGTTGGTGCGTGATTACCATTCGGAATTCACAGAGAGGTCGTTGGTTCGAATCTCGGTGAAAGCAAAATTAATAAAAACATTTTTCTAATAGCAGTCGCCCCTCGGCAGGCAATGGCAAACTTCCGAGTGTATTTCTGCCATGAAAAAGCTCCTCATAAAAATATCTGCCGTTCGGAGTCGGCTTGAAACTGTAGGTCCCTCCATTTGTGGAACAACATCAAGACGCACACCACAAATAGGAGGAGGAGCTCGGCCAAACACCTAGCAGAAGTGTACGCGCCAATTATTCATTCATTCAAGATTTAAGAGAGGATGGAGGAGTGCTTATATTATATTTTCGGTAGAATTTTCTAATTATAGGTAAGTTGCCTTCATTACTACTTCATTTGACGCGCTGTAACCAGATTTGCCTTTGTGTCCGGTGACCTTTACTAACTTAATTGCACACTTTGCAACCTGCTCGTTTATAGATCCATATTTATTTGGTCATCTTGAAAAGGTGCTATGACACTGAATTCAAAGATGATATTGTGGCCCAATGCTCCAACTTGGAACACTAAGAAATTATGTTGTTGATGACGACATTGCATTGCAAAGATTTTAGCGCAGTTTGGCTGTCAGAGTAAGTGACATAAGCGTATACTCGTGTAGATACAATTGGCATTTAAGCCCTTTGTTGTTAAACCCTTAAACGCTCCTCCTTCTATTTGTTGTACGCGTATTGATTTTTTTCCTCGAACAGAGGGGCCTACAGTTTTATGCCGACACAAAACGACAGATGGCTTTTATGAGGAGTTATTTCAATGCAGAAATACTCACGGATGCTTGCAAAAACCTGCCGAGGGCATCCGTTATAACGAAAAACTGTTTTTCTATCTATGGGCTTTCGTGCCAGCGGTTTCGAACGGTAGTTACGCCCCAACCCATTTGGCTTCAGTGACCGCTAAGAGTAAGTCTCAGACTCTACGGAGCCGATTAGTCACCTCTTTTTTCTCTGTTGATTTAGCCTGAAAGACGCTGAAGTGGGCAGAAAGCCGTAGGTTTGGTAAGAGTTCCACTAAGTAAATACTGCTGCCAACGATGTTGTTCAGCATTGAGATCTCGGTGAAGATGGCATCGTACCCTGGATATATAAGTAGATCTACAAAGTTGTAGTATTTGAGTTATAAGAACCAGCCAAAAATAAATGAAAAGGTTCACAAAACATTTTCTGTTGGTTAGGACCCATATAAATGACTGCCTTTTTATAATATTATAATGTTTGTTTTTTATTCAACACTCACAAACATTTTATCGGTGCATCTCCTCCGAATTATGAAATCAATTGCACTCTTTGATCTTAGCAGTCCTTGTGACTTATATAAGTATATATGTATGCATGTAAGTATATCCTCAAATATTTCTTTTTGATTGATCAACCAATAAATGCACTACAACAAGATAATCTCAGAAACAAGCAATTAAAAAAAGAGTAAAAAAAACAAAAATCAAACTAACATCGATTGAAGTATGCAGATAATTCTTTTTAAATTAAAAACTCAACCAAACAAATTAAACAAACATCGTCAAGGCAAAAACAAGTCGTTTATTTACAGCTTCGATTATCGCAATGCAACATTGAAATATTTGCAGGCTTATTTCGTAGTTCCTCCTCGCTATGAACAACCAATATTATTGCGTCTTCTTGTTACCTGCAAGTGTAATAATTTTGTAATAACTTGTAAAATACCAAATGGAAAGCTATACCTACCTATATGCACATCAAAGCAAAAAAAAAAAAAAAATTCCCAAAGCAATAGCTTGACTGCTGGGGCTGAAACTTTACTCCCATCTCTGTGTAGCGAAGTTGTGAAGTCAACTGCAACCGAATTCCGGATGAATAATGTCAGTGTGTATTGATGCCTCGGAGGTGTGCATTGATATGTCATTTCGGTAAAATGATGCTTGTTAGCGCTGGATAGCTGGTCGGGTTGCATGCATAGTGATGCTTGAATTGTTAAAAAACAGGTTAATGGTAATCGGTACAAGAGTATGTGGGTGTGAGTTAAACGGAATTAGGGAATAAATACAATATAATGCCAGGGTGAACAGAAAGAGTACATCATTTATATTGACAAGTTTTGAGTAATTATTACAATTTTTTCAATATTAATTTTTTTTTATAGAACTATACTTTATACTGCAACAAAAACTATGTAAAGAAAAGTTTCAAACTTTGTACAAAATGTATAATGTATAAAATTCAGCGAATTTTGACGCTGACTGTACGAGGTGTGTTCAAAAGGTATCTCGAGTTTTGAATTTTCGCAAGTTACGTATATTCCAACTTCGATTTTTTTGTGGCGATATGTTGGTACTCATGTCTCTCAGTCGAGCCGACGAGTTCGGCCATTTTGAACGTTTAGTTAATTGTTGACAGCTGCTTTGCTTGCACGTGTTTCGGCTCGACTTCGATTATTATCTTTTCAAAAAGATGGATCAAAGAACCTGTATCAAATTTTGTGTGAAAAACGAAATTAAGTGCGCGGATGCATTCTGAATGTTGACTGTGCCATACGGAGAACCTACTTTGGACTAAAGCAACGTTTATCGGTGGTACAAAATGTTCTCAGAAGGCCGAGAAGATGTGAACGACGAAAAGCGTGCCGGACGCCCGTGCACTTCAACAACAGACGAAAAAATTGATGAAGTGAAGAAAATGGTATTAGCCAATCGTCGAATCACCGTTAGAGAAGTTGCTGAGGACCTAGACATATCGATTGGCTCGTGCCAGTCGATTTTTTTTCAATGATTTGGGCATGAGACGAGTCGCCGAAAATTCGTACCAAAACTGCTCAATTTCGAGAAAAAGCAGCATCGCATGAACATTGCTAATGAGATGTTGGACTCTGTCCGCGACGACCCAAATTTGCTACAGAGGGTCATAACTGGTGACGAATCGTTGGTTGATGGTTATGACGTGGAAACCAAAGCTCAACCATCTCAATGGAAGCTGCCACACGCGCCAAGTTCGGTCGAATATAAAAGTTTTGCTTACCGTTTTCTTCGATTGCAGGGGCGTTGTGCATCATAAGTTCTTGCCACAGGGTAAAACGGTCAATAAGGAATATTACCTGCAAAATATGCGCAATTTGCGCTAAGCAATCCGCCAGAAACGTCCGGATTTGTGGAAGAACAAAAATTGGCTCTTGCATCACGATAACGCCCCAGCTCACACATCGTTGCTAATGATGCCACAGCCACCGTATTCCCCAGATCTGGCTCCCTGTGACTTTTTCTTGTTCCCGAAACTGAAGAGACCCATGAAAGGACGACGCTACGCTACGATTGACGAGATAAAGACGGCATCGAAGGAGTAGCTGAACAGGATAAAAAAATGATTTTTTGAAGTGCTTCGAAGATTGGAAAAAACGTTGAAACAAGAGCATAATATCTCATGTGGATTACTTTGAAGAGAACAAAATAGATATTAATGAATAAATAAATAATTTTTGAAAAAACACACAATTCGCGAAACTTTTTGAACACATCTCGTATATGTATTGCTGGGCGATTGCATAATTAATGTATAAGCAAGCGAATATTACGTCAAAATTAAACTAATAAGCTCAAAAATTTTACAAAGTTTTAAATAAAATATAAAAACATGTATTAAAGAGTACAACAAACACTAAAAGTTTTTACACAAGCTAAAACACTAAAATGATAATGGAGTCCAGACAAGATGATAACAGTAATAAAAAAAACTACAATACATATAGTAAATATTTGTTTTTGTGCAATTTGGTGGTTTAAATGTACAAATTTCAATCAGATTGTAAGAAAGTAATTAAAAAACAACAACGAAAAAAGACACTTTGTCATTCAAATAACCAAATCGCAAAAAAAAAAATCAAAGCAGCTAATAACTTCACCTTACAGCCATTCCATATCAAACGTAACAAACTTCTGCAATATGGACTTCCATCTGGCTGAAAGTTTTTTTGCACTTGTGCTTAATTCATACTTAAACTGACGGCATGTTCCTTGTTTTACATTTTTTTTATATAATTTAAAAAATCATTAACAAGAGGGCCCAAAACTTTATAAGCCAAATTTTTCTGATCCGATTTACATATGTACATGGGGTATCGTTGGAAAGGTTACACTGTTGACAGAAATTTGATTATCTTCATAATTTTTCCCACAAAATACACTTATATATATTAAGGCTCTCCATTTCAATTTAAAATTTCTTTCCATACTCCCAAAATTCTTTCGACTGAACTATTATCTGTAAGAATATTGAGAAAATATCTTTTACATACAATAATTTCACAGATGAAGTATTAAAGGTTTGCATGAAATCACCAGGTTTTGGTAGATGTAAGAAGGAATTACTGCTTGTATGAATTCACTTTGATAGTGACGCAATTCCATTTTAAGCCCCGCCGTTCGCGTTACATTCATTTATGTACAGAGTGGTCCAAATTTTTTTAAATGGACCTTTGAGGGTATTTTGCTTATTGCAATTAAGAAATCATCAATTAAATTTTAACCAAGCTCTGATAGTTAACACTGACTGATTGATAAAGTTTCGAATTTTAGATTTTTCAAGTATTTCCTCGGCCAAAATCGCGTAAGCGGCTGTCGCGCCAATCAAGAAGAAAAATTTATCATTAAAAAAAACAATTTTGTTTGGAAAATTATTTTAAAAACTAGAACGTCTGTTTAGTTATACAAAACGAATAAGAATAATGCAATTGATTAGATTCAACAGGTAATTGATATAACGGTTTATATATTTATTAAACGGAAAGTTTAGTAATAGTGTTATCTCGAGAAACGGTATTGACAAAGTCGTTGGTTTCCGCTAACAATCCAATAAAACAGCACAGTAGCAATTAAATTTAGATGCTATGCGCTGTATTTCCAGGTTCCCAGTGATAAGAAGTAACTGTTGGTTTTTCACTAGCGTCAGACTGCAAAGCAGGAAATGGTTGGGGATGCAATTATAGTGATAGCTATAATTCGAATTCTGGATAGGCGATTAAAAAATCTGTAACTAAAAAAATAAATCTATAAAAATGCATTGTCGATTACAAAGAAGATGGGATAATTGCTTGATAATGGGCCATACGCATAACATGGGCATTAAAAACAAAATGGCGTGCATTCGTTATATGGAGAAATTGCGCAACAATGTCAGGGGGTAAAGTATAAAAAAACAACGAGAATTTCGAGCCGCTTCAAATATGCACTTAAGTATACTAAAACTTAATGGGCTATAAAACTGCGTACACATTTTTTTTAAATTCCGGTTAAGAAGTTTGAAATTTTGATATAAATTTCTCGAACTTTTATTAATTGTATGCAAAGTTCGAAACTTAGATTACAGACAAAAGAATATATACATATATATATGGGGCATTCTTCGCCAACCGGACACCCCCATCTGCCCAGAACAGTTTTTATAAAAAAAATTTTTCCCTATGCCGAAATAAAAGCTTATGTCATGTACTTTAATTTGTCATGTGGCACTTTTTAAATATTCAAGATGGACGACGAATATTGACATGATGCTCGGGGGTTTCTGGGTTCGCTGCTGAATATAAATATTGAAGGAAATTGCTGAAATTGGAATTTTTTTTTCATAATACAGGATTTTTTCACAGTAAAACTTTTTTTTCTTCTGGAGAATTGGAAAATCTTTTAATAATCACTTCCTTTTTGTTTGAGATTTGGAAGGAATGGCTTTTTAGTATTTCTGGTACTGGTGCTGCAGACTCGAATCTTTTGTTAAGCTTCCAACATATTTGTCAATATTCGTCGTCCATCTTGAATATTTAAAAAGTCGGCATAGGGAAAAATTTTTTTTATAAAAACTGTTCTGGGCAGATGGGGGTGTCCGGTTGGCGAAGAATGCCCCATATATATACATAAAATAATTTAAATTAAAAAATAAATAAATAGTAAACATTTGTCAATACCACCTTTATCAAAAAGTTCTCTGAACAACCAACGCTCTAAGTCAACTGATTTGAGTTCTGCTTTATTTTTTTAGATTGCCACATCTATATCTATATATAAAAATTAAGCCGAAAAAAAGTGTGCGTTTGTCCGAGGTAATCTCAGCAACGCGCATAAGGAACACAATGAAAGTTCCACACATTATTGGTGTTGCTTTGGCAAAGGTTTCTGTGAAGTTTGGTTGAAATCCGATACCGCGTGTGTGTGCGGTGCGTCGGTTAAGTGAGTGTGTTTTTGCTATTTGCCGCACGTATTTTTTGTAGAGCACATAGCATTCATTAGAATTGAATACATTTTGGTCGTGTGTGTCTGGGCCGATTATTATGAAATTTGGTATATATATATATATTTTTCCACGGAGAAGGTTAGTATAATATGCTTATTGATTCCACTCGCCACCAGGTGGCGCTGCCGAAGGCCAAAACGTGGACCCGGGTAACCTTAGGATGTGTTTTTACATTGTGGATATCAAATCAAAGCTACTGATGAGTGCTTTAATACAGAGTATTTTTTAGATCTCTGAGTGACCAGGGTCTCGAGATATAGTCGAAAAGGTGGACCAAGGTACCCTTGGATGTGTTTGTACAATATGGGCATCAGATAGAAGCTGTTGATGAAAGCTTTTAAGTGAAGTAATTTTTACTGCCCGTTTCCGGGATAAAGAAAGGAGATGGAGCTGGAGATGGAAAAGGAATAGCTACAGGAAGAGGAAGACCAAAAATTTTAAAATGTTACATATACGCTTATTATATAAACGTTAATCTGAAGTCAGTTATAGTGAAAAATTCATTGTATCATTGCCGGCGTGATTGGTAATCGTTTCCTTAATTTTTTGCAGAAAGGTTATGCTAATATGAGATATTACCTATATCATTCATATATTTACGTATTACCTGTGTACTCACAAATATAAGGTTGAAGCAAATATATGTCAGTTTTTTTACTTCGCCTGGAAAAGTTTATATAAATTTAAGAAGAGTAAATAGAACTTATTTTATATCAGACTTCACGCAAAAAAGTCATTTGCACCTGAACACATAGCTGGGTTAAAGCGGAGGGGAATATAACAGTTATCTTCTCCTTCTCCGCTTTTTCGTACACGACGAAGTTTATGTATCAAACGATTGATGTTGTTGTTTATGTGTAAAAGGGAGCGCATCTATGCAAATGCAGAACGGAACAACGACGCGCTCAAACTTTCTTTCTGATCTGATTTTCAAGCAAACAACAAGTGAGTATTTTTTCTCCAGAGAAAACCACGTTTAATTAATTAATCTAGATTTTTTTAAAGACGACCAGCGAAACGGGCGGGTTTTCGCTAGTTCCTAACGAATTTGCATCATCATTGCTTGTCATTTGTAAAAGTTAAGCCGTCTTGAGTAAATTTACTTATGCACATGTTTTCGATTTTTTACAGTTTTAAAAATGAATTTGAATTTGCAACAACGAGTTTGTATTAAATTTTGTATTAAAAATAGGTTTAATTTTGCATCTGCTCTGTAATGATTCTTTAAAGAAAACAGCCGTTTACGCTTCAGAAAAGACCTAGGGTTACGAACTTAGTAACAAATCGTCGACATCGAAAACCGATGAAAGCATCAATAAAGTGAAAGAAGAGAGAAAACGTTGATCAATGATCGCAAATTAACCATCAGAGATCTGTCAGAGGAGGATGGTTCCATGTGTAGAAGTCCACGCAAGTGGGGAAAGTTACTGATCGCCATTCACTTGGGAGTGGCCAGGACGATTCTTCTACATATGGTTCAAGCAGCTCACAACGGCCGGGATTAGCCCACGTATCCTCTGGGTAGCTTCCGAACACCCGTTCGGGAGTGAGCTAAAGTGAGAAGGCGAAACATTCCAGGATAGCTGGTTGTGCGTTGGGTTTGGGACCCGCCACTTAAAAATCCCCCCCAATGAAAACTTTAAAAAAGCCTCGGATGAGACCTCCCTATACTGATGACGACCCCTACAAACGAACTAAGGACTATGATTTGAGGGCATGCACCTGGAATGTCCGGTCCCTTAATGGGGAGGGTGCCTCTGCCCGGCTGGTTGATGTCCTCGTGAGAGTAAAGGCTGACATCACTGCCATCCAAGAGATGCGATGGACGGGGCAAGGAAAGAAAACCATAGGACCTTGCGACGTCTACTACAGCTGCCATGTAAAGGAGCGCAAATTCGGTGTCGGATTTGTTGTGGGAGAGAGACTTCGTCGCCAAGTACTGTCGTTCACTCCGGTGGACGAGCGTCTCGCAACAATCCGCATCAAAGCCCGTTTTTTTAACATATCGCTAATTTGCGCCCACGCCCCGACGGAAGAGAAGGACGATGCGACCAAAGATTCTTTCTATGAGCGCCTGGAACGTTCCTATGAGCGCTGCCCCCGCCACGACATAAAAATCGTGCTTGGCGACTTCAACGCCAGGGTGGGCAAGGAGGGAATTTTTGGTCCCACAGTCGGAAAATTCAGCCTACACAACGAAACATCCGGTAACGGACAGAGGCTGATCGACTTCGCCGGGGCCCGAAACATGGTAGTCTGCAGCACCAGATTCCAGCATAAAAAGATACACCAAGCTACCTGGCTGTCCCCTGATCGAAAAACGCGAAACCAGATCGATCATGTTGTGATAGATGGAAGACACGCTTCTAGTGTATTAGATGTACGTACGATCCGAGGACCCAACATTGACTCGGATCACTACCTTGTTGCAGCCAAACTGCGCACGCGCCTCTGTGCAGCAAAAAACGTGCATCTACCTACGCAAAGAATGTTCGACCTCGAAAAGCTGCAATCACAACAGACAGCCAGAAGATTCGCCACTCGACTCTCACTCCTGCTCTCAGAGAGTACTGCCCAACAAACCGGCATCCACGAACAATGGAGCAACATTTCTCGTTCTCTACGTACCGCCGCCGAAGAAGAAATCGGATTCCGGCGAGCCCGAAAAAACAATTGGTACGACGAGGAATGTCATGCTGCCACAGAAAGAAAGGATGCCGCCTATAGAGCCACGCTGCGATCGGGCGCAACGCGAGCCATGTGGGATCGCTACAGAGAGCTGAAAAAGGAAGAGAGACGTATTATCCGACAGAAGAAACGAGAGGCCGAAATACGTGAGTGCGAAGAGCTTGAGATGCTGGCCAACAGGAACAACGCCCGAAAATTCTACCAGAAAGTTCGGCGGCTTACAGAAGGTTTTAAGACCGGGGCGTTTTCCTGTAAGAACAAAGACGGCGATCTGGTGACCGACGTACAGAGCAATCTTAAATTATGGAGGGAACACTTCTCGAACCTATTAAACAGTGACAGCTGCGCATGTCACCGAGAAAGTGAAGATCCCGATACCCCAATCGTTGACGACGGAATTGTCGTTCCGCTACCCGATCATGACGAGGTGAGAATAGCGATAACGCGGCTAAAGAACAACAAAGCCGCGGGCGCCGACGGACTGCCGGCTGAGCTATTCAAACATGGCGGCGAGGAGCTGGTAAGGTGCATGCATCAGCTCCTATGCAAAATATGGTCGGATGAAAGCATGCCTGCCGATTGGAATTTAAGTGTGCTCTGCCCAATCCATAAAAAGGGCGATCCTGCAATTTGTGCCAATTACCGCGGGATTAGTCTTCTAAATATCGCCTATAAGGTTCTAGCGAGCGTATTGTGTGAAAGGCTGAAGCCTACCGTCAACCAACTGATTGGACCTTATCAGTGTGGCTTCAGACCTGGAAAGTCTACCATCGACCAAATATTCTCAATACGCCAAATCTTGGAAAAGACCCATGAAAGGAGAATCGACACACACCATCTTTTCGTCGACTTCAAAGCTGCATTCGACAGTACGGAAAGGAGTTACCTGTATGCCGCGATGTCTGAATTTGGTATCCCCGCAAAACTAATACGGCTATGTAAGATGACGTTGCTCAACACCAACAGCGCCGTCAGAATTGGAAAGGACCTCTCCGAGCCGTTTGATACCAAACGAGGTTTCAGACAGGGTGACTCCCTGTCGTGTGACTTCTTTAACCTGATGTTGGAGAGCATCGTGCGAGCCGCAGAACTTAATCGCTCAGGCACAATTTTTTATAAGAGCGTACAATTGCTGGCATATGCCGATGATATTGACATCATCGGCCTTAACAACCGCGCTGTTAGTTCTGCCTTCTCCAAACTGGATAAAGAGGCAAAGCGAATGGGTCTGGTGGTGAACGAGGACAAAACGAAGTACCTCCTGTCTTCAAACAAACAGTCGGCGCACTCGCGTATCGGCACCCACGTCACTGTTGACAGTTATAACTTTGAGGTTGTAAAAGACTTCGTTTATTTAGGAGCCAGCATTAACACCGATAACAATGTCAGCCTTGAAATCCAACGTAGAATCTCTCTTGCCAACAAGTGCTACTTTGGACTAAGTAGGCAATTGAGTAGTAAAGTCCTCTCTCGACGAACAAAACTAACACTCTACAAGACTCTCATCATGCCCGTCCTAACGTATGGCGCAGAAGCTTGGACGATGACAACATCCGATGAAGCGACGCTTGGAGTGTTCGAGAGAAAGATTCTGCGTAAGATTTTTGGACCTTTGCACGTTGGCAACAGCGAATATCGCAGACGATGGAACGATGAGCTGTATGTGCTTTACGACGACATAGACATAGCGCAGCGAATAAAGATCCAGCGGCTACGTTGGCTGGGTCATGTCGTCCGAATGGATACAAACGCTCCGGCTTTGAAAGTATTCGATGCGGTACCAGCTGGTGGTAGCAGAGGAAGAGGGCGGCCTCCTCTGCGTTGGAAAGATCAGGTGGAGAAGGACTTGGCTTCACTTGGTGTGTCCAACTGGCGCCGGTTAGCACGAGAAAGAAACGACTGGCGCGCTTTGTTAAACTCGGCCAAAATCGCGTAAGCGGTTATAGCGCCAATTAAGAAGAAGAGAAGAAGATCTGTCAGAGTACTTGAACATTGCTTATGCAACCATTCAGGACATTGGTATTAATGATTTGAACTTGCGCTGCAAAGTTGATCCCAAAGGACCGGAATTTTTTGCGAAAAACGAACAGCTTTGATATTGCCAAATACATGATTTGCCAGGCTGAACATTCAGGCGAGCCAACATTCTTCAAACGCATCATTGTTGGAAACGAGAGGTGGGCTTATGAGTACGACACGCAATTCAGATATAAATCGAATAAGTGAAGAGCTCCGTATGAATCAAGACAAAACAAATCGTCTTTTCTGTCCAAAAATAAAGCGATGTTCATGGTTTTTTTTGGATTACAATACGAATTTTTGCAAGAAGGTCAGGCAGTTAATACTATTATTTGGACGTTATGAGACGTTTATGTGAAGCAATGCGCCAAAAAAAGGGAGTATTTGTGGGAAAATAACTCGTGGATTTTGCGCCCTGATAACGCACCATCGCACAGAGCCATCATTACCCGTAAATTTTTAAGGAAGAAATGGAAAAGTCGAAGACGGCTTTGAATTCCACAAATGTTTTGAGAGATGAATCAAACGCTGGCATAAGTGCGTTGCTGTTAGTGAGGAGTACTTTGAAGGCGATAATATCACTTTAGAAGAACAAAGTTTTATTTTAATTTTTTTGAATATACCCTTTGATCAAAAAGTACCGGGAAGGTGATGTTGACTCTTTTCTTCGAGGCGTAGGGCACCATGAGTACCTTCCATCGTACCAGACAGTCAATAAATAATATTATTTATCCGTTTTGAAGCGTTTGAGAGATGCTGTACGTCGCAAACGACCGGAAATTTGAGCAAGAAATTCTTGGATTTTGCATGATGATAAATTTGTGCTGGATTATTTGACCAAACACTAAGTATCGCGAAAGCTCCGTATTCATCTGATATGGCCCTCAGCGAATTCTTTTTGTTTCCTAAGTTGAATTTAGCACTTCGTGGAAGGAGATTTCAGTCGAGAGAGGAGATCAAAGAGAATGCGATGAATGAGCTGAAGGCCATCCCTTCGTCGGCCTGCCAGGGGTGCATGGAGGACTGGGTTAAACGCTGGCACATGTGTGTTGCTTCAGATGCGTCATATTTTGAAGGAGATAAAAAAAAAATTTGAGTGAAATTTAACTCTGTTTCGTTTTATTTAAACATTCCCGGTACTTTCTGTCATAGGGTACTGCCGGAACTTTTTGATCAAGGTGGAATGTAGTGTTTTTAAAAATTTGGAACGGAGAATATTTATATGCGCTATACAACATCTAAGCCATTAAAGAGTACTTATCCATCATTAAATATTCCTTCGTTTTTTGTTCCATTCTATTCTAATTTTTGATTGAAATCGCCTAGGTTCCTGTGCATGAATGGTTATGATGACAGACTTTACGAGTTTGGATTTTATATACCGAGGTTCTGCTTTTTGTCAACGAATTCAATGCTATCTATGTATGTAGAGTCATTATTTAACGGCTGGCATGGCATGTGTTTCTTCATCACTTCCGTTAATCGATAACTTTCATTAGTATCCGATTTTTTCGAATATGTCCAGTACGTATTTTATTTTGCTGACATTTATCGCTGGGTCAAGCTCTCTGAAAACTGTTTTGGTGGCTCTTTTGAGGCTGATGTTACAATTTGTTTTTTGTAGTACCAGTACAGTACCAATATGTTGTACGAGTAAGTTCTTACAAGAGGTGCCTTTAACTCAAATTGGAAGCACATGTGAGTATTACACTTTCCAACATTAAATTAGAGAAAATATTCAGAAAGGCTTTGATTTAAACATGTTTTGATTTATTAAGGGTCATACAGGTTGATCATTTCGTGTTTAATTCAACTTTTAAATACGACGTTGTAGAGTCTGCACCTATTCGGTAAGAGACTAGAAGATGGAGATAAGAGATAGTATCCATCTTTTGTTTTTATGTAAAGCTCAGATAGCTCCAGGAATATATTACAATAATAAATTATTAATAAAACAAACATTTGTGCATAAATTGGTCAGTCTATATTTTCCTGACAATTCTGTTTTGTATTTTTATTGCGATTTCTCTATTCGACCCGAATACTTCATTATGCTTTGCTACTTGCAAGATCACTAACAAATTTTAATCAAAAGGAAGCTACACCTACAGCAATAACGCCACACATTTATAACATTGCTTCTGTTTCAGCGGTTCATATTACAATTGCCTCTATAAAAAGCATCCGATATACATAGATGTACGAGGGTAGAGGAAATTGGCTGTATAGCACATTGCACACCTCTCGCCAGCTCCGGCTTTCCACAAGCTACTTAAAGACAATCAATTTGCAAACGTTAAATACCCTCAAAGCTATTCGACTTACACTACCCTCCTCACGCTCCATATTCCCTAAGTGGTGCAACTGTACAGTTCTTTTGCAATTCTACTTTTCAATAAAATTTTACCCAATGTTGCATGCGGCCACTGGGCAGCAATGGAACGAAGCTGTTATGTTGCAGTTTGAAGAAAAAACCAACCAAAAAACTTTTTCCATTAAATTGCAATTGGAGGTGGAGGCCAAGAAGCCAAGTAGTGTAACTTATACCTGTGCATGAACATGTGCATTTGTGCCGTACAGTGTGAGGCATGCATATCACTAGTATGAGTGAGACCAGAGATCAACGTATGAAGACATTTCCATTTTATTTTGAGTATTGCAGGCAACTGCAGCATTGATCGGCAATAAATTATCGCAAAGCAAATGCATCCTATATTCTGTTGTTTTTGTAATTGTAGTTGAGTAATTTTTTGTTTTGGCTTAAACCAGCAGTGCGAAGACACTTCTACAACAGCAGCAAAAGTAGGGGCAACAACGGCAGCTGTAATGTGTTGGTTATTGCTGCAAATCAATTGGTTGGGAACGAATGCACAGTGGGAAGTTTTTATATTTCTTTGTATTTGCAATACACAATGCATAAGGAAAGGTATACGAGTAGATGTATTATAGTGTGCTTGTAATGCCTGTCTGATACCACCGGTCAAGTCGAGCTAAAAGGTTCTGGATACGATTCCTACTACGAACATGTGAACATATATGAGACATCAAAATGATTGAAAATATTTTTTGCATTTGAAGTCGCTTCTTCATAAAATTATGTACAGTTCGTAGGAATAATAAAGCTTAGGGATTCCCTATGTATAGGGAGAAGACAGCCTCTAATAGTAGGTGAAGCTCCGGTAAAACCTATGAATTAAATATGTTATATACGTACAATTTTACATTACAATTTTAAAGACTTAATATACCTGCCAAAGAAACATAGAACATAGGAAGTGAATTAGTAGCTTTTAGGAGTTGGAGGGCCTGAAAAGTTAGTAGTTGTTCCTGTGTTGTCATGTCAGCCAACCCATCTTCCATCTGCGACTCGGATTTTGACTTAGTTAGGGGCTATTAGACGCAAGACTGGAATTGTTGATGTAGTTGAGCAAGAAAACGCGCATAAATTAAGGATTCAGTGGTTGAAAAATTCTTGACATATTTCTAGCAGCTTATCTTAAAACACTTGTTTTCAAATTATATACTCGTTTGGTGTCAACTCAAGGTTAGGTTAGGTTAGATTGAGTTGTGGTGGTCGTTCAATATGGCCCATTGTATTGCCGCGTGGGGAACTGGTTCTTATCTCTTCTAAAGCCAGTGTGAGCTTTTCCAAAATTTTTATAGGTTTCTGATTTCCACAGTACTGAGATCCTCGAACTCATTAAAACAAGAATATCTATTCCAAGTGGTGAATCTACGTCTGGATAGAGCAGGAGAGGAGGACAGAAGGTGCGAGATCGTCTCTTTCTCTACCTTATTTAGGCAGCTTCTGCCATTTGGCGATGCCTCGTTATAACGGAAATCATGTGTGCTAAGGCTATGCTTATTTTGGCATAGCACAGATTCTATGTGTTTAGCATTGAGAGTCGGTCACAATGGTCGGGCGATCCTCCAGGTAAATTCATTACGCCATTACAATTTTCTCAAAAATAAGTAGCTGTAAGGGAGTATATATGCCATTGCCTGTGTTCTAATTAGTCAACTTGGTGTGAGGTCTCGCTAGTTATTGACCTTGCAGTTCCCCTAAATGTCACAATGGCCAGGAACCCAAGTTACCTCTGAAATGATTCAGGCATCTCGTCAAGAGAAGTAAAGTATTTCATGGCTGACTTAGAGGTTCCCGACTGCTTTTTGAAGGATTTTATAGCCGCCTGGTTATCAGTGAAGATAGATATATCATCTCCAAGTATCGCATCAGAAAGTCCAGTGTCCCGCCTTTTATTATTTCTATCAATTCAGCTTGAAAGGCTAAAGGTACTGCAGTAGTCGGGAAGCCGAAAGCTGAAGTAGATCCCCAGATATTCGCAATATATACCTCTCACCACCCTACGCTCGGGCTTTGAGCCATCTGTGTATACAGGGAAGGGCTTATATCAACCCGTTACCACACTGCCCGTAAGGGCAGGGGATCGTCAACTTTGTAATGACAGTTGTATGCGGGAGTGCACAGTCGACCAGATAGGTGGTATGCATTTGATGTTGTTCCACAAGAGAACTGGTGACCGAGACAAGGCCTTTTCGTCGATCCGTACAAAACTACCTTAGTCTTGTTCACGAGAAAACGGAAATTTTATGGACTTAGTCTTCCAGCACTGAAAGATGTGACACTCAGTCTCTCTGAGAAAGTTAAATATCTAGGAGTAATCTTGGGTAAGAAACTAACTTGGAAAACACATGTTTTGCTGAAGATGGATACCAAATTAAAGATTTTTCAACAATGCCGTAGAGCCTTTGGCAAACCTTGGGGTTTGAAACCTGCTGTGGTTTGGTGGATATACAGAGCACTTATCGAACCAATCACCACTTATGTTATTTGGTTAAATCCACACTTTGGGAACTATACAGGATGCAAAGAAGTGTATATTTATGCATTAGGGGTGTCATGAGTTCAACCTCCGGCGATGCCTTAAATACCATGCTTGATCTTAAGGGGACAGATACCTGTAAAATTTCGAAAAATGAAAGTTTGTTTTTTCATAAAATGTTAATATAATCTTTTAAGAATATGTCAAAAAATGTTAGAACATAAATTTAAGTATTTCTTATATTATAGATCGTGACGACTCTATTCTTTGCGTTCGAGCGCTGGAAGAGGTATTGTTACGTTGCCGACTTTAGACGCGTTTTTCTCAAAACTATATTTTTCGAATTGGCGTACACGATAACGCGAAAAGTTATTGACCAATCTCTCTGAAATTTTGCACACATCTTTTTTATGATATTACTTTATTTAAATGTAAATTTACAAGTTTTCGAAAAAATAATTTTTTCGAAGCAAAAATAGTAGGAAAATTCACCCCAAAATTATTATTTTTTAAGCATTTTATTCCGCAAATTTTTTGTTTTTGATTTTTTTTGAGTTCATGTAGAAATTATGACATTAATAAACAAAAAAAATTTTGGTGTTTTGTATTCAGGTCACTGACGCCGATGCTACAATGCCCGCCGATTGAGAAGCCCCGTTGCGATCTTCTTGGAAGGATTGAGTGTACATCCGCCATTTAAATGATTAAAATAAAAAAAAGTATATTATTTTAATGTATAAATAAACTGTCTGCCAATTTTGAAAAAAATATATTGACTTCTTCACTTTAAATAATTTTAATGAAAATCAGGGGAAATATGGCCGTTTACAGGTATCTGTCCCCTTAAGATACAACAGAAGAATCTTTAATATGCTATCTGAGCAGTATCCACTGTTTTGGCACCTAAGGACGACCTACTAGCCATAGTTTCAGTTGATGTTAAATTTCCACTTCGTCGTCAATTGGATAATCCAGAAGGTATTCAAAGGGGTTTGACGCATATTTTCTTTACCGATGGATCCAAGCATGGAATAGGATCTGGAGCCGGAGGGCACTTAAACGATAGTATTTAAAAGGTATCATTACGCTAGGAGGAATGAAAACTGTTTTCCAAGCGAAAATGTTTGCCATTCTAAATGTAACAGAGTGGATAATTGAGAGGAGACGGAGCGGGAAACATATTGAGATTGACAGCCTAGCTGTCACAAATGGCTCTGGAGAACGCAAAGTAAACCTCAAGGATTGTTCAAGAATGTAAAGAAGAAGCTTAATTCTGTTGCAAGACAAAATAAGCTTGTACTTATATAGGTTCTAGGACACTGCGGTGTTCAAGGGAATGAAATTGCCGATGGATTGGTTAAAAATGGATCAGCGGTTAGCTCACAGGGACCACAGCCAATAATCGGAATTAGTTCTGCAGGAATCATGGAGTGGATCAGCGATTATTTATGCCATTTATAAAAAGACCGATGGTCCGGTAATTGTGACAGGTCTAACTACCTCTATTTCTCTATCTTATCTTTTTCCATCTGTTAATTTTCTTCTTTCCTTCTTGACTATCTACCCTTTCACTTTCCAGAGCTTTAAATACAATGGGCTTTTCTCTTGGTGCTTCTTGGCTCCACTTTTCAAATTCAAATTCAAATGTAAGTGAGAAGTTTAAGACGCTCGCTGCCTTTCGAACATGGATTGCATCTGCAAATGTTTCGAAACATGTAAACTTTTTGAAAAATTAAATTATGAAAGCGTTAGCTAACTTCATGCAATTCCCTGTTGCTCTTTGCTCTGTAAATCTAAAATTTTTTATCTCAGTTTATCAATGAACCAGTTAAGACAATCTTATTTTTATTTAAATATCCATTTATATACACTGTCGTAAAGTCGATTTCATTACTATACAATCTGCTTACAAAGCTGTCAACTTGCCACTATTCAAAGTATCTTAAAAAAATGTTCACTTAATAATAAAGATAATAGGAAACAAACACTGCCTACTTTCTCAATTGATCGCTGCAAGAGAAGCTGACCGGCTGTGAAGAAGCATTTTTAATTGACTTCTGACTTGACTTTTTCGCTTGCAGCAGTAACGAATGAGTAGATTGGTAACATGCCACAACAGTCGGATACTTTTGCTCTTTCGGTGATGTAGTGTTGGTGGCAACACACAGTAGGCTTCACCATTTTTATTGCTACTCAAATAGCGCGTCAGTTGCTGTCGCAAAGTTGCAAGTCGCAACTCCTTTTGCTACTCTTACTGCTTTATTATTATTGGATTGTTGGGGTTTTTATACCAGCGGACACTTTTGCACAGGGGTATTACAATTTTGTTCACTTAACGGTTATAAGTATGTATAATAACAGTATAAAGTCGGTCATGTTATGTTAGCTTGTCAGTCTGTGCGCCTTTTCGTCTGTTCGTCTGTTCATGCGCACGACAGCTCGATCAAAAACTAATATATGTATTTCAAAGAAACTTGGAGGACGTGTTACTATTATATCTGTTTAAAATCATTTGTTATTGGAAATGGTCGAAACCGGCCAATAACCATCGCCACTTTCCATATAGCGGTAATTTTCAATTAGAAAAAACGTAATATTTCTGTTATAATTTAATCAAAATTATGAAAATTTGGTGATGAGTCCGAAAAACGAGATACCGTGCAAGTAAAATTTTGCAAATAGGGTAGTGCCACACCCATTCAAATGCCTCTAATAGAACTCGACTTAATAGAACTCGCCCGAATACAGTACACGTATTGCTTCCCACCTCATTTAGATCCGACATAATAATATTTATAAAAGCCATGCCCACTTTTTGTATGTTAAAATTGAATTTCCGTACGTCGGCCTAATGTCACAAGCTATAACTCTCATTGCCTGTGAGTTTGTTTGATTCCAAAAATGAAAAGCCAGCTCAAATAAAATTTGAGTTGATTGTGTGCGTGTATATAAAGTTTGGGTCGATCCGAATTTAGCACTTCCTTACTTGTCTCTGCTTATTTTTATGCTGCAGCAGCATGCGACCATAAATGGCTGTGTTGGACGAATGTTCGCTAGATGTAGCAACTCTTAAAAGTTAATAAAATACGCCCAATGATAACAAGAAGTCAATCGAACGCATAACTTGGCCCTGAGGTCTTCATCTTCAACTTCAACTTTAGAATGCAATAGCAGTGACCATCAAAAACACAACCACAAACACATTGTTTTGTTTTTATTTATTTGCTTCCTATTTTTGTGTTTATAACTTTTTCAATATTGTTAATCCGCCAACAACATTGTTTGCGCCTAAAGGTGTATGCTGCATTGCCACCGCACGAGACTGAATTGTATGGTAGTGCTCTTCCAGAAAAACAATCAATTAGGTGCTACCTATGTTGCTGCTGTTGCTGCACCAACTCTGATCCCTTACTTCCATCCTTACCTCCTTCTTATTTTGGCGCTTAAAATATTGCTAAGCCTCCGCTGATACTCTCTTCGGTTATACTTGTATGTTGTTTTATTGTTGGCGTTATTGTCAGATATATTGGCATTTTATGATCGTGATGCATTTTTGTTGTTGCTTTTATTTTGTAATCACAAAACTTCTCACATGCACACATAACTCCTCCAAATGTGCGTTTTTTCGCATTTTCGCCTCTGTTTTATGATGGCTTTCAACGGCAGCGGCAGGATTTATTGCACATTTTTATAGTTACGTGTAAATTGGTTTTTAAAATGTAAATTTATCATAACACAAAAACAAGCCGTTTCCATTTACTACTTTTGCAACTTCTCTCCAACTTAGCATGCCAAGTTTCGCTTGCTGAATTTTATTGCCGAAATGTTCCTAAGATAAGTACTTGCACATACATAATAATATATACATATATACATACATATATAAAAATAAATGTATCTACGAATTTTTCTTTTATTGTTGGTAGCTCCTGACGTTTACAGTTACAGACATGCATACGCTCGTCCAATTGATTGCAACGACAAATTGAGTGGCTGTCAGTTGTGGATAGAAGGTTCTGATTAAATTTTTAATGGTTTATAATTTACGCTTTTAGTAGATTTTATGACGAAATTTAAAGTGTTTTTAAAGTGAACTTAAGTGGGAGCACTTCTGAAACATTTTAGATTTATTTACTCGTATATCTTTATTATCGGAACTACAAGCGGAAGCATTAGCTTGAAGTGGCTGCCGCTAAAGCTGACAGGCACTTATGCATAAGAAGGAGGCCCACTGTAGTACTATTATACTAGTGCCCCTAATTAATTTCCTCAGTAATCGTTTTTGAATTTTCTGCAGCACCTCCGAAAGGATTCGTCAAGGCGTTCTGCATACTTGTCTATTAAACAGTGCCCTGCAAGCACGTTGATAACAGCAGGCAATCACTCTCTCTTTGCAAAGAAAGCTCACTTAGTGTTCGTTTCCAGTCCAGTTGAGGCCTTGAAATGACGCAAGCTGTGCTTTATTCACACCTTTCACCAGCTGTCCTAATAGTGCATTTCCTAAGTAGAAGTTTGCAGAAAGCATCGTCTTGGTACCCTGTCTCATAGTTTCATCTGCTATGTAGCTCCCCTCTATGTATGTACTTATGACCAGGGGTCTAAGTGAGCACAAATGTTTTTCGTCTAACCTTCTCCTACAGAGAGCGCTGAGGGTACAACACTAGGTTAGAATTGAACGTGATTCAATCCAGTGCTTTAATAGTTATCTGTTATTAATAATGACATAATAAACATTTATCCGCGGTCTAAATTATGGCCAATACATCAGTCTAGAAAACATCGCATTGATCGAGTAGTCAAAAATAAAGATTTAAAGATACACCATTTCTGACCTGTCGTTGATCTTAGAATTATCACTGTGGATGATGGTCCTGGGGATGTTGCGATACTAAGCGATTGTTCGAGAGCTCGAGCACCTTAGAGTAAATAAAGTTTAGGTTTATCGCACCATTACTCGTTACAATGGTCATCAAAAGACAGCAACGTCGTGTGAAATGGTTCAAAAAGTGAAGAAGCGGCTTGAGCGAGATCCCCGACGAAGTGAAAATCAAATGACGAAAGAACTGAAAATGACATAGCAATGACAATGACCGTATCATCCGCCGTATACTGAAATATGATCTCAAAGTTAAGCCTTACAAGAATCCGAACATTGTGTTTTCTGACTAGACCTGGCGTCAAGGTAAATGCGAAATATTAACGGGAAAGTATTCTGAAGTTTGCTTTGAAGCCGTGGGTAGACAAACATTTCGGTGGCATGGTCTGACGTTTCAACAGGACTCGGCACCATCTCACAAAGTTCGAGTGAAAAAAAAAGTTTCCGAACTTCACAACTTCCGCACAATGGCTCTCAAATTCACCAGACGCGAATCCGATGGATTATTCTGTTTGGGCTATTTTGGAGAGCAAGGTCCGATCTAAAAGACTCATCAGCTTCGAGGCGCTGAGAAAAGCCATTGTCCGCGAGTAGGCCAAAATACCTGCAAGTCACATTCAGGAAGCTTGCGATTTCTTGACCATCTCAAGGCCATAGTCAAGGCAAAAGGTGGTCACATCGAGCAAAAGTAAATAGATTCTTAATTTTGTATTATTTTCACACAAACTAAATTTATGGCCTTTTTAATTGGTTACTCTTCGATTGCCAGTCAATATATTGATATAATCTTAACATCAATAAGTTTGTTTTGACCCTGGGTATACCTGTAATCGATACCTATGTGGTGATTGAGAATCATTTGTGTATTTCCTTTCGATACTGCTGCTTTCTGATTTAACGTACTATCGTTACCAGACTTTCCTATTCTAAACTCCCTCAATGTTGCTCCGATTGGTCTGAAACTTTGTCATAAAACCTTTCAGTAAAAAAGTCATACCTGGCTAAGCTTTGCTCTGATTGGCTTGGAATTCCGGCACGTAATTGCAGAAGCGTCGGCCTTTCTATATATGCAAAAATCATAAAAATCGGTTGTAAAACACCAACCCTGTCAAATTTTCTCGGAAAAAGTGCTATAACTCCCTCAATTTTGCTCTGATTGGCCTGAAGCTTCGGCATATAACCTTTCAGTAAAAGTGCCATAACTCGCTCAGCTTTGCTCTGATTGGCTTGAAATTTCGACACTTCATTGCTGTATCATATTTATTTATGATACATCGTGCAATACAGGTATCAATATCATTTTTTTATCAAGAAAAAATAAAGTATTTGTGTATTATAGTAGCTTCCGCTCCAACAAAGAGACTGAATAAAATTTTCCAAAAAGCATTATCACCGCAAATTTTTTAAACCGGTAAGATATCGATACTTTACTTTCGATGCCAATACAAATCTAGTATCGATACTCATCTTTTGATAGATCTTCTGATACTGTTATCGATACTGTTTTGGCATTGGAACTTACCTACATAGTTGTTCCATCACTATTCTCTGCTTAAATTTTTTGAGTTAAAACATGAACAAAGAATGGCGATCTATGATTTTACTGAGAAGCTAAATATTTTTAGTATTGCATAACTAAAAATAAAACAGGTTTATTTGTTTTCAAAAATTGATTTTCTTTACTATCTAGGAGTATTCGCTGCACTGGCGCTTTACAAGCTTCGCCTCTTGGTACTGATATATTGGTGGTTTCAGGTGTCTTGTTCTACTCATTGTTTGATTTGCTTGTGTTGTTGTTATGAGCAACAAATCAGACATATCGTCAGCACTTTCCGTGGGATAGAAATATTTGGTCGGCTGCCCTTGCAGCTGCTGTCGCTCATTGCAGTTGGATTGATATTGTATTGTCCAAATTAGTTAGAATAGGCTAAAATTTCATCCGATTGCGACGCCAAAGTGGATAAGCACGTATCAGGTTTTAACTTAGTTATCTTTTGATATCCTGGAGTATAGTTTAGGGCTAGTGTTCAACTAGGCCATATAACTTCCCTCTGTTAAACACTTTAGAACCCCTTTCTTATATTGCTGCGTCCTGCATTCTGATTTGTGTTTTGCCTCCAATTCAGCTTTTTATCCAAAATTATCTATATAAATTTAGTGTTATTTGCGGGACTAAGGCAACCGCCATTAAGCTCCGGTATTGTATCCTTTCCTAGAGAGCATACGTTCAACTTTATTCGAGTTGATGTTCAAGCCGTTTCGAATAATCGTTTGCTACTCGTATTAAGCGCGGTAGACGTACCATTTTTATAGGCAAGAAGGACTGCAGCAATCCCTCCAGAAAGTCTTCTTTTCCTCTCTTAGAGGATTTGTCAGCAAGTTGCATTTTTATATACTTTTGCTATTGCAGTCTAGGTGCTAGGAATTTAGTCTTGTTAATTGCTTCCTTCAAGAATCACAGAAGAGTATAACTCACATGTCTACCAATAGCAAGTGCAAGAAACAGCACTTACATACTACCTTTCTGACCGATTTGAGTATTAAAGAGCTGAGATGTTTGATTCTTAACTTATTTTTTCTAATTCGTCGTATTTAGTATTAGTGAAATCCCACCCTGCCCTCGAATAACACATAGGCTGAAAAGTCCCGGGCCTAACAAAGAAAACACGTTTATTTTTTAAAGAGGGAAACCGGCTTAGGAGGCCGAAATTTTGGTGTTTTCCGTGAATTTTTTGAACATGGAAGGAATAGACAGAAATTGTTTAAACCTTTAATAACCTCCAATATTTTATTCATATTTTTAAGTACACTTTTAAATTTTTTCAAGCCATTTCCGCCAAATATAGTGGCGTTAGAGAGTCCTGTCTATGGACGATCGCCATCCGAGTGGCTTGCTGGTGGGCATTCCTGGAGTTGCAATTTTTCTCTGTAATCAACTTGCTTAAAAAAGGTGTTCTTAATGATAATATCATCCCAGAACTAGGTTCATATGAATTAGAATTGAATAAAGAATACTCAGAAAAAATTTCATAACGATTGGTCCATAACTTTTTGAGCTGAGTGCCCACCAGTTGGAAAAAGTCGTTTCGAGAAAAACGGCGTTTTAGCTACCACGCGCTACGTTGCCGAACCGACGGGCGGTCACTTAAGTGCTCATAGAATTGGAAATAATGCGAATTTCGCTTTAACATTTTTACCACATATTCTTGAGTAGTTATAATAACAATTTATGCATTGAAAAAAAGTCGATTTTTTGATGAGTCTAAACTGGTTTCCCCCTTAAAATAGACCTCAGTTTCAGCGACAACCTCTTCTTTTTTTGGGTCTGCGAACATCCAGTAGTCGCTTTGGCTCCCAATCTGGTGAATGTGGCAGATGTGGGAGCAATTCGAAGTTCAATTCATATTGTTTTGCCTTTATTTTGATTGACTTGTGACACGGTGCGTTGTCTTGATGGGACAAAACAGTGAGTAAACGCGGCACCCACTTTGAACATAGCTTTATAATAGTCAAATGCTCATGCAATATAAAGCCAAAACGTCCTTTTGATGTCTTCACGATATCAGCTAACTCATTCATCTTAACTTTTCGATCATTCAAAACGATTTTGTGGATTTTTTTGATGTTTTCTGGTGTTACCGTCTCATTTGGACGTCTAGAGCGTTGTGCATCATCGGTGTCTCTACGACGACGTTTGAAGTCAGCAAACCATCCTCATAACACTTTGCAAACCATTGCTTCGCTTGAACGGTATTTTGTCCCATCAAGAAGCAGTGTAAAATTAAAACAGGAAATTCCTTTTATAGCTCCTACACTAATGAATATAATATCATGAAATTTTAACAGCTGTCCTTTTAAAGATGGTACAGTCTGTATCAGAAAAAAGGAACCGCGATTATTCATGAAGTACCATACAAAAGATATATATTTAATTTTCTTTTACATTAAAGTATGTACAAAACTACGAGTCACAAATACTCAATAAGTCCTGTAGTCTCCATCCGTGGAGTCATCCAGTCGTCATTCGATGGTGTTGATACTCACATCTATTCCCTTTTTAGCAAGAATTGTGCGTGCTTGGCGTAGTCGCAAAGACGAGTCCCACTTAAAAGTTGGACGATCACTTTATCATGCTTTTTTGTCGTGACTCGCTTCAAGCCGCGTTGGGAAAAGTCATCAACATTTTTGTACACTTTATACAGCTGATTCCACATCACAACAATTTTTTTTTAATCACTTTTGCAACCGTGGCGTAAGATAATTAGTTTCGGCCCTTTCGATTGCGTGCATAGAAAACCGCCTCGAAACGCTTCGCGGACTTCTCACTCATTGTTGTTTGGTTGCGTTTACGGAAAAGTTTCGAACGTCACTAACCTGAGTTAGCACTGGCATCGTAACCTTTGAGTGGGACTATTACGCAGCAAAAAGCAGAGCGAAATATATCTTGAAGTTACAAGAAAAATCTGTTCTTTTCTTCTGACACAGACTGTACTAACTGAGAAAGAGTTGAAGGCAATAAAACTAGTGCCATCTTTGTATGTTTTAGGCCCGGGACTTTTCAGCTCATGTGTTACTTCCAGCATTTGATGGGCACAATATTTAACTACTTTCTGTCGGCGACTTCAGAGCGACTGAACAGAGCTCACTTTCGTTAAATGATTAGATATCTCATTCCAAGTTACAGATGAAGTACTAATAATTGAGGAAATCATGAATACTTAACTCTTACGTAATTCAAGTGAGTAGCATTTCTACTATGGATGTTCTTAAAATAAAAAATAGGCACTGAAGTTAAAGCATTCCATCCTTCATGCAAAATATTTATTTCGTTCTGGATCAATAAACACGCGTTACAAATTTATTTCATTTTTTTTGTATTTTTTATTTGTCATAATGAAAAAGTGAGAAAATTCTTTTCATCACTTCGAACATGAACTGTTTTAATTTGACAGCGTATTTTCAGAAATGCAACTATCGCACCGACCAACAGCGATCTAAGTTGTATTGTAATTAACCCCTTTAAAGCCAGCTTAAATCAAGAGAATTAAACACTTACCGAATGTTGCACGCTTGTTGCAATTAATATTCTCCGCTAGCCAAAAGGCAAAAGGCAAAGAGAGACCTCTGCAAATAAATGTGTAAATATGTACATATATGTGTATTATGGCTATGCATATAAGTATGTGCACTCTTATGTATGCACATATATAGAGGGATAGCATTGCAACACTGCGGGTGCAATGTGGGTTGAATAATGGCAGGAAGTGGGTGGAATAAGGGGCGCCACAAAGGCAGTGTGTACGTACATAGTCGAGCTGTGAACAATAACTCAGCCCTTGTAATTGTTGCTGTTGCTGTAGTTGATGTTGTGACAGACTGCTGGCGGCGGCAAACGCTGCCAGTTGAACTCATCATAAGGTAGCTCACGAATACACTTGTGCCTGTGTTTATGTGGCCGTGTGCGGCAGGCGTTAAATTGACACAATTGAACACACCCTCGAGGATTTTACGTCTCAGTGAGCGCAGGAGCTTGGTATTCACAGCTGCGAGTGGGTGAATCCATAAACCAATGTAGATATACGGACACCCATGCATTCTTACCTACATATTTAGATGCCAATATTTGTATGTGTATGGATGAATGCCTTTGCCTTTCAAGCTTCGTTTGTGTATTTGTACGTGTGAATTGCCCGCTCGAGGGTGCATTTAATCGGAAATGCTAACATCTACATCAAGTGGTAATGTGTCGATTGCTGTTCTGTGCCTCTGATGACGGCTTGTTGTGCTACTATTGCTCCGTGCTTTTGCGAAGCACATACGAGAGGGGAATGTTTGGCTGATGGCAGGATGGAAGCGCAAGGTGGCCTAAAGATAGCTTTAGCTACATAAATTGGGGATTGGTTTTAAGTTGTAGCGCTTATTTATTGCTTTGTAATTTACTTCAACCAACAAGTGTTGATTTATATTGTTCATAAACCTGACTAAGTATTATACTTACATTGTTGTCTTTGCTATTATTATTTGTACAAAATCACATATTACGGCTGACATATTGATAATTGCCTTGTGTGTACTTATATATTATGCACAGTTATTGTTTGCAAATAACAGTCGTCTTGATATGGATTACTATAATGCTTCTGTATTGTATATAATCTTGCATGATATAAAAAGTTCTCATCATTTTTCGCTATATGACTTAAGTAAACCATATTTCGTGATATAAATACAATATGCTGCAGATTTAAAAAAACATTTGGCATATCTTGGGGCATTAAATTCTCGAATGGTGCGTCCGTGAAGAGGATACTTTCAGGAGTACTGCTATAACGGCATAGCAGTACGCACGGCTGTAAGGCTACTATCTACGTACTAAACGCCTACCCGCAATCTACCACTCTTTCCGCGGAACTATTACCACACGGAGCTGGTTAGCTCAAAGGCTCTTAGTTATTGTTGACGCCTTCCAATCTCCGCGCGGCTTACATCATTATGAATATGAAATATTATATACAATATTAGTAATTCAAACACAGTTTACTTTTTATTAAACTTTATTTTCCTTAATATGCAAGGGCAGCTGGTAATGCTGAGCGAGTTAATACAACTGATTACATATTTACTGAACATCTAACTGTCAACAGCTCACGTGGACTGCCGTGTGATGCTACTTAGCTGGATCAGCGATTCCCTTGACTTTGAACTGCTTGTGCTTGGAATTGCTTACACGGGCTTCCATTGTTAGTCTGCGTTACTTGAGCAGCGCTTTCCATTTTTTGCTTTTGTTGTTGTTTGCACTGTGTTTATGTTATTTGGTTTAGGTTATCTTTGCTGCCTACTGCTTTGGTATGTTAACTTATTTGCTCCATTTTTATGATTTTAGAGGTTTCGGTAACATAGCTTGGGCATTGGAAATTGGAACAAGTCGTGATCAACATCCTCCTCTGTGCAGATTGGGCAGTTTGATGAACTGCCATGGCCAAATCTAAGGAGGTATTATCGAAATATTCCGTATCCCAAAAGGAATTGAGCTAAGTGATAGTTTGTTTCACTGTGTTTCTTTCTAATGGTTAATGGTTGTAAAGGGTTAAGGTGTGGCCCTTTAGCACTGCGACCATATTGATCTATTGTGCACCCTATGCTGTCTATTGACTGTTAAGTATGCTTATGAATTGTACCAGCTCCTTCTGAGGGAGTGATTGAAGGTCTTCATCTGTAAGCATGAACTTGTTTAAAAACCTTTTCCTTCTATGCGTCAACCCCGGACATTCGATAATGAGATGTTCCATAGACTCCTCATCTTCGCAGCAGAATCTGCAGGTGCTGGTGTTAGTTATGGCTAATTTATGTAAGTGTTTGTTGCAGGTGAAGTGACCCGTGAGGGCGCCTGTGAGAGTGCGAATGCTCTTTTTGTTTAACGTGAGGGCCATGTTGGCTCTTTTAGCGTTGAAACTTAGGAACTTTTTGGAGTGTCTAAGACCCTCTACATTTCTAACCCCGTCGTAAGATTGGGTATTAACTCGTGCGCTCATCTGCTCTTAGGTGATCTGTTCCACCGGTCTTGCCGGAGCGCGATGGAACGATGCCTTTCTTCTGCTGCAATTTGTTTTCCATAGGCTTAAATACGATCTTTTCATTTCTTTTGCCGAAATGTCTACCGGGATCAGTTCTGCAATGACGAGGAAAGCGTCTTCAGAAATTGTACAAAAGCCGCAGATGGTCCATATCAATACCGCGTACCAAAGGACCAAGTTGACTACTCTACTAAATAGGATTCTTCTGCTTTATCTAGGGACACCGTTGTTTGGCATTATACATGACAGACAGGACTGCAAAACTCGAAGATGGACACATTACAGATCTGCGGATATCAACAATCTTAAGATTGAAGATCATTAGCCTGAAAAATATAACGTTAAGGGATCCGAAAAGTTTAAAAAGCGAGGAGGGAACTCGTCGAAAATTTTCTGAACACGTTCGATCCTATTTGTGGTCATCTGATTAGACGGATTAAAGAAGTAGAAGTCCGTGCAACTGGGGAAAGTTCCTGATCGCCTGTTCAATCAGTTCAGAGCTTCACCCAAGTATCTTCTGGGAAGCTTCCGATGACCCGTTTGGGACCGAGCTGAAGTGAAAAGGCGAAACAGTCAAGGATCTCTTGTTGTGAGTTGGGTTTGAAATTCGTCACGTAAAAAGAAACTAGCAATTAAGATGAGAACTCTTTACTCTGATGATGGCCACGAACTAAGTACTACGATTTGAGATAGTCGGCAGCACCTGATTCAAAGGTGAAGAAATTCGAAAATGCGAAAGCAAATCGATATTATGGCGATATATGGAAAACAAGCTTGTTGTGTTTTACTTGTACGTACGATCCGAGGACTCAAAATCGACTCGGATTATTATCTTGGTGCAGCTAAAATCCGCACACGCTTTTGTGCAGCAAAAAACTCATACCTGGATGTAAGCTCTCTGTTGCAAAACGTAAAAAACACGAGAATCGCTCTAATATTGTCCGATCAGTAGAATTTATTCGCCAATTGCAAGTGATCATGGACGAGGACTCTTCAAAATCAATGAGGCCCCTTGCGAGGGAGCTTAATGTTTCTGAGGGTATTATCGGTCGAGTTTTTCATGAAGATCATCGGTATAAATTCTGCACTATGTGCAGAAGACAGTTTATGTCATAGAAAACACGAGAACAGCGAGTTATCCGATCAAAACGGCTTCTAAACAAAATTAAACACACTGAAGCGGCTTAGATGTTTTGGTTTTTTTCTGACGAAAAAAAGTTTGATCAAGACCAAAAGATCAACCGCAGAAATTGCCAGAGTGACAGATGGCTATGTTCCAGTCCTACAGAGGTTTCTGTTGTCATGCACATGAAGTTTCCGCCACTTTTATCGTTTAAGGTGTTGTGAGGGCAAAGGACATTTCACGCCCCTACACTTCTTTATTCAAGGACTTTCAGTGGATTCTACTGCACATATCTAGGTTCTAGAAGCAGTAGTGGAACCCTAGATTGATATGAAGCGATGGAGACACCTTGATCCCCTGGATTACTACGTATGGGGCGTAATTGAGCGTGAAACCAATAAGCATCCACATAACACCATTTTTTTCTGAAGGCTGCAATTATTATAATACCTATATGGCCAAAATGAATAAGGAGCAAAAATGAATAAAAAATTCTTGAAGTTTCAATAAAATTTGTTCAAAATAATATCTAATTAGTTGTACTCTCAAGTAGATTCCAAATACCGTATCCGTATACCAGTATCCATTTTTTGAAATGAAAGCGTCGATATTTTTGTATACAAAAAAATATGTTTATACTTATATAGTTTCTTAAATTGTATTTAAAATACTATAATTTATTCTTATTGGTATTGCCTGGAGCAAAAAAAAGTCGTTTATAAATTTCCCAACGGATTTTTGCTCTGCGTTTTTATTGAACTTCCAAGAGTAAAAGGATTTCCATTGCAAATATCCTTGATATCATTTAGTCAAGTGGAAAAAATTCAATCAGCATACTCGGCAAATACCCGTCACAGCGGCAGGCTCACTGCAATGACAAAGGAAAGTAGTAAAGGCAGTCAATGGAAGAGAAGACGTACAGTGGTATTTGTTCTTAATATTATTGAGAAGGCGCGATATAAATTTAGTATTACATTCCAAGGCGGCAAAAGCCGTAATACCTATGTGTAGATATGTATATTTAACACCTTAATATGTAGATAGATTTACCGACTTGTCATACCAGACCTATGGTCCAGCGAAACTTTGACAGGATCTTAGATTACTCCAATCGGTATTTGCAGGTGGTCGCGCAATTGAAATAACTAACTTTCGGTTTAATTTACGGGCTTAAAAACAGAAAGAAATTTGTCTCGAGGGAGTTCAATAGAGAACACCAATTTGTGAAAGACTTGACTCTTATGTGTTTTAACCTGCAAGAAGCTGAATTAGTTATCAAAAAATAGGACTAAGGTGAAATTTTAAGAGAAAAAAAAAAATGGGCCAGATATTAATTTATTCTTATGTAAAATGCTCCCTTCAATCCAAAGTCATATCGTCCCCTTAGTATTAAAATAGCCTATACATTTTTTGATGTTTTGAGAAAATGAATTTCAAACTTTTTGTCGAAAGTAGCTCTCACTCAAATCTCGTTATGTCTGTAAATATTTCTTATTTTTTGACTGACGTTTTCACCCACTTTGTGGAACTAGAATTTGACAAAATTTTGACCACATATAAAATCGACGATGGAGAATCCAAAAATTTAATAAACAAATAATAGGCTATTGTTATACTAAGGGGACGATATAAAGTACAGTTCTTTTTTATTCGTTACGCATCGTTTTTGGAAGACGAAAGAGACCTCCTCAACTAGGGCTTAAGATTTGTTTCGAGATTTGTTTGATCGGTGAATTCTTCATTTGACGATGGCCTCTTACCGCCTAGTCATTTCTTTATACTTGGAATAGTTGCAGGGTGGTAAACTGGAGAACATTTCAAATAGGTAAGTAATTCGTAAATTCCAAAATTCAAGAAATTCTGGCGGCCATCGTTCGAAAATACGCTCTTGGGGTTCGAAGCACGCTCTTGGCTTGAAACAAGAACTTATAGAAACAGTTTTTAAGTAACAGTTTAAGCGATCGCCCCTCGGTAGGCTATGGCAAGCCTTGGATTGTATTTCCGTCTTGAAAAAGCTCCTGATAAGAACAACCATTTGCGGAGGCTGGCATAAAAATGTAGGTCGTTTCATTTGTGGAAAAACATCGGGACACACACCACAAATTGAACGAAGAACTCGGCCAAGCACCCAAAAAGGGTCACGCAAATTAGGTGTATATAAATATAATACTTATATATGTATGTATACGTAAGCGCCTCTGTGATTGCGGACTTCTGCCGTCGGCGTGTTATTCTGGTGAAAGCGAAATTTTTTCTTCGCGCCTCTAGTCGTTTTTACTTCAGATTGGTGCCATTTATGTACATATGTGAGCGTTTAATATAACTTTCGCCACACTGTGCTTATTTTACGGTAAGCGCAACTCTTCGCTTCGTGGCGTCATACATACATACATATACTACGAGTACGTCGTCAGCAAATAAATGCTGATCCACAAAATTTTTCACTACGACGCTGAAACAAAACATTCAAGCGGAATTGAATTGTACTCTCGATAATTTAATTTGTCACAAAGAAAAAAGCAGAGTACACAAAAAATTTAAGTTAAGAGTGGAGTAACGGGCCAGTGAAATACTAGAGAGGAATTTTAAGTAGCATTAAGAAGAGGAAAACCTTTCGATGCTCCCATTTATAGTCATAATGGCAAGGATTTTAGCATTCGTATTAGAGTAAGTTACATACCTACAAATAATTTTTTGCTTTTTTTCACATACCATCACTTTTTTATATTTTTTTTATTTTTTTACTGTACTTTACTTTTTATTCTACTTGGATTCGCAAATACTTTTAACTCATCTTTGCATTTCAGCATACTTTTTTCTCCCAATGTTTAAAATTCATTGGCGCATGAGAACACGTTCTTACTTTATTCCTTCCGTTGGCTCGATGCTTGAAACGCTTTTCCGTGCTCTTTCTTTTTTTTCTTGCAAGCATAGAAATAGCCAACAAAAGCATAAAAGTTGTGAAAAGTTATGTCGGAAAGAGACTTGAAAAAAATACACTCATATTCTTGTGCACTTGTACAATTGTTTGAAGTACATACTCCTCTATTTGTGTCGATGTAACTGTCGCCCGACTCCCATTCTCGTGTAGCCAGGGCGAGCACGGTGCCTGCCAGTAGCCACGAATTTTCGTACTCGTACTCGAGTTTGAGTATTATAAGTTCGCCCATATTATGGGAACAATAAATATACGTGATCAGCATATTGGGGCTACGTCACGCTGTGCTCATCATGTCCTTGCGCATCCTGTGCGACGTCCAACCATCAACCACCAGGCAACACAAATACACCCATAGATATTGAGATGTACAGATTTTTAGCTTTATTTGCTATAACATTTTTTGCTACAGTTACTGTTATAAAGCAATTGCAAATGCACATTCACATATATAGTTATGTACATATGTATGTATGTATGTATGTATGCACATACAAAAAACATAAAAGTATTGAAGGAGATTCTTATTCCTTCTACTCAGTTGGAATTGTGGGATTTATGCATTGCACAGCCACCAGGTTTTAAGCAGGAAATACTTGAAAAGTTTTGTGTGGCACTGAAGAACTTTTGAGCGCATTGTTGTGGAGTAAGTTTACAAGCTTATACATGTCTCTGTATGTATATGTATATATAAGTATATGAGCGACGCGGTATTAAGTCGTGGATACTCGGATATGATTGAGGCTCTTGAAATGTGAGGTGTCTGGGTCGAGCTTAGTGACTGAGCGGAATTTATTGTTTTGTAAAGTTAGTGCTTAGGTACTTGCTGAAGTTTAAGCTTCAGCTTTGCCAAATGGTAGAAACAATGTCTCGAAAGAAGATGAGTGAGATTTACAACGAGTTTAGTAAATATGTAGCGAAAAATTGTGTAGCGATATTTAAAGAATATATACAACATCGATGCCACTTTTCTTCAATGTAATTTTTGAAATGAAATTTCTTAGGCGTCGATAAACGAGCGAAAATACAGAGTAAAATGTCAAGGCCATGCAACGTTTTGGGCGTTTTAGTTCCGCGAGGGAGAAAAAAGATATAACGTAGAGGAAAAGGAGAGAGAGAGAGCTATACCTTATCTATATCTTAGAAACACTTTAGACTACTTTTTCTGAGTTTGTTCCTTGTGGTTGCTAATTTCTAGTGAGAAATAAAACTGCCTACTTTTTGGCGCTTGTTTGTTGGTTCATACTTGTAGGAAATATATTTTTGGTGCCTACTTTTTGGCGTTATATTTCTTTGGTGCCTACTATTTGGGGCGTTTTTTGGTCCCAATTTCTTTGCGATTTTTTTTGGTGCCTCCTTTTCGGCGCTTATTTCTGTTTCCTGGCTATTGTTTGTGCGTACTATAAAGTGCTATCCATTCCGCCGTCAGATTTATTGGTATTGCCTTGCGGTAATTTGTGCCGTTGGAGCGGTTCTGGAGTCGCTGCGTTTGTGCGGGTGATAAACGCTCGGAGTAGTGCGCGTTGTTGCCACGGTTTGTGTCCGGCGTTTACCTACACCGGTCGACCCTTCTCCGTTTTCTGTAAATTTTGTCTATTTGTATTCTCTGCAAATGTTGTGAATTTACTTAGATATATATTCTTTCTCTCTCTCTCTCTCATTCTCTCTCGGGTCTCACCTTCTTTCTTTGTCTGCCTTGAAAGTTTCACTTCTGTTATGTGTACTACGCTACACGCATTTTTTTTGTCCCCCAAGCCGGGGACAAGATCTATATGCAAGTGTTTGATGAAGTCATCTTAATCTCAAGAGCTCTTGAATTGTGTTTGCAGTAAAAGCTGATTCATTGTGCACTGAATCTGAATTAATACCGCGTGTCCGGCGTCTGAATTAGGAATTAAAACTAAATTAAAAAAGCATTACTAATGATTTATTTATTTATTTATTTTATTAAGTAGTACAAAGAAGAGAAGGGCTGACAATTTTTTTTTATTATTCTACATGTTGACCCTTAGGTACATCGGATACACTCTTGGAATCTGGCCTCCGTCCTCCGTGCCACTCGCTGGAGAAGTGATGTCGGGAACGATATTTTCTTTTAGTCAGTGGGTTTGCTTCATGGACTTTACTTTTGAAGTAATCGGACGACTTGGGTGGCTTGCTCAAACCATGTGTCACTGCTGAAGGAAGGATCCTCTCTAATTATTGGCAAAAAATAATCACTTAGCATGCGCCGATAAGAGACACCGTACACAGAAATTGCTTGCCCCACTGCTTGACAATGCACACCAAACCGTCAACTCTGCCACCTTGGAACTGTGAAGTGGCCTGTTGATGTTTTAATTCCGTCCCTTGTTTGGATTCCGTCCTTTAGATGATAAGTCACCGCAATTTTGCTTATTTACACTTTTATTTAAATGGGCTTCATTACTCCAAAATATAATGTTTACCGTAGGAAACCAACTTTGTCTCGCAGAAATTTTTACGCAACTTGTAATTGTTAAGCTTAAGCATTGCACGATTTGGATTTTGAAGGGGTGAGGTCTCAGGTCCTTCTTCAATATTTCATGTACAATATTTTTTGGAAGACCCAGGGCTGCCGCTCTTTTGAGAACAGATTGTCGGGGATTATGGTGCAAACTCACAGCGACGAGCTCAATATTTTGATTTGTTCTCTATGTCCGGCTGAACCCCGACCGTGGGCAGTTTGCGACCAAATTTCTTGCGCGGAACCTTTGCACCCATGAACGAATCAAATCTTCACTTGGAACATAACGCAAGTATCTAATATTGTAATTGTCTGTCGACCGGTGACAAGGCGGTATAATCTTGTTAGCTCCTTAAGCTAAGGTGTTGAGGTACCGGTGCCGAGAGCTGGATGGCTAGTAGTGCCTAAATAACCAGTATTTAACGGTATCCTCCAATGCCTAGGCAAAGTCGTAAGTGCCTTTCCACGGTATGCCGGCTCTGCCATGGCGGACTACCCCTTCCGTGCCTGCTCGTGGGAGCAAAAAACGAATGAAATTTAAAACAAGGAAAGTTAAAGAAGAAGGTGTAAAAGAAAAAGCCGAGAGTGTGCTGTCCTCCAGCCAAATCATCCGGTGCTCTGCTCAAGGCGCGTTACCTGAGGGGGAAATTCATGCTGGCAAAGATTGCCAAGAATGAACAGGCCGGTAAAGCGCACGAGCGGGACATCGAGGATCGTGCTAAGAGTATGAGGCCGCGACGGCAGCTAAGCTTAACTAGTCACAACAACAACAACCACATCGACAGCCTAAATCGGCACGGAGCTCGGCCAAGCGTAACCGTTCACAGGGTGTGAGTGAACGCGAAGCCAAGAAGAGCAAATACTCATCAGCCCAGGGGGTTGAGGGTCCTTAAACCAGTGCGGCAGCCGCGGCCGCGAGGGCGGCTTACAGTGAGGTGGCCAGGGATCATCTCCAAGTTGCCCTCGTGGACTCAACAAGAGTGGAAGGGTGGTGTTGCCCCTTTGGGATGCTATTGCGGGACGGCTATTTAGCATGGCCATCACACACCTCATAGACAATAAAAAACCAGCTCCTCTCTTCGACTCGGGTGAAGTCTGTCGAGGTTGTCGGGTAATAAAATGTCCCAATCAATTCTCGAAGGAGTCTATGGAGAGGAGCCTTGCGACAGTTAGCAACGCCTGGAAGGGCTTTCGCTAAAGCTCATCCCTGCTTCAGAAATTCCAAGGAGCTGGACAGTTCGGAAATTGTCCATTGTCGCAAGCTGCAAAATCCTGAGGTACCGATGGATGACTGGTCTATCATAAAGCTAGAAGAACCTCAGCAAGAGCTCCGCTGTTTTACTGCTGACTAGCAACGAGTCCCTGGAGGCACTCGGAAAAAAGCAGTTTAAACTTCGCTTCGACTTCAGGTTGGCCAAAGTGAACGTCTTCCCTGCCTCTGTTGCCCCGGATGACTACCTGGAGAAATTAGTGGACGACACAAAGAAGCTGCTCGACGATCTGCGGTTGTCTGAGACGGATGCAGATTCTGAACAAAGGGAGCAGTCGTAAAGGTAGTGGTCCACATTATGGTATCAAAACTTGAAGTGTACCTAACAATAGCTTAGTGATGTTCGAGTGACTTAGTTTTTAGCCACTTAGCTCACAAACGACATGCTTAGTCAGGTGCTTCGAAGTAAAAGTAGGGATATATTTTTTATTATATTTCACATGCCTTCGAGAAGGATACTTTGAAAAGTAATAGAGTTACATTAGAGTTTGTCAAAATGTAAATAATAATGAGTTGCCAAATCATGTGTAATGTTGGATTTAAGGGACATTTTTGTTTTGTTCATTTCTTCAACTATTATAAAGGTTGATCAATTTTGATTTTAAATTGAAATAAAAGAATGAAAATTCAAATTGGCATTTAGTTTTTAAAGATAATCCGTTTCAAATGTTGGCCGCAACTGCGCCATAATTCGGCCATTCGTAAACATCAATTTCGAATGATTCGGCTTCCAATGCCTCAATTGAAGTTGGTTTATCCACAAAGCGTTTGGACTTTACCTATTCCCACAAATAAAAGTCCAAAGGTGTGATATCACACGATCCACTGGTCCGAGATGAGAGATAAATTTCTCACCGAGTCGACGACGCAGTAAATGCATTGTTTCACGGGCTGTATGGCAAGTAGCTACAATGACCGTCTTGTTCAAATCAAATGTTGTGGAGAACACGAGCTTCAATTTCTGACATCAAAAAGTCATTCATTATGACGCGATAGCCTTCGCCATTTACTGTTACATTGGCACCAGCATCGTCGTTGAAGAAATATGGGCCGATAATTCCTCCAGCCCATAGACCATGAGTGGCTTCGGGTTGCTCTTCAGCCCAAATATGAAAATTTTGCTCATTGACGTACCCATTAAGCAAAAATTGGCCTTATCGCTCTACTCCATAAGTTGGCCTAAGCGCTCGATGAGCACTTTTCACAGAGCGACGATTTCGAAATACAATTGTACGTTTTGTAAACGTTGTTGAGGCGTAAGTCTTTCCATAATGAAATGCCAATGAACACTGAAATAAATTATGTATTTAGTTTGACAGTAGTCACACGTGATCTGTCAAAAAAACTCCATTGGAAAAGTATCTCCAACCTGATCACCCTTTATTATTATAACCTTCCATAAGTACAAAGTGTTCCAAATTAATCACGAAGAAGAAGTACTCTGGTATGCGGTAGCTTTAGTTATAATCGCCGACCCGTAAAACACAACATTGTTAACCTGATAATTCGCATGACTGAAAACAATACAGAGTTGGTAATCAGGGAAATTCCCACTGGCTATAATCAGCCTGTCAAGCAGAAGCATAGTATTTCCCGTCAGCACTGAACTCACTCGGGATATAAAGCACAAATAAATACTTGGCTTATAGAGGTTATCAGTTATCAATGAATTCTCTACATTCCGTGAGCTAAATCACTTGAGGCAGAGGCAATTAATGATATTTATCTGTGCTGTGGAACCTGAACATATTCGTACATTGATAATGAGCTGGGAGCTAAATGTGCTTCGCAAACCTACTCCCAAACTCCAATATTTTTCATTATTTAATTTCATATTTTTTTACTCCTTCCAGTAAACAAGACCAACCTATTCCAATCTCTAAATATGAGTATAATATATGTAATCTGGATGTAAGTTCGCCGAAATTTAAATACAGTAAAGTTATGCGTTAGTGGTGTTTATATTCATATATTTTGATAACATCTTACTTTGTAGTTTCTTATTTGCAACTTTGATTTGTGTTTATCTTTTTATGTGAAGCGGAAATATTCCCCAAGGATGTTGGGATACTACTCACTTTTGCTTAGAAATAAAAGTGGAAGATGGCAAATAGTGGAAAAATGGCATACATACGCATCCACGCATATGTATATACTCGTATTAGCACGGCTTCAAAATATACAAATTCAGGCACAAGTATTTACGCAATGCTTACGCATACATTCACAACTGAACACATGACTTTCCATTGGTATAACCCGCAGTGCGCCTTGAAGTATGCTGTGAAATCGCCCTACAATACATAGACCAAATTTATACAATACATACATACGTTCGTTTGTTTATGTATGTGCTTGCGGAGCGCCATTTTTCGCCCCAAAGCGCTACACAAGGGACTTGCGCGTCTTGTTCCTGCTTTGTTATTGTTTTCGCTGCATTTTTTTCTTTTCACTTTACTTAGACATTCCTTTTGGTTTTCATTTTACTAAAGATATGCCTTTTTCATTACTCTTTGAAGCATTTTTTTTTTTGTTTTGTTTTTGGATTTGTGTTGGCATCGAACATTCTTTACTGCTAAAATATAAAAGCTACATACAACTTCGCCTTTCCTCCATATCCTTTGACTCCTTAGAAATGCAAGAATGCGACTTGAAATGCGCCATTTTTTAGGGTGCCATGACGATGACGCTAGAGAAAAGATACTTTGTGTGCTTATTCGTGCTCGGCCGAAACGCTATGATGTCTTCCCTGCTGTGCCTGAAAAGCGCTTGCGAAATGGAGAAAAAGTGGCGAAATAAAAACAAAATAAAAGAAGTGGTAAAAAGTTGAAAGGACATCAAGTGAAAAGTTTTAAAAATTTTCTATTTTTTCACAAAGTGTAGAGTTTTACTTTACTTCTTTGCTGCTTGCCGCAAAATTTTTCCCTCAGCCACTTTCTGCTGTACGCTTTGCTTTGTGCACATTTTTATTTAATTTTTGTTTTCATTTGAAAAAGTGTCTTTTAGGAATCACTGCAGTGTAAAAATGGGTGGAGCACAGGAAATATGCATAATCATCTTTGTGCTGATTTCAAATCGCATTGAGTAGGAAGGACGGCCACGTTGGAAAAGTTGTGAATATTTATTGTATATGTATGAATGTATGTATGTGTGTACTTTCAAAATGGGCGCCTAGCATCGCAGTAGGTTTGGTTGCGTTGCAAAAGGTTTGCTGCTACAACTAGATAGTTGTAAGAATTGTGTGCAGCTTCTTTTTTATCTCTCTATAGAATATAGAAAAGTTAAAAAGTTTATCATTTTCTGCTTTGCTTTGCTTTGAGACTGTCAAGAAATTTCCAACGAGATTTGCTTGTAATAAAATTAGAGCAGAAGTGGTATAGAATAAGTTTGTGAACTTATGCATGAATGCGTAGCACATAATTTAAAGTTGGGAAACACAAAGTAAAGTGAAATAAGGCTTTTTTAAGTTTGAACAATTCTAAAGCGGCTTGGAAAAGTTAAGAATTTAATTTTCCGCACTTTTTGAGCAGCATACAACTATATCGCATTGGAGAGAACATGGCAAAAGTTCTAGAATTTTTGTTTTAAATGTTTTAAATGAAAACAGGTTTTAGGCAATTTAGATTTGTAGTTCGGGATTAAGATAAAAATCTCATTTACTTTGAAAAGTGCGATCACCAATATGAGCAGGATTTAAAACTTTCATCTCGAAGCACGACTTGTTGATTGGTTTTTAAAGCCAGATTGTACCGAACCGACCATTATCAATGGCCGAAGTAATAAACAACGAGGGAGTTTTGAAAAATTCATTGTTTTTATTAAAAAAAAAAATCATGATTCGGGCAGGCCGAAGTAGAAGCGTAGAAGTAATAAACAAGCAGGGACTTTTTAAAAATCCCGAATTTTTATTAAAAATTTATTAAAAAAATGAAATAAAAAAACCATAAACTGGCGACGTCTATACAGTGGAACCGTCTATCAATATAGAGCTGACCCGCAACACTGATGCTCACTATCCACACTTGATGGAGGAACAAATAGATATTAGGAGATAAAGGCGCAGAGTACTTCTTTTTACAGGAAACGTGGGCTTTTACACCAGTACTCAAAAATGTTACAATTTCTTGACAGCAAATATTAATTGAGATAAGGGCCCAGATTTTTCAATATTATTACTGCAAATCATATTGAAAATAAGGACTATGAATAAGTTCGTGCGTTTTTTTTTCGAAATTTGAAACTTTATTGACGTAAAATGGTTACAAATTTAATATTCAAAATATTGTCCATCGCTTACTACTACTTTTTCCCATCTTTCTGGCAATTCACGGATTCCCTTTGTGAAAAATTCGGTCGGTTTTGCCGCAATCCACGAATCGATCCATTTTTTGACTTCATCGTAATTACGGAAGTGCTGGTCAGCCAGGCCATGTTGCATCGATCGGAAGAGATAGTAATCGGATGGCGCAAGGTCTGGACTATACGGCGGGTGGGGTAGGACATCCCATTTGAGCGTTTCTAAGTATGTTTTGACCACTTGTGCAACATGTGGCCGAGCATTGTCATGTTGCAAAATAACTTTGTCGTGTCTATCGGCGTATTGCGGCCGTTTTTCTCGCAGTGCTCGGCTCAAACGCATCAATTGTCGTCGGTAGACATCCCCCGTAATCGTTTCATTCGGTTTCAGTAGCTCATAATACACAACACCCAGCTGGTCCCACCAGATACACAGCATAACCTTCAGGCCATGAATATTCTGCGCCGACGTCGATGTTGAAGCATGGCCAGGGTATCCATACGTTGCCCGACGTTTTGGATTGTCGTAATGGACCCACTTTTCATCGCCAGTCACAATTCGATGCAAAAAACCCTTTCTTTTGTGCCGTTGAAGCAGTTGTTCGCATGCCATAAAACGGCGTTCAACGTCTCTTGGCTTCAATTCATACGGCACCCAATGGCCTACCTTTCGGATCATTCCCATGGCTTTTAAACGTTTGGAAATGGTTGATTGATCAACTCCCAAAGTTTTTGCAACCTCTTCTTGCGTTTGAGCCGGATCTTGATCGAGCAATTCCTCCAATTCGGTATCCATGAACTTTGGCGGCGCACCCTCGCGTTCTTCGTCTTCCAAGCCAAAATCACCACTTTTAAAGCGTGCAAACCACTTCTGGCACGTTCGCTCAGATAGAGCATGCTCACCATAAACTTCCACCAAGATACGATGACTTTCGGCTGCTTTTTTCTTCATATTAAAATAATGAAGAAGAATTCCCCGCAAAAACACATTATTTGGCACGAAATTCGACATTTTCAAGTGTGGTAAAAATATTGTTGTTTACGCTTCAAATAAAAAACTTATACTGACGTTTGTGCCTTACGACAGTAGCTCTCCAATGAATGTTTGGAAATGTGGATCGATGGAATAATAATCAAGTTACGCCATCTGTTGTAAAACCGCACGAACTTATAAATAGACCTATTAAATAAATGGCGCGTACACTTTTGTTATGTGTTTGGCCGAGCTCCTTCTCCTATTAGTTGCGTATTTCTTGATGTTGTTCCAAAAATAGAGGAACCTACAGTTTTAAGCCGACTCCGAACAGCAAATGCTTTTTTATGAGGAGTTTTTTCATAGCAGAAATTCACTCGGATGCTTACCAACGCCTGCCGAGGGGCGATCGTTATTAGAAACAACTGTTTCTATCATTTTGCTGTTTCATGCACGGAGATTCGAAACACAACATTTCTTTCCTTGGTGGCAATCTCGTCTTTGCCACCTTTGCAAAGCTTCAGCTCACTTCTTGGACCATCAAATCCTCCATTGTGATTTATCGTGTCACTCTGCAGAGAACTTTGTAAATAGTTTCGGAACGTTCCTCAATCGCACCCTGCTAACGACAGAAGCTAACGCCCCTCAGTTTGCTTCTTATTTCAACTAATATGTATTAACATTTCTAATGCAATTCGTAAGTGTTAGTAGGCGAATGTATTGGGAGGTGAAGATTTTCTGTTTAAGACATTGTCTGCTTTCATATGCCGAACTTCTTCTTGTGTACCGGTGCAGTTGTTTTTAAACGGTTTAAGATGAGTTGTTCTACTCTGAATAAATTGAAAGGTTTATTTACTTATTAAAATCTATCTCTGACGAGGACAAGGAGGGCTCTCCTTTCTTGGGATTCGATATGAATGTGAGTAGATGTGAGCTCTAGAAGAACCTCCATTGATGCCGTGGGACAAGTACACATGGTTCCATTTATGCATATACACACAAGTCTTTATAACCTTGTTAGTGTGTTTTTTAATGATTGCTTCGTCGTGCAGTTCTCCCATACTACTGAAATAAATAAACAAAATAAATAATACACTTCTGTTAGGTGTTTGGCCGAGCTCCCCCTCCTATTTGTGGTGTGCGTCTTGATGTTGTTCCACAAATGGAGGGACCTACAGTTTCAAGCCGACTCCGAACGGCAGATATAATATTTTTATGTGGAGCTTTTTCATGGCAGAAATACACTCGGAGGTTTGCCATTGCCTGCCGAGGGGCGACCGCTATTAGAAAAATGTTTTTCTTAATTTGGTGTTTCACCGAGATTCGAATCAACGACCTCTCTGTGAATTCCGAATGGTAATCACGCACCAACCCATTCCGCTACGGCGGCCGCCCTCTCCCATACTACTGCCCCGTGATAAATATAGCCGCGTAGATACATGACAGTAATTTTGATGTATTATAGATACTCAACATTTCCCTGCAATCGATTTAAATGTCGTGAATACTTTAGTGCCTTTCTTCAGCCATCTCTTTAATGTGTGCCTTCCATAATATAGGGTTTTCCAATAAGAGGTTTATTTTGATATTCACAGAAAAATGCTTTTTTGTAATATAAATGATCGGATGTTTATTTCATTATAAAGAGGAAGGAATGCCGTTAATAGTGGAAAATAACATCAGACAAATGACCATCACGACCACGCTTACAGGACAATATCCTTTTCATGAAATTTTCCATAACCGAATTGCAAAGTGGCTGACCTATGTCCTCGATAGCCTTACGAATTCCATCTCTGAAGTCTTGAATCGACCCTGGACTGTCTTTTCCCGTAAAAGATCAGTGGTTTCGTTGCTTGTGCCACACAGCGTCGTCTTGTTGAAAATAAACATTGTCCAGATCAATACCATCCAATTCCGACTATAAAAAATCGTTAATCATCTCCCGATTGCGCAATCCATTCACAAATAACAACTGTTAATGGAAAACCCTTTATAATAATTTTTGGTCACATGTTATACCCACGAATTTAATTTCTTTTTTAGTTTTACCTAAATTCCATCTAATCAAATAAGTTTAAGATGTTAGATTTTGCATTACATAACCTAATCAGCGGAGCCGCTAGATCTTTATTTGCTGCAGTATGTCTATGCCGCTGTAAAGCTCATATAGCTTATTGTTTCATCGGCTGCGATACTCGCCGACACCAATGCGCAAAGGTCAAAGGATCCGTAGAATTTTTCTCTCAAGCACTCCCAGGGACGCCCCATCGGATGTTGCCATCGTGCCTACTTATGAGTTTACAATTGGTTGCGCATGATAAAATACTTACAACGTTTTTTTTTTGTTCATCTAGAGAGGACTTTATTACTCAATTGCCCATTTAGTCAAAAGCAGCGCTTTTCGATCAGAGAGCTTCTCCATCGGATTTGAAGCATGAAAAATCTAAATAAACAAAGTCTCTTTCACTTTAAAATTATAACTGTCAACAATAACATGGGTGGCGATATGGGAGTGCGCCGACTGTTTGTTTGATGACAGAAAGTAATTCGGCTTGTCCTCGTTCATTATCTGACCCATTCGTTTTGCTTCTTTATTCAGCTTAAAATAGACATAACTAACAGCGCAGTTGTTAAGGCTTATGATATCATCGGCACACGCATTCAAATGTACGCTTTTATTAAAAATTGTGCGTAATTAAGTTCTGCGGCTCGCAAAATTTTTTTTCAGCATCAGGTCTGAGACTTATATATATATATTTTCCCGAGGCTCCTGGATGGAGAATAGGACCTCAATAAACAAATTATAATTAATTTTATCTAAGGCTAGACATTTAATTTCGTTCCACGCACGGCCTGCTTTTCTTGCTTCTGCGTCGACCTGACGCCTCCACGTATTGGCTGGTCTCCCACGTCTGCGGCTGCCTTGGGGGTTCCAATCCAGTGCTGTTCTTGTTATGTCATCGTGGGGCTTTCTCAACGTGACCGATCCATTTTCACTTACGGCGTTGAATTTCTATGTGGACTGGTGTTTGCTTGGTCACGATCCAGAGATCAGCGTTACTAATAACCTGGGGCCAATATATACGCATAATCTTGCGTAGGCAACGATTAAGAAAGGCTTGCAGTGACTGTAGTACACATGCCAATATGTTCCAAGTTTCACACCCATACAACACTATGGATTTCACGTTGGCATTGAAAATCTTGAGTTTGGTATGCCTGGAGATGTGAGACGCTCTCCACACCTTATCCAGCATGCATCCAGCAATGCAGCGCATCCCTTGGATATACGGTTACGTATGTCAGCTGCTGACCCGTCGGTTTTGGAGATAATGCCCCCAGCAGAATTCATCTACATCTTCCAGGGGTGTGCCGGCAATCTGAAGAGCTTGCGATTCGCTGGTGTTGATGCGCATAACTTTAGTCTTCGCGATATTGTTTTTTAGTCCAGTTTGTGCTGCGGCCTCGCTCACCGCATGAAGTTTTGCTGATATGTGCGAATATTTATGCGACAGCAGACATACGTCATCAGCATAGTCTAAATCCTCCAGGTGGCCACATATACCCCAGGATATGCCTCTGTTAGTCGCACAGGCTTGCCGCATTACTAAATCCAGAACTAAATTGAAAAGCAGCGGAGAAAGTATGCAACCCTGCCTAACACCGGTTTGCACCTCGTCCCCGTTATTTAGAACGTTTTCGTGTTTGACGCGACATCAAGCGCCCGCGTACAGCTCTTTGATGATATTGATTATTTTTTCAGGCACTCCTTTGCAGGCGAACGCTTTCCAGATAGCTTCGTGCTTAAGAGTATCGAAAGCTTTCTCGAAGTCGATGAAGCATAAATAAAGAGGCGTCCGCTACTTTACTGACTGCTCCGCGATTACTCGCAATTACACGCACGCGCAATGTGTGCTTGCTCCTTACGTAATCCCTGAATCAATGAGTTGGATAGCCTTTTGTGAATTATGTGAGCTATAACTTTATTTATCATACTTAACAGCGTGATCCCTCTCGAATTTTTGCACTCGGATAAGTTACCCGTCTTCGGGAGAAGAGTGACGATTCCTTCGTTCAACTCGGATGGTATGTTTTCTGAGCTCCAAATGCTATTTAGTAGGGGCAACAGAATACGAGCGCTCAGCTCGGGGTCAGCTTTAAGTAATTCCGGGTTGATGTTGTCAGGCCCAGGCGCTTTGTTATTTTTTAGCGTCTTGATCGCGCTTATTATCTCAGGCTCATCCGGGCATGTGGTGGAGATATCACGCCAAACTACGTGGCGCTGGTAGCTACAGGGCTGCACCGGCTGTGCGGATGGCGCTGACAGTAATTTCTTATAATAGCTCCCAGATGAGGACTTGCGGGTCTTTTGACGTTGTTAATACGCTGTTCTCGTCTTTAAGCCGCTTCGCGCTTTTAAAAGCGGTGTTTGTCAGTTGTCGTAACGTGGGGTATAGGTCTCGGGTGCGTTTCTGCGGCAGCTTGCGCCGAGCTGCTAAATGGTTACTGTAGTTCCTCTTATCCTCTCTTGCACTTCTCTTTATCTGCTTATCGACGGCGCTGTACCGTTGCTGGAGAGTTGCCTTGCATTGTCTGGTCTTCACAATTTAGCTGATTTTTTACCTTACGACGGTCGCTTATTAAGTCCCATGTTCGATCCAATATCCAGCACTTTTGTTTATTCACCTTGTGACCGATGTGATTTTCCGCTGACTTCACAAAAACTTGTTTTATCTCCTGCCAGTCATCTGTGCATGCATGCTCAGAGAGAGCGGAAGCTAGCGATTCGGAGAACCTCGCGCGTGTGGTTGGATTCTTTAATTTCTCCACATCAAACTTCTTTTGGGACTTTTGGTTAGAATTTTTCGCAGCCGCAGCCACTCTGAGCCTAACTGTCGCAGTGAGAAGGTGGTGGTCGCTTGCTACATCGGCTCCACGCTTATTGCGGACGTCCAGAAGAGATCCACGCCACTTATTGCTTATGAGAATGTGGTCGATTTGATTTTCGGTGACTCGGTCTGGTGATGTCCATGTCACCTTATGAATACGCTTGTGGCAGAAGAGCGTACCTCCTATAACAAGGTTGTGGTCGGCGCAAATCTCTGTAAATAATTGACCATTCTTCGTGAGAGTGCCCAAGCCGTGCTGGCCCATCGTCCTTTCGCGGCCCCGGTTGCTAGTGCCTACTTGTGCATTCATGTCACCCATTAGGATGACTATGTCGGCTTTGGCGATATCACTCATAGGTTTTGCTAAACTGCTGTAGAACGCATCCTTGGCTCCCATATCCGCAACATTCGTAGGAGCGTAGCACTGCACGATCGACATATTTCTTGCTCTTGTGCGCAACCTTATCGAGATGATTATGTCAGAGTGCGCTTTCCATTCTATAAGAGCTTCTGCCGCTGGCTCTGAGAGGAGAAAACCGACACCATTCTCTCTTCTTTGACTTACATGGTTGCCGAAAAATAAGAGTTTATGATCTGTTGTGGTTGTAATTTCGCCCGAATCGGCCCATCTAATTTCGCATAACCCGAGCAGCAGAAGTCGGTAACGTTGAAACTGAAGTCTGAGACTTCGATTGATGTCAAATGGCCATACAATTTACCACTGAGTTATTCCAAATGCATGAAATTTAACCTCCTGTTTTAGTACTCGCAGTAATGAAATCGTTTTTGTAATTATTGTAATTTAATTGACACAATGATGTTCCGACGTACCCAACAATATGTCTGTACGTACAAGTATGCATATGGTATACCCTTATCAGTGACTGACTAGTAAACAAAATTCCCGTTCACAATCACCTTTCGCCAGTGCAACAGATGTTCTTTCACATTTCCACCTCAAATCATTAACTCTTGCTCTACTTTGCTGACCAAGCGGCGTTCTTTAATTGCACTTTCCTTTACTATTACATCCATTTATTTAGGTATGTGAGAGTGTGCATATATGAGCATATGTTTCTTATATATATTTAGTTAATTTAATTTTTGTGTTGTGGTGGTGGTAATGATTACCTTGAGCGTAATGTGTGAAGTGTAACGCAAGTGTCACTCCTTAAAGGGGTTAATTAGCTAGAGAACGTAAAGTACTCACTCGCGCATGCTCAGGCTCGCTTGTGAATGAACACCGTGTGAGTGCAGCTAAGGTAAATAACAGTTGTCCGCTAATTTTTGAATATTTTGTTACTGGAATCTTCATTAAATTTCAATTTGTCAACGCTCACTGCCTGCGATAATGACTTCATTAATGAAAACAGAAAAAATAAGTTATTAAATAGATTTACAAAAAGGAACAAAAAATTTTCGACATTCCCTAAATTTATAAAAATTTTAAAACATATATTAAATACTTACCTTCTTTTACTTTTGATATTTTTAACTATAAGAATTTCATTTTAATTAACACATTCAGAAGCACGAGCATGGACATTAAAAATTGATATGTTCCAAATGCATTAAAACTCGCTTTTGTGTTATACTCGCATTATCTATTTATCAGGGCTAATCTTTTGCTGTACTCTAGTACTTAGTATAAGCTAAGCTTTGCGATCCACGAAACGGAAGGATACTTCCTCTTCTTAAGTGATTTTGGACGAGTTTAACTTAGCGCGTCAATCGTTTCTTTCTCGTGCTAACCGGCGCCAGTTGGGCAAATTAAGTGAAGCCAAGTCCTTCTCCATCTGAGGTTTCCCACGCAAAAGAGGCCTTTCTCTTTCTCTGCTACAACTAGTCGGAGTGTTTGTATCTAATCGGACGAGATGACCTAGCCAACAAAACCTCTAGATCTTTACTCCCTGCGCTATGTCTATGTCGTCGTAAAGCTCATACAGCAATACTCATCACTTGCGATAGTCGCCATCGCCAACGTGCAAATATCCAAAAACCTTCCTCAAAATCTTTCTCTCAAATACTCCACGCTTCTTCGCCATAGGCACGTTAGGACGAGGATGATGAGAATCTTATAAAGTGTTAATTTTGTTCGTCGAGAGAGGAGTTTACTACACGATTGCCTACTGAGTCTAATGTAGTACTTGTTCGCCAAAGAGATTCTCCGTTGTATTTCAAGGACATGGAATATCTTTTGAACACCGATAACACGATCCCAATCCTTAGCACTCAATGTACCTGCATCAACTATTCAATTTTAAAATTTTTTTACCAACTATGCCTTTAGAAATTCACATGAAATGTACTATGCATATGTCTCATCATATTTAAAGGTAGTACGGAGCTCTCAAGAAAAGCTTTAAACAAATTTCCCTATCACTCCTTGTGTGTAAAGTACTACTGACGAAGGTATTTCCACATTTGAAGAAGACAATGCTGTCACTTTTGCTTTGAGAAATAATGAAATGCGCAAATATTTACAAAATAGTAGCAATAAGTGTAGCAAAGTTCTTAAGACGTGCATGTTGCATAAGAAAACGTATTGTGCCTTAGCTAGCATACCCAACCATGCCACAAAGCCGATTGTGAATAAATAAATAATCGGTCAGTAACAATATGATTAACTTTTGTACATAAATATCTGTTAAAGAGATAGAGGTGCTCTATCTCAGACTATACACCGCTCTCTCTTTACTCTTTCCTTGAATAAACTCTTCAGATGTACACCAGGATTGTCTCTATTGTAAGCTCGTTGGAGATCTTGTTTCGATCCCCAATATTGCGTATTTCTCATTGGCAGTGTAAACGTGTTGCTCAAAATGCCGGTGCAGGCTTAAGTTTCAGGTACTTCAGGTTGTTGGTTCATCCAGTTTTGATCCATCGATTTACAAATATGCAAACATATGAAATGAATGGGTTGGTTCGTGACTACCATTTGGAAAAGGCGTAGGCTCGAGTCTCCGTGCATGAAATACCAAAATGTTACAAAACGATTTTTTTTAACAACGGCTGCCCCTCGGTAGGCAATGGCAAACCTCCTGGTGTATTTCTGTTATGAAAAAGCATCTCATCAAAAACCATTTGCCGTTCGGAGTAGGCTTAAAACTGTAGGTTGCTCTATTTATGGAACAACATCAAGACTCGCACCACAAATATGAGGAAAGGCTCGGCTAAACAGCCAAAAGGGTGTAATCGCTTACTGTAATTGTAAATAATTATTATTATTGTATTTTTTATGTATCTGGAATTAATTCTGAAAGCCTGGAGCCAAGAGAAAACTCGGTGTGTGCCATCTACGAAACTCTGGCGAAATTATTTTTTATGAACTATGCTGTGAACGCCAACAATTTATGAGAGTAAGCATGCACTTTAATGGAAGTGACCTTAATTGATCAACCTAGAGAGTTTCGAGTTCCATCACGGGAACCTCAGACCCACGTGTACGTCATTGGTGATACACCAAAAATGGAGAGAGTTAGGCTGAGAATTTCGATTACATCCACTAAAGCATACTGACTTGGCACTCTCAGACAATAACTTGTTTACAATATTTCACCCTTTCGCGCGTTCCTATATCAGTTTTATATGATCACCTTATTAATTGAGTTAAACAATGGAATTGCAGGGGTTTTTTGTGCTTAAATAGCTGATTTTTAGAAATTTTCTTTTTTAACTTTAGAACCGCCAAGCATTTACATTGTACATAAATATAGAGGGTTTTCCAATAAGAGGTGTTATTTTGATATTCAAAGAAAAATGCTATTTTTAATATAAATGATCGGATGTTTATTTCATTATAAAGAGAAAGGTATGCCGTTAATAGTGGAAAATAACATTAGGCAAATTACCACCACGACCACGCTTACAGTACAATATCCCTTTCATGGAATTTTCCATAACCATTCCATCTTTGAGGTCTTGAATCGACCCTGGGCTGTTGGCGTAGATCTTTTCTTTCACGTGGCCCCAAAGAAAAAAGTCACAAGGTGTTAAATCACAAGATCCGATTGTGATCACCTCTTCGAGAGATAACACGGTCCGGAAACTTTTCCCGTAAAATATCAATGGCTTCGTTGCTAGTGTGGCACGTAGTACCGTCGTTGAAAATCAACGTTGTCCAGATCAATACCATCCAATTCCGGCCATAAAAAATCGTTAATCATCTCTCGATAGTGCAATCCATTCACATGTAACTCCTGTTGTTGGAAAACCCTTTATTTAATGGGAGGTTGAAAAGCGAAATTGATGCGCCGTACCGGTGAACCGATCTGGCTGTAATTTCACATTGGCCAGAACTTGAGAAAACAGATTTTAATGAAGGAAAACTAAATCAAAGTTCCACACTGATAGAGTAATCAGTCCACCTGAAAAACGATAGAAGATCATCTTTGTCTTGTCATGTCGGTCTCCTTGCCGCGGGGATGAGGCTTAAGTGGCGAGTTAACCCTATTCTATGGAGATTAACTTACCACGAACTAAGAGGGCAGCTCCATATAGGAATTGGGTATCCACTCAACCGCGGAACGGCGGAATTGGTGGCCACCCAAGTACTATGTGGAGAGTACCGTACCGACAACCTGGCAGGAGGTATAAAATGCATTTTCCTACAATGTGGAGGCTCAACAAGGATCTCTCTGCACGAGGTAACCCACTTCTGGGAAATCCTCCCGTCGAGCAATCGACGGCTCGGGCTTCGGATGTACAGGCCCGAACCCCACACTCCCCTATGAGCGGAACTGACACCCATTGGCACTACTAGTGGTGAAACATGGCACATTGGCTATGCCAATGGAGAGCCGAGTGAGTGTGAGCGATACACCGCCGTCGAAACGATCTGAAGCAACTGAACAAGTTGTGGAGGATGTGGAGATGGCGGACAATCTCTCAGTAGACTCAGACGGATCTCTGGTACCGAGTAAGTCTTTGACAACGGTTAAACCTGGTGCGAATCAGGTAAGTACCGGTAAAAAGACCGAAGTTATTGGAGATTCGAACGCAGGTGTTGGTCTAACCGCAAGGCAGATCAAACGAAGGAGACAGAAGGCGAGGCAAGCCGAAGCACTAGCTAAGGCAAGGACTCAAGCTCCGTCAACTTCGACACCTGTAACGGAAACGGGAAAGCGTGGCAGAACAGAGGATTCCTCTGTAGCGCTGCGCTCTTCCGGAAACGAAACGGGGTCTGTGCCAACGACCGGGAAGAGGAGAAAGGCAAAGAAGAGGAAAGTCGAGAGACGGAATTCGGAAATGCCTGCATCCTCGACCCAATCCAAGGCAGACAAACCTTTGCCTGACAAGGCAGAGGCTAAGGGACCTCAAATGTCGAATGACACTCTTCCGTCAACGTCTGGCGAATCATTCGCGAGAATGGCAGCAAAGGCAATGACGGTGGAGATACATACCGACAAACAAGATGGTCTACTGTCCAAAGGGCAACAAGACGATCTTGACAGCTATCTTTGGAAAGCTATTGGTGAGTCGAAAGACGCGCCGACGTTCGAGGGGAAAAGCGTGGTGGACGGCATCGTAAAGGTGCACTGTTCCAATGCTTTTTCCCGAGAATGGCTAGAAAAAGCGATAGCAAAGATTCCAGCCTGCGAAAACAGCAAGTTTATTCTTGTTGAGAGTAGCAAAGAAAGGCTGGTACGAGCGAGTGTCTGGATTCCGGGTCCTTCCTGTAATTCAGCAGAACTCCTCAAACGCATCCGTGTTCAGAATAAGGATCTTGACACGACTCTCTGGAGAGTATACTCGTGCACCAGGCAGAAATCCGCTACCACTTCGGGGGCGGGTTCCCACCTGGTACTGGGTATCGATCTTGGGTCCCTCAAGGTGCTTAAGTCGAAGTACGGGTGACGTCCTCACCTACATCTGGGTCGGATCCAGTTCCGTGTCCATGATAAGGTGGAGGACAAAGCGTAAATATACTCAGTCTCATGACTGAAGTAATATTTACACAGATTAATCTGCAGCATAGCAAAGCGTCTACGGCTCTCTTGTGCCGTAGGCATGCAAAACTGCAAACAAACCCACACATAATACTTATACAAGAACCATGGGTATGTCACAAGCGTATCTGTGGTCTAAGTGCTATGACGTGGGGACAAATACTTCATTGTGAAGGGAATGTGAGACCGCGAGCATGTATTATCATGTCGAGGTTGATCGAACACACGATGTTAAAAGAGCTATGCTCCGGAGATATCGTTGCTGCAAAAATAAAGTACTTGAAAAGTGGGAACAGTGTCGAAGCTATCATAATTTCGGACTACCTACCCTACGACTCTTTACAGCCACCTCCTTCGAGGGAGCTAAGAGAAGTGGTCAAGTACGCAGAATCCAATAATCTGGGGCTAATAGTGGGCTGTGACGCAAATTCACAGAACATTGTGTGGGGAAGCAGCAAATGCAACCCCAGAGGTCTCAAGTTACTGGATTTTATCCTGTCATCCGATTTGGTCATCCAAAACACTGGTAACAAACCAACTTTTGTGACCAGAAGGAGACAAGAGGTGATTGATTTAACACTTACCAATAGGTCAGTTGGAAATCAAATCAACCGATGGCGAGTTTTGGAAGAGGACTCTCTTTCTGACTGGGAATTGACACAATATCAATACCTTCCGGTAGGAATCCTCGAAATGTGGACTGGGACAGGTATGGAGAGCTTGTAACAGAGCGATTACCAAACCTGAAAAAACTCAAATCAGCAGAAATGATTGAAGATGCTACTAAGAAATTAGAAGGTACTTTAATCAATTGCTTTGAGGAACTGTGTCCACTCAGGCAAAGCAGACAGGGGAAAGCGGTTCCTTGGTGGAACCCTGAACTGTCGAAGCTTCGTGTACGGTCCAGGAAACTTCTTAATAAGGCCTTGAAGACCAAAACAGAAGAGGACCGGGCCAATCATCGACTTACACAGAGAGAATATAAGAAAAAAGTACGGCAAGCCAAACTTGAATCCTATAGAAATTTCTGCAGTAACGTCGAAGAAATGAGGGAAACAGCGAGACTTTGTAAGGTCCGTCATTTAGACCGCTCAGTAAGGCTGGATTCCATTCGAAAACCTGATGGTTCATACACCATTTCCAAATCGGAAACGTTTAATGCTCTACTCGAAACCCATTTTCCGGGTAGTAGAACTCTCTCTGAAGCTGAGAGTGGCATGAACAATGACGGTGGCAACGGTGGAACCTCTAGGTACAGCTGGTATATTGCTAGTCGGATAGTGACAAGGGAATCGATAAGGTTTTCCTTATCTTCCTTTGAGAACTTTAAGTCCCCTCGACCTGACGGAATATATCCAGTAATGCTTAAAAAAGGAGGAGACAGGCTGATTGAGGCCCTGAAAAGGATCTTCACAGCCTGTCTTGCATTTGGTTATATACCATCCCAATGGCGACGCGTAAGAGTAGTATTTATTCCAAAACCAGGAAAAGATGACTATTCCCTAGCAAAAAGTTTTAGACCAATCAGTTTGACATCGTTCATGTTGAAAAGTCTGGAACGAGTGGTGGAGAAACATATTCGAGTGGGGGTATTGCCGAGAAGTCCACTTAGTAGAAATCAACACGCTTACCAGAGTGGAAAATCATGTGAATCAGCCTTACACGATCTTGTTAGCAAGATTGAAGCAGGGCTAGAAGCTGACGAATACACAATGGGCGTGTTCGTGGACATTGAGGGGGCTTTTGATAATGCCACTTTCGGCTCGATATGTTCTTCTGCCGAACGACACGGAGTTAATCAAGCCATTATAAAATGGATATACTCCATGCTCTCTGAGAGGCTGTTAACCGCTGGTGGGAGCGACGACGAACAAATCACAGTCAGGGCCAAGCAAGGATGTCCCCAAGGGGGTGTTCTTTCTCCGCTGCTGTGGTGCTTCGTCGTAGACTCCCTATTAGCGGAGATGCAGGAACTCGGCTTTCACGTCCAAGCATATGCGGACGACGTCTGTGCGCTAACATCGGATAACTCCTTAAGGAGGCTTTGCACGAAAGTGCAGAGGACTCTTGACAAAATCGATAATTGGTGCATGAGACAAGGTCTTTCCGTTAATCCGAACAAAACAACCATAGTCTTGTTTACGAGAAAACGGAAATTGGATGGACTCAGTCTTCCAACACTGAACGGTGTGACACTTGGTCTTTCCAACGAAGTTAAATATCTAGGAGTAATCTTGGATAAGAAGTTGACCTGGGAGGCACACGTTTCACTGAAGGTGAATCGTGCATTGAAGATTTTTCAGCAATGCCTTAGAGCCTTTGGCAAAACTTGGGGTCTGAAACCTGCTGTGGTCCTATGGATATACACGGCACTTATCAGACCAATCATCACTTACGCTTCTGTGGTCTGGTGGCGACGGAGCATGGTTAAGTCCACAATCCGGGAACTATACAGGCTGCAAAGAAGTGTATGTTTATGCATCACGGGTGCCATGAGTACAACCTCTGGTGATGCCCTAAATGCTATGCTTAATTTGCTCCCCCTGGGTCTTAAGATACAACAAGAAGCAATAAAAGCAATGTGTAGACTCCATAAATATGGTTTCTGGCACGAAGATGGAACTTCGGGACACAGAGAAATCTTTAAGTTGCTGTCGGAGCAGTATCCACTGTTTTTGGCACCTAAAGATGACCTGATACCCACAGTTTCATTCGGAAGGAAATTTGATGTCAGATTTCCATTGCGTGAGCAGGGAGGTTTGACGGATATTTTCTTTACCGATGAGTCCAAGACTGAAATAGGGTCTGGAGCCGGAGGGTACTTAAACGATAGTAATAAGTATCACTATGCTATGGGGGGAATGGCAACTGTTTTCCAAACAGAAGTTTTTGCCATCCTAAAAGTAGCCGAATGGATAATCGAGAGGAGATGGAGCGGGAAACAGATTGGAGTCTTCAGTGACAGTCAGGCTGCATTGAAGGCCCTGGAGAACGCGAAGCAAACCTCGAAGATTGTTCAAGAATGTAAGAAGAAGCTTATTTCTGTTGCAAGACAAAACAGGCTTGTACTTATATGGGTTCCGGGACACTCCGATGTTCAAGGAAACGAAATTCCCGACGAATTGGCCAACCGTGGATCAGCGGTGCCCCCACAGGGGCCAGAGCCAATAATCGGAATCAGTCCCGCAGGAATCAAGAATTGGATCAACGATTATGTAGGCAATCTACATAAAGAGCGATGGTCCGGTCTAGAACGCTGCAGAACTGCAAAGTGTTTTGTGACAAGTCCGAACAGAAAACTGTCAAACTTTCTACTAAAACTTAGAAGGAAAGACATTCGGTTGATGGTCGGCATCATTACAGGACACAATCATCGCGGACCCGGTATGCCTGCCATGCTTGGAGGTGGCGGATAGCACTGAGCACTTTCTCTGTGAGTGTCCTGCCTTTGCTAGAGCGCGACTACGGGTATTGGGTTCCGATGTCATGGGAATGAGTAATATTCGTTCTCTAAAACTGGAGGATATTTACAGATTTGCCAAAGAATCTGGAAAATTCTCACAGGACTAACTATCTCTATCTCTGTCTCTATTCTTTCCTATCTCTTTCTCTGATACTTTTCTCCCTCCCTCCTTGACTATCTACCCCCTTTCCAGAGCTTTAAATACAATGGGCTTTTTAGCCTGAGTGTTTTAGGAGCCACCAAATCTCCTGGTGCTCCTTGGCTCGACCTCTTCAAATTCAATTCAATTCCACACTGATAGAGTAATCAGTCCACCTGAAAAACGATAGAAGATCATCTTTCAAAACTGGCGGCTAAGGATAGGCGTGTGCTCCCGAAGAATTACTGACCTAAGATGGTTAATATGTGCACTTCCACACGTTAATCAGCAGGTTCGTTTACATTGTTTGCACAACGTCGTTAGGTTGTTAGAAAGCACCATAGGAAACTAAATTTTCGATATATATGATTTCGACGTTTGTTTTTGGTATTACACGAATTCTTAACAATCTTTCAAAACAAGCCGTACTATTATATAATGCAGACCAGTGCATCTGAAAAATTGAATATGCCACATATTGGGCTACGAAATGATTTGGCGTAATGGAGATCTCACGAGTTTACGATGCCCGGGCACCGAGGCATGCTGCAGGGGGAAGTATTATCACCGCTACTGTGGACATTGGTATTTAACAAACTAATTTGCCTCTCAACTTTGAACTCAACAACGAACCAAACCCAGAGGAAGATTGGGTAAGCCACTTAATTGGTGTTGAGTATGAATGCTGAAAATTCTTCTCTTCCAGTCTTAAACACACTTAATCTTAAAGCAACTTCGGAACTGTTTTGGATAAAATAAGCTGCCTTGATGACTTAATATGGAACGAGCAAGGAAGCTTGTATATGCATGTAAGAAGCTGCTGGGGAGACGTATCACCTACGCTATTATATTAGATCTTTATGGAGAAATACGTTACTTACTTACTCACTTATATGGCCTGATCGAGAATCCCAACCCGTTACTGGATTAAGGCCGACTGCAACAAGTCTTGCCAGGCGTCTCTGCTTTGCGCGCGCTTTCTCCAATCTGTTACACCAAGCGATGATAGGGTTCCCTTGACTTGGTTCTTCCATCGGAGGTACGGACTTCCCCATCGTCGTTGTTCTCTATGCCATCTATGAATACCTTCTTTGCAGGAGTTCCAGTGCAAGCGATGAATAGTGATGCGCTTAACTGTGTTCACATCGTCGTAGAGCTCATACAGCTCGTATTTCATTCGGCCGTCAACGCGAAGATCATCACAGATTTTTCGAAGCATTTTTCTCTCGAATGCCAGAAGAATGGCTGCATCAGTCCGCGACAAAACCCAAGCTTTAGCGCTTTACTCTTCTAGTAGCTCAGTTAAGATGAGTGAATTGTAGAGTGTTAGTTTTGCCGAGCGAGAGAGGTCTCTGCTACACATTTGCTAACTGAGACCATAGTAACACCTATTGGCAAGTGTGATTCGTTGGCTTATCTCCACATCTGACATCGTTTGTTGTTGTGACGGCGGTGCCAAACTATATACTTTGCTTAGTTTTACTATCAACCTTTCCGTAACTATAATTGGTGCCTACACCTTTTTGGGTGTTTGACGTTGCAAGTGTCTTGATGTTGTTCCATAAATATTAGGACCTACGCCGACTCCGAGCAGCAGATGTTTGATTTGAGAGAACCTTTTCATCACAGAAATACACTCGGAGGCTGGCCAATGCCTGCCGAGAGACGACCTTTAATAGAAAAAACTTTTTTTATTATTTAGTGTTTCATGACCGGAAATTCGAACCTATGCACTTCGGAATGGTAGTCACGCATAAACCCATTCGAATAAGAAAATATGTTTAGCTTTGCTTAATTTTATTATCAACCTTTTTTGGAACTATAATCAATAAAAACTTACATATGTATGGATATATTCATATATACTTGGATTTATTGGCAGGTAGGTAGGTAGGTGAAATGGTTGAAGTACTACTCTGGTAAGCGCCGTTTTGATTCCATTATGAGTCCTTCAACAGGAAGATACCTACATCCAGCCAGAGCTTTTGATATAATGGAGAAGGTTGATGGGATTTTGGTTGGCACACTGCCCCATGCTTACGAATAAAGGTGTACGCCAACCCACCCCCCCTAAATCGTCTAGCTGCCAAACCCGGACATTTACAGAGAATGTATTCAGCAGTATCTTTCTCTGAAAGGTCCCCACATGCAAACGGTAACCCTGCCTTTTCCGGTGGAAATATAATTTATTTTCTTGGCCTTCTATAGGGTTCGAAATTTTTTTTAATTAAGAGGGGTAAAAGGGCATAGACTCGGATCGCCGGGGTGACAAAAAGAGAACTTTGGGCAATATATTATTTGATTAATTCTGCAATGTTATGAATTCTATAATAATTGGTAATAAAGAAGTTATCTCGGTGCAAGCGCACCTGCCTGGTGAGAAGTAGATAACAATTTTTGCGGTATTCAAATATTGTATATAGATCGTTTCAGCAGATAATTTTAAAGCAGACAAGAGCAGAAATTGTTAGCATGTAAATTCATCAGATTTTATTGAATTGAAAAAATGTATGAATGCAAACAACGAAACGCAAAAACAACTATTCACCCCCCGGAAAGGCAGTGCTCTCGCCCTCATTGCATGGGATTGGGTTGGCGAGTTGTTGTTGTTTGACTTTAATGAGACATAACATTACACCCCTTCTATTCAAAAGATGTATGTCACAATCGCAATGCTACAGCTGGAGTTAGCAACTTCGGTCACCACAAATTTATGACTATGATTACAAGTTGTTATTAGTTTTGATTGCGTTAAGTGAGTGCGCTCAAATTTCATAAAAAAAAAAAATAAAAAAAAAAACATAACCGATATAGAGAGCACACATCTCATATAGCAGTCAGCAGCCGAGCATAGCAGCCGTCGATGTGCACATACATACTTACATATACATATGTACATACATACGCACATTTGCACATGCATTGGCATGACAACCAGCAATAAAGTGCACAAAACCAATAAATTAGTCAATGGAAAAAGTCGCGTTGGCTTTTTTCCACTTTTCATTTTTATTGTTGCATGGAAAATAACAAAGCCATCAATTGGAATGTTGGCAAACATGTCAAACTAAATTACCAAGTACGCGAAGCGCGTCAAAGGCCTTGCAAGTGCCACAAATGGCGGAGTATTCTCGTATACTCATACATATGTATATAGCAAATTTTATTTGTGTGGAAATCGCATGAACAGATGTTGCACAAAAACTAATGTGCCAGTTTTCCCCGCAGTCAAACCTAGTAGTTCTGAACCTTTCTACCTGTTTGCTTTGCAACTGAAATACGTCGCCTGTTCTCAATGCTTGAAATTGGTATTTTTAACATGACCAGTTAACGAACTGGTTCATATGAAAAAAAAATCCTAATCCCTCATTTCATGTATCTCTAACGTTTGAAACATTGTTGTTTTGTATAGTAATAGAAGAATATTTATTTTGAATGCATCTCTTATGGATCACTTTGCAACGGGTACAATTCTAGTCACTCTCGAGCTCGTATGAATTCTTCCATCAAATGTCAGCTCTTGAACTATAATGTTAGCTGAGTAGTTTGTCTTTTGATTGCTGGCTTGTTATTGCTATTGGTTTTTAAGCAAGTGTGTGTGTGTTCGTTGTGTCGCGACCGCAAAAACCGAATTTTAATTTGTATGCTTGCATTTGCGGTGTGGCATGCCACTATTTTATTTATCCTACTTTATTTTATTTCACTTTATAGTTGCGCAGCACAGAAATGAAAACCACCACAATGAAACTTCATACATAACAACTACCTTCACGCCTTCACCCCATCAAATTGCAACATATTTCCGGTGCGGATGTGGATGGGGCTGCCACTGCCTCTATACCAGCTTCACTATAGAGCCACAACTACTTTTGCACAGCCTTGTCCACCGTGGCTATATTTTCCACTAACATTATGAACATTGACTTGTATAAGTACTTTTAATCTGATTATTATATGAATGTATTGTATTGCATATGGAATACTGAAAAAGTGTAGTTCAAAGGCAATAACAATAACAAAAAAAGAAGTGGAAATGTAGTTCCAAAGGGGTGTTTCCTGATGCGACTATTATTTCACTGCCAGTCAACCTTTTTACCTACCGCGCAAGCCGATAACGGCAACGTAAATGATCACCCTTGCCAGCAGCTTCCAACAAACTCACTTCACCCCCGTTTGATGCGTTGCCACCCACAGTTTACCAAGGTTACAAGCAGGGGCGATCGGAATGGGTATGAGTGGAATTTTTAACGCTTGTTTGATTGTATAATTAAATTATACGCCCTTTATAGCGGTCCTTAGGGAGGGCAATCAAGTGTCTGGGAATGTTTGGTGCACCAGCTTGTGTTGCTCGCAATAGCCTGCAAGCAAGCAAGCAGGTCCATTGAAAACATCTTTTGCATCATTTGCAGCGGAGAATTGAACAAAGAAAAATGAAAAGGGATTTACCGAATTTGATAGAAAATATGAATTAACCCGTTGGTTATGAAATTAGTACAAGCAAATTCTTTAGTCGAAGAATTGAAAAGTTCTAAGAAAATAGGCAAAGAATAAAAATGGTAATAAATAATATTGAAAAATATTCCCATACTTTTGTGTTAGAAATAGCTACTTCAAGGCATTCAAATTTGAAGGGGCATCGCCTCTTTACCACCTTTCTTGACACTTTACTCTGGGAAAGGCAGACGCATATCGCGATTGTTATTCCGTTTAATACTGATACTAATACACTGAGCAACAAATTGTTGTGCTGAAATTCAACTTTTTTATGTAAGGATGGCTACGCAGTGGCGCGTGACTACCATTCGGAGTTCAGAGAGAACGTAGGTTCGGATTTCGATGAAACACCAAAATGAAGAAAAAAGTGTTTTTTAATAACGGAGTGTATTTCTGCCATCCTCATAAAAACCATTTGCCGTTCGCAGTTGGCTTAAAACTGTAGGCTTTGTGGATCAACATCAAGACGCACACCACAAATAGGAGGAGGAGTTCGGTCAAACACCTAACGGAAGTGTACGCGCCAATTATTTATTTATTTATGGCTATGAAAATTATTATAGGTGTGACATTATTATCATTTGTTAAATCCTTATACCCGGTGCAACAAGTGTTCTGCGGTATTATCATTTCGTTCTCGCCATGCGTAACAGAATCGGTATTTCTTTATGACCGTCTATGGGACCGTCAATAATGATCATCTATATTTCCAATTCCACATAGTTGTTTAACACATAAACCTTTCCAGATTGTACGGGACCGTCTCGCAATAGCTGCTGTTATCGCGCTCTATCAAGTTGTAAAATAGTTCCGAGAAACGCGCACTACGTTCCGCATGTTTCGCAATCGAAAATGGTCTGCAGTAGACCATCAAATCGTCTCTCATTTCGTAGTTGTGGCTGAAATTTTCGCACATTCCAGCTGCATTATTTAACGATGCCGTCAAAATGATTGAGTTATACAAAGCTTATTTTGTATAAGAATTTGAAAACGATTTTCATAAAGGCACTAGACGACAATTATGTGCCTCTAAGATAAGGCAAGAGTTGATAGAGCTGGTAGGAAATGATCAAATTAGTTTAGGGAACACCTTCCCACTTTTTATCACAATTGCATTCAGTGTCTGGAAAAGTACGTGGAACAAACATCCATTTCCGAAAATTTAATTGAATTCAACTTAATCCGATGAGATGGCATACAACAACCATATTATTTGTTTTTAGCCTACGAATAAATTGAACGAATAAGTCTTATTTGATGAAATCAGTCAGGTCTCCTAGTATATCGAATACGATGCTATAAAGAAATGGAATGAAATAATAAATACTTAGAGAGAGCAAAGTTGGTTAGAGGTGTTTTAAAAATTCAGGGAACCTCAAATACCACACAAGAACTGGTTCATCATAGTTCAGTTCGTACTCTGTCTTACAGCAAGGAATGCATCGACAGAAAGAGTTTTTTCACTAATGAATGCATTATAGACTTCAGACGTTAATATACACATATGTATAATTGGCTCTTACACCCTTTGTTTGTTGTTTGGTCGAGCTTCTCCTCCTACTTCTAGTGTGCGTCATTCGATTGTTCCACAAATGGAGGGACCTATAGGTTTACGCCGCTTACGAACGGCAGATGGTTCACTTAAAAGTAGCTTTTTCATGCCTAAAATACTTTCGGAGGTTTTCTATTGCCATCCGGGAGGCGATCGTTATTTAAACTACGGCGACACGCTCATGCATTTGTTGTTCAGTAGCTTATATGTGTGCGTGTCGGGTGACACACGCACTTGTTTCGTGTCACACATACTTATTGACGGCTTTTGCATGATGAAAATCAAAAAATTTAGATTTTTTCGCGGGCAAGCGTCATACACCCGACACGCACACATATAAGCTGCTGGACAGGAAATGAATGAGCGTGTCGCCGTAGCTTTAGAAAAAAATATTTTCTATCAATGTGGTTTTTCGTGCCCACAGCGGGTTTCTAACCGGGGCACTACCCATTCAGATGCGGCAGACGCCGTAAATTAATAACTAAATTTAATTTAGATAGTTTTAAATACATTTTTACGAGATATTTAACAAAAATTCTTATGTTGTAAAAAATATTACGCAAGTCACATAATGACTTTCAAAAAATAAATTACCGGCAAACTATTCCTTCCACAAATCTGATAGTAATTGTAGAGGATAACGCAGGCGAATGAAATTTGAGCTCATAAGTAATTTATGTATACACACAAATATATGTGTTGGGCGATCTAGTGCGAACCTATGAAGGAGTATAAGCCCCAACTATAGGTGTTGATTTCATGGCCTCAATTGAAATCATAAAGTTGAGATACCGAATGAAATCAAGGAATGATAGATTACAAGGTTTGGTCATCCGATCAAAATTGTGGGAATAACTTCGACTGCCATGTTATCGGAGACTTGGTAGCAGAATTATGCCCGCTCATTTCACACGCTCGTCTAATCAGCTATTGTTCATACCTTAGATGATAAGTTGCGAAACTCTTTTTCTTATAAGAGCGCTGTCAAAAGGTGCATTATTTACAATTTAAGCCAATGATGCCACTCCTAACAAATTAACACAAACAATTTAACCAAGTTAACTTTTCCATTATTTTTTATAGTTTAGAAAAAAATTTAGAATATCACAAAGTCAAGTTGCTACAACAATTATCATCTTCTCCTGAGTTGGGATGCTAAAAACTCACGCGACGTATCCTCGAATCCACTTATTTTCAACTTCTGACATTTTCTTTTCTTGCACTAACTTGAATATTTACCTTCTCCATTTTTGATTTTTCTCTCCTTTTTGAATATAAATTCCAGCAAAATTCGTATATGGCGTCATTAATGTAAATACGAACTGATAGTTATTTTTTGTGCCTTATTTCTGGCAGCCCACCATTTCGTCTATCGACCCAGGGCTTGACAGCGCTACGGAGTACTCAAATGAGTTTTTGGGCGCGCTCTCACGTGAAATGAAAGAGCCTCGGATCTAGTCATCTATAGTTCACCAACACAATTTCAGTTTTTGGCGACCTTTGTCGTAAACAAACCACTGGCAAAACCCGGTTACGTCAGCAAATAAGCGGATTTATTTAAAATTGTTGAGAGCTGCTTAACGGCCTGATGTTGGCCACACCTTCTGAATTCCTTTCACCATGGAATGAAGCGATAGTTTTAGTGGGATTCATTTTCATTTACTTAAATTTAAAACTATTGAGTTCTGTGACTAGTTTGTTTTCATTTCTAAGCGATTTTGTGGGTCGAGAAACTTTTTTAGTGAAAGAACACTACAGATCTTGAGCCTGTGTGAAATTTCTTTCGAATCATTCGAGAAGGCGAATAAATTTCGTGATCACAATAATGTGTTTAATCCACGAGAAAATAATAAGAGTAGTACTAATAATATTGAATATAATTGTTTTTGACATTTCATACTGGATGTTTCTTACGGAACAAATAAAGTTGCGTCATGTCCTCAAAAAAATGATGATTCATGTATAAGCAGGTAATTAAGCCGCAATCGGTAAGATTATTTTCTAAGTCGTATTATTTCCTATTAATTCCACAAATCAATTTTTATATTAATCTTTGAAGGCTTCCGCTTTTGTTTCGACAAAAATAGGATATTAAAGCTTTTCCTCAAAGAAGGCTATGTAAATATTTATACTAATTATCTCATATGGAGGTTAATACTTTCAATCACTATCAATTGGTTGCAAGACTTTTCAATCTAATTATATACAAATATATATTATATACGCGTACATCCTTAGTGTGTGTTTGTCTTTATGTTGTAATCTGTCTTAATGTTGTTCCACAAAATGGAGAAACCTACAGTTTCAAGCCGACACCGAACGGCAAATAATTTTTTATGAGGAGCTTTTTCATAACAGAAATACACTCAGAAGTTTGCTATTGCCTCCCGAGGGGCAACCGCTATTAGAAAAAACGTTTTCTTCACTTTGGTGTTGTGCCGAGACACAAACATACTTTCTCTCTGAAATCCCGAATCGTAGTCACACACCAACTCATTCGGCCACGGCGGCCGCTTAATTTTAATATTCGGCTAGGCATACCGTAAAATCTCGCAGAGGACTTCAAACTAAACCCGAAATATAGACTAAATAAATAAAGCATTCGAATAATTTTGTGTTTTATACAAATTCCGCTTTTGAACTTAATGTTGCTAAAACTCACAATTCAACGATCAAAAATAATATAAAAAATTTTTTGTTGATATTTTTTTCAGTGTCTTTTGTCATATTATTAACGGCGGGTATCACAGAGGTCATCATAAATCAACACAAAACTCAACCGAATCCAACAAAACAATATTTTAAATAGCCAAAAGGTCAAAACACAATAATTTCTGAAGCGAACCCGGGACATCAAAGCGATTCACGTTGCTCGTAGCTATTTAGTGATCAACGAAAAAACACATGCCGACATATCTCAAAATGAGTTGAATTGAGTTGAGTGATTGTAGCGGGTAGCGTCTGAGGCAAGCCTCATTTATTTGATCGCTCAATCAAAATGATAAATGAAAATTAATATTTCTTAATAATGCTTACAAAGTGAGAATTACAAGAAGTAATCAGAAAGGTAAATGGCGATTGGTCAACGAAACGCGGTAACACAAGCATGTGGATTAAGGAGATAAATAAGAGATAAGTAGTTAAGTACGCGCTTGCGTTTTGTATCAGGGAGTGTATGCACAAATGTAAGTTTGTATCATATTTTCATAGGAAATATAGGGTTCGTAGCTTTAACATTAAATTTCAGAACATATTAAAGGAGGTGTTTAAAAATACAAATTTAAGAAACAAGTAAGCAATTCCTAAAGAATCAATTGCTTCATATTCAATATGCAACTTTTATTGTATGTAAATATGCCATGCGTACAATGTACGAGCATAATCGTGTACCCTGCAGGAAAATGAACTGATTCTCTTCGAGTGCATTTAGAGCTTTTCACTAGATCTCTTTTCTGTATAAATAACTGGTGAATCTTACTGGGCGATGCCCTAATAAGTATTCGTTCTCCCGCGCTGCATTACTCTGTCGAAGCTTCGTAATTATACCTCGATTCGTTACTTCTCCAGTTGCTATTTCTAGGCTCTGCTCACTTGACGAAAAATATGCATGTGGAATCAACAATAAGGTTATCGAGCTAGATTCGCCACTAGCGAGTACGGTTATACGTCATAAAACTGGTATAACTCACTATTTTCATAAACAAATGTAGCTTTTGGCAGCTTTTTGCCAGCGTTGCCAATATATGCTTATTTATACCAGTTACTTTATCTATTCGCCACAGTATGTCCTGCATGCCATTTTCGATGGCTCCGAAACAGTGTTAAATTCGGTGAATTATAACCATAACGAGCAAAACAGTATTCAAGTTAAGTAATCTTCCACAATAGTCGATGTTGCGTTGGTGTACCATTCAGAAAATCCCATGTTTGATTATTTCAAATTTATGAGAATGAAGCCCATTGCTCAAACCTACAATCAAAATATCCTTTACATAAAATTTTTGACAGGATGTAAAACTTGCTGGTCACAGAATGACATAAGAATAAAGACGATTTGAAACTTTCGAAATAAATAGGGAAGGTAAACATAGTTAACATTTATGATTCAAAATCGTATTATGCATTGCAACTGCAAAATGTTTCATTTTGAAAGTCCCATTTATTATTATGTGTTTTACTGGATATTGAATGCAGTTAGATATCAGATGGTATCAATTGGGAAAACTTTGCCAAACAACAGTTCTCATTATCATCATTTCCTTTATCTGCCATTGGAGGACAGGACATCAATAAAGCATTTCCACATTGTCCTCTTTTTGCCTAACAATTTTAGTGCGTTCCGCGATTTTCCGCATTCATCGACTTCTTTATGTAGCGATTTTCTTCATGTAGTGCAACTTCCTTGGGGTTCGAATAAAGAGCTTGTCGACAGATTTCCTTTGCATCTTTTCGCAGTGTGTAGCCTGTCCATCTCCACTCTCGTAACTTTCTAGAATTATCCATCGGCTGCAAGTTGCACTTTTTTATAAACTTGTCGTTGCTGATGACGTTTGGCCACCATACTTTGAGAATACGCTGGAACTATCTGTTTACAAAACTTTGAATTTTTTCGGTTAGGTATCAGGTCTCGCATCCATAGAGCAGTTCTGCTATTCCATATGATTTGAATAGTTTCATTTTTGCTTGGAAGGATATTTGTGATGAGTTTCAAATTTGCGCAACTGAGCATATGATCCAGTAAAATCTTCGACTTGTTCAATTTTTTTGGCATGAAGCTTAAAATTGTTGTAATTTTTGTGTAATTGTTGTAAACACCTGTCGAACGCCGGGTCTGGCTATGATGTTGTTTGAGAGCTTGCCGTTGCGTAATATTCTGCACTTGAAATTCTCATAATTCTCATATTGTGCTCTGATTAAAGCTGCCAGCTTCTCAGGAACACCTCTAGATCTGAGCGCCTCCCAAATACTTTCAGCATGTATACTATACTTTGAAGGCAGGTGTCACCATTCGCAGGAAAGTAGTCTTCAATTGGCGAAGTCGTACTACTTCGGCACCAGAAATTCATTTGATTAGTTCGGGTTTCTCCTGACTGGTATGCTACATACATCAACAATAAAAAATGATTTTTTGCGTTTTTGAGGGTTCAACTTGGTGTTGCTTAATTATTATTTTTTTTCTATCTTAATGCACAACGTCACGTCCAACGGTTGGCCAATTGACCACATGCAGCAAATAAAGCGTCAGCTCATACACACCTTTCCTTCTCGTTATACTACCATTTAACTTATTCAAATAAACATTTTTATGTTATTGTGCTCCTCCTTCTACTTCGCTTTACGTTGCTTATTTACGCACCTTCGCATAATGGGTAACCACAATTTTCGATTTGCTTTGGCTATTTTGTACGCATTCAGAAGTTTTTTTTTTATCAGCTTCAAAGAAACTTAAATACATATGTATGTATTTTGATAAGAAAAATTGCAGTCTATCAATCACTTTGGTAAATGGAAAGCAGCCGAGTATACCAAACCGCGTAAAAATCATCAAAATAAAACATAAAAGGAGAAGCAAAAAGCAAACAATTGGTGACTGCAATAATGTATTTATTTATATGCCAAGGCGCACGCAAACATTCATCAAACTTTAACTAACTTCTCAAACGCAGAACGTCAGAACGTGTATACATACATACATACATATGCAGGTATTTATTTTCGCTGTTGCTCGCGCGTGGTACTTAACTGTGCCGACGCACAGCGGTCAGAGATAGGCCAATCATTTACAGTTCAAGATGTGTAGACAAAGTATACAGGGAAGAGAATGCAAAGGTGCGATCAACAAAAAACCGTTAATCGGCTCACAGCGAATTTGAAAACATCAGCTGATTTGCTGACGTAACAGGGGTTATGACAGGGGTTTGTTTACGACAGAGGTCGGCAAAAATTGAAATTATGTTGATGATATACGAAAAAATCAACGCGACCATCGTTCATGTTACTTCGTTGCCGTCCCAACAACGACTGGAAGAGCGTAAGAATTCAATGAGCGAGCACAGTTCTGCTGTCAAAACCGCTGTGACGAAACAGTCAAAGTAACTTTGAACCATTATGGCTGAATTTTTTCTGCATTTCTTTACACCATTCGTAACGAGCCAAATTATGCGTTATCGCACGAGAACAAATCTCACATGACAGCCCTGCGTTATCGATTGATGCACATGTATGGATCGACGACCACTTTGAAGCTCATTATGCTAGCGTTTTACAATGGCTAAGTGTGATGCTTCAACGCCAATAGTTGAAATAAGTTGATTAACACAATCCTGTACATGTCGAAAATCGTAATAAATCATCGCACGAAAATTTTCACGAGTTAATTCCATCTGTTGGGCGAGATGAACTTTTCAGCTTACTGGAAGAGCACAAATAAAGCTTGTAAGTTAAGTGGGTTCGGCCACACCCATTTTAGGGTAGATGCGTGTCTCTCGAGTCTCTTAAGCCGATAAATAAAACTCATACACAAATTGCTCCCGACATCATTCAGAACCGACAGAAATATTATTGAGTTCGGATAAAAACCACGCCCAAGTTTTGTAAGTTAAAATTTAATTTCCGTCCGTCGGTTTGATGTCGCAACACTCATTACTTAAGAGTTTGTTTGATTCTAAAAATTAACTGCTAGCCCAAATAAAATTTAGCTAAAATGTACACTTTACAAGTGTGGGTGTAATCCGGATCGAATCTAACATTTACTAACTTTATTTTAAAGCGAATGCAGCATTGTTTTAAGAAAACCATATCCGAAAGTTTAGTTTACCCGGCAACGGAAATGTATTTGGCTAGAATAGTAGCTCCGTGCTTTAACGGTGCAGATGGCTTATTGCGAACGACGATAGGTTAAGTTAGACTGTCTGCTTTTGGAAACAAAAGTATTCACTAGGTGACCACTATTTATACTTTTTATGAATCCAAAAAGCATAAAGGTTGTACAGCTGTAAAGGTTGTAATGCTAAAATGGGGAAAAGTCCAGTACCACGTCAGCATTCGCGTTAAAAACTCATATATCAATATTAGAGAACATCGGTAGGTTTCGTGTATATAGCGATGGCCAAAGGTATACAAATTAGCCCTCCTGCTGTTGGTGCCCGCTATAGCCTTTCCTCAACTCGTGAAAACAGAAACCTAGAGATTCTTGTATGCTAGCAACCGATTTCAAAAGACCTATCCTAGATTCTTTTCTCGAGCGCAAAGGGCTAAGGTCCGTTATGCTTACAAGCTTACGTTGCAAGAATTGCAAGTTGTCTGGAAGTTTGTTAGTTAGAAGGTGTCCAGCCAGAACGTTGCCAGCCAGTTAATAACTGTATCTATATCTATTATTAGTGACCTTTTCAATAAAGAAGATATCGCAACATGAAATATAGCGAACGAGAGGATCCACTAATTGCAAAACAAATAATCGATCCTTCGTAATAATTCAATTAAGCTTCGCTAAAGTTTGATATCATATTTACAGTTTGTTTTCTGTGCAGGATATATGAAGTCGCTAGTTATGCCGATAAATCTACGATTTTACAACGCCTGAGAGAAGAATATGGCTCACTGCCAAAGAAATCATAAAGCTAAAACCATTCAATATTAAAATGTCAATAATATTGGCACGAAATCGAGTTACACCTGTGTATTGAAAAATTTTCAGAATATTTTTGCAACACCAAGATTGGCGATAATTTCGAGGCTGTTGAAAGCTTATGCCTTGACACGCACACCCTACCGGTCGTTAAGAGTAAGGAGACCACAGCATAAATTAGAGCTACTTTGGCACAAAAATTACATGAGTATTTTTCCTGATGGCTTTAAGTTTTTTGCTGCTGATGCTTCGGACTTGGACAACTCGGTTGGCTGCGGTGACTAGCATAAGCACAAAAAAGAAAGTTTTGGTTTTAAGATAGAACCACTTTCTCCACCTTTGCAGAGTTACAGGCATTGATAAAGGCATTAGATGTTGTTCATCAGGCGCGCGCCGGCAAAGTTATTATCTTTATTAGTTATTATTATCTCGGACAGTCAAACAGCCGGCAAGCTCTTAAAAAACAATTGTTCCGGTAATCGCTGTATCGCTCTGTTTCACGCAAAATTCTCAGAGTTTGAATTTTAAAAGTTCATGTGGTAGGCCCTCCGGACCGTAAGAATACGTAATATTTTCTCTGAATGGTACGATGGATTTTTGTCACCTAGAAGTGATCGACCTAACCTTTTTGCACAAATTTTTACAAAGTGACCAGCCAACCAAATGAAAAGTAAGCAGTAAATATGCCTTCGTTTATTAAATTATTAAAGAAGCTAACATTGAATTTTAGTATTGCCTTATCCACCAGTGATCTCACAGCTCCACAATAGAACACAAAGTTTCTTTATCCCGGCATTTAAATAAAAGTAAAAAAAAAGTGCAAAAAAAGGTGCTCTGGGCATACAAAGTATACATCAACCCAAAAGTTTACAAGTTTATACCAGCTTTTTCGCTCATATTTGTTTTTAGCCAATCAACATACCGTGTGAAAGCCCACAACTCACATAAACAGATACATATGCGCACACACATATGCACACTGCCAAACAGAGATCAAGTGACTGGCTGTTTAAGGTAAGTTCTCATGACGATTGACACCTCACTATCTGAAGGGAACCGCATATACATATATCTTCATACATAAGACGACCATATTCGAGTGTTTAGACTTGTGAATATTTTAGCACCGCGACTACTTTGTTGATTGCTATGTACGAGCAACTGTATATTCGTTTGGTTATGTGGGACTTTGTAATAGCGCCGTTGAATGGCTTTGTCTCAATGGCGCTCTGGTTGCAGCTTTGCCACTTTGGAGCTGTCCGTGTTGATTTTGGCTTCGTAGGATTTGGCAATGACGTTGGTATTTCATGGTTTCGCGGTTATGCCGCTACTTTAGAGACAGTGCAAATACATCTATGTGCTGTGCGTTTCGCATGTCGCTTTGCACTGGCTCAGATTGTTTCAAAAGATTAATTGACTTACGGCCACACGCACCAAAGTAAAAGTCAAAATTCACAGCACTAACTCGCCGCACAGTCAACTAACATAGCAAAAATTTGACTGGCCGACTGACTAACTCACTTGGCCGCACTCAGACTTTACTAAACTGATAGTTTCGGTGCCTACATACATATGCATGTACTTGTTTGTGCTACTTTGGGTAGGCGTTACGTTATTTGAAAACTTCATGCCACCTTCCATTTAAGTGTGCCCATTTTATACCTCACCGCATAATGGTTTGTGGTGTTTTGAAATATGCGTAAGTAGTGTGTTTCAGCGCTCAAATGTTGTGGTTTTGTGGTGCGAGCGTTACTAAGTTGCAGATTAATCTAACGTCATAAAGAGAGCGAATGGAGTTGAACACGTCAAACATGGTTTTTCTTAGACTTTATCTAAATGTGCTGTATTCAATTGAGTGAATATACTCGTATAAGGGGACTCTCGAATGGACTTACGAATAGAAAAAGTAGAAAATTTGGAAATAAAGGGTGGTTAAATTTTAAGGGCCGATGTTGAATGTGAACCACACCTCAACGTCAAGTTTTTTTTCTGCATTTCATGACATTTTTCAATTTCTGACTAATTCAATTTGAACCATGGAAAGATACACAATCGAGCAACGCGCTAAAGTTATTCAGACTTATTATGAAAACGGGCGTTCAAATCAAAATACATATAGCGCACTTCGCGAAGAAAATCATCTTCAGTGATGAGACACATTTTCACCTCAGTGGATTCGTCAATAAGCAGAATTGCCGCATTTGGGCGAATGATAATCCAACAGTGATTGCCGAAAAACCAATGCACCCACAAAAAGTGACTGTTTGGTGCGGTTTATGGGCCGGCAGCATCATTGGGCCGTATTTTTTCCAAAATGAGGCCGGTCAGGCAGTTACTGTGAATAGTGTTCGCTATCGTGAGATGATAACGAACTTTTTATGGCGCGAATGGGAAGATATGGATGTGAACGATATGTGGTTTTAACAGGACGGTGGCACTTGTCACACAGCTAACGAAACAATGGCTGTTTTGTGCGAAAAATTTGATGGCCGAATAATCTCACGTCCCGGCGATGTCAATTGGCCGCCAAGATCATGTGATTTGGACGTTGGACTTCTTTCTTTGGGGTTATTTGAAAGAAAAGGTGTACGTCGATAAGCCAGCAACAATTCAAGAGCTAAAGGATGAGATAATTCGGCACATTAACGGCATACAACCTCAATTATGCCTCAGAGTCATCGAAAATTTGGTCCATCGGATGGAGGTGTGCTGTCGAAGCTGCGGCGGCCATTTGGCCAATATTTTGTTTCATACGTAATTGAGCCATACCAATATTATCACAATAAAGAGAAATGATAATAATTTTTCAAAAAGATTGTATTTTATTCAAAATTTACACCGGCCCTTGAACTTAACCACCCTTTGGCAAAGGTTAATCAATTTAATAGTATCGAATTTTAAATTTGAAAAAAAGAAAAATATCCAAAGTGACCATTTACATGACACTTATTTTTTAAAGATAATCCCTTTCAAAAGTTGGCCGCCAGTGCGCCGTAATTCGGCTAATTTTGAATGACATTCAGGAGGACTTCGGTTGATGTCTCGTGAATACCTTTAGTAATGTTGGTTTACAATGCCCCAGTGTTACTTTACATACCCACAAATAAAAGTCCAGAGATGTAATATCATATGATCTGTCCACCAAAGTCCATTGGTTCGATACGAGAAATAAATTGGTCCCAGAAACGACGATACAGTAAATCCATTGTTTCACGGGCTCTATGGCAAGTAGATCATGAATACCACGGGCTTCAAATTCCGGCATAAAAAGTCGTTTATCATGGTGCTAAAGTGCCGATGATTTTGCCAGCCTATAGGTTGCTTGCAATGGAAGTAATGGCTGTTCTTGAATGGTTTCGGGTTACTCTTCAACCCAAACACAGCAATTTTGCTTATATTTGTAGCCAATAGTGCGATAGTAGTCCCGCGTGATCTGCCAAAAAAACCTATTGGAAAAAGTGCTTCCAATTTGATCACCCTTTACAAACAATGAAATGTTTAAATAACTGAATTCAATAAGTTTGTAAAATAAAGTCTTTACTTAATGTGGTTCCGAGAATCTATACTAATCGGCAAACACATTTAGCTAGGACATATATAAGCGACATTAGATCTATTGAAGTTTATTTAAGTTCGATTGTGTTAGGTTTTCGATCCTCTCATAAGGTACGCACAAAAAGAAAAAACTCCAGACTTGTTCATTTCAAAGGTGCTTATTCCACAGGACTTTATCCGCCTTAACCGAATGAGTTGGTTTGTGACTACCATTCGGGATTACGTAGGTTCGAATCTCCGTATACGATTGCAAAATCAAAGAACAAGTTTTTTCTAATAGCGGCCGCCTCTCGGCAGACAATGGCAAACCTTCGAGCGATTTCTTTCATGAAAAAGCTCCTCATTAAAAACCATTTGACGTTCAAAGTCGGCTTACAACTTTAGGCCCCTCTATTTGTGAAACAACGTCAAGGCACACGCCACAAACAGGAGGAGAAGCTGGACCTAACAGCTAGCAGAAGTCGTTGCGCCAATTATTTATTTTTATTTTTTATATTAAGGTGCTCCCCACAAAATAGAGAAGAAGTTGGACCTTAAAACTACTATGAATCTATGTATCATTCTTTTGTTGTTATTACCATTGCATGTATTTTATGTGCTCTGTGATACACATACAATACATACATACTGGCATTAGTATTTCGTGAATTTTCACTTTTATTTCACGTGCAATTTCAGATGTAAATAGTTGTGTACAGCCACCTTGCTGTAATAGAATTTACCTTTTAGTAAACGGTAGCTACGAGAAAATTAACATAAATTATGCATGCATATTTTCATTTGCTATTCGTGCAAAAAACTACTGCGGCGTGCAACCGCTAAATACAATTTTATATGATGTGGCACGTGGCGTTCATAACTCATTTTCTATTAGTTTATATTTGAAGAGTAACGCTAGGACGATGAAACATCCGATGAGGATGTGGAGTGCTTGAGAGAAAGATTCTGTGGAAAATTTTCGGACCTTTACACTTTGACGATGGCGAGCATCGTACGTGATGAAGCAAATTGCTACTGCGTTATAGATATAATGTGGTTTTGAAAGTATTCGGTGCGATTCTGCCACCTGATGGTAGCAGATGAATAGATAGGTCTCTTTTACGTTGTCGAATACTGCCAGTGTTTCAGTCAAGAAATCTTTGCGATCCTGCAGGCATGAAAAATGCTTAGCGAACGTGGGAGCAAGGGAGATATTAACATTTTCTCTGAAAGTCAAGTCTCGATTAAGGCTCTGACGTCGCCCTGGTGCAGATCCAAATTAGTCAACTTTAGTCATGTTTTATTTATAATGCCAAAGTTTCGAGTAATAGTTTACGTTTTTTAAAAAGAATCCAATTGAAAATAATAATGGACCGTCTTCGCTGCAATCTAAAACGCGACTCTCTCCCCCCTGCTTGTGCTCGAAATCAAACCTTCTTTCAATTGGTACCGATGTTGCCATCCTATGTTGCCAGGACCCCGAAAGTGAGAATGAGTGAGTGAATAATTATAACATTCCCACATAGGTACTTATATATTATGGGAAGACCAAAAACAAAAAAATATTTGTAAACATTTTCAAAGCAACGGAACTTTTTTTGCAAAAATATGTAGCTCAACACCTTCATCAGCAGAGATGCCTTCCAGGCAATTTGAAAATGCTTCACGTGGTTCACTAGAATGCACTGAATTTATATCCTTTAAATTTCAAATCATCTACTCTACTCGATACAAATTTTTGTTTACCGGCTACTGACAGCGGAAGCGATTATTGGAAAATTCATGTTAGCTGATTTCTTTTTCTATTTGATGTCTTTTAATTTACTTGAAGCTTTCTTATTTATGATTTATACCCTCAGTTTGGAAAAAATACCCAAGTAGTTGGGTAAATGCCTTTACATACCCAATTAATCGGTATCATCCAAGGACGATAGATTACAAAGCAAAATTGTGAAAGTAACTATGGCTGTTACGTCACAGGGGTTTTAACAGCAGAATCGTGCTCATGCTATCATGCGTATGCTTACGGGTTTTCAATCATCCGTTGTTTAGAGGGCATCGATCTGAAATGTGCACTGGCTGCATTGATTTTTTTGTACATCGCCAACAGAATCTCAGTTTTTGTCGGCCTCTATCGTAAACAAACCGCTGTCACAGCCACTGTTTCTTCAGAGAGTCAGCTCATTCCTTCAGATTCGTTTAGATGCGGTTAACGGTCATATCTTCTGAGTTCTTTATATTATGTATCGGAGTATATAAGAGCAGTGCTATTTGAAGCTTTGATTTATTCCATTGTTCACAAAATAATCAAATTTTGTTTTCAAATAGACTTACAAAGTTCCCTGCGCTCACCACGACAGTCAGTCGTTCGGGTACCGGAACGACCCGGATTTGTACCCGGCCAAGGACTGTCACTCCATTTTTTATGCAGATACAACAACAAAAATCAATTCTAAGTTATCTAACAACAAGCAAATTGAACTCGGTATAGCGAGCTTAATAAAAAAATTGTATTTCCTAAGCCATTTTGTGTGCGCAAGCCTATTATAAAAGTGCTTTGCTGTATTAAAATTATCTAAAAAATATATAAAATTAAATTATAATTTAAGTAAAAGTCCTTCGATAAACCTAGCAAAGAAAGGGGCAGCGCCAAACATGGCATACGAAAATTAGATTAGGTTCTTTGTATATCAGGTTCAATACATCCTCAACAAATTCTCGTGTTGCCATTCGAATTGGGCAACCACATTTGCACACACACGCTCGTACGCACTTAGCTCCGCATAATGAACACGCGTACGCACTACGGGCGTTATTTTATTGCCTTATAGCACAGTTTTCTTTTGTTGCTTAGTCTTTTGCGAATTTTAGGAATTAGCCAAAGCAACCCAACCATCTTCACCCTACTGTCATTTTGCTGACTCAAAGCTGGGAAACCATCAGATTAATATAGCGGTTTTGCACGCTCAGAAGTCGAGCACGCTCACATTGTTGACTTACAGGCATATGTTTGGGTTAGTAAATGTTTGAATGAATGTGTGCGCTCATTCCTTTGTGTTTTGGCTTATTTTAACTCGGTTTCCTCATTGCCTACTGGGGAGCGTATAGGATTTGTGTATGTAAGGATGTGGATGTGGCTGCTTCCCAAACCCTATAATTATGAATTTCCAGCACGTGCCGCGATTAGGCGGCGAAAGCCCGCAGGAGAGTCCGCTGAAGCATTAACAAAACAACACTTTCACAGAATTACTAATTTACTTAGTATTTGAAGTCTTTGTTCTGCGGCGAAATACAAAATAAATTCTGTTTGCTCAATTTTTGTTTTGCTAACCTTAGTGTATTTGCATGTACGTACATTTTGGAAGTTTACCGGCGATAAATGTGACTTTTAGTTATTTGTATTTGGCAGTTCATTTTGTAGCACAACTCGAAGGACAAATAAGAGAATTGTTTTGTTACGGACTTCCTGCTCTACATATGTATAGAAATTTTAAAATCCATATGGGGAAACAAATGTTGCATAATATGGGATCAAAATTTATAACTCATACATAAATTAATAATTTTAATCCATGGGAGTGAGATATCAGCCGTTAATCCAAATGCTATGTGAATGGCATAATATTTTCAGCCATCAAAAAGCTTCTTAGGAAAACTATATGTATGTAAACGTTCAGATTCCACATAATGCGCACTCATTAAAGGTGGCACCAAACCAACAACAACATTTTATTCGTTTGATTGTCATGGCAAAGTATTGGCAAAGCAGAAAACAAATATTGAATTCAACTTATTTAATTTTGTGCTGACAGCCTCATGGATAAGGCGAAAGAAAAAAAAACTCAGCTGATTTACCGAAACCAAAACATTGTTGGTCTCGTGCCATGCACCACAACTTCGCTCTGAAGGCTAACATACAGAACATACTCTACCTCACTTTGACTACCATATTTTAGGAACATAGGAACAAAGGATAGAACGCGGAAAAAAAAATTTTATAAAAAAAAATATTTGTCAGTGAGAAAAAATCTGCGATAATTTACTAAAAACTAAGAACACTAAGTAACTCATGTTAAAATTTGAAACTAATCGGTTTAGCCGTTTTCAACTTTGAAAACACCATTTTGAGAAAAACTCGTTCAAAGTTTGAAGAGCTCTTTCAAGCACTCTGAAACGCCTTTTCAAATTTGCGTGTAGTCTCAAAAAAAAAAAAAAAAATCACCGGAACGATATTAAATTTTCTGTGTGTATTTTTAAATATATGTAGATACATTAAGAAAAAAAAAATCGATCTTTTGAAAATTCTAACTGTGTAGCCTATTGGGCCAGACAGTCAATAAAGAATATTATTTATCCGTTTTGAAGCGTTTGAGAGATGCTGTACGTCGCAAATGTGGGCAAACAATTCTTGGACTTCGCATGATGATATCCCGCCATCGCTCCGAGCCCAAATTGTGCTGGATTATTTGACCAAACACCAAGTAAATACCATCGTGCAAGCACCGTATTCACCTGATATGGCCCCGTGCGACTTCTTTTTGTTTCCCAAGTTGAAGTTACCACTTCATGGAAGGCGATTTCAGTCGATAGAGGAGATCAAAGAGAATGCGACAAATGAGCTGAAGGCCATCCCTTCGTCGTGCATGGAGGACTGGGTTAAACGTTGGCACATGTGTGTTACTTCAGACGGGTCATATTTTGAAGGAGATAAAATAAATTTGCCTAAAATTTAACTCTAAAACTTAACTACTTTCTGGTCATAGGGTATACCTTTTAATTATATATATTAGACGTTTTTTCTTTACAAGTCTGCGCTTTTCTGTGCTTCCAAAGCCTCGACGTAATATTTTTTCACTTTAAATACTTTTCGTAGGGTTTTTCTAACATTTGACTTCAGAACATCTCCAAAATACTCGTATGTGTGCACCTGGTTCGGTGAGCAAATAAGTAATGCTTTTGAATATAATTGCAAAAATATAATCCATCAAAATTAAAAACTATATTTTAATTGAATCAACATTTTATATTTATTTCAGTTAAATTTTTGAAATAGGTTTTTACATATACACATACATATGTATAGTACGTGTACTTGTGTATATATGAGATTCAGGTCTGTTTACTTCCTTACACATACGCATATATTGACAAATATAGAAAATATAAATATTATGCAAACAATATTTCAATAAATAGTTGTTTTGTCCTTTTCCATTTATTCCGAATAATAATGCAAAAAATGTAAGTTAAGCCTGATTCCTTTATACAACTACATGCGTATGCAAACACGCACCCGCATACGTGGATATATGTATATGGTATACCATATGTGTATAATACAATTACGCATGAATTGTAATTGCATATGCGAATTTCATATTTTCCCATGGTAATATCGCAAACAGGCATTTTTAGCCGCAATATATTCTGCAAAATATATAAATAAATACTTCTACAAACCCTGTAGGAAAATTACATGGTTCTCAGGCAAATAACTATGATGACTGGATATTTGTATTGCTTGGACGTAACAGTCGCAGTTGCTTTCCTGATTAAAAAGTAAATAATTTTGTCTCATTACAATATTGAGGAGGGGAAGCAGGTTGATTACGCATCTGCTCTAGTTTAACTTCTTTGATGGGGATAGTCCTTTTCGTGTAGGTAAAGGTTTTAACAGCACTTCACCTAGGAGTAGCCAGAAGCCACCTTTTGATTCAAAAATTCTGGACTCAGTCAAGTATTCTATTTTTAACAACGAAACATATGATTGGTAGCAAACTAATTGTAAAATTGGCAGTTTTCATTAGAGTACACCGAAGTATTCGCCTTAAAGATTCATGTCTATTCACCTAACAAAAATAAAAATATCATGCCATGTATTGAAATAACATAGATCGTATATATACAGTGCACTCGCGATAACTCGAACTAATTAAAACAGGCGCTGTTCGATTTATCGAATTTGTTCGACTTATCAATTGAGTGTGCTATGTTAAAAAAACAGTCATCGATATCGATTTTTCGATCGATTGTTGAAAATGGAAGCCAGTAGAAAATTTCTGTAGTATAGTTTCGTTATACGAATTACATTTTGGTCCATTGGCTGGATCAATGGTGTCACATCCGGCGGCATAAACATAGTTAAAATTAAACCATCCTCGGACTTTAATTCGATTTCTTTGGGATGTGATGGGGCATTATCAATTAGAAGAAGAGCCTTCTCAGGTAGTCCCCATCTTTCAAATTTTTTCTTACCTAAATATTAAAGTCATTTAACTCGGTTAAAACAATTGTTTTAATTAATCTGGATTTTACCTGCGGCACGAACGAATTATGAAACCAGTCTTTGAAAATCGCCGAAGTCATCCAGGCTGATTTGGAATTTTTGTACTCCACCGGACAGTTAAAATTTTTGAAAACTCGAGGATTTCTTGCTTTGTCAATAACGAGAAGTTTAAGCTTATGGTTGCCGGTAGCGTTAGTGCAAGCCATAAATTGCCTTATCTTTCTTTTTTATAAGACTTATGGTGGACTTGGCTACCCCATATTCCTTCGCTAGAGAAGTAACACTACGTCCACGTTTAATTTTGTTAAGGACTTCAGCCCTCTCTTTTAATGTTAAACACTTCAACCTTTTACGATCCATTACTCACGTGCACTGATATACTACAAATGACAAATTTAAAGCAATTTGGTCAATGCAAGATGTTGTTCCCGGAAAACTAACGGGATATTAACGCCGAAATATTCATATGGACAATACACTAGTATACATATAATTTATATACATATACTATTACATATGTATCTATGTACAAAATATACATGTTTGAAAAGAATGTGTGTACAAATAAATTTGTTTTTTTGTTCGAGTTATAGCGCTTTTTTATTGTTCGAGTTACAAAGAAGTCAATAGGGGAAAAAATGTGTTCGAGTTAGCACGTCGTTCGACTTAGCGGCTATTCGAGTTACCGCGAGTGCACTGTAGTTCGATTTAGCTCATACTCGGAATAGGCTTTGGAATCGAGGTATTTCCTTAAAGTCGTTTTATGGCCCATCTTAGTTCCTCCTCTCGCCGGAGGACTACCGTCAAATGCTACTTTACGGAGAGTAAAGGCGATTTGCCACCGCTGCTGTTACGCAGCCTTTCCAGACGCCTCATCTCTTTTATAATCACGGGTACTAAGTCGTATGCCGCATTCCACTTTTTCTTCGAGCGCAGCATATGAAGCACGATTGTTTCCGGTAAAGGATTTTCTGCAAACCTGTATAAATAACCTTGGAAGCATCTATGACCACTCAAAAACTGCGCCAGGTTAAAGTCCACTTCTGCATGGGACCTCGTTAGACAAAGCTTTAGGTAGGGAATGCATTTGTGTGTCCAATGCCCTTTTGCAGAGTTATCCCACTTTATTTGCCACTCATCGATGTCTTGTAACGCCGCACGAATAGACGAGCTTATAGGCCTCTGTGTTCTCGTTATTTGGGCAGCTTTCATTGCTAATATGTCTAGGTATTACTAAGGCTGCATCGAGCACAAGTGATAGGTAGACTGTAGACCTCGAAGTTATGGTATATGATGCGTTTAGTTCGCCCATTAGCCAGAAGTTGACGGCGATTTTGTTTTGATCTCCGTACGTTTAGCATCAGTCTTGGCAGCGCCGTCGTATTGGCGGAAGCTTTTTCAGTGGCGTACTCGAGGTGTGCTTGGAAAGTCAGCCTTTTATCTATCATTATTCCCAAGTATTTGATTGTGTTGAAGTCTTCGATACTAAAAGAGACCTCTTCTGGCTTGAAGGTTCTCGGCTGGATATAAGGACTGCTTTGGTCTTTTGTTGCGCTAATTGCAAATTATTGTGTGCAAGCAAAGATTTCACGCTTACGGCTGCATAGATCGCCTTGTTGTTGATATCAGCCATTACCATAACTGCAAAAGCGCCGACGAAGCCAATCACCTTAGTTTCCTCTGAAATCGTGACTTGGACAGCACCGCCGTTCACAATGGCCCGAGAACCGATCCCAGTGGAACCCCACTCGTTATTTCAACCTTTAGTCGTTCCTTTTATGTAGGTACTAAACCATTCTGCCATCAAAGTAACTGCGCTATTTTCTCCTTAGGTACGTCGAGACATCAATTCGCTCTAGGGCGTCTAAAATTTTCGCAGTTCGCAGACGTACTGTACAGTTTGCAAGCAATACTCCTTGGTCCCATTTAGTACCGCTGATTGCATTCCTTGGGAGCTGGATTGCTGAAGAGATTGCATCTAACGTTGGATTCCCCTTTCTACATCCGAATTGGTTTTCAGACAGGCCTCCCCTTATCCGCTAGATATGTGTTTATGTATAATATATATATATTATATACATACATATATGTACGGCTTATAAAATCGCTCGGTTATGGCGGCCAGCAGTTGCTTCTATAAAAAAAAAATATGCACCCGGACCAGTCATTGGATCAGAAATTACCAGAATACCATGAAATCGTATTCAATGGATTTCCCTGCAAGGTAAGTTTGTAAGTCGCTATACGCATACACACATTTGTACACACTCTTGTATATTGGCATATTTTGCATACCAGTGAATAAATAAAACTCACGCGTATATAAATTCATTTTAAAACAAATCCAATTGCATTTCCATATTTTCATATGAAAATATTACACATATGCCACCAAATAAAAATAAAATAAAATAAAATTATAAGTGTATGCGTATTTGGAACGAACGGTTTTGCAGCCAGCATTTAATTTAGTTTACGCAATTCCGCTCAGAATGGTAACTTGTAAAGTTTTTAGTACAAAATTTTATGCATATTTTTTTGGGCAAACAATTTAAAATTTGCTCTTATATACATACATATATATGTGTACACATACATGTCAGCATATGCAAATGTGTGTGTTTTTGTAAATATAAATATTTCAACAGCCAGTGTTGTCCTAGCGCAAATACAGGCGGCGATGGACGAGTGTGGGGGGAAAACTTCGACAAAGGCAATATAATATGACTCGACAAGTGGTGACAGGAAAAAGTTTACAAGTGGCAAAGGAAGTACAACAAATACATATTTACATACATACATGTAACACACTTACATATGCATATGTATATGTATATATATTTTCAAAAGCTATGTGTATGGAAATGTTATGTAAGTAGCAATAGACAATGCAAAGTTGTGCCAAAAAAGAAAAAAGTTATGAAATTTTGAATTTGAATTTACAGTTTGTGAAGAATTTTTTGCTTGTGTGTTCTGTGAATTAAATTTGCATAAAATTTAAATCGACGCGAGCCGCACGGGGAAGGAAGTAGGATGTACAAACAATACCAGTAGAAGCATATAACAGATGGAACTAAGGAAACATTGAGCTGACAATCAACCAGCTTTCCTACAGCTGTCATTATTCAATGCTCCTGACGACACTGTTTCATCCACACTCATTCCATCACTTATTCAAACGCAGAACCCGAGCCAACTCTATTTGCCGCCCCCTTTACCTGTTCATCTATATTTCGGCTCATATGAAGCTTATCTTTTTTGTGGTATCATATTTATTAAAGGAATTATTGGTGCTTCACAGCTTTATCCTGTTAGCTGCTATTGTCTGTTGCTCATTTGCTCTGCTCTTTTTGAGTTCTACTCACAGGCACTACCGCTCATGCTTTTGTATAAGATATTCAGTTTTTTTGAACTTTTATTGTATTAAAAGAATTTTAATAGTATTAAAATGTAATTGAATCCTGCGCCCTTTGAACAATAAAATCGTTTATGAGATATTTTTGACCTTGAGCAGACTCGGATTCGGCTCTAGCTTTCGCATTTCTAGTTAGCATATCTCAACGGTGGTTGGCCCAAAACTTTAGGTTCAGTTTCTCAAAGAAATTTGTTTTGCGTCCACTCAATGCCTCATAAAACGTCAAGTGTATTTTTGTAATGAAAGAGCCATTCATAAAATCATCGGTCACATATATATGTATATAATTGGCACTTACACCCTTTTTGAGTGTTTGGTTTGTTGTTTTGCACAAATGGAGGGACCTACAGTTTTAAGCTAAATGGGCTTTTATGAGGTGCTTTTTCATGGCGGAAATACACTTGAAGGTTTGTCTGCCGCAGTGCAATTAGAACTTTCTATCATTGGTGTTTCATGCCTTGGATTTCGAACTTATGCATTTCCGAACGGTAGTCGCGCACCAACCTATTTGGCTATGGAAGCCGGATGCTTAAAATTGAAAATCCTTCATTTGTAGAAATAGATTGAGGCAAGCTCAGGCTACGCTTGCGAAAAGAGGAGATATTAAGCTTAGGAAGTGTGAGAGAATCTGTCTGAATACTACGCGGGTGGGCCAATAAATCTATTAACGTTTAAATATTAACCTTTTTCTTTGGCATGCGAAGTTATACCATAGGAGGTCTATTAAAAAAATAAGGTAAATTTTCAAATTTTGCGGGCTACGTACATTCGACTTTCGATTATTTTTTTGTTTTTATGTTGGTACTTTCGTCTCGGCAGGCTAATCACCTTCCCTGTCAAAAAGCAAATAGATTAAAGAAACCAAAGCAAGACTGAGTCTTGTCGAGGCCCTATGCTCCCGAGTGGACTGAACAAGGGAGCATAGGGCCTCGTCTCGAATATATGTTTACGGTTTTAGTAATACGAGAATGTTTAGTTTGTTCATGAGAGTCATAAATAAGACAAGTGTTTTGCGTGTTCGGTGATTTTCTGCTATTGAAAAAAAAAAATGGATCCAAGAAGTTGCATCAAATTTTTTGTAAAAAATGGAATTAAATGCTAAAAACACTTTTTCAAAAAAATGTTTACAAGTGGTACAAACTTTTCACAGAAGGTCGAGAAGATGTGAATGACGACGCTCGCTCTGGACGCCTCAGCACATCAAAAACCGATGAAAATGTTAAGAAAGTGAAGAAAATTGTGTTGGAGAATCGTCGAATTACAATTAGAGAAGATGCTGAGGATATCAGCATATCGGTTGGCTCATGCCATGCAATCTTTTCGTACGAAGCATGTGGCAGCGAAAAATTGCTGACTTTTGACCAAAAACAAAGTCGCATGAGCATCGCATCAGGAATTTTTGAATGACGTCAACGATGATCCAGAATTGCTTAAAAGGGTCATAACCGAATGGGTGACGAATCATGGGTATATGGTTGTGACATAGAAACCCAAGCCCAATCATCCCAATGGAAGGGTCCAGGAGAGCCAATATCAAAAAAAAACACTCCAAGTTCGATCAATTGCCAAGGTTTTGCTCACTGTTTTCTTCGATTACCTACGCAATCAATCGGAGTTCTTATCATAAGGTCGTACGGTAAATAAGGAGTATTACCTTGAAGTTAGGCGCATGAAACAATACGAAAACAGCGCCCGCGACTGTGGAAAAAAATGCATGGTTTTGCACCTTCTCACTCATTTTTGCTTGTGAGAGATTATTTGGTCAAAAACAACACCGTTATCATGCCTCAGCTACCGTATTCACCAGATTTGGCTCCCTGCAGTGGCGGATCTACCTAATGGCTTTTTGGGCTTCAGCCCAGGGCCCCGTGGTTGCAAAGGGCCCCCAGCCACCAATAAAAATAAAATACGAATGCCCTACAAGACGCACTGATATTTTACTACCACACTCACATTAGTTTTCTACTAAAAACACTAGACGGCCAGAACCGTTTAAACGGTTCAGTGCCAACTAATTAACTACTCACACTTTTTGTCAGTGCTGATCCTGCGCTGGCATAAACATTGATACTTGACTTTATATATGTTCTTTTGTTTGCAAACGTATGCGAACGTTACTTGCAACGAAAAAAAATCGTAAGTTTGGCAACTAAAATCGATCAACTCGTGACCGCGCCCATGAAATGAATCGGTAATTCACCTGCCACTTCGCTTGTCTAAAGACGGTGTATTTTATAGCGTGCGTGTGTATTGCGTATATTTTGGGGACTCCCCGTAGATCAAGAATTTAGTTCATGCTTGTCTTCGAAGTGCAAAAATAAACAAAAACTGGCTGTGTGCTGCTAATAAAGTTACTATATAACTTAAAAAAAGTGTAGTGCATAAAAAAGTGTTGGTGCGATAATACGTCTCGAATTTTGAAAAGAGACAGTGAAGCTCCATGGAATATTCAGAACAAAGCAAAGGCAATTGCATCAACTTCGTAAGTAAATCTAGTTATAAGTGTTCTCTGTAATTTCTGTAAGGGTGGATGGGAATTCGAATTATGGCCAGCTCTACATGGAACCAAAAATCTGTAGAGGCTAGCGATTTATGATTTGTGAAATAATCGGTAGCGCCAATCGGTTTCAACAAATTAAGTTTACCGGTTGCTTCAACCAAATAAATCGACAGGAGTTGTTAAGAAAATTATTCCTCATCCAGCGGTCGGGTTCATTAACTCAAAAATTTATTCGCATGTTTTTACTAATAAATTGCGTAACTTGTACAAAATATTAGTACCTATTAGATTATCTCAACGATTATAGGTTAATTCTGTTCTTTGATTATTTTTAGAATACCAAAATCATATCAATGTCTACAAGAAAATATAAAAGTGGAGCCGAAAAACGAAAATTAGAGTTAAGCCGAGAAAAAGAAAAAAGTAAATGTTCAAAACTACATACTTTTTTTAAAATAGAACATAAAAATGATGATGAAAGATCTAAAAATCTATTATCAAGCGAAAAGGAAGGAACCTTATCCAAAGAGAACATATCTACAGAGAGTAAGGAACCCCAACACCAAAAAAAAAATATTAGTGATGCAAATGAAAAATTATCTGACTACCAACAACCCTCTGATCCAACTGAAAACGATATTAATGCTCAACATAAGGAAGCTTACATTGAGACTGAACGAAATTCAGAAAACATTAACTTTGAGTTTGGGAAATATCTTGACGTGGGATCGTGGCCAGTGTCACTAAATAATTACTTCATTAATCACATCCTCTCTCATGAAATAACAGATCTTCAAAATAAAGATCCAGAAAATAAATATCCAGCTTGAACAAAAAAATATAAAGATCAAAATAGATCATTATCAGACAGATATTTCATTACGAAAATGAAAAACGGCCAACTACTGTAACGACCTTGGCTGTGGTATTCACTCAGCCTTGGGATTATTTTTTGTTCGACTTGCAAGCTTTTTTCTAAAACACTTTCTCAATACACAACGGGATGTTCTGATTGGAAACACATAGGAACGTCTTTAGAAAATCACGAAAATTCTAATGAAAATAAACTTTCTATGTTAGCTTGGCTGTCACGAAAAGAAAATAAGTATGTTGTAGATAAGCAGCTCCAGGATCAATCAAAGAAAGAAACAGAATACTATCATAATGTCATGAAACGGGTTATTGCAATGATACAATTTTTGAGTATAAGAGGATTAGCGTTTAGAGGTTCCGAAGAAGTATTTGGTACACCACATAATGGTAATTTCATGGGAGCTCTGGATCTATTGGCAGAGTTTGACCCATTCATTCGGGAACATATTGAACAACGAGAGCTGCGACCGAGACCAACAATATCGTACTTATCAAAAACAGTATATCAGGAAGTTATTGATATTATGGGCAAACAGATAGTGAAACAAATTATAAATCAAATAAATAACGACGACACAAAGTATTATTCAATTGTGATGGATTCAACTCCAGATCTGTTTCACAATGACCAACTAGTATTGTATTACGATACTGTTTTCAGGGAAATGTGTACGAGAGATGTGTCTCATTCATCAAAATTAGTAGTCATACTGGTTTACACTTATTTAATATTCTACAAGACTTTTTAGAAAAAAATGGGCTGGTACTAGATAACTGTAGGGGACTCTTATGACAACGTAGCCAATATGTCGGGTCAGTACAAAGGTGTCCAAGCATTAATTAAACAAAAAAAAAAGTGCGGATTATGTACCATGTGCTGCACATTCCCTTAACTTAGTTGGTGAAGAATGTGTTAAAGTTCCAACCGAAATTGTAAATTTTTTTGGAGTGGTACAAAAAATATATGTTTTCTTTTCATCTTCAACCCACAGGTGGGAATTATTACATCGTGAAATGCAACTAAAATTTACGTTAAAAAGTTTAAGCCAAACCAGATGATCTTGTCATTATGAGGCTGTCAAAGCTTTAAAAAATCATTATTCTGAAATTATGAAAATTTTAAAAACTTTTAGCGAAAATGAGGATGAGAAAGCTGATTTCAGAAAAGAGACACGAAGTTTATTTAATAAACTGGCGAAACTCTCATTTGCAGTTTTGATCACATTTTGCGAAGAAATTTTGGAGAGGTTTCATGTAGTAAATAAAAAAATACAGAACCCTGGCTTAAATATTTGCGAAGGCACCAAATTAATTGTTTCTTTAAAAGAGTTCGTGTACAACATACGACAGCATTCGGATCAGAAGCTAAAAGAGTACGAAGGGAAGCTAAAAAATTAAGTACTAGTGTGGAAACAAATTACAGCGACGTTTACAAGAGACAAATTACTTCAAAATTTGCCGATAAGTCTACTGCTAAAGTCTCAGTGTGCGGCGCAGAATAATTTAAAAGAGACACGCTAAACGTTGCATTGGATAAGCTGATTATGGATTTAAATGAAAGGGGTCAAGTCTATGAGACAACCAGCAAAAAATTAAATTTTTTAATGGATTTGCAGAATAAAAACCAGGAAAGCGTGGATCTGGAAAGTGTACGCAATATTGTAAAATATTATTCAGATAACGTAGATGAAAATTTAGTAAAGGAATGCATTCAACTAAAATCATATTTACTATTGTACAATCTAAATCAGACTGCTACACCTCTTGCAGTGAAATTTATAAGCTTATCTATGAAAAGGAAATTGTTGGTGTATTTCCTAATTGTTACACCATCTTAAGAATTTTTTTGACGTTGCCCATCACCAGCTGCGAAGCGGAGCGCTCTTTCTCCAGGATGTCATATATTGAAAATAAGTATAGGACAATAATGTCGAACGATCGACTTAATCATTTATCTCTTCTTTCGATAAATTGTGATCTAACAAAGGATTTAGCAGTTGATGAGCAAATAATGGAATTCGCTGCACGAAAATACAGAAAGATTGATTTGTAATTTAATATTCTTTATTGTCATATTTGTTTTGATAAATAAATGTTTTTATAAGATGATTTTTTTTCTGATAACTATATACTGCATCACCATAGAAAACAGGGCTCCCGAGTAACATTAGCCCAGGGCCCCACAATGTCACGATCCGCCCCTGGCTCCCTGTGACTTTTTCCTGTTCCCAAGATTAAAGAGACCCATTAAAGGATGGCATTTTGCGACGATTGAGGAGATAAAAACCGAAATTGATGAATAAATATTTTTTGAGAAAAATTAAAATTAACCTTATTTTTTGAACACACTTCGTATTTTACAATATCGTCTCCATTTCGCTCGAAACACTTCACGCATTTTGGTGTTTTGTATGAAACACAATTTCTTGAGGTCCTCAAAATAAGCGTTTCGCCCTGTTTTATATGTGGAAACAGGAAATAATCAAAGCGATCGAAATCTGAAAAATTTCCTTTTGTCCAAGTAATAGCATTCTATTTTAATGAATTTATTATATTTATTATAAAGGGTTTTTCAATAAGGGCGGGTAGATGTTGAAATGGAATAAAATGGCGTTTGCTGTGTAGCACGTAGCGCCGTCCTGCTGGAACCACATGTCGTCTAGGTCCATATGGTTCAATATGGGCCATAAGAAATTGGAAGGGCCACCACATCTACCGAAAAATGGGCGCAATGCGCGCAACATTTGTGTTAGTGAACACTCATTCTGATAATAAAGTTTTATCATTTGAACGTGCTGTTCAATCGTGTAACTTACCATGATGATTTGGCATAAACAACTGAATAATAAACAAAATATTTGACAGATGTCACCAAAACCAAATGGCTGCCACAGGGCGCCAAAATCGACCCGCGCCAATTGAAAAACCCTTTATTAGTCTGGGGAGAAAGAAATCCATTGTTTTTACGTAAAATTTTTGGGCACACGATTTAAAACTATTTTATGGCTGATCTGTAGCTCATGGGCTTTGCTATGAGTACTAAAATGGCGGTCAATTTTGACATTATCGATATTTTCTTTAAACCAAAATTGGACTTAATTAGCTATTACAGAATCGGCACCATTCACAATTTCAGCGCCTCGGCTGCATTTTCGCCTTAATCAAAGAAAAACGGTAAAGTGTACGGAATTTTCTTTTTGTTGACTTTCATTGTTAATACCCTGTAACTCAAATTCATTGGTTTGAGCCACATGATATTGAAAATAAAAAATACACTAGAAGCAAAGTACCGTTTATGGGTACTGGGTATTTTTTGCTACTTTAAAGCCTAAGTTGGAAATGTCTTATCTACCTGTCCATTGATCAGCCTTAATGTTTAATATCTCAGCACTGGTGTAGGAGTGAGAGCCATTCATCAAGAGTGCAAGATGACGATCATCGGGGTGAGGAGGTGTTTTTTAGGCTCCTTTCCTTGCACTTTCCTCTGGCTATATTTTTTAAATTTTAGATCCATCACGTTGACAACAAGATATTTATGTGCAACTTTTCTGGGGGGCCCATTTTGTACTCTATGCGACTCGGATGGAAACTACGAACACATAGCCTCTCCCACCCAATACTCAACCTCACCTACACGTGGTAAACGAGGCTCTGGCGACCGAGTAAAGGCGGTAAACCTAACCATCGGCAACCGAGGAAATGCTGTTGCAAAGTAAGCCAAAGATTGGCGGCAAGTCTGGTGACTAAAGTTGTCACATCGACACCAGAATCGGAAATGTAGCTTGATAACCTGCTAATCTTAAATATCAAAATATCAACGAAACCGCAACAGATAAGCCATAGGACCCTATATTTCTCCTCTACTAAACTTTCTTCAATAAATGTATCATATGAATACATATGTATATATTTCTTCATCGGCTATATTGTTTGCTTATCATCATCTACGCCTTGGTGGAATTGAATTAATAACATCGATAAATAAATGAAAATTGGGTGTGATTGCGAAACTGAGGTATTTGCCTTATTTTACATTTTTATATACTCGATTTTTGTTGTTGTGGGATTGACTTTTTACCTATTTGAAAATGGTTGAAGGTAGAAATAATAAAAAAGGTTGAATTATTATATGAATACACCACTCCTCTTTGAGGGTACCGTTTGTCCGATTTCAATAAAGCATGCACCGATTTGAAGAAAATAACCCCCTGTGCTAAAATTGCTTACCACGATATATAGGGGGCGTGGCATCTGTCATGTAGAATAAAATGTGAAAACCAATATATCTGTGAAACCAAGGAAGATAGGGAACTGAAATTGCATATACATACCGTACGTATGGTAAAAAGTAGTAGGTATTGGAAAAGAGGCTTAGGTATTGAAACCTTCATACACATAGCTTTTCTCTGGAGCCACTTATGCAAAGGTGTTAAAATTTCATGCACTTACCTACTTAAATTACGAATGCAGTAACTTTAGCAAATAGCATTAGGTATTAGAAAAAGGTGTGTTGCACCTCCCATACAAACTTAAATTTCATATAGTGTGTGCAAAATTTGATATTTGTCTTACAACTCAAAGCAAACAGTTCTTCAAAAAGAAAAATATATATTTTGAAGCTTATATCTTGGAAATCGCTAAATTATTCTTCCTCCTTTCTTTTGCGTAGTTCATGCTTAATAAATATAAAAAAATACATAAAAAACAGCGAAATTTTTAAAAAGTTGAAAAAGTATTTGGGAACTTTTTTTATCACAAAAATTACTAGAATTTTTTTTATTATTATTTTTATCAAACAAGAGCAAACAAATTCTATACAAGACATTTATTTTGTTATTTCTTAGACAAACATTGATTTGACTTACAGTTCAAAGAAAGTACTTAAAAAAGTTTTAGTTTTGAACCCTTATATCTCGGCCATTACTCAATACTTCCTGCCACCCTTTCGCACATTAAAGCTTTATGAAAAAAAGAAAACGGAAATTTTGTTTTTTCTTGGGCCGACAATTATTTGACTTTCAATTCAAAGGAAAAAGAGTTAAAAAAATAATTTTTTTTTTAACGTTTTGTCGAAAAAATCCTGTAGAAAACACTCATTTTGCTTTCTCTAAGAGCGAAGCTAACACGAGAAGTGTTTCTGAATGTTTTGCAAGCGAATGTATGTTTATATATTATAAAATTGTAAAAAATCTTACAGCGGACCCGTACTATTCCGATAGCAATAGAAACAAAAAAAAAAATAGATGCATATCCAAGAACTGGTGAAAATAATTCAGAAGGTGTGTCCAACATTAGATGGTTAACCGGCGCTCAGCGAATTCAAAGGAATAAGCTGATTCGTTGACATCACTTGGGTGACGGTGGTTCGTTTCCAACAAAACTGAAATTGTGTTGGTGATATAAAAAAATAAATCACCTGTTGCTTCGTTGCCGTCTGATTAACGATTGATTGGCTGGGTGTAAGGATACGCACGAAATGAGCGAGCAGAATTTTGCTGTGCAGTCCCCTATGGCATGACAGCCGAAGTTACCCATACAATTTTGCTTCGGATGGCCAAACTTTATTGCCCTTGTTAAGAATATTTTATTTGAGAAAAGCTAAACATTTCAACAAATTTTCGATTCCTTCCCACACAAGTAGAATAAGAGCTTCAAAGAATTTTGGTCTGATCGGCAGCGTAATTAAATATATTTCAGTTTAATCGTTTAATGTATACGAGTAATAATATAGGAGTATACAATGTAGAGCTCAAAATATTAAGGCTTCAGCATCACTTAGCGGGTGCTAACCAACGTCTAAAGCACAAATAAATAATCAAATAATCAAACTTTCACATTTTTGTATACGAAGAAGTTTAGTTATTTCTAGTTTCCTTACATATTTAAGAACGAGGTCCATTTCAGCCGTCCGCTGTCTTGTCAAAATATTACGTCTCCATGGTAACAATGGTAAACCAAGATGAAGATGATGATTAATTGCTATTGCGCCGATTATGGGCACCAGGGCCGTGGTGTTATTTTAGTGGCACTGTACGATACAATTTTTAATTCGTAAATTTGAAAGTAGAAATTGCCCTAAATATGTTTGAGTAGATATATATACAACTGTGTGTATGTATAATACATTGTATTTAAAACAAAATAGTCTCATATATACATATAGTATGCACATAGTTTTTAGGAGAAAAGCTGCTCAGATTTTGCACATAACTATACAGACATATATGCACATATGTACATATCTTCAGATATATAAATGCCACATGATGTTAGTAAATTTGTATCTCTCTCCTGATAATATTCATTGAGCTAATAGGACTATGAATAAGTTCGTGCGGTTTTTTTTCGAAATTTGAAACTTTATTGACGTAAAATGGTTACAAATTTAATATTCAAAATATTGTCCATCGCTTACTACTACTTTTTCCCATCTTTCTGGCAATTCACGGATTCCCTTTGTGAAAAATTCGGTCGGTTTTGCCGCAATCCACGAATCGATCCATTTTTTGACTTCATCGTAATTACGGAAGTGCTGGTCAGCCAGGCCATGTTGCATCGATCGGAAGAGATAGTAATCGGATGGCGCAAGGTCTGGACTATACGGCGGGTGGGGTAGGACATCCCATTTGAGCGTTTCTAAGTATGTTTTGACCACTTGTGCAACATGTGGCCGAGCATTGTCATGTTGCAAAATAACTTTGTCGTGTCTATCGGCGTATTGCGGCCGTTTTTCTCGCAGTGCTCGGCTCAAACGCATCAATTGTCGTCGGTAGACATCCCCCGTAATCGTTTCATTCGGTTTCAGTAGCTCATAATACACAACACCCAGCTGGTCCCACCAGATACACAGCATAACCTTCAGGCCATGAATATTCTGCGCCGACGTCGATGTTGAAGCATGGCCAGGGTATCCATACGTTGCCCGACGTTTTGGATTGTCGTAATGGACCCACTTTTCATCGCCAGTCACAATTCGATGCAAAAAACCCTTTCTTTTGTGCCGTTGAAGCAGTTGTTCGCATGCCATAAAACGGCGTTCAACGTCTCTTGGCTTCAATTCATACGGCACCCAATGGCCTACCTTTCGGATCATTCCCATGGCTTTTAAACGTTTGGAAATGGTTGATTGATCAACTCCCAAAGTTTTTGCAACCTCTTCTTGCGTTTGAGCCGGATCTTGATCGAGCAATTCCTCCAATTCGGTATCCATGAACTTTGGCGGCGCACCCTCGCGTTCTTCGTCTTCCAAGCCAAAATCACCACTTTTAAAGCGTGCAAACCACTTCTGGCACGTTCGCTCAGATAGAGCATGCTCACCATAAACTTCCACCAAGATACGATGACTTTCGGCTGCTTTTTTCTTCATATTAAAATAATGAAGAAGAATTCCCCGCAAAAACACATTATTTGGCACGAAATTCGACATTTTCAAGTGTGGTAAAAATATTGTTGTTTACGCTTCAAATAAAAAACTTATACTGACGTTTGTGCCTTACGACAGTAGCTCTCCAATGAATGTTTGGAAATGTGGATCGATGGAATAATAATCAAGTTACGCCATCTGTTGTAAAACCGCACGAACTTATAAATAGACCTATTACTTAAATTCATGAAAACCTTTCAACCGCCTGCATACACCCAACTCATCATTGATATCCTTTGTGTCCTTGTGATGCAAAGTAATTTCAAATGCTTATCTGCCGAGAGAATTTCGTAAACAAACAAGATGCATACATACCGTAACGCACGCATACACATGCATGCGCACACACCTATTGATCTGTCGCATGCTAGAGAGTGGCAAGTGCGGTTTTTGGTGTGTGTGGTGTTTGTGGCATGTTCACTACAATTTCGAAATGTTAAAGTATCAAAATCATTGCAACTGCGATGAGACTGTTTGACTGCTCATAACGCTCGCCGCTTGACTTGCATAAATATTTGGCAAATGGAACGCAGTCACCGGAATTCATGCAGTAAACATAACCAAGAAGATGGATGAAGAGAAGCGGGGTGTGAGGTGTGCGAAGTTGTGTAGAAATACTGAGGAATATGCCCGTTAAAGAAGAAAGATGTGCAAATGAAAATCCGCCTTTTAGTTTTTTAGTTTCGAATGCGGAAAAAATGTGTGCAGTACAAAAGCTAAGCCGTTGGTTGGCCGCTATCGGAATTGAAGAGGTGAAGGTGGTAAAAACTCCACACAAAAAAAAAAAAATATATCTGTATATATAATATACATATATATAAAAGGAAGTGCTAAATTCAGTTCAGACTAAACTTTATATACCAGCACACATTTTAGTAAAATTTCATTTGGGTTGGCAGTTAATTTTTGAAATTAAATTAAAGAATAGAGAATCAGAATTTCTGCTTGTAAAATCAAACAGTTTAGTTTTAACAAGTCAGAAGTGGGCGTGGTTTTCTTCTGATCTCAGTAATATTCAGGACGCATCTAAGTAAGGTTGGCACCGATATGTGGGCGATTTTTATTAGGTCGTGACCGAGATACACGAATTTACCTAAAAGTGGGTGTAGTCCATCATATTTTTTTTTAATATTTTACTTGCTTCGTATTTATTTCTGTGGGTTCATGATTTGTACCAAATTGAGTAATTTTGATTAGTTTATAGCAGAGATTTCACGTTTTTTAGTTTTTAGAAAATTACTGTTATACGGGAGGCGGCCGTTGATGCTGACCTATTTAGCCCATTTTCAATATCAAGCTATCTTAGGTAAAGATTAATTTGTAAAATCGACGCCCCTCATCATTCTGTGCATTTTAATGAAAGTATTTTTATATTTATATCGATTTATTTATCCTATATTACTAAATTGAAAATTTATTAAAACACAGTTGTGATCCAATACGCTTGTGATCAAGTGGTGGAGAGTAAATGAGAAATGTTCAAGTGGTCAAGGATTACAATTGGGACGGAGCTTGGATATGTATGGAAATATGTTCATAATAAGCAGATATGTCAGGTGTTTAAATTTGAAATATTAAAATTTTCAATTAGACTTTCTCCTAAAATTTTAATATTAAAATAAATATTATCATGAGCTGAAATTATTTTTAAACACGAATCCCGCTATTTTGTCTAATAAAACTTTCGGCGCATCATTGGCCATTTTTAGTTTCTCGAAAAATTTACTCTTCTGTTTTTTTTTCCTACCACTTGACGATTTCGAAATTCGCTCTGAGTGGTTGCGACATGCGCTTGCGTTTACAGTGCCGCTGCAAAAGTCACTCAAAAGTATTTCTTCACACAAGTGCCGGATTGCACAAACACATATGTAAGTGACTCGTTTGTGATGGCCAGTATTTTCTTCAGTGAATTCCACTCGTAAAAGGGGCGGAGCATTTAGTTATGTTTATACAAACGTGTACGCCATTTGTGCACTCATTCACATACATACACGCAATTGCTAGCGTAGCGAAACCAGTTTTGGGTTGTTGAGCTTTTATTTTATTATACAGGGTGTTGTTGTTATATTCTGTGAGCTACTTACAGCTGTCTATGACGCTCTCTTTTGTTCAACATCTGCGCTACGAACAGCTGTTGCTTTCGCCTCTGTAGCTGCCTTCCTGCGTCGCGTTTGCACATTGCATTGCATAGTATCACTAACAAATTTATTTCCTCTGAAATTATTTGTGGACGCCTAACGTACGTAACGTGATAAGAGGATCGCATTGTGACAATGCGTGATGTTGTCTTGTGATGAATTTTGCTATGTGCGATGCGTGCATATGTATGACTGTGATGCACCTAAGTATGTGGGTATGAATGCGCGAAGCTCTGTTTTTGGCGACGGCAATTTATTTGCCATAAATTATTAGCCTATAATAAAAGGAAGTAAATTCAAAGCAAATTCTAGGTTGGATTATTTCTGACTTTACAATCGTGATTATTTTATTACAATTTAAAGTGTTCAACTACATATCTTATACATACGAATATATACAGCCATGGGCAGATAAATAGCACAAATGTGAACCTTATATGTTAAGTTCAGTTTTTAGTACAAACTCTGCTTTGATGAAATAAATTTGTTTGTTTACATTTATTACTGCTATTAAGCTTACATTTATGTGAGGAATTTACCGTTTTTCTTCGATGGAATTTTTTGCGTTCTATTTTAGTATGCGTCAAAACGGAAAAAGCTATGTAGAAATAACTGAAATGCTGGTGTGCTCTCGGAAAATGGTTTATAATGCTCTTAATTTAGTTAAGAAAGATTCATCCTATCTAAGCAAAAAAAAAGGAAAGGAAACCAAAGCCGCTAAAAATTGATGTTAATGTGGATAGAGCTATAATACGTAAGAGCAAAGGAGATCTTTTTAAGACAGCACGGCAAACAATGCTTGAAATAAACCAAGAATCTGGTCTACAGGTGTCCAGAAAGCTTGTAGGAAGCCGACTTAACGAAGCCTAGCTGTTTGGCCACATAAACAGTTAAAAACCACTCCTCTCAAGAAGACATATCAAATACCGACTTGCCTTTGCAAAGGCCCACAAAGACAAATCTATTCAGTTTTGGTAAAACGTACTTTGGACCGACGAAACCAAAATAAATAGGATGGGACCAGATGGGAAAACTATTGCACGTCGTCAAAAAATTCAAGCGCTAAATCCTAGGTTCACAAAAAATACGATTAAACACGGCGGCGGATGCATCATGGTTTGGGGAGCTATTTCCTAGTATAGTGTTGGGCCGATTGTTCGTGTGGTTGGTAAAATGAATTGATTTCAGTATCAGAATAAAATGGAGCCATTTGTGTTTGAGTGTATGCCATTCAATTATACATTTGTAGAGGACAATGATCCAAAGGATACTGCAAAGACAGTGAAGCAATGGCTCAGAAGGGAAAAAATTAAAGTATTGGATTGGGTGGCGCAGAGCCCTGATCTCAATCCAATAGAAAATTTGTGGAATGACGTTAAGGTCAAAAACACTAACAAAAATTTTGATGATTTGTGAGCCGCAGTTGAAGAGGCTTGGTACTCGATTCCAAAAAAGATGCCACAAGTTTGTATGTAGATAGCATGGAGCGACGGCTTGAAGAAGTAATCAAAAACGGTGGATATAGTACAAAATACTAATCTGGTAAAACGATATTATAACTTAACTATCTGATTTGTTTACTATTTTTATTATTTATTATTAGGAATTTTTTAGGATGTACTATTTATGTGTCCAGGAGGTTTCGTGAGTTATCAACGTTCTCGTAAATTAAATCAGAACTGAAATTCTTTTGGACCATATTTTAAAGTGGAAGTAAATAAGTTTTTTATTTTTTATGTTGCTTTTTTCCCAATAAAAATAATTATTGAAAAACATATTCAACTCTTTGCTTTCAAAGTCTAAATGTGCTATTTATATGACCATGGTTGTACATATGTATGCACAAAATAGCTTTATAGAAGAATATCTTCAAATATCAGAATATTTCCAAAAATAATTAAAATTTTCAAAATTTCAATTTGAAATTAGTTAAAAAAACATTAAATATTCAATGCGATAGGCAAAAGTTCTTCGAAGCTTCTTAGACATATTCCAGTGAGCATGAAATGTATTTCAAATAGTATAGACTATACTGGGTTGCCCATATTCGACGGACCCATGTGTTTTTTTAAATCAATATTGTCCGCAGGCAACAATCTTTGCGTCAATTGAATCTTATACGGGAATAAATGCAAATCAATGCGGATAATTCGTTGTAAAGTGGCCCGAGTATGCCCAACTGCTTAGAACGCCGATTTTGGGATGTCCTTGGCGACATCTACACTGGCCTGTACCAGAGCCATATTCTCATCCGATCGCCTTGGTCGGTTTTGATTTGGCCTCTTTGGATTAGAAAGAGCATCACCAGTCGGAAACCTTTCGTACAAACGTTTAATGGTGTTCTTAGAAGACGCACTTTTCACATTATTTAATTTTTTATACGCACATTGAGTTTTCACAATTGACTTCTTTTGTTGAATGTAAATTTCAACAATTTGGGAGCGCTTGCGTGGCATGTAACTGTTCCATGGTAAACATTTGCTTGATCTGACGTCTCTGACATAGGTACAAACAAACAAGTGAGCCTTGAATAAGTTTAGTGTAGTAGAAATCTGTACAAAAATTGTGTCCAATTGCATTTTAATGTTGTTCACATAATCGTACTATGCAAAAGCACAAAGGTGTCTAGATATTCTTGTACATATATAAATGTATGTACCAAGAGCTAAGTTGACTAAGCTTTGTCTGCCCGTCCGTCTGTCCGGACTTGCGATAACTTCAACAAAAGCTGGTAAGTATCTATATTGCAATGGTATATTGCTTTTTGCCCAAGGTTGGTTGATATTGAAGCAAAATTAGTGAATAGCCACGCGGATTTGCAATATAACGGTAATTTTCAAAAAAAAAATTCATGGTTTATAGTAAATGGAGAAACATTTTTCAAATTTGGCAAACGTAATAAAGCCAAAATTCGAAGCAATTCGACGCAAGTAAAATTTTGAAAATTAGGATGGGCTACGGATGGGCTTAATAAAACTCGTCCAAATTCAGTACACATATTGCTCTCCACCTTATTTATATGTGTCTTAAATATTATTAAGATTATTAAGAACAAAACTACACCTATTTTTTATAAGTTAAGGCTAAATTCCCGTCCGTTCCTCCGATGATACAAGCCATACATAAATCTGTTTAAGGGGTTACATACGTCCAGCAGTGCCAAAATTGCGCTAAAGAAAAACTGAAGAAGGGATAATAATAGAAATAATTATAATATAGAAAAATTTTATACATTTTACTTTCCAAAAATTCGTATATAAAAAATTACGTGGCGCAAAGTACAATGAAAGTTACAATGAAAAAAAATTTGCTCCATGGCTTGCATCACTTCTCTTTGAAATGTTGATGGATCTGTAAAAAGTGTGATAAAATAAACCTTGTAATTTAAATTTATTTATAGTCTGTCGAATCGGATTTTTGAGTATCAAAAAATTTTGCAATTTATGGCATTTTAAAAAAAAAGTATATGTTTTACGTCATAAATGTCACACTTTATTTATGTTTATAAAATTTTTTAATAAAAATATCAAAAATCAAATCTATAGAGAAAACACTTTCGAACATTAAAAAAAATAGCATCAAAAAATATTAAAAAATGGATAAGTTATCATGCAGACCGTGCCGGAAAAAGTAGTTTCGAGAAAAATGAGTTTAAAGTTTGAGATACCTAGTTAGTGGGCTGTAGAAGCTATAATATTGGGAATTTCCGCATTCAAATTTCACAGTATATTCTTAAAATACTATATTTTTGAAATATCGAAAAAAACAAAAGACTCGAGTTTTTGAAAATTCTGGGCGTATGTAAACCCTTAAATTAAACTTTACTTAAATGTGTGCGTGATATGAAGAGTTTGGTACGGACTCGAGTTAGGCCTTCCTTACTTACTTTTAGCGCAAGTTTATATTTTCTGAAATAAGGCAAATAAATACTCCAAATATTTAGATATATCGAATGCCAAAGGACTAACTGGTGACTTTCCGTATTTATAATGCTGACTACTATTAGAAAATACTTTCTTCATTTTGGTGTTTCAGGCACGTAGATTCGAACCTACGTACTCCGAATGGTAGTCACGCACCAACCCATTCGGCTACCGCTGCTGCCGTTGAATTGTAGAAAAGTACTGGGAACAGCGGTTAAACGCTGTCAGTGCCGATTTTTAGCACACTTATTTTGGCGGAAGCTAACTTTAATATACCCTCTCGAGTATCAAGACATTTTTAGCCTCTTCTTATTAAAACTATGGACTTAAAACAGATAACGAACTTAAGGAGCAATTCCAAGGATTTTATTATAATTCGTTTCAGCGCTAAGATCTTATTCTCTCTAATAAATAGTATACCTCTAAATTTTTACTTAGTTGTCGAATTTTTCTGCAGCTCAATATTTTTAGATCGTGAAGTTTAACAAACTCCTGCCTCTCTTGGCCCGGCGATAAAACCAGAATTATCTGTATGTCATGCGAGCTGTGTCGGTTGGGCGCCGTTCTCAACTTTATATTATGATTTTTTTTTTCGCTTTCAAAACGGAAGCAATCCTCAATGAATACATGAATATTTATAATTTTAGAATTTTTACAGATACCAAAAATATCAAAGCGTCACATACAGTTCTGTGATGCTTTCGACCACATATTCACATGTATGTATGTAAATATGTACGAACTTTATTATGTGCGCACAGCGCTGCCTCATATTCACTAAATTTTAATAAATATAAAATTAAAGCATAATTTATTATAATTTTTAATGCTAATGCAAATGCTACATTTGCCAGAAGGAATTAGTTTTCAATACAGCTAATACATTTTGAATACTTTAAAGCAAAATCAGCTCTACCAGCTTTGAAGTATGAATAAATATATTTTCATTTAGCTGCTACAAAATGTCACTAAACACTAAGAAAAAGATAAATTAAGCGAGTTTATTACCACATACGTATGAATGTATATGTATTAAAAAATAATAATAAAGAAATAATATAAAAAGAGCACAGAAACATTTAAATCACTGATCACTGATGGCCAATCACAAAACAACATAAAAGAATAAAAATTATTGGCCAAAATAAAAGAAATTTAGGAGGTAAACAGATAAAAGCTTTTAATACAAGAAGGTAAACAATAAAAACAACAATGATATGCGATGATAATAACGCTTGCTTAAATAGTAATTTAAAGTAGCCACAACAGACGAAAAATGCACGCAATAAAATTTAAAGTGTCAATAGTTTAAATGGCAGTGTGTATGTACATACACACGTATATACATATGTATGAAGGTATATGTGCATGCCTTTCGCCTGGCTTGACATTGGCTTGCATAAAGTGGACCACAATGGTGAGAGAGGAGTGCTCTATGGACTAGTCAACAATGGATTTACGATATTTTCACGCCCATTCACAATACACATTATCAGACAATAACAACGACAACAAGATGAGCTGCGACTGCAGTATAATCCACTACAACAATAACACATAGTTTGCCTGAATATACATAGCCTACATTATAGTTGCAGTGACGACAATGTGAGACAATTTCGGTTTGTCGGTACTTGGTTATGCATATTTGCTGTTGTTGTTTTCAATGTTATTGTGGAGTATCGTTTGAATTAATGAGTTTGTTGGCGCTCGTACGCCCACGTAATTTCGAAAATGTGTGCACTCCGAACGCCAGGCATACTTACGAGAATATAAATGTATGTGTGTGTGTGTGTACTTATGTCCAAAACCGAGATGGCAAGCAAAGTGAATTGACCAAGTTGACAGTGAGCGGGTAGCCAAAAAGGCAGTCATTCAGGCATTCAGTGTGTCCGCCAGTTAAGTTAACCAACAATTCGATTTGGCTGGTTGACGTTTGGTTTGAGTGTTTGTGTGAATTTGTCTGGTTGTTAAATTAAAGCTGTGCTGACGTGTGGTTTCGTGAAAGAGATATTCCATGCAGAAACAACGAGTTGTTATAAGTTATTTGATTTAGATTTGAAATTTGGACTTTTTAAACCGAACAAAAATTGATGAATTTAATAATGAAATAACCCCTAATGTAATTTTTCAAAAACCCAATTAAAAAAAAAAAATTATGAGAACTTTTAGAAAATATTTTATTTATTTATTCATATATACATATGTATATCCTTTACAAAAAGAGAATTGAATCATCTCCACCAAGAATATTGCAAGCGAAATTTCTCAATTTCCATTCTAAGATACCGATAATAATTTGTTTTTTTTACGGGTAATTTTTCAAAACCTAAAATTTTCAACAAAAAAATTTTGAATAATGATTCTAGAAATTTTTTTTTTACTTATATTTTACATTGTTACATTGAAATATAGGAAGTTTTTAAATATAAAAGCATTCGTGGAGCTATCAATGATGCATATTAATGCCCCTGTGTTAATAATTCAGAGGAACAAAGTTATTAACAAAGTATCGCTCATTATATTTTTCTCTTTTCTATCACCAATTACACAAAAGTAAGTAAGTACAGCTAGGGTTCATACTTCACTTTTTCTTTACTCACCTTACTAAATATATGCGATGAAGCCTCTCTTGAGCGGAAACCCAGCGATAGTCAACTTTTGTCTATCAAAGAGAGGTGTCAACTCAGAAGAGATCAATTTATTCCGACGCCTAAGTCATCGTTATGGGGCAAAATGATCGTCCAAGGGAAGTATTCGTCTAAAGAGGCGTTACAAATATATATACAAGGTGACGTGCAAAATAAACGAAACTGAGCTAAAATATTATAGAAACGACAGGAGCTTTTTTTGATAACTTTAAGTTTTTTTATTCAAAATAGTCCCCTCTGGCCTCGATACACTGTTTTGCCCGATCCAAAAATGTTTCTAAAAAATGTTTCAGGTCATTGACCGGAATGTTTTTCAGGATGTCGGTACAAGCCTTTTGGATGACCTCTATGGACGCAAAATTTTTCCTTTCATGGAAAAATGCAGTTTTTCGAAGATGTAGAAGTCACAGGAAGCCACATCAGACGAATACGGTGAGTGATTGATGTTTAAAATGCGATTCCTGGTCAAAAAATCAGTCAGAAGAGTGGATCGATGAGATGGTGCATTATCATGCAATAAGCGCCAGCTTCCTCCTTCACGGTATTCAGTGCGAATTCGACGAATGCGATGCAACAAACGCTTCAAAACGCCAAGATAGAAAATTGCATGGTTGGGCTCGTTGGCAAAAACTTTTTGTGGATAATTCCCTTGGAATCGTAAAAACAAATGAGCCTCGGCGTAATTTTTCACTTCTCCAAACTCGATTTTTTGGCACTTTGGCCATTTGACGCTTAGTTTCAGGTTCATGTTGGAAACACCACGTTTCATTACCAGTCACTATTTTCTAAGAAGCTCGCGTCTTTTCTTGCCTTTTTAATGAGGCCTTTCGAATGTTGAATTCTGAGCAATTTTTGGTCCTCAGTTAACTTTTGCCTAACGAAACTTTACATGAATTTCAACTATGATTTCAGTTCATTTTTGATAAATTTACGAACAAATTTGATGGAGTTTTCGGTGATTACTGATTTTGGGCAGCCCGTGTGTTCATTGCCATTTATGTCCCCACAACCATCTCTGAAACGTGTAAGCCACTCATGAACTCTGGTCCAGGATGGACAATTATCGCCATGTTTCGGTAAACGTTTTACCGATTTTAAAACAAAATTTTGATTAGCTCTTTGTTCGAAACTCATTTTCGTACCAATTACACAAACATACTGACACTTTAGATGCAATAACTTCGCTTCCTCTGAACCGAATGTCACCAAGCTTTCACTGGAAGTCAGCTAGGGATATAACTTTCAACTCACTAACTCATTAAAAAGATGACGCCATCAAAAACATTTTATGACTCCAGTCTTGTTTATTTCGGACTTCACCTTGTATGTGTATTTCACTGCCAATATAGATATTTGTAAATATGTGCGCACCTTCATTTGAGGAGCAACTTTGAGACGCACGCCACAAATTGGCCGAAGAACTCGGCCAAACTTCTAGCAGAAGTGTAGGCGCCGTCCTAACATCTTATTAATAAAATTCTATTATAGCTACATTTAAATAGAGTGGCATCACTAAATATTATTTCACTAATTTTCCATACAAATTTAAAACACATGCTTATTAACAATTAACATTTAAGTTATTGCCAATATTTTCTGAACTGGTTGGAAAATATAGTACCATAAGTAAAGAATAAAAGAAGTTTATCCTAAATGTATTTACTTGCGTGTAATTAGTGACAGAAAAGAGCAGCATTTTAAAAGTATTTATTTGTTTAACTTTTGATAGGCTAAAAAAATCAGGGGTTTATTAATACTAGCGCCAACATGCATTGATTAGTACCATCATCCACCTTACTTTTTTTACCAATTTTGGTTTTTTCACTACGAAAGAAATACACTTTTACGAACACATATATTTTTTAAAAAATATTAGTCTTCAAACTATAAATTTTCAAATATATATTTTCTTAAAAATAAGTTTAAGACTTGGCCGTCTTAACCCCTTATTTATAAAATCTAATTATCGCTACATTTAAATGGAGTGACAATACCAAACATCATTTGTTAATTTTTGATTCGGCGCTCAAAGGAGTAGAGAAAGGCAGTTTAAAGCTTAAGCATCCATTTCTTACTAAAATTTACTCTAAATTACTCTTCGTTCCTTAAAAACTAAGAAAATCAATACAAATATATTTTGTCGCTATACTAACAATTGACCCTCATACCCAAGTATAATTTTCTCTACTTTCCCAACATCAAAAATTGTAGTGTTGATAACTTGCATCCCAAATTGGAAGAGAAGTTTGAACTACGCACACATCTTGCCTCGAATCGAATCGCAGGTGTCTAGGGATTTATTTATTTTCAAGAATCCAAGAAAACATAAATCCCGACTGACTACTACAACTAAAGAATAATGAAAATATATATATATAATTCAATTACACACTTACTAACTTTACAAACTTACTTACTTTACAATTACAAACTTATTAACTAAAGTTAGAGTTCAATAGTACATAAAATTCTTTCTCAGAAACTGAGAAATCTAGAAAGTTAGAATTGTAGATCTCATTAAAGTCACGAAGAGCACATCATAATATGTATTGAACTTATTTAAATAGAAAGGAAGAGCGTTACGAAGAATTCTGGGAGGTGTAAGACAATACAAATAGGAGATGACACAGATAACAGCCTATAGACGGTTGTAAAATAAAGAAGATTGCTACAACTTTTCAATTGAATGGGTCTTGTTATGTGAACATGGTTTTAATTTACACTGGTGTTTCGTTGCTCGGAGTTTTCTATATTCATTAGTCGAAATCTTCGACTCGAATAATACTATATTACTAATAGCAGATGCACTAACCTGGACAACTGCAGATATTTGTTGTCGTTTTGGTGCACACTTAGCGAACGAACAACGAGAAGCTGACTATGGTTTACTGATGTTTCCGGTAATTTGGACGGAGTTCTGTGTGAGAAGATAGAAACTGTTTAGATTAGGAAGAGTTGATTCTGTATAAAGACAATTTTTTTCAAAGATCTGAACTGTCCAGATAGACGTCTCGGAAGATTTGAGTGTACTCGTCACTAGATCCATATGGCTTAGAGAAGAGTAGAGTACGTTTTGCGGAAATTCTTTAGTGAGTCTGTCAGTTAATTTGGTCAACCATACGCCTCTCTGAACTCTTTAGAAAGTATTATACCAAGTCTAACCTAGTTTATGATACCTATGTGTCCTATGTCTTTCCGGGCGCTCAATATTGTCTAATTTAGCTGTATTTTTGGATGATTGTATCGCTGCCTTCCAATCAGTTTCCCATGTAATACTAATAAAAAAATTTGCCTTATTAAGTTGGATCTCATCTTACTTGCAGAATCGCCATTGCTTGGACGACGTCGACACGTTAGGTGTTAGGTCTCTTCCCTTCGTTGCTTGCTCTGGGGTTCCGCAAGGTAGTATTGTGGACCTGCTTCTTTTTGTTCTGTTTATTTATGATATTTATTCTTGCTTTTGGTCAGCAAGATTCCTGCTTTATGGAGGCGACGTTAAGATTTATTCGACGATTACTAGCTCACTCGACTCTGAATTGATGCAAATTGATTTAGATAATTTCAGCAACTGGTGTACTACATATCAATAATCGTCTTTCGCTCAACATAAATAAGTGCTTCAAATTTACCTTTTAGAGGCATGCCACTGTTTTTGACTCCTCTTATAACATACCGAGAACAGCCTTGCCACGTGTAAGTGAAATTAAAGACTTGGGTGTAATATTTGATTCCAAGCTTACTTTTACTAGTCATATAAATTTAATTATTGCCAAATCTTACGCCATGCCTGCTTTTGTTAGGCGTCATAGCTCTGATATCTCCGACCCTTATACGCTGAAGCTTTTGTATACGGCGTTTGTCTGTTCCAAACTGGGGTATGCATCCTTCATTTGGTCTCCGTATTATTCGTGCTATGCTGCTAGAATTGAACGAATCCAGAAAGTATTCTTACTTTTCACTTTGCCTAATTTTCGCTTTTCGGATCCTATCCCTACATATGAAGCGCGATGCTTATTGATCAACTTAAAATCATTGCAAAGCAGGAGAATAATCCGTGGGGCTGTTGGTCTTTCAAAGTGTCTTTATGATCAGAATGCTCCTATTTCCAGAACCTTAACTGAGTTTAATAAAATCTTTAAATTTGTTGACATAGATTTTTCATTTTCAAAAAAATACCTATTAAAATCTTTGAATATTTATTATAATTAGTTTAATTTTTCTTTCTTTTTTATAGCCTATTAACTATAAAATATGTCTACTTAGCCTATAAGAATCCATTACATTCATTGGTTTAATAAATAAATAAATATATATATATATATATATATATATTTAATATAACTTTCAAATAAATATTTTTAGTTTTGTTTTTATATTTAATTCCGAAGCTGAGTTATTTCTTATCACGATAACCTTGAATGTGTATGCAAATGCATTTGCATATCTATAATATCTCACATCTGATTCACTTTAAAACGCAAATACGCACTGAGTATAGGAACAGATAAACTCTTCAAAAATTAATGAATACAAAACGAATGAATTCAATTCGTTTTGACATGGAATCTCCCATAAACATATTGCATCCATTGCATGACTGTGTATTATCCCTGCTGTTTCTGCCATTTATATCCTATTTGTGTTTGTATATCATTGCTTATCATATACTTATTTTGCATCATAGTTGTTGAACGGATATTTTGAATGATATCAAATATGCTAAATAGGCAAAATTGCATACTTACAGATACATACAGAGATATGTGCATATATGTAAATGCGATAAGTGAAGCGATTGTGCAAGGCGGGGCGAGAAGCCAGACTCACTGACAAACACTACCGAAACTACACGACAGACACACATGTTTGTATGTACATATCTACATACATACATATTTACGTCCAGACGTACATAATTTGAAATGAGACAATTTGCTTTTGGTTGTTGTTTGTTGTCTCTTCGTTATTTTATTATTGCCTCCTGTACTGTTGTTGACGGCGGTTGTATTCATGCGCCGATCGTGCAACAAATGACCAAACATATTTGATTATATTATACACCCACACAAGCAAACTGTTATAGTCATGCAATCGCATTAATTTCATATGTGGATTTGTATGCGTATGCACATAAATATCTACGTATTTAGGGTGTAAAAGAAGAATATCAAATATTCGAAATGGTAATAGCATAAAAGCTTTAATAAATACGGGTTCCAAATTAACTATTTTGGAGATATCGCCAGTTATTCTTTTCTGAAGCCTTTATTTCCAATTACTAGTTTATTTAAAATTTAGAAACAAAAAAAAAAACAAAAAGCAAAAACTAAGTTACATAAGACGTCCGTTTACCCTTCTTCCATTTCCAAACAGACACGACATCTATGTCTGCAAAATAGGTACATAGGGAGGTAGATAAAATGCTGTCACTTCCCAAGTAGCACAAAGAGCCGTTTTGATACCATTATGACATCTCAAACAGCCAGATATCTACAGCCAGTCAGAGCTGATGATGTAATGAAGACGATTGCTGGGATTTAGGTTAGCGCACTGTCCCAGGCTGTCGAAGAAAGGTTCACACTTACAGAGAGGAGCAATCGTTTAAACAGAAAGTGCTCAACCAGCTCCTTCTCGGAAAGGCCTCACTGCTTCTGCAATGGGGATTAAATGTTTACATAGCTTTTCCGCATGTGTGCCGATCGTCCAGTAAGCATAGCTATGAGTTTGGAAACTGAATGGCGTGGAGTCCTCAGGCTTTTTTGAGTCCTCTGCCTATTATACTGGGGCCAAGGGGTTTTCGAAATTGCACGTGAAGAAATGGAGCTTCATCTTTTCTGCGCTTTCCTGGGAAATAAGTTGTGCAATTCCCTTTAAAAACAGTCAGGGGGATGCCGATGACCAAATAGGAGGTCTCTGAGACCAATTCAGTTCCCTTTCTGGAAAACTAATTAGCAATTTCATTTCCCTCTATGTTCTTATATCCTGGAATCCGGATCAGAGAAATGTTACCTGCACACCCAAGCGATTTGATCCACTCCTTACAGGAGTTGACCTTGTTATTTTGTTTGATTATCGGACAAAATTATAATATTTACTTGGCTCCCACGTACTCCAAGCATTTTGTATGCCTGCGGGATCGCAAAGTATTCGGCAATTGCAAGGAAGTAAATAAACTGGCTGATTTAGAGAAAACCCCTGCTCCGACATCCGATTCCATCTTGGTCAGTCATTGAAGACAGCGGTACCAGCTTCGGTGCAGATTTTCCTCTTGTTCCAATACTGCCTACTTGGATAAATTGCCCCGGCACGACCTTAAACTCCAGTTTGCGGATAGAGAGATCTGACCGGGCTTGAGAGAAATATGGTATTAACTGCACAAAAATTCTACCATGTCTTTTGAGCGATTGTTTCCAGAGGCCAATCTTTTTTAACCTGATTGTACTTCCATTGCTGAAATAATGAAAAAATCGATGGGAAGTAAGTTGTAAACGATAATCAGGGCAGCACTGGTGCAAGATCGACGTGGTTCGGTGATGCCAATGCATGCAGTCCTTTGTCTCCTCCCTAGTTTAGTGATATTATTTCAAAGAGCTTCTCATCAGAACAGGCATCCATCCGTTAAAATTGGCAGTACCACTACGTTGTACATCTAAAGCAGGACCTGTGGCTTGAGTCCCCATTTTTTCCTGAACATAGATTTGCAGGAGTAGGAAACTACTGAAACATTTCCGAACACTCTCTTTTAAACTGCCTCGGTGGTTCGGATTTGCTGATGCTTTTGATTAATTTGTATTTTCCGCAATTTTCATCGAATTGAACATTAATAATTTCACAAAATATCAGCTAATTGTGATAAGAAAATCCACGTGAAAGTGGAGTTATAAAATCGTGAAAGTAACAAAGGAGCTAAAAAATAGCTTGCCACATTTCCGAAACCGTGAGTTTGCGGACTTATTATTTTTAACACCCTGTATTTGTATGCAATATATACAAATATGCACATTGTGCTTGGTTGTATATTCGCACAAATAGTGACATAAATTTAAAATGTTAATGTTACCGTATTATTATCGTTACCCTATTATGAACATTTAGGTATAGCAATAGCTAGGCTAAAGAATAACACAGTTAAGGTTGGCGAATAACTACTGGGGGATCTATCCAAACACGGCAATAAGAAGCTATTGAAATGAGTATATCAACTTCTATGTAGACCGTGGTTAGATGAAGGTGTGGGTATTTTATATTCCGATTAGTACTTAAGTTTTTTTTGCAGCACGGTCCTGAAATATTCTCAAATAATCTCGGTAACAATTTCCTTATCGCTTTTACGACTCTATTCAGCAGCACGAAAAGGAGCCGCATATATGTCTGCATACAAGTCTCGAAATCTGTTGAGCTGTGCCACCAGCTCTGCCAGAATCGGGATGTGCCTTATGTGGTCTCAGACAGAATCAGAATCGGGTCGATAGTCTTAGTCACAAGTGCGTAATGTAATATGATGATCTATAATTGTCGTACTACCTTTACCGTAGCCTTCCATCAGTAATGACTGAAATTTTGGAAGGTGCACTGGCTACACTCAGTATTTGGGCTGCGGTCCCAGAGTTAACTCTGACAAAACGGAGTTGATGCTATTCACCAGAAAATACAAGCTTCCACCTTTTAAGCTTCCAAGACTAAACAACCAGTGTCTTACTCTCTCATAGAAAGTTAAGTATCTTGGTGTAGTACTTGACCCCAAGCTCCACTGGAAGCTGCACATAGAAAATCGAGTTAAGAAGATTAATATAGCCTTCTACGCCTGTAAATCTATGTACGGCAAAAAATGGGGTATCAAGCCACGTGTAGTACTTTGGATGTACAACTTAGTGGTTCTGCCAATTTTGACATATGGTAGCCTAGATTGGTGGTAGCTCTTGAGAAGGGCTAGAACAGCACTAAACTAGAGAGAGTGCAGAGAACTGCATGTGTGGGCATCATTGGTGTTTGTAGAACATGCCCCCCTGTTGCGCTCAACGATATTCTGCACTTACTTCCTGTAGATCTGCAAGATGAATCCATCAGAGCGCTATTTACGTTGAAGGATATTAGACAATTTCCTGTAGGACATAGTAGCATCTTGAAGCAGATCTTCCCTTCTTTCTCTGTTCTTTGCACTGATCTCTCCATCCGCAAATTGGGTTTTGAGGGTTGTGCCAGGGCTATCTTTTCGAGCAGGCAAGATTGGAAATATGTAGGTGATAGTCGGCACGGATATACAATAGATACCTCTGTTTTCACTGACTAATCCAAGATGGAGTCTGGAGTGGGAGGGGGGTTTACTCTAAATTAGCCAGCTGCGTTTTTCAAGCAGACGTCTTCACGATCCTGTAAGCATGCAAAATGTTTCGGGATCGCTGTTGGGAGGGAGGCATTAATATTTCTTCCGATAGTCAAGCTGCGATCAAGGCCCTGTCGTCGCCGTGTTGCAGCTCTCTTCCGGTGAACTCCTGTAAGGAGGAACTCAAACGTCTCGAACGTGCAGGAAGCATTTCCCGTATCTGGGTTCCTGGGCACAGGAATATAGTGGGAAAGGAAATTGCCAATGAGCTTCCTTGCCAGGAAGGGGTCGACAGAACCGGTTTCAGCTGTCCCCTTCTCAGACATCGGTGTCTCCTTGACCGTTGTTGAAGGGAAACCACACAATTTCTTTCAAAAAAAAAAGCGCAAGACAGATGGCGGTATGTCTCATCGTGTGTTATTTCGAAGGTGTTCGGAATCCCCCGCCATTCAATTTCCAAACTCAATGCGGTGTTCTCTGGTCACTGGGTGATCGGTACTCATTCGGAGAAGCTTGGAAGGGATCACGCAGAGAAAGAGACTGTTGAACACTTTATCTGCAAATGTTCCGCTCTGGCGGCTATGCGTTTGAGATTCCTTAGCGTGCTGTTTGGGGATGACTTGAAGACATTCTCCAGTCTAGATGTATTTTCTCTCCTACACTACATTAACAGCACTGGATGGCTGTAGATGGTTTTTCTCTTCCTTAAATCTATTCACAGGCATTGGTCCAAAACGGCACGTAAGTGCTACTTGAAGTGTATCTGGGGTACTCTTGCCATCTTACCTATCTACCTTTACCATAGCCGGATAAGTCGGTGCATAACTATCATTCAGAAGCGCACAGGTTCGGATCTTCGTACAAGAAAAAACAAACGATAGAACAAGTCTTTCCTAATAGCGGTCACCTCTCGGCAGGCAATGGCAAATCTCCGAGTGTATTTCTGTCAAGAAAAAGCTCCGCATAAAAACCACTTGTCGTTCAGAGTCGGCTTAAAAATGTAGGTCTGTAGTAAGTTCCCTTTAATCGGATGATGATTCAGATTCTTCGATTATAGATTCATATAACCTAGGTACATTGAATCTTATCAGAGGCCCTCCAGGGGTTTCTCAATGACAAGAGGTTGCCCAAGCGTTATAATGAGAAGGCCAGCTACATCCACTATAATGAATTGAAAATAAGACTTCGGCTGGAGATAATACAAATTATTCGACAATATACGCGAAGCGTACACTAGTATAAACATACATATTAAGCTACCACTTTAATTGCCTTATTCAAAGTGCACAGCTACAGTAGGATATGTGAAAATCGTACCAATTAATTGACGTTTGCTAAATGTCTGAAAATCTATTAAAAAAAAGTAAGAATACTTTCTGCATAAACTTTTGACCTGAGAAATAACTGTAATAGTTTGTTAGGTAGATAATATATTTGTGCTGATGTCTGCGTAAATATTTACTAAGTCATATTTCTTTGTATAACTTTTGCATAATTCAACATGTTGCATGAACAAACACAACTAGACGTTTCCTGGAATGACTTAACCGCTAACGGTTTGTGATGCGTAAAAAGAGCACAGCTTCCGGTAAATTTCTTTACTAAACACAAAGGGAGCTCAAGAAGCAAATACATTTGAATAGCGGCAGAAAACAAAAACGCAAACAAAACATTCATAACGCGCAAACGACATAAAGAAGAATGAGCAAACGTACAGGTGTCAATGGGGTTAAAATGGCTTAGGCATATCACATGCGCAAAAATTGAAGCTGCATATATTGTACATACATACATAACTAACATGCGTATCACACATACCTTTCTTTAACTTTATGCCCCATAGGAAAATCACTATGTACCAATCAAACGTTGTAGAACTGGCTCTTAAAGGTCACACAAAGTACCTTGGAGTAATTTTGGATAGCAAACTATCAAGGACACAATATATTGGAGAGGAAGAAAAAGGCCACTAACGTAATATATGCAAGTAAAAGAATGCTCATAGTTACATGGGGTCTATCGCCTTCAATAATGTATTGGTGCTACTCAACTGTAGTAAAGCCAATATTACTCTATGCTGTTCTATTGTGGTGTACTGCATTGAGAAAAACGACACACAAAACACCTATGGAAAGCCTTGGTGCACTCTACATGACAGGGGCAATTAAAGCTACTCCCACGGCATCACTTGAAAAAACACTCAACCTACCACCGATTGACATTGCGGCAGAAGGTCTAGCAGCTAGATCTGCCGCAAGACTTAACGCAACGGGTGAATTTACCTGTAAAATACTCGGACTTAGCTCAATAGGTATGAGTTTTCGGACCAATACGGACTATATGACTCCGAAATACAATTGGGTGAAGTGATTCCGAACAACAATAGAAGAAGAGGGGTGGAAAAGAGGAATGAAACCTAACCCAAATACGTTAAATATGTTTACTGACGGCTCGAAACTGATGGACGGAGTAGGTGCAGGGATTTATTGCGCAGAGCTGAACATCAGAAGTCTTTGCGATAGGAAAAGCTGCTGAAATAGCATTAGCAAGAACATCGAGCAACTCTAACATAAATATATACGTTGACAGTCAAGCGGCAATAAAGGCAATACCCTCATATGAAACTTCATCTAAATACCTTCTTAGGTCCATGGAAGCCATAGCGAGTCTATCCGCAGACAGATGGTTACACATCTATTGGGTACCCGGACATAGAGGCATTGTAGGAAATGAAATTGTAGATGAGATTGCCGAGAGCGCTGATTACATACCATTTGAACAAGAAAACGACATACTGAAACCTTTAAATAGGATATACAATGACATCGCTGCGGACATGAAAATACGTATAGACAGGAGGTGGAGTAATCTAGCCCCTTGCAAAACCGCGAAAACCATATGTACGAACATGTGCATGTATAGAATGCAGATAAATACGCCAGATTCGTACTAGCCCTGTCTAGAAAGGACTGCAAAACTATCGTAGGTATACTTACAGGCCACAATTTGTTAGCGGCACACGCATACAATGACAGCTGCAAATTTTGCAATGAAAGGATGAAGAGAGGGAAACTCTTGAACACCTTCTATGTTCTTTGCCTGCATTAGCTAGAACCCGAAAGAAATGTTTAGGAGCTCAACAATATGAGAGGTTAGAATACCTCTCGAGGTTAGAGCTTACTTAGATTTGCCAAAGGCGCAGGCTTATTACAATAAGTATTCTACAAGGAAACGTAAGGGTCAATCTCCATCTGGCACCACTAAGGACAATAGGTCTGGTCAACCTAACTTAATCAAAAGTTACTTTGCTACTCTGTCTAGTTACATAGAACAGCGATCGTTGTGTAAGACCATTCGTCTGCTAGTTTTCAAAGTGTTTCAGGCCACGAACGCATCGGAGGAAGTATTCAGGACTAATGAAGTTGGAGCTCTCCTTAGAAATTGAAGCTTTCATCAGACACCATTGTTCCATGCAGGAAGGTTTAACACAATTGGAGTTATTTCTGCAGTGGTTGCTTGAAGCATCTTTCAGTATCTATGCCTCAGTTCCCCTACTTTGACGAAGTTAATTTCCAAACAACCAGACTTGGATATTTGCTCCCTGCGGTGCTTTATTATCAGTACAAAGTGAAGGTAAATTTATTTTTAATTTTGTATTATTTTCACACATTTTTTACTTTGAATTGAATAAAAGAAATTTTCCAAACTAAATTTATAGTATTTTTAATTGGTTACACTTCGAGTGCCGGATCCTGTAGCTGTTGAAATATTAAACTTCTCTGAACGGCATTCATATTCACATACATTTCATACGGTCCGCTAAATTCACACGTATTCACACTCAATCGTTGCTCAGACGGCAATGAAGCTACATGAGAGTTTGTTGGGTTGATTTTCTCGCATGTCTCCAACACAATCTCAGTTTTTTGGTAAACAAACCGCTGCTATTACACCTGTTCCGTTAGCCAATCAGCTGATTCTTTCAAGTTTGATGAGCGCTAGTTAACGGTCTAATCTTGGCCACACCTCTTAAGGTCTTGTCACCATGATTCAAGCTGACTACACCTGTATTTTATTACACCAAGGTCTACTCTAGAAATTGTTTGTTGGTACCTAGTATGCTACGTACATATGTCTAGCCTTTTCCTGCTGGGTTTATTTGCATAAAATATTTAACTGTAGATTCCTATGTACTTACATAATTGCAGGTGCTGTTGTTTTGTTGGTGTCAAAATGCGGCATCGTGCCGTCTACGTGAATGGTGTGACCCATTATTGATGGCCAACTCACACGAAAAGTGTTAAATAAAAAATATTTACGTGATTAGAATCTCTAATTATTGTACAACTATATTTGCTACTTGATTATGTACTTATATGTATGTACAATGCATATGTACGCAAGTGGCGGCAACAAGGTAAACTAAATTTCTTGTTAGCCTTGGTTGCTTGCGTTCGTTGTTGTTTTGAGTATTGAATTATTGCAACAAACAGTAGCACAGACAGAACTACATATATGAAGAAAACAAAAGCAGCAGAAAGGCTCTTACCATACATTTTTTTGCCTGTGCCGCTAATGTCACGTGGTATACATATATGTATACGTGTCTAAAATGCTGCATATGACAATTGAAATAGTGACAAGTGGAAAAATACAATATTGGAAAAAAGTTAGTTTAAATAAATAAAATAAAAAAGTAGCGCAGAAGCAATTATTGCGGCCTCTTTGAACGCAAATGTCGAGGCATTACATATTTCGTTAAGCGTCATGACACATACGGGGGTCTAAAGAAAAGTTCGCTAAGAAAAAATTAAATTTAAAAACAATGTTGAGGTAATGTGGTTTCGAAAATTGGCTATACATATATTGATTTAAAGGTGAGTACATAAAAATATGTATGTGTAGTTGGTATGTACATATAGATTCCATAACTTCACTTGATTAGGTGAAATACTTATTTCGGCGCCGTATGGCTAGCAATGCGCTTACTACGTTCTGGTGTGCGCTATCGTGTATTCTCTGGATATGCGTACGTAATAATTAGTTCGGTTATGCGGTATTAATGGGATAATGTGCAACATTGCTAGTTTATGGTTTGCACATCGACTAACAGACTAACATCGATTTAACAGAGCAGAGTATGTTGGGTCCAACTTCTGTTGGGCACCCCTTTTTTGTAAGACGTTCGGTGTTTCGCTATTTCTCGTGCTTAACGTTTTTTTTATCTCATATTTGTCACTATTTTTTATTCTAATTAATTTCGCTCATCTGATAGTTAAAAATGTTTCTATCATTATTAATATTTTTTATTAAATCTCACTTAATATAACAATTATTAATTTATATATTTTTCGAATACCTTTGAACACATAGAGAGAGAGTTTTTGATTATTTAGTTGGTTGGGGAATAAGTTCGTAGCGTTTTTATATATTCTTTTATTTTGCAACGATTTGTTTGCTGTTTGTCAAAGCGTAAGTATTCATTCGATAGAACTCTTTCTGCTCTACAAAACTATGTTAATTGCATTAAAACGATCTCTCCTCTTCTTCTGGGGAGACACACTTCCCGCGACTACTTTCTATATTACTTAGGGAGGGCCCAGAACGGCATCCATAAGGACCAATTCTATTCACCCACGTCTGGGTCCGCCATATTTGTGGTCAGCTTTCATGCTATAGGCTCATCTTCTTATGTATCTGTCTGTGCGTCTTCGCTTTGTTGCAATGAGTCGAGGTCAATCTTATTTTTCGTAGTACGTTCTCGATGTATTTCTTTAACGCATTCCAGCTATCCTCGCGTTCGAGAATTTTGCTGATTATACTGCTCGGCGCGATGTCGCCAACCTGCTCCCTCAGAGCATTTCTTTCCGCGAGCCATCTGTCATAACTAAAAAACGTGTGTTCAGCGTAATCGCTGAGCGCTTCGCAGTATATGCACTTGGAATCGCTTATCTTGTCCATGCGGTATAGGTATCATCGGAAGTATCCGTGGCCCGAGAGGAACGGAGTTAAGAAGTAGTTCACTTCCCCGAAGCTCCTTTGGACCCATTTGTCAATTGATGGAATAAGCTTCGCCGTCTATCTGCCACTCGGTGCAGTGTCCCATCGGCTTTGCCACCGCAGAATCTCAGCAGGTTTGGCCTCTTCGTTCTGAGAAGCTAGTGATGACGTGTTTCTTCTTGGCATCCCATTACAAGCTGATTACAAAGACTGCTGCGTCAGAGACAGTAGGGTGGGCTGGGCAGCTCTGAGTGCCGCTGTTCGTTTCACAGCCTCCAGTGCTTTGCAGTTTAGCGCAATTCTCTATACTTCTCAGTCGTACAGGAGATTGAGTTTGTGGCCACCATAATTAGCCTTCTTTTGCTCTGTGTTGGCCAATCGATAATTACCATTAATCTACTTAGCATTCCCGTAACCTTTGCTGCTTTGGTAGTTGCTTGGTATAGCTTCCTTCTAGCGTCCTCAGTGTTCCGAGCTGGTATGACCACCGCTATATCGACCTCGTATCTTACAAGATATAAATCTTCTGGCATTTCTATGCTCAATATCTCGTCGTAGATCAGATTCCAGAGATCGGCACCGAGAATAGATCCTTGAGCTGTGCCTAAAGTTACCGCTTTTGTTTTCCGGTCATCTGGTGTGTCGTTCAGCAGTTCACGGACACTCGGTAGCTTTAGCGATTCCTTAGCAGGTATGTAGGTATTCGAAACCTTTCTCGTAGTGCCTTTATAATATTTATCCATCGTAGGCTGTTACAGAGCGTTTCGTACATCAAGCGTTACCAAGATGGTGATGCGGTTCGGGTAGTGGCGTCTGCGTTGAGAAAACCATTTGAAACAAAATAAGTCACAGTACTTCACTTGTGCGAATTGTGATTCAGATTATAAATAATTTTAGTTAATTTTTGGTTAATTTTTGATTAATATTTTATTTATTAAGTTTGATGTATATGTATATATATATATATGAACGGCAGAAGGTTTTTTATGAGGAGGAGATTTTCGTGGCAGAAATACACTTGGAGCTTAATCATTCTATCGGAAAATGTTTAATTTTGGCATAATGGCATAATTTTATAGTTGGGAATTAAACAGCTGCAGTATTCAATTAGACAAGCACACTCTATTACTCAAAATTATTGTGTTTATTAAGTAAAAAAATTATTATAAAAAGGATTTAATTCAAAATTTTGCGCAATCTTGTATAATACTAAAATTTTAATGCGCACTTGGACTTGGTTGATTATAAAATGTACTTATTGCATCGTTTTTGGAGGAACATGTATGTTTTTGTATCTTTAGTTAATCTTACACGAAAATTTTTTATTTATATTTTGTTTAGAAAACATTCTTTGTATTGAGATTAGGGCAAAAACGAAAAATTCGTGAAAGAACTTATTAGTGCACCGTGTTATTTCAAAATCGTGTAAAAGAAGGGCGTGTAAGCAGAGAGTTAGGTGTATAGTCCGAACAAAAATCTACAATTTCCAGAATTTGTAACTTATGGAACTTTTGTTAGTCCCCCCTCAATATTGATTACAAAGTTCGTACAAACAAGGAAATGTATATTTGTTAACATTCAAAAAGTTGTAAAATAAGCCAGCCGCTCCAGCATCGGTGGCAATGCACCACCAGCCGGTCATTTATCGTTGCCACCAGCAACTCTGTACACATACTTTGTGCGGTTTTTTGTTGTTGTATTGAGTTGTGGGGGCATTCATGACATACGAATTATTGTTGCAAAGTGATGAGCCAAGTGATAAATGTGCAGCAGCCACTGACGGCAACTCCCCCAACCGCCAACATTATTTATGTAACTTCAACAGTAACGGCAACAGCAGCGGTAACGGCAACGTCAAAGCAACAAAAATACGTAAGTGTAGCGCACTGCAGCTGAAACGTTAGCAACACCCACTTCTGTTGCAGTTGTTGCTACTTCACTTTTTGGTTTTTGTTAATTTTCTTGTTGCTGTTGCTCTCTTTAATTTATTGCCAAAATGCGTGCGCTTTGTTGCTGATGTTTCCCTTTTGATTGTTGTTGGCGGCGTTGGTACTTACTATTACCGCTGCGCTCTGTTCGCTACTGCGCACCAAACGTTATTGTTGTCGTCTTTTATCAGAAACTGAGTTATATTTTAAGCAAGGTGGATTTAATAAGGTGACAGCATTCACCCAGCTGAATTTTTCGCCGTAGGTATGGCTTACGTCAAAATGATATGCTTTGTTTGTATGTATTGGTATGTTTACATTCGTATGTTTACATTTGCTTGCTGATTTTGACATGATGCTTGCACCAAACGCAACAACAAATACATGTAGGGTTTTACTTATATGTGTTTGCTGTCACCTGTAATAAATTCGCCTTGATTTTAAGTTTGTTTTTTACATGCTTGTTATTGCTTTTGTTTTTTGCTCATGTTGTTCCAGTATTTGTTACGTGTAGCGGATGTCGTTTTGTTGCGGTTGTTAAGCAAAATTTGTAGTGCGTGCCATAGTCTGATCGTGGCGGCGGTAAGCATTGTTGGTATTGTTTTTGTTCTGACACGAACGTCGCACGTCTTATCGTTGTGGAAGTAAATTACTTTTTTCCCCTTAAGCTTTCTTTGTTACTTTTTTTTAAACGTTATTAACTTTTATGTTGCTCTTTAATTGTATTTTAATTTGTATTTCTTTATTTTTCCTTCAATACGTACATTAGGGTGAGTCAATTTATCATTAAAAAATATAACCGACTTTGTTTCGGTGACAGAAGTATTCTACTGGGACTCTTTATTTTTAAACGAGAATTTTGGGAGCAAAAAAATTTGCGGGAGAAGTCGATTGAGGACTTTATAGTCTTGCTATAAATTCTGTGAGTAATTTTACAATGAGAACAAATTCGCAGGAAAATGTTCCGTTATTTTTGCTTTTGTTCCACGAAGAAATTTTCCTGCCTAAAAATATTTGTTATGAAATTCTGCTGTAAATCTCTTAATACGAGTACACTCGAGATTAAAATTTAAATTAAACGCCATAAAGGAGTAAAACCGGAAAATGTGTTTAGGGATTAATTCCGTAAGAGAAAAAACGCCGGTCTACTGAGGAGTTGGAGTGTTAAAATGTTTCACAATAATGTTACCAGATCTTTTTAAACATAACTGCTGAGCACCTAATAAAGGGTGGTTAAGTTTCAAGGGCCGGTATAGATTTTGAGTAAAATACAATTTTTGTTTTTAATTATTGTCATTTCTCTTTATTATGATAATACTGGTATGGCTCAATTACGTATGGAACAAAATATGGGGCGTCGCGGCCTTGGTGGCACACTTCCATCCGATGGTCCAAATCGATGACACTGAGGCATAATTGAGGTTCTATGCCGGTAATGTGCCGAATTATCTCATTCTTTAGCTCTTGAATTGTTGCTGGCTTATCGACGTACACTTTTTCTTTCAAATAACCCCAAAGAAAGAAGTCCAACGGTGTCAAATCACATGGTCTTGGCGGCCAATTGACATGGCCGCGTCGTGAGATTATTCGGCCATCAAATTTTTCGCGCAAAAGAGCCATTGTTTCGTTATCTATGTGACAAGAGGCACCGTCCTGTTGAAACCAAATATCGTCTACATCCATATCTTCCCATTCGGGCCATAAAAAGTTCGTTATCATCTCACGATAGCGAACACTATTTACCGTAACTGCCTGACCGGCGTCATTTTGGAAGAAATACGGCCCAATGATGCCGCCGGCCCATAAACCGTACCAAACAGTCACTCTTTGTGGGTGCATTGGTTTTTCGGCAATCACTGTTGGATTATCATTCGCCCAAATGCGGCAATTCTGCTTATTGACGAATCCACTGAGGTAAAAATGTGCCTCATCACTGAAGATGATTTTCTTCAGGAAGTGCGCGATAAGCATTTTGATTTGAACGCCCGTTTTCATAATAAGCCTGAATAACTTTAACGCGTTGTTCAATTGTGTATCATTCCATGGTTTAAATTGAGTTAATTTGAAATTGCAAAATGTCAAATGAAATGCAGAAAAAACTTGATATTTAGGTGTGGTTCACATTCAACATCGGCCCTTAAAATGTAACCACCCTTTATATTATACAGGGTGGCTGATGAAAGCCGCTACCAAAAAAAAATTGGATAACTTTTTTTCTTTTTAAGTTATCTGTTCCATTTTTGTTTTAATTTGCAGATTGATCTTTAAAATTTATTAAAATGGATAACTGGGACACGCAAACAAGAATTTGGATAGTCCGCCGCTATCACGCACTGGAGTCCGTAGGTTTGGTACAGAGAGTACAGGCGGATGTTTGGCGGCGATCCCCCGAGCAGATGGACCATAATGAGACTGGTGAATAATTTTGCTGAGCAAGGAACAGTCGCAAGAAGGCCTTATCATCGAAACCCACCAGTTCGGACGGAGGAAACGATCGCTGCTGTAGCTGCAGCTATACAAAGCAATCCTAGGGTTTCAACAAGAAGCTTATCTGCTCAAAGATTTAGACTTATTTCCCTACAAAATTCAAATGGTTAACAAACTGAATGCAGCAGACTTGCCGATTCGCTTGGAATTTTGCCAGAAGATCCTGCAAATGGTGGAAGAAGACCAAAACATGTTAAACTGCCTTTTCATGTCTGATGAGGCCCATTTCGATTTAAACGGCAATGTGAACAAACAAAATTGTCGAATATGGAGTACTTCTAACCCACAGATACTCCACGAGACGGAATTGCATCCTCTTCGCGTGACAGTGTGGTGTGCGGTTTCTTCACGCTGTATTGTCGGGCCTTATTTTTTTGAAGAAAATGGTCACACCGTTACGGTTACTGGAGACCGTTATTTGAAAATGCTGAAAGAATTTTTCTATTCAGAACTACGCCGAAAGAGAATTCCTTTCAACTCTGTGTGGTTTCAACAAGATGGGGCAACGTCTCACATAGCCCAGACTGTTATGACAGAGCTGCGACGAAAATTTCCCAATAAACTGATTTCAAGAAACTCCGAATTTCGTTGGCCCCCCAGGTCGCCTGACCTTACTGCACCTGACTTTTTCTTGTGGGGTTTATGTAAACAAGAAGTTTATAAAACAAAGCCAACAAATTTGGATGAACTAAAACAATCCATTCGGGCAACAATTGCGGCTATTCCTGTCGCAACTCTCAAAGCAGCAATGAACAACTTTTTACTAAGATGCCGCACTTGTGTCAACGAGCATGGGGGGCATTTAAATTCAATTATTTTTAAAACTAGTTAAGCTACATTTAATAAAATTTAATGACCTTCAACTTGAAAAAAAAAAATAAATGAATTCCATACACTAAAAAAAAAGTTATTTGAATTTCTTAATGTAGCAAAATTCATCAGCCACCCTGTATATACAAGGATAGTTTTCTATGCCAACAATTTGATCACCCTAAAATAAAATTCAGACCTGAACTTTCAAGTAGCCGATACACTTATGATGTTTTTCGTCCGTACACAGTGTAATTGCACGATTCGAAATACAGTTAGAAATATCATAACTTTTTTGGATTAATGTGAGCAAAATAAGTATTAAATTCTATTTACCCATAAACTACATACTTACAGTTAATTAGAAAAAACTTTAACAAAATAAAAAGAAAGTGACTGAGGCATGATGAATTAAAATTCAAATAAGGAGGCTCGAAATTCATTTAAGAGCTTTGATTCCAAGGAATGAGTAGAATAATTCAGTCGCCGATGCAAGGCACAGAAAACATTTGACCCGCCCTAATGTTTATTTATTTTTTGTATTTAATTCTAGCCTTCGTTTACTTGTGATGCTGGTAATGGCGCCTGTTGACGCCAAAAATTGCTACACTTGACTACCAAATGGGCATAACCAGTGAGACGTAACTTTACAACGAGTCCAACAATCATCGGAAAAATACAATAAAAATAAAAAAAATTTCGAAGCAAAAAAGTTGCAATATTTTTTTATTGGGGAAGTGCATAAAATAGTGTAAAAATAATGCTTTCTTTTTACACCAAATGTGGCTAGCTCAATTTGGCTTTTGTATTATTTAGTGGAAGTCTACCAGGTTGTCATACAAACTTACAGTTTTAGGCTGATTATACAGAATGTTGCTTGAATGAACTGAAGAAATGCTTATGATTTTAATGGTTTTCATCGTGCATGGATGGGTGGCTGAAATATTGGTGGACTAGGCATATTCGGATTAATTATGCGTATCACTTTATCAATAGAATAAGTTTTACAGATAACCGATAATCGAGGAGCAACGCTATTAGAAAACACATTTTCTCATTTTGGTGTTTCATGCATGGAGATTTGAACCTACATACTCGGAATGGTAGTCACGCACTAACGCATTCGGCTACGTCGGCCGATTAAGGATTTAAAATATTTAGGTGGTTCGCAAGGTGGCGTAAGTTTGCTTTTCTCTCAAGTCATAAAGTATTTAACATTTAAACAAAAAACTATTTCGCGGACTTTAATCCACTTGTACGATACCTTGCGAATCCCCTAAACTCTACTTTTAGCCTTTTAAACAGCATATACGTCATATATCAACACCACACTTTCGACGCCCATTTCTAACATTTACTGAGTGGAATTTCCAAACTTAAGTATCGACACCTTTGACTTTGAACTTCTTGCCGATGTAGATTATACTAGTCAGAGAGCCAGAAATCATGCAGCTTATGTAGAAACTAAATATAATTTATCAAATCAAGCACTATTTATTTGCTAACTACATATCAGAAAAGACAAGCAGCTGATGGATAAGTGACGCACAGTTCTCTAAATTCAAAGATCTTCTGGATGATAGGAAGGGAGCGTGATTTCAAAGTTAATAAGAGGTACAAATTACAAACCAAGGATTTGACACTCATTAAAAGTAATTGGATACACTATGACTAGCACAAACTACATCGTCCAGAAATTCCAAGTCAAGAGTGTCGATCCTAAAGTTGGAAAACGCCATTAAATAAATGTTAGAAATTACACGAGGTTAAATAATATTTAACTACAATAATTAGTCTTCCTTTGCGGTGACACTTTTTCAATTTTTCAAGCTTACCCATTCTCCATTATCGGCTACATATCGATTCGACCTTGTCTGGAGCTAGATAATCTACTTATACATATATGGTTGGTGAACCTATCACTGCCAGAATGAGGGTTGGCAAAGATATTCTTGGTCTTCATTAAAGAGTCTGGAGATGTTTTTAGTGTACGATATAGCGTTAGATGCATAATATCGGAATACAAATGTTTTTTAAATTCGCAGTGCTCCTCTGTTCCCAGAATACTAAATCCTGCAACGTGGACGAAACTAGTTGTAACTGATTTTTAGCATAATAACAGTGTGATAAAAGTTCAAAAAAATGCGCTAGTATTCCCAATATTCAGTATTCTCAAGATGCCGGCCCAAAGTACGTTTAGTTTGCTGTGACAAATGTCGAAACAGAATAAAAATGTACTACCGATGGCAGATTTGTTTCAAAGTTTCGAACAGCACTTTGTTGGTCTTTGATATTTCAATTTCTCACGTTTTTTTTCTAAAGGGTTTCCCAATAAGATGTGTTATTTTGATATTCAAAGAAAAATGCTATTTTTAAAATAAATGATCGGATGATTATTTCATTATGAAGAGGAAGGTATGTGCTTAATAGTGGAAAATACAATAACATCAGGCAAATGACCACCACGGCCGCGCTTACAGGACAATGTCCTTTTCATGAAATTTTCCATAACCGAATTGCAACGAGGCTTCCCTATGCTCTCGATAGCCTCACGAATTCCATATTTGAGGGCTTGAATCGACCCTGGGGTGTTGGCGTAGACCTTCTCTTTCACGTGGCTCCAAAGAAAAAAGTCACAAGATCTCGGTGGCCAATTGTGATCACCTCTTCGAGAGATAACACGGTCCGGAAACTTTTGCCGTAAAATATCAATGGTTTCGTTGTTTGTGGCAGGTAGCGCCGTCTTGTTGAAAATAAACGTTGTCCAGATCAATACTATCCAATTTCGGCCATAAAAAATCGTTAATCATCTCTTAGCTTATTTCAAATTTACCATTTGGCCATAGAAACTTTCAGAGTATTGCAAAACGAGCGAAGCCAGTGAAGCAAGCTTGCATGATGGTACAATCAGTCAGACATCATCTCTCCTTCCATAATAATTGTTTTTGTATAAGGACGAACTTTTCTCTGAAAATTTGTTAGTTTTTGGATACTCCGGTAGAAGTTAAATAATATTTTAAAAAGATTTGAGACACGTGTTTATATTCACATAATCGAAAATTTTGGAAATAAAAACATTTTCGGGAGAAGTACAAAGAGGACTTTATAGTCGGCGAGAACTAATTTGCAGGAAAAAGTTCCGTGTTTTTGCTTTTGTTCGTCCGCATTGCCTACTCATAAATCATACTCAGTTTCGGGGCAAATTTCGTGTGTTAACAATGGAGTGGGGAGCTAAGGAAAATCGCATTGCAGTGATTGCATTTCATAAGTCTGGTAAAAGTGTTAGTGAGATTTACGAATGATCTCCACATGCAAGGCTTCAGTCGCACAATTTGTCAGCTTTTGACAACGCGCTTGAAACAAAAAATAGACCCGATAGTGGCAAGCAGCTTTTTCGGTGGCACGCAGTCAACGGCCAATAAAATATTCTTTTCACAGATGAGAAAATGTTCACTGTTGAAGAAGTTTTTAATAAGCAAAACGACAAAATCTATGCTAAAAATTCTAAAGACGCAAAATATGTTGTTCTAAGGGCTCAGCGTCGCCACCATCCAGCTTCCGTAATAGTTTTGTGGGGAGTGTCTTGTACGGCTTTACATCTCTTCATTTCTTCAAAAACGGTTAAGGCCGAGGCAAAAATGTATCAGGAGTATGTCGTAGAATACGTGGTGAAGCAATTGAGCAGTACTTTCTTCAATGAAGAGTGTCGGATCTTCCAGCAAGATCCCGCTGCAGCCTAAAGGCAAAAACCACCCCGCAGTGGCTAGAACACAATATTCCTGGGCTCATAGACGCAGAAGATTGGATGTCTGGAAGTCCAGATCGGAATCCACGGACTATAGTTTGTTGTCAGAATTGGAGAGCTTGGCCTGTTGAAGACCTCACAGAAATTTGGAGAGTCTCAAACTATCTTTGGTTCGAGCAGCAACGTTAATATCCATGGAAACCGTGCGTGCTGCAAAAGTTGAATGACCTAATCGTTTGAAGGCTTGTGTAAAAGCAAATGGTGATCATTTCAAATGAAAATAATTTTTTGTTTTTTAATATTTACATGATTAAATAAAACTAGCGTAATTAAAAAAAGTATTATAATTGCATATTTATAACGGACTTAACTTGTAACAGAACTTATGGCAGAACTAAATATGATATATGTATGCAATTTTTATATGCTTTCAAAAGCTTGGGTTAAATATTCCAAAAATTATAACTAATTATATTTATATTGGCCTGTCATATTCTCGTTTAATCGAAAATTTCAATGAATTAATAAAAAAAAAAAATAATGATCATTCAATAAAAATAAAAACGTATTGAAAAATTCAAGAAATAATTCTTTATTATTTACAATACTATTTTTTAAGGCGTCAACTTTAAAACACAAACAATTTTAAAATGTTATTATAATACATAAACATAAGAAAAGAAAAAGGATCAAATCGATGAAAATTCTATAAAGATGGATAGGCTTTCAAAAAGTACCAAGCTTCAACTTTAGTCGCAAAACGATAATACTGGTGATAGGTGAGTTAGCTTGTGAACAATCTTCAGTTAACTCTGCTAAAGAGCATTCAAAAAATTTTGCTCGCATGAGTCCCTCAATGTTCTAAGCATACTTACTTATTTATCAGCCTCATAAACGTATACTAAATATGACTATAAAATGGTGTCGGTCCGACGGGAACAGCGTTTGTCCCACCATTTGCAAACTTGTCGGCGACTGCGTTTCAGGCAACCGCGCATTGAATAGGTATCCAACTCCGTATTACTGGGCTGAAGGGTGCCGCATATAAAAAATTACTTAGATAAAGCTTGAATATCAGCGAACTTTCGCAAATAGAGACTTCAGGCTATGGCTTGAAGCCGGAAGTTCAATGGAGAGTTTAGTACTTGTGAACGTTCACTCGCCCATTTGTTACCCAATGATGTACCAATGTTTGTATACCTTATTCGTATATCCTCTATGTGTGTATACTTATATATTCTCTAACCATTCTGGTCTGTCATTTTGACTAGGAACTTCCATGTCAAAGCATATTTCTCTAAGCTTCGAATCATTTTAGGAATTACTACTAATGCAAAGATATTAAACTGAGCCTACTTGGATCCCGTTATCCACTTCGTCTTGATTATATTCTGACGTACACTTGTTCACAGTGAAGCTCCTAATACCGAATCATGATTGGAGTTATTATTACTTTGTAAGACAGTCCACATCACGCTCTTGGTCGATCTAAATCTTCTCTTTAATAAACATTCATGTTCACCATCGTTACTTTTTTCTGCCGCTTGGCACCTGATGCTGACATGTATGCTGGCATGATGCTGAGGCGCAGCGTGTTATCATAGCACTGGCATCGTATATTATACAGACTTGTGTACATACATACACGATATACTCCTCTGGTATGGACACTATGATTTTATGAGCATTTCAACAAGTTTTACAGCTTTTACCACTAAATATGTGAAAGAGAATCTTCGGAAAAGTAACTAAAGCAACAATGAAGCAACAAAAGCAACGATATGCTAATAAAAAAGTTTGGCACCAATTTAAGTATCAGCTATGGCCATCATCAAACGCATAACGAATGCAGTGGCAAGCAACAGTTTCTAACGATAGACAAATGTACATATAAATGTAGGCAAGTCTGGTGTATATGAATGCATACGAATGGACAAGTATGTGCATCTGGGTTTGCTATACATTCAAGGAGATCTCAGCATTGCCGCAAACCTTTTGTTGGCGAGCAGTAGAAATCATTTCAAATGGCCATTAAACGTCGCTTAAACATACATGAATTTTCCACTGTATTTTTCTTTCGAATTTTTTCTCAGTTGGTCAAATTCAATGTGCGGTCATAAATTTCAAGTCCTAAGGAAGATCAAGAAGACAGAAAGAACAAACGAACCAAAAACCGAAAAAAAAAAAAAAAACACAGAAGAGAAAGAATGTAACTTTAGTAACACAGATTTGATTTGCTTTTTGTTTTTGTTTTTGGATAATACAATATGGTTTGAAAGCTGATGAACGCGATCGACGATTCGATGAGATTCTCGATTGTGGGTTTACTGCTTAAAATTCTCCAATTTCAGTTTTCATTTCGTATAGAAATCGTTTAAAAACGTACACACAAAATCATACATATATGTACGTATAGAAATATATATATATGTATATGTATGTATATATAATATATGTGTGTAAACTTCTTTGAATAAATTAAGGCGCACTGATCTTTGGTGCAATACAACGTGGGAATTTATCAGAATCACCCGAACTGACCGGTGTTGTGACTTCGTTTATGATTTCCTGCAGCATCTCACAATTTCACCATCACGCGCATCTGTGATTTTTTCATGCTTTCTTTCTTCCCTTTGTATTTTATTTCATTTACTTTGTCGCTTTTAAGTACTTTAATGTATTAATATAAATTTAAAAGCGTTCATTTTCTACTGAAATGTGTACAAAACAGTTGACATTATGGTTTTGTGATTAAAATTTTTATGGCTATTTATGTGCTTCGAAACGGACACATTTTTGGTTCTACAAGTATAAAGGCTTGAAGTTCGATTGACATACCTTTGACGGAGGTACTTTTTTTACTGTATGCGCGACTGCGTAGTTTTATTATGCCATCAAAATATTTATTTTGGTTTTATGTGTTTTTTTGTTTTTGTAGCCGATACTGTCCGTGTTGTCGGTCACTTGACGTCTAGCCCAAATAAATTATTTGACTTAACCAAACAAATGCAATAAGGCGCTAAATTATATAGTTTTCTTAAGCGCCAAAATATACTCACTTATGCGATTGTATTTGATACTAGACTTTTATGCTAAGCGTTAGCAAGTGCAGAATAGATTAAGCAACTGGTATAAATAAACATTTTTGGGTAGTACTGGAAAAAAGATGAGTATTAGTAAGACCGAGTTCATACTTTTGCTGCTCGTGCTCTGTCAAAACCCTTTATGCTCTAATTTTTCTCAATTTTTTTGTTAGCTGTAGATCCTGCAAGCAACGGAGTTACCCTGTGTGAATACGACGGGCAACACTAAAAGAAAATCCGCAAAGTTGAAGCAATAAAAGTCGCCTTGTATGAACGCGGTCTAATGAAACTCTCCTGAAAGAGAGTTGACAACATTGAAAATGGTAAGTTATACCAGTTTTCTGAGGTATAACCATATTCGTTGACGGCGAATCTTGCTCGATAACTTTGTTGTTGCTTTCACATGCAAATTTTTCGTCAAGTGAGTAGAACAGTTCATTATGTCAGAATCATAATCATTTTATGTTTGACTCTTGTGAACAGTCAAACCATGGAGTGCGTAAAATGAAGATTTCCATCACTCAAAATCATTTTTTATTTACTTAGAAAAGTGTAAAAATAATGCTGGTAAACCGGTAACCGAGAGCGCATCTAGCTCAAAACTTGCTGCTGTAATCGCTGCTAATTCCAGTACGTCTGCGGCCGCCTTTGCCGCGCTGCGGTGACTCTAACATGACTCACGGCATTTGAATGTCCATATTAGAAGGCTACTATTTAAAACTATTATTTTTACCCTATCAAAGAAAATAGGTCGGTTTTCTTTTATTGAGGAAGTAGGGCTAAGTTGACTTATGATTATTTTTTAATAATTTCAGTAAAAATTCAGATATTTCAGTGAAACTCGATAAGAATATCACTTTTTACATAACTATGATAGTAACGATTGATATAGAAGTAGCATAAATCGGAAATAAACTACGCCTTTCTTCCATATAACTGTAGACTACAGAATAATTATATTAAGTTGTTATACGTGATGATGTTTACCCCTTGTCGATCAACGGTAATGAAAAATAAAATTACAATCATTAGCCTTTAAAGTCTTTAAGACTCTTGCAGGTTTTTAACTTGCAATTTCATAAAGTACTTTTATTCTATCCAACAAAATAATTTTTTGTATAACAGGAATTTTATTAGAAAAAACCTTAACTTGTTAATCATTCCAATCATCAAATATTAACGCTTCGCTGTTAGTGGTGGCGTTAGAGCAAACGTTGATGTCAACGAAATCAGCTTTGCCAGCCCACTCTCATTTGCAAGCCAAAAGTAGTTGCATTTAAGTAACTAATTGTATAAGTATGTACATATGTACTATATATGTATGAGTGTATGAATATTATTCTTATCTAACAACGACATAAATTAACTAACCAAACACTGATTTAAATAGACGCATGTTCACTAATACAGGAACATTCAATACTGCATAGGTTAATCCGATTTTTCCACTAAAAGATCTCTTAAAGTTGCGACCTCCGACTCATATTTAGGTAGTATTTTTTAATAATTTTCAAATTTTGCTTGTTTGTGAGCTTCACAATGTGAAAAATGGGAACCTTGTGTGATAATAACAAACTCAATGGCTGTCTTCCCTTCGCCCAATTGACACGAGCAGCGCAAAAAGGAGGAATTAATTCAAAGTTTCCTTGACGGTAAAAAGCAAGCCCGATGTAACAAAAATACTAGAATGATAAATAAATTCTTGGCATAAGGATTGAAATGATTCATTAAAACGCTTTACTTGGTTGATCCTTTGATACCCGAAAGGGAACAATAAGGTTAACTTTCGTCAGCCTGTGACTAAAAATATTATTTGCAGCATTTTTCTAGGTCTATTTTTGAGAAGATTTGGGAAGATTGATATGCTTTTCTATCTGATTTTTAATATGTTCTAGCCTATTGGTGACGGATCGTAGCAGCTGCCGTAGCCGAATGCGTTTGTGCGGGACTACCATTCGGAATTCAGAGAACGTATGTTTGAATCTCGGTGAAACACCAAAATAAAGAAAAAACATTTTTCTAATAGCGACCTCCTCTCGGCAGGCTCTAGCAATCCTCCGAGTGTATTTCTGCCATGAAAAAGCTCCTCATAAAAAATATCTGCCTCTCGGAGTCGTTTTGAACCTGTAGGCCCCTCCATTTGTAGAACAACATCAAGACGCACGCCACAAATAGGAGGAGGAGCTCGCCCAAACACCAAAAAGGGTGTGCGCGAAGATAATATATATATATATATATATATATATATAAATAAATAATATATATATATATATATATTTATATATTTAAAGGGTGATTTTTTAAGAGCTATAGGAACGTTTTAAAAAAACCCACGTAAAATTCAGAAAAATTCATTAAATTTTTATTTAAATGGATAATACAGTCCATATAATTTAATGTTTGAAGATTATTTCATGCAAATGCTGACCGCGACTGCTCTTCAAATGGTCCATCCGCTTAGTCCAATTTTGGCATACTCTTTCCAATGTTTCGACCTGTATCTCACACATAAATGCTTTAATGTTGCCTTCCAATGCGTTAATTGAAGCAGGTTTGTCTGAATAGACATGAGCTTTAACATAGCTCCACAAAAAATCAGCTAAAGGCGTTATATCGTACGATCTGGGTGGTCAATTGACAGGTCCCGAACATGAAATAAAATGTTAACCAAACTCGCCTCTCAACAAGTCCATTGTTACGCGCGGGCAAAAAAAAAGTTGGATACCATTTCACGGTAGCGCTCACCATTCACAGTTACGTTACGATTCGCAGCATCTTGAAGTACGGTTTAATGATACTTCCAGCCCATAAACCGCACCAAACTGTGACCTTTTCTGGATACATTGGTAGCTCTTGCAATTCTCCTGGCTGATCTTCACTGCAAAATCTACAATTCTGCTTATTTACGTACCCATTGATCCAAAAACGAGCTTCGTCGCTGAACACAATTTTTCGATAAAAAAGTGGATCTTCGGCCAACTTTCCAAGAGTCCATTCACCAAAAATTCTGCGTTGCGGTAGATCGTTCGGCTTTAATTCTTGCACCAGCTTTCGCAAAATTTTCCACGTTGTTGAGTAACAGAGACCCTTCGAAACCAACTAGCCCCCTTTTGGTTGAACCCCATAACAATGACGTCATGAAACCATCGCGTTATGTAATATCACATCCTTTATAAAGTTTTTAGCTGCGTTTCTCCTCTAATTTGTGGTGTGCGTCTTGATATTGTCCTACAAATGGAAGGATGTACAATTTTATACCGCAGATGGTTTTTTATGAGGGTATTTTTCATGGCAGTAACACTCGAAAGTTTGTTACTACTTGCCGAGGGGGGACAGCTATGCATTTATTAGAAAAAAAATTTTCTAAAATTTAATGTTTCATATCCACAATGAGCATTGAAGACTGGATAAACCGAAAGCAGCCATGCCCAAGATCATTCGTCTATGGCTTCCGCCAATACTTACAGTCACAAAAAAACACACGCGAGCTGAATAACTAAAACAAGTGCGCAGTTTACAACAGCCAAATGCCTTAATGAGGCCTTAAAAGGTAAACGAAAAGGCTTAAGATCCCTTTTAGTTTATAATCTACTATGCTCCATCTAAATAAGATGCCAACCCTGCCGTACATTAAGCTGGGTTTTAGTACGTATTTGATCAGTCTGATAAATTGCGGTAAGAGAAATTTTCTGCTTCACTTACCTTTTGTTGTTTTTCGCTATTGTTTTTTCTTTTCAACACAAGTGTGATTTATATTTTACTTGCCTATACAAAAGTATTTGTTTTATTTTTACGATTATATTTCAAGTGATCTTGTCCCATATGGTTTGACATCTTTATGTGATCCACACCTCTAATACAGATGTTAAAAGTCACTCAACTCACAAATAGGCAACATGAAAAACCAGTAGAGGTTTTGGAATAGCAGAAGAAAAGGAACTGTGTAGTTTTGGATACATTCTTTTCTACAGAAACAGAGGTGATGCTGTTGCTGCTGCTGTTGCGCAAGCTGCTTTTTCTTTGGCATGCGGCAATATCAACGCATGATGTAAGTACGAAACTCGCGCAAGCGCACAACCAGTGACAAGTTCTTGTGCACCCGCTGCGATAAGATTGCTTATCTTGAAAAGTGATCATTTTCGAAACGAAATGATGTGGTGGCATTCTCAACTTGTCTGCAACTTCATAATTTACCTACCATAGGCTTTACGGTCCTTATTTTTTTATCTATTTTTATTTTTGTAAAAGGTCGTTCATGTCACTGCCTTTGAGCGCCTCAAAATATAGGAACGCATGGAGGGTCAGAACGCAGGGCGGACAGGTTGTGAAGTCTGACAGTCAGTTTGCGCGTTCGCGTGTTTGTATGTGTATGTGTGCATGTAGTCACAAGTTATGTTGTTTAGTAATGTTGCTGTTGTTGCTGAAGGATGCTGGGCATGATGGCCTGGGATTTACTTATAAATCGTAAACGGTAATCGTTGCATCCACTTCGATTATCAGTGATGCGAGTAATTTAATGCCATCTGAGTAGATTCATACAAATGTAGGGCCACGAATCGAACTCCACTATTGACATGTGACATGCACTTCCACTGAAATAGGTATTTTCATCTTATCTGTGTGGTATTTAGCGTGAATTACAAGGGATTGTTGCAGGCGCTGGACTGTGATAGCAGTAGGTTTATGAGTTCGTATTGTTGCTGTCAAAGTGGTTACGTGCCTTTGTTGTGCCAGTACTTATTTGAACTGACAGTTTCATCCAACAATGACATTTAATCGAATGCATTCATGGTACTTTTTTTTAATAAGTAAACACTTTAGACTAATAGTCGACTAACGGCGCCACACTTGCTGTCGTATTTAGAAGCACAGAAGTTCATTTACACACATGGAACAAATTTTTGAACATTTAAAAGTAAAAATAGTAACTCTGATTTCAATTTCAACATCTTTATTTGGTTAAAATTCAACTATTTTTTTAACACACTTTTATTAGCTCGGGTTGTATGTATGTAAGCATGTAACGGAATCTTTGAGCTTAATTTTCACTGGCTTCTAAAAATCTGATCGACTTGGAATTTTGCACACCTATCAAGGACCGATGACAATGCACTAATTTGATAAAAGTTTTCCATTATCCTTATTAGGATTGCCAGGATTAATATTTTCTTTTTTTAGATCTTCTGTAGTAAGAAAGACAGAGCTAACGCGCGGTCTGCGCATGCCAGCACTCTCCGAGTTACTCTTACTGATTTCGGGAGTCCACGACTTACTCTTTCGAATTCGAACTTGCTCGAACAAATAGGAGGAGAAGCTTGGTCAAACATCCAAAAAGGGTTTTTTGACTGAAAAATAATTCGATTTTGTTTTGTGACGGGAGTGCTTTGGCCGCATCGTAGTTCTTTTCCTTGGGGGAATGGGCGCAAAAAAGCGAGACATTGACAAATCCCGCTTTGATGCGGATGGCGACAAGACACCTATGAATTCGACGCCAAATCTGCAATTCTTTAAAGAGCAGCTGTTGTACCATACGCCAAATATGTATGTCCAAAAGGCTCTACCTGCTCTCAGATAACTGGGTGTTTGGTCCTTGTATAAATAATACTTGGCAGAGGTCAGAAGTTGTGCGTTGATGGAACCAGTTGTAAATAATAATGTTTGGCTACTCCTCGGTAGTAGCAGTTAAAAATTGTCTCCTCTTGCGTGAACACTTGCTTAAAATATATCTACAATATTCTATAAGTATGTGCAAAATTGCTTTGCTAAGTTTTGAAGTTCATTTCTGGCTTTTTAACAACAAAAATGCACTTTACGCTTAATCTAGTCCTCACAAGAGTTCAGTCAGAGGAATAGACAAGCAGGCATAAAACGAAAACTAAAAAAATGTTCCCATTGTTCAGCGCCCATCAATGAGTTATTAATCATTAAAGTACGTCATAAAGTAATGCAAAATCGGAAAATCAGTTCCCACATGATCACAGTTGACACACAACAAAAAATACAATAAAGTTGTAATAATGGCTCAAACAGCCTCCAGGGCACTCACTAGCATTGCAACTGTGTATTGTTAACAAATTAATAACATTTGATTGACTTTAAATGACAGCGATAAAGCTGTATACTTTTCGAGTGCACTGTGGCGCGCGACATGCCCAAAGTACGCATAACTACTAAGATAACGATACAAAGGATACGGGGGTTATTAAATCAATCGTATTGCACCACCACAATCGCACCACAATTCATCATAACGATAGTGACACGAGCCTTCAAGGAGCCATCAGCAATGAGAGATGCTGTTGCGGCGGTGGCACGCACGACAAGCAGCAACTGTTGCAGTACGGAATTACGTATACATACACTGATTCCATCGTCCATCACACGGTCATTATTAACATCTCAGCGGCTGTACACAATGGACGCAGTGACACGTTACTTCCTTCCTGGCAAGGCAGACGTTGACGTTGGGCTCACGATGTCAATAGGCCGTAGGCCACAAAAAGTTGTTGACTATGTGCTCGCTAGAATTGCTAGTGTTGCTGCTGCTGCTAATGTTGATATTGCCGTTGATGGCTGAGGCGTTGGTGTCACAAAAAGACACGTGTCTTTAATCCGGTAATTATTTTGTCATCATTTGAAATCATTAAAAAGGAAAATGACTGAATGTCTGCTGTTTCATTTGTTGGCTGGATTTGCTATGAATTAAGTAAATGACAAACGGCAGGGAATTAATGCGATTTGTTGAAGATATGGTATGTATTTATAGGAAACGCATTAATTCAATTCACATATACAAATTATACATACATACATCTACTGCTCCTGAGATGGTTTTATTAAGTAAAGTTACAAAAGCAAACCTATAAACACAAAAAAGAAGCAAAATGAGAATAAAATATTGTTTAACCGCATTTGTGTTTATGTATTAAGCCATACCTAGCTCGCGTTACTTTCCCAGGCTATTGCGGCTCACAAGTTAATTTATGCCCAACAACCGATATCGATGCCGATACACAGATAGCGCCTTTCTAACCTCATTTCCCTTGAAGCCGTGCCGTGAGTCAGTGTTTGCTCCGAGCTGTTGACATTTTTGTTTCACTATCTTTACATTTAGCCTTTCGGCATCCGCCTTTTTTATGTTTTAAAAGTTTTCGGTGGCTGTAACAAGTGTGTCTGTAGATCTTTTTGGGTCGCTGCTCACCTTTTTGTGAATCTTTTGCTCAGCTGTGTATGCAGTGCGTTCCGCATACAGGTAGGCGAGGTCCCTCCTAGGTAATCTGTTGTAATCTAAACGGTTTTTGTTTTCATTGTTCAGTCACCTTTAACTCCGTTCCATTATTTTTCCTTGCTCTTCGCCTTTTTTTAATTTGTAAATATGTTTATGCCCTCAGCAAATAATCGTGCTTTAGATACAGTAATGAAAATCCATTTCTTTCAATGCTTCAAATTGTAAAACGGATTTGGTGAGGTGTTTCGCAATGTGTACGCAGATGTATCGCCTTCAAAATACATCAAGAGAGATTTCGTTAAATAGTAGTGGCTACATGTGGAATGTAATCATCAAATGGAGTTTCAGACCTTCTTAAAAGAGTCTCTATGTAGCATCAATACTTAGGCGAAATTCGCCACGTCACCACCGAATTCTTTCAAACTTAGAAAATATTACTCTCAACCCTCATAAGTTAGCTGTTCTGTACCCCGATGCCGTGTGCCATCTATGAATGGGCAGCTGAAGGTGAAGGTAAAAGTAAGTCCCTCTATTGAAAACTTCAATTGAGGGTTGTATTCATTTTTTCCCTGGTATTCTGTGGACAAGGCGACACCACTACCGTATAAAACGTAACAGAAGGATGCTCAATTAACTATGATTCAATACAAGCCTCCATCTACAAAAAATATTAAGTACCAATTTGGAATTTTTGTAAGCCACCTCAGCGATTTAAAATCGGACTAGCCAACAGAGTTCGTCATGGTATGTAAAGAAGTAATAGGCAATTTCTGTGTGTTTTTCATTGAATGGTTTTTTAGATAAGTATGCAGACTACCAGCTCTCATACAGCATCCATTAATTTTCCTTTGTTTTGTGCGCTAATGACCACTCGAACATTACATTTGCTGACTGGTAATACGTTTAAGAGTCGAGCAAGCTGGATTTCGCCCTCACCGAAGCTGAGTTGACCAAGCCAATACTCTTCTCATTATAGTAGAACAATCAGTTGGGTGGCGCTCCCCGCTTTACACGCTGCTCATTGACTTAAAGAAGGCATTCGACACCATCAAGCGAGACTCAAAGTAGAAAGGGAGTTCCCGCTAAGATAATTCGCCTCAAAAGAGTCCTTTATCAGAACTCCGAGCTGGCAACGCTTCACATGGCAACATCAGCGACTCATTCACCACCAACGCATCCGTAAGGCAAGGTTGCCACATAGCGCTCCTTCCCTTCGCCATCGCCCTACGTGATGTCGTGAGCCAATTGAACCTGCACAAAAGAGGCATCGTATGGAGTTTCACTAGAGATCTTGAGGGCCTGGACTTCGCTGATGACATTTGCCTCTTGTCTCACAAACTCACTGACATGCAATCGAAGGCGGACAGACATCGCCAGGACGAAAGCTATCAGAGCCAACCACTATAAAGCAAGACATACCAGTGGTTGACGGGTGTCCGGTGGACAGCTTCTGCTACCTCGGCTGCAGTATCTCAGCAGACAGCGGAGCAGATGAAGATGTCAACTGCAGGCTAAACAAAGCAAGGGCGGCGTTTGGGCGTTCTGAACTGCGCATATTCAGCTCATGTGTGAAGTTAGTATTGCTGTACGGGGGTGAAACATTGTCGCTCTCTAACACATTACACATAGGCTACAATCTATAGTCAACCCATTCTATGACAAATCAAACTCAGAAAATGACGAGGGATAGGTCACAGGCTTAGAAAACCACCAGATAGCATAGCAAGAGTTACTGGAACCCGCAAGGGTTGGTCAATGAATACTTGGAAAAGGTCGATGTTGCGCGAACTAGCAGATGCCGGCTTCACAAGGGACGGCCAGCATCTTCAACATATTAACATAATAAATAGACGTATGTAGAATTCGATAGACTTATAATTTCGACTAGAAACCACACCTGAAATTTTATCGATTACGTTTGTTTGCATTTTTTTATTCTCCTCGCATACCACAACGATCTGCAACAAATTTTGTAAAAGTGTGGACTTTAAGAACAAATGACACGCAGCGTGAGAGATATACAGATTTTCTAAAACGACGCACTTCGTGATTATCATAGTTAGGCATGAATCAAGGTGAACTCATATAAGGTGCTACCACACCATAGAAATATAATAATTTGGTGCGCTTTTGCCAAATTTTAGCTGAAGAAAGGAGTGGGGAAGAAAATAAAAATTCTTTCACTTTGACTTTATATGAATTTATGTTGGTCTGGATACCGTAGCAGGAGCAGTTTCTAATAATTCCAAATAGATAGCCCCAGGTATCAAACAGCATCATTAGAGAAAATTTGTCTATGTGACGCGCAAAGTAGTTTCTTCCATTAAACTCCACTATTCTGTTTAAAATCTGCAGTGCCTCCAGTTTCTCCAATATTTGTGAGATTATTTCGTTTATTTCGTTTTTTTAATATAAATAAAACAAGGTGGCACAAAATTAATCATACAATATTGTGTTAGAATAACTTTTTAATTAATCATGTCAAATATGATTGACGTTCAAGAACTTTTGCAAAACTTGTATGTCTTTCCATGGTGTGATTAATTATGTTTCATTGTTGCAATTCTTCATCTTCTTAATTGGCGCGTTAACCGCTTACGCGATTTTGACCGAGTTTAACAAAGCGCGCCAGTCGTTTCTTTCACGTGCTAACCGACGCCAGTTGGACACACCAAGTGAAGTCAAGTCCTTCTCCACCTGACCTTGCCAACGCAGAGGAGGCCTTCCTCTTCCTCTGTTACCACCAGCTGGTACCGCATCGAATGCTTTCAGAGCCGGAGCGTTTGTATCCATTCGGATGACATGACAGCGACTACGTGTCTTTATTCGCTGCGCTATGTCTATGTCGTGGTAAAGCTCATACAGCTCATCGTTCCATCACCTGCGATATACGCCGTTACCAACGTGCGAAGATTCAAAAATCTTGCGTAGAATCTTTCTGTCAAACACTCCAAGTGACGCTTCATTGTCATCGTCCAAGCTTCTGCGCCATACATTAGGACGGGCATGATGAGAGCCTTGGAGAGTGTTAGTTTTATTCGCCAAGAGAGGATTTTACTACTCAATTGCCTACTTCGCCCAAAGTAGCACTTGTTGGCAAGAGAGATTCTCCGTTGGATTTCAAGATTATATGAAAGACTTCTATTGAAAAATTCCTTACTTCAACGATGAGCAAAGTGTTCCAAAATTATTATTATTTATTGAAATATATTACAGATTAATCTAATATAATTGCTCTAACTACCAGGGCTATCGGCTTAGTTCCAAAATTTTCATTAATTTGAGCATAAAGCATTAATACGAAATTAACAAATTTTCTGTCTGTTTCAGGGGAAATATTTCACAGTGTAGGGTATTTAAAACCAAACTTTACTTTAACCTCATACCGGGAAAGAATTATGATAATTTATTAAAGGTTATTAGACATATCTAAATTGTCCGCCATTTTTCTGTGTTCCCACCAAGAGTCTTCAAGTATTTATACATAATATAAACATAGGTATGCTTTATTGCCGCCATTGGTTATTGAGATTCACCTCTTGTGGTTGTTCCTTAGCGCAGTTGTATGGCGACGGCGTCTATCGTGCCTGCACACGGATAATAGAGACATCAAAAATCTTGATTAATTGTCACTTCAAAGCCAAATATCTAACCCAATGCTATACTTAGTATGCTGCGAATGCGTGCTTACCTTGCCCACCCCCCATGCCACACTTCTATTGTTCAGTGTGACGGTGCGCTAGCGTCTATTGTCGCGCAAGCGTTAGATCTCTCAGATCGGCTTTTATGGTATTTATTAGTGCGCACACAAAAGAAGCGATGATATATTTATTTGTTTGTTAGCCGTTGTGTAAAATTAATTTTTCGTAATTTTTATCGCGGCTTTTCTAAATTCATTTTTTATTAAAATCACTACTTGTTGAATTTTTAAATACGTCTATTTATTCCATTGGCTTCTGCTGATGATCGCTTTTTTGCTTATCGATGTTTCGTGTTGCTGCCGCACAGCTGTTATTGTATATTAGTTATTTTAATTTGGGCTGGAATTTCTTATATATTTAGTTTTATTCTCATTTGGTTATTTCTACCTTTGACTGTTTTTCGGGTAACAAATTTGTTGAGCTTATAAAGTTAAATGTTGCCATACATACATAAATTAGAAGTTGAGAAAAGGCCATTACAACTTGTTTGGCCTAAAACAGTTATGTACGTATCTTAATTCCTCAGCATGGGCAAAGGCAGAGGAGAAATTTGCATATACATTTCTGTGCTCTCGCATATGTATGCATGTAGTAAATGCTACTTTTATTTTAAGCCTTGCTAAATAATTTAATAGTGGAGTTAATTGATTAATGGACTTCGTGACGTCAATATTAGGCCAATCGATATGCCGCCAAATTACTTGGCCATTTATAGCACCAGTCGAAAAGAAAAAGAAAAGATATGCAGAAGTATATTCGATCAGCCACTTAGTAGAGAAAATGTTTATGTGTTGAACTGTCGAGAGGCACCGATTTTCATAAATCAATTGCACGTTTTAGTGAAATCAGGGCAACTAATAAATTAAGTTCATAAAGACTTATATCACGGCGAACTGTTTACATTTTATAGCTTCGAAAAATTTTAAATGTTGAAAGTTACTGTTAGTTTGTACAAATGATCTCACATTTGTTCACGGTAAAATTATCCGTTGCTTGCTATAACTTTACATTTTTCTTCCCCCGAGGCTATTTATGAATGGACCAAATATTTTGCACAAGCTATCGATTTTTCGTCTTTAAAGTTTGTCTATCTAATTGGAATAATTCGTGTTTTGCACATTGAACTCCCCACTTTTGTAGCGTTGAATCCCTTCGCTCATGTTGTTTTACTAACAGAAGCCCCAACCATAAGTTGCGAATATTGCCCGACGCACCCGCCATACAGATTTTTTTTATTAATAGCAAAACGTAAAACTTTTCGTTCTAATGCCGATGTTTTCAATGCCAAAAAATCATACTGCTTTAATGGCAAACGACATGCATATATTGTAGTTTTTCAAGTTGGTTACAGTGGTCTTGATCTGTGACACAAAATTAGTAAGTCAGCTCATTATTTTCATACTTCAAGGCCTGTTCAATGCAATATAAAACATGTTTTGAGAATGAGTTATCAAAAGTTACACTAAATTGCACGATTTGTATTAAATCAATTGTCATTGCAGTGAAAGTTATGCTGCCTTGAATAAATTTACTTCTGCACGTGCTTTCGCTCTTTTACAGTTTTAAAAATGGAATTGAGTTTGCAACAACGAGTTTGTGTTAAACTTTTCGTTAAAAATGGATTCTATAGTACGCAAGACTTAGAACTTTCAGTAATGATACCCTAAAGAAAACAGGTGTGTACGAGTGGCATGAACGCTTCAGAAAAGATCAAGAGACCATCTAGACCAACTTAGTACCAGGCCAACAACATCGAAAACTGATAAAGTTATGAAGAGAAGAAAAGTTGATCGATAACCATCATAGAGTTGACAAAGGACTTGAATATTACTTATGGATCGCTCAGGACATTTTAGTTAATGATTTGGGTTTGCGCTATGTTGCTACAAAGCTGGTCCCAAAGGATCTGAGTTTTATGCAAAACAGGGGCCAAGTTGATAAAGCCAAAGTTATATTTTCCAAGACTGAATTCTAACCAACATTCACCAAACACATCTTACTGGAGACGAAACGTGGGTTTATGATTACGACACACAATCCAGACACCAGGTGAGTGAATGAAGAACTCTGGATGAACTAACAGTGAAAAATGAAAGTGAGGCTAATTATTTTTATGGATTATAACGGTATTGTACACCTCGAATTTGTGCAAGATAGTCAGACAGTTAATTATATGGGCTATTACGTGGGAGTTTTGAGAAGTTTGTGTGAAGCCATTCGTCAAAAAATATGGGAAAATAATTCGTGAATTTTGCAACATGATAACACACCGTCGCACAGTGCCATCATTATTAGTGAACTTTTGACCAAAAAAGAAACTTGTACCCTCCAATAGGCATCGAATTCCCTTGGTAAGACTCCGTGCAATTTTTTTCTGTTTGATAGAGTCGAAAAACCACAACGGGGAACGCGTTTTTACAACCGAAAGGAAATAGTGGAAAATGCGAAAACGGCTCTGATGGCTATAATGAAAACAGAGTCCCATAAATTTAGCGTGGCAGTTGATGTGGAAGGGGGCCATTTGGAAGGCGATGATATCACTTTTGTGTAAGAAACTTGTATTTTAAATGTTTTGAATATATTTTGGGAATGATGCAAGCAAAGAGTACATGGCAGGTATTTTTAAGATTGCTAAATTTGTCTTCAAAATTGTTTACTTACGAAAAAAACCGGCGCAAACTATGAAAATTCTTTCAGACTCTTCAAAAAAATAATCAATTTTTGTTTTATTTTTACCTTTTTGCAAAATACTGTCAGTTTTTCAAAAATATGAAAAATTAATAAATAAGTTTGGAAACGTTAGAATAAAGTATACTACCCGATTTGAAAATTTATTGTTTAAAATTTTTTATTTTATTTAAAACAAAATTATCTACTATGAAGCTTACATTTTTTCTGCAACTAATTCAGAATTAAAAAAAAATTGTTTCTTAAATTTTTTCAACCTAGATGTAAGGAATGTAAAAATTACGCTTAAATAATTTAAACAAAACTTAAAGAAATGAACGGGTTTTTTATGACAATGAATGACTATTATTCGGTAGGGGTATTCAGCTGATGGAAATGATGGCAAATTGGCGGTAAACTCAATTAAACGCCCAAATACTTTTTCGGATGGTATTGGGGCTGCCATGACATGAATATTATGCATGTAACTATTCGCCTAAAAGAAAAATTCACCCGTTAATATTACGTTTGGCCAATTTGCCTTAGCCCGCTCAAGTCCTTTTTCAATGTGCTCCGGAATTTGAGATTTCCTGCACTTAAACATCTTCGAATAATGCCATTGGACACATGAACACCATTTTTCCATAAAAAAGCTTTCGCTTCACCCAACAGTTGGTTTGGCTTTGTCACAAACATATTAATGATCTTCTCAGCTTGCTTTGGAGCGGTATATTTTTGGACCTCCTTCGTTGTAGTGGTTAACTTCTTCAAATATTTTGCTGCAGGTAGACGTGACTTAGGAACACTGCTTAAAATCGTTTTTCATGCCTGGAACTCATTTTGTACGCTTTCAAAAGTTTTCATAAAATTAACAAATTGCACAACGCGTATTGCGAAAAGGACTGCAATTTAAGTTAGATTTTCCCAGACTGCTAACCACCATTCATGTACCTTACTTCATAATATGAAATAAAACAATGCACAGAAACAAATGTTTTAAACACAAATGCGCTCGTTAGCCTTTCGATCTTTCAGCTCTCAGTTGCTTCAATTTTACTACTTTATTTTTTGATACTCACGAAAATAACAAAAAAAATAGTTTTTAAAAATATTTTAAAAAGTTTCCTTCTTAACAAAAGCTCATCAGTATTCTTAGCTATCAGACTTCTCGAGAAATGAGTTCCTCACATACAAATTTTTTTCTTTTTTCTAGGAAGCTTATCTCATGCCCAAATGAAAACAATTAAATCAATAAAACTCCCTGAACAATTAATACGTATTTATACTTATTTTAATTTTAATACTTTTATTTTATAAAACATCGTGTGACAGTTGGAAAAGTTTAGCCGCTTTACCACGACGCAATAACAAATTCACTAAAAACATAAAATAATTGTTTCTTAATTGCCAATAACTTAATTTGTTTCTTAATTGCAATGTCCTTGGAGCAACAAAAAAATTAAATGATAATAACTAATGTCAATATTATAACAAAATTAGAAAAATGTGGCAGTATGGAAAATTCGCACGAGCCATATTTGAATAGAAAGCCACGCTTAAGTTGATCATATTTTTCAGCACGTTTTTTGCATTGCTTATTTGCTTTAATTTTTTTCATGTTGATTATCGAATGACCTAAGCGCGTGCAAGTATTTTTTACGCAGTAGTTCACAGAGAGAACGTATGTTCGAATCTCGGTGAAACACCAAAATTAAGAAAAACATAATAGCAGTCCGAGTGTATTAGCCATGAAAAAGTTCCTCATAAAAATATCTGCCGTACGGAGTCGGCTTGAAACAGTAGGTCTATCCATTTGTTGAACAACATCAAGACGCACACAATAGGAGGAGGAGCTCGACCAAACACCCAAAAAGGGTGTACGCGCCAATTATTCCTTCTCCTTCAATCAAAACTTTTCTTATTAAATTGTATCTTAAACATTTAAGTACTTTCTTAGTTTATCTTCTAGATCTAAAGGCTTATGTTAAATTTTGAAAATATTTTGATTACAGTAGAACAGCTGATTTAATTTTTTTTATTCGTCGTAGCGTATAGAAAATCAAATTGAAATATTTGGTTCTACGAGTATTGAACATATTGTACGATATACTGAGGCCCTCACCAACGATCTTATTGAACCTTATCAGTATGGTTTTAGACCTGGAAAGTTCACAATTACCCAAAGATTCACAATTAAGTCTTGACAATACCTACGAAAAGGAAATCGATACACGCCACCTTTTCGTCGATTTTAAAGCCACTTTCATCATATCATTAAAATAACTATCTAAAATGCTGCAATGTCTGAATTTGGTAAATCTGTAAAACTTATAAAGATATTAAGCGATACCAGCAGCTCCATGGGAACCGGGAGAAACCTCTTCCAGATTTCAGACAGACTTTTCTTCTGACCAAAAACAAACACACCAAGTTCGATCAAATGTCAAGGTTTTGCTCACTGTTTTCTTCGATTAGCATAGCGTAGTGCATTAGGAGTTCTTACCACCGGGTTGTACGGTAAATAAGAAGTCATACCTTGAAGTTATGTGCCGTTTGCGTGAAGCAATACAAAAAAAAATGCCCGGTACAGTGGAAAAAAATGAATGGCTTTTACATCATGATAATGCACCTGCTCACTCATCTTTGTTTGTGAAAGATTATTTGGTCAAAAACAACACTGTTATAATACCTCAGCCACCGTATTCACTAGATTTGGCCCCCTGCGACTTTTTTCTGTTCCCAAGATTGAAGATACCCATGAAAGGACGGCGTTTTGTGACGATTGAGGAGAAAAAAACCGAATCGCTGAGAGAGCTCAAGGACATACCAAAAAGTGCATATTAGAACCGCTTCGAGGATTGAAAAAAACGCTGGCACAAGTGTATTATATCTGAGGGGGACTACTTTGAAGGAGATGAAATATAAATTAGTTATTAAATAAATAAATATTTTGAGTAAACTGAAAATTCACCTTATTTTTTGAACACACCTCGTATTGCATGAGCATTTGACTATGAGCAAGCTTTGTTCAAAGTGGGTGCCGCGTTTGTTCACTGTTTTGTTTGATCAAGACAATGCACCGTACCACAAGTCAATCAAAACAATGACGAAACGGCCAGCAGATTTGGCTCCCAGTGGATACTGGCTGTTCGCAGATCTAAAAAAATGCTCGCCGGTAAGAAATTTCGCTCGAATGAAGAGGTCATCGCTGAAACTGAGACCTATTTTGAGGCAATCGATGAATCGCTCGAACAAAAGTGGTATTAAAATCTTAAAACGGCGCTGGAATGATTTCGTTGTTCGTGATGGAAATTACGTTGATGAGTAAAGCAAATTTGGAACAAAAATTAAGAAAAAAAGTGTTGTTCTGGATCTGGTAGTGAACGATGACATGACGAAGTACCTTCTGTCCTTAAACACCCACGCGGTCAACTCTCGTATCAAAATTTCAAATTGTAAGAGACATCGTTTTCTTAGGAACAGGTTGAGTTGTAAAGTCCGCTTTCGAAGAACAAAAGTCACATTTTATACTTATAAGTCTCTCATCGTGCCCATATTATTGTATTGCGTAAGAGCTTTGACGATGACTGGGGAAGAGTTTTGGACTTTTGCATATTGGCGATTGGACGATGAAGCAGAGAGCTGTATGAGCTTTGCCGCGATATAGACATAGTGCAGCGAAAAACATCCAGGTTAGGTTATGTATGGCTAGGTTATCTCGTCCGAATGGATGGCAGCCTCCTCTGCGCTGGAAAGATCAGGTTGAGAAATATATTGGCTTCACTTGTCACCGGTCACGAAAAAGAAATGACTAGCGCGTTTGTTAAACTCGTCCAAAATGGATTAAGCGGGTATCGCTCAATAAGAAGAGGAGCTACACCGAGCAGTGGCTGGGTGCACCATGCATGACATAAAACCCTCTTTCGCGCTGAAAACTAAAATGGGGCAATGCTATTTTAAATTTTTACATCTGAAAATTGTTAGAAAATCTATCAAGGCCATTTTCAAAAATGTTTCGGGCTAACGGAAATTACTAGTGAAAATGACTGATGTATATGTATGAGAATATATATATATATATATATAATTGGCGCGTACACCAGAGACCTGCATGGCTCACTATTTTCTTGAGTTGTTCATACGCTAAATTTCTTGCTCACATTCAGTCAATTGAACCAAAATATTTGGTCAAGTGCAGTCAGCTCATGCAGGCGAACGCGTAGTTCAGCTCAGTCAACACGTATGATCTAATGTCCTTTGCGTTCAAACGATCAAACTTGTTCAAAGAAGTAATTGTCATTATTGTAAATAGCACATGTTCGAGCACTCGAGCGTTGGCGTACAATGTGCGCTGTAAATTGCGTTTCGTATTTGAAAGGATTAGTTGGTTTCAGCAATGTTTCCTTATCTACATTATTTTCTTTCGTGTTTTATTATAAGTTATAAGAAAAAAAATATGAAAATATAGTGTTTTTGCTTTAAAATTTTGCTTTTACTTTGCTATCGTTAGTTACAAGCAACAACTCATGCGGGATCATACGTGTTCAAACCGGCTCATTTGGCTCTATAGCCCTTTTATTCTTGCTCAAAAAAATGAATGTATAGCCGAACGAGCAAATACCCGAAACGGCTGCTATGAAGACGATTGGTGATAACATCGGAGAGCTAAAACGCAGCACATGATTTGATTGAGCTGAAATAAACAATGACAATAACTTATTTGAACAAGTTCGATCGTTTGAACGCAAAGGCCTGTTTTTTTGTTCAAGCGAAGCGTATGAATGTTTTACACTGAGCCGGTGCAGTTCTCTGGCGTACACCCTTTTTGGGTGTTTGACCGAGCTCCTCCTCCTATTTGTGGTGTGCTCTTGATGTTGTTCCACAAATGGAGGGACCTACAGCCGACTCCGTACGGCAGATATTTTCATGAGGAGCTTTTTCATGGCAGAAATACACTCGGAGGTTTGCCATTGCCTGCCGAGGGGCGACCGCTATTAGAAAAATGTTTTTCTTAATTTTGGGGTTTCACCGAGACTCGAACCGACGTTCTCTCTGTGAATTGTGAATGGTAATCACGCACCAACCCATTCGGCTACGGCGGCCGCAATGTATGAACGTATGTATGTAGTATATTCATGAAATAAAGTAAACATATGTGTGTCCATGTATAGTCACTTGTAGATATACTACGAATGAAAATAAATCCTATAGCTAATTTTTCCAACGCTTAAGTCAAAGCACCGTTAAACACTTTAATAGCTTTATAAAAACCTGTAAATACATGTACATATGTATATACAAGTGTTATCATTTTTAAACGCGCTTGGCTCTGATTGTACCCAGGGATATTACCCAACTGATGTTTGCACACAAAAGTGACAAAATAGAAGGGGAATAAAAAAAAGAACAAATAAATTCAACGAATAGTACGAAAGAGCGCTATGGAAAAAAGGGAGAGGGCAAACAATTCAGCCTTCATATTTGTCGGAAATCCTATTTACATTTCAAAAGGAGCGTAAATGAAAAAATCAAACAAAACTATTAAAAACAAATATTTGTGAGGCCAACAAAATACGGTTGGCTGGAAGCGAGCGTCAACTAAGGCAGCTTACACACTCGTGTATGTGGTGGTAGTGCAACGAAATTCCGGAGAGGGACCAAGTGTTAAACATAAAGTGAACATATGCACTGGAAGCTTACCAACAGAAAAGCAAAACCAAAAACAAGAACAATTTTTACTCTACTTTCGGTGTTAAAGTGGTTGTTGTTGGTTTTGGCAATTTTTCGAAAAATTTTGTTTCACCCTTTTCCGCTCCCAGCGTCGTCACCGATAGCCCAAGCCCGGCAGCATAACATCCGTTTTAACAATTTGTACAATTGCCAACCCGAACGCTCAGAGCAAAAGTGGTAAGTAAAACCGGTCGCGAGCAGAGGATCCTGTAAACGAACAACTTCCGATTACAACTTCATTTGTAAATGTTTCCGAATTTTACACTTTTGACACACGCTTTCGTATGAGTATACAGGAAGTGGATGATAGTAGAAAGGGTATAGAGTGAAGCGGAGAATTTTATTGTAAATAATAACTAGGGCTACCACTTTTCTTTATCATTTCGATACTAGACAACAAATACAAATTTTTCTATTAAAAATTGTTTTAGTGTGGTTAAAATTACAAGTATTCTTCATAAAAAGTAATGGAAGCGTTTGAGCAACTCTTTCGGTTGTGGTAAAGAGTTGTCAATGCAAATTTCTGAAAGTTGGAAATAAAATTATTGTGCACTGTTTAGATGGATCTATGGAGAGGGCGAATCATCTCTTTCTCAAATAGCCTATTGAGTGAGTTCTTATTCATTCTTGTGTTGCCAAAATTACAGTTCTTATGCAAATGCCTCGTTTTAGAAAGCTCATGCAGTGGATTACTTTCGGTTCAGTTTCGGGCGTTAGATAACCCATAAATCCAGTTTAAACATTTGTGCAGGGTTTGATGCACTTCCGTCGTATTTTTCTTTCTTTTACTCAGAAAATTGAGATCTTTTCGAGAAATTGCTAATTTGGAATTAGTAGGAGAACTTCAAGTTGATTGGAAAGTAAGAAAGCAAAAATTAACGATTTTTAATTTTTAAATGAAATTTGTTTTTTCATCCAGTATAAATTTTGCCCATTTTATCTTTTGTTTTTCGTTTGATGCTTATAAACTTTCCAAACCTCATATTTTTATCACTGCTTCGATATTCGGTGCTCTCCATTGCATAAAAATGCATTGAAACGTTAACTTCAAATGACTTGTAAACCAATAATGAATTGGCAGATTGAAAAAAAAAAAAAAAATTGTTGTGGTGAGGATCGAAAATTCCAATGTAATATCTATGATATTTAAATATGGTATAGAAACCCGCCGCCGCGGCCGCCGTAGCCAAATGGGTTGGTGCGTGACTACCATTCGGAATTCACAGAGAGAACGTAGGTTCGAATCTCGGTGAAACACCAAAGTTAAGAAAAACATTTTTCTAATAGCGGTCACCCCTCGGCAGGCAATGGTAACCCTCTGAATGTATTTCTGCCATGAAAAAGCTCGTCATAAAAGTATCTGCCATTCGGAGTCCGCTTGAAGCTGTAGGCCCCTCCATTTGTGCAACAACATTAAGACGCACACAACAAATATAGGGAGGGCCATGTAAAATTTGCTTTTTGAATCGGCTATAAAAAAAACAAATCAATATTTTTCAAACTTTTGTTTTTATTTTGAAGATTTAACATTGTCATTTATGAATAAAAAATAATATCGTTCAAATGACTGCCACGACTGGCTTTACAGTAGGCCATTCAATCAATCCAATTTTTAAGCACATTTTCGATTGTTTGGGCTCCAATTTCATGAATGGCAACTTAGATTTCGTGTTTTAATGCATCAATCGTCTCTGCATGGTTCGCATAGGATTTGTCTTTAACGGCTCTCCACAAAAAATAGTCCAACGGGCTTAAATCGGAATTTCGGCTGATTATTCGGTTTCCAAAAACGGTAGCCAAAAGTTCGAGTGTAACTTTGGCAGTGTGAAAAGTTGCTCCGTCCTGTTAAAACCAAATGTCGTCCATGTCTTCAATTTTTGAAAACAACTCGTTGAGCATGTCACGGTAACGCTCACCATTTACTTTAACCGCGGAAAAAGAAGAAGACTCACCACTTTGGAAATAGGTTTTCAATATTTCCCAATTTTGTTCAAGCGTATAGCGTCTCATTTCGTAAATGTCGAACCTTTAAGTAAATTATGAACACACTTGACATGTCATTTGTGTTACCATTCTCAAAAAACTAGGTGGTTCAAAAAGCAAACGCTATATGGCCCACCCTGTAGGAGGAGGAGGTCGGACAAACACCCAAAAAGGGTGTTCGCGCCAATTATATATATATAATATAAACCCAAAGAAACGCGATTAATAGTATTAGGTATTAGAGTACCATTTTCAAGCTCATACTTTATACAATTTTTTTTTGTAGTAGTAATTAGAAATCGTTCGAATGGATACAAACGCTCCGGCTCTGAAAGTATCCAATCCAGTCCCAGCTGGTGGTAGCAAAGGAAAAGGAAGGCTTATGGAAGGCGTTGGAGAAGGACTTTTCTTCACTTGGTGTGTTCAAATGGCACTGGTTAGCACGAGAAAAAACGAGAGTTTTGTTAAACTCGGCCAAAATCATTCACACAAATTAAACAACTATCGAGCCAATTAAGAAGAATAAAAATCACTGCTGCTATCATTAGTTTTACAGGCGTATTAATACATATCATAGATATCGGTTTGGAAAACTCAGCAGTCGCTTGTATCTCAATCAATCTCTTATTATAGCTTCATTAAGTTCACCACTGAGCTTGTAGTTGAATCACATAGAAAATTGTGAGGAATAGTCGCATGAAAATGTTCATAGTTTAACTCCATTCTAAGCGGAAATGAAAAAATGTTAAAGTCTCTGCATACCCAAATGAAAAAAAAAAAAAACTCCCGATCTTCATATACAAAAAGTGACCCTCGTATTTGACGAACTAACTTCCATACGAGTTGTTGGAGTCAGTGTTGGTGTTAATTCCAGAAAAATAAGAATGGGCGTGGGTGGCTGAAAACATTACCAGTCGACTAACCGATTCCTTGTCTGCTTTCCACACATCTGTCAACCTCATTGAACTGCTTTGCGTCTGTCAAAGCAGAGAGCGAGTTTATCGTTTTCGTATGGATGCGCCAACAACTAGTTCGCACCACCACCCTTCAACATGTGTGCACTTGCACGAGTATATTAAATACTATTACAATGCTCTGGTGTAAATTAAGCCCAACGGATTTATGCCCTTTATTTGCTATTATTGTAATTGTTGCCATTGCCCAAATTTCTCTTCATCTATTGGCGTTTATTGTTTTATTGCCCTTTTACAGATTTATTCGTATTTGTTCCTTTGCTTTGGCGGCTGGTTTTGCCAGGCGTCTAGGCTGTAAGGATTCGCTAATCTCTTTAACATACATTTGCATCATTTATTGTTGCTTGCCGGGGGTGTCGACGTTGATGGCTGCTTTTGACCCTCATTACGTGTTGTAAGTCGGCGGGAGTCGTGACTCGCGGGTATAATACAAACCAGCCGTAAGTGCTTTGATATACACACACACACACATATGTACATACATATATTACAAATTGATGGATGTCTTTATGAAGTAGTTTGTTGAGCATATTTTCTTGGTAAAGTTTCAGGGATTTCTGCACTTGATATTTTATTCAGTTGTACAAATATTATCAAATTTTGCGGCCAAGTAGAATGCACTGAAAAAAGAAGCTGGATGAAATTTCTGTACTAAATTGTTTTCTATATAATTTGCCCGTTGTAGCAAGGAGAAGGGGAGGAACCAGATAGGTAGGAAAAAAGGAAGAAGGGGATTGAATTAGAGGATGACGACCAACAGTGGCGATTTATGTTTGTATTAACCGCTTTAAGCTACTGATGAATATCTCCAGAACTGTGATATTTAAATCCGCAATATTCGTCGGTGTAGCGCAAAATTGAGAGGCCAGATGTTTAAACCTTAGCCCGACGAGAGCAAGGCAGCTGAGAAGAAGGTGCGGAGATGATTCCAACTTGTCCCCAAGACAGCTTCTGCAGAAAGGATTTGACACAATTTCAAGTCTCACCGCATGGACGGTCCTAATGGACTGTCCTAACGGACAATGTCCAGTGAGAATACCTGCCAAATTCGATAGCTGTGGCTTTGTTAGCCTTAGAAGTTCTCTCGAGCACCCCCGATTTAGCCGCGGACAGAAGGATCTCACGACTTTGCACGTTTGCGCACTAGCCCAGCGCTCGCTGAGTTGACGTGAGGTCCATCTTTCTAGGTTCACAGGTTCTTAAGGGAACTCCAATCCTTTCATATTGCAATGAAGCCGTCTCAAGGACCCCGTGTCTAGCCAGCTCATGGGTCAAACAGTTTTCCTCTATGCCGCTGTGAGCCGGATTCCCAAATGAGTTTAATATCGAAGTATTCCGATGCAAGCGAAAGAGAGGTCAGACATTCCCCGACTAATTTCGAACGCACAAACAACGAGCCCAAGGCCCTAATTGTCGCTTGGCTGTCGGAGTAGATATTTACTTCCTTCACTGTAATTACAGAAGCGAGCAACGAATCCACTGCTTCCTTTATTGCGGCTACTTCCGCTTGGAAAACATTACAGTGGTCCGGAAGCTCGTAGTATACTCCCTCGCCAATTCTTCCGTTCGACTTCGAGCCGTCCGTAAACATGTTTGCGATGCCCCTGCCTCTAAATGCCTCGCCCACTCTTCCCTTGAATGAATGTGAATGGTCCGCTCGGACCGAGCGAAGGTGTGCAGTGATCCAGCACCATGGGGATGAACTCAATGTTGTTAAGAATGCTAGAGTGTCCGTAGATTAAGTCTAGTTTATGGCCTGCAATGTCCACGGGTGCCACATTCGTCATAGCGTTGAGTATTAGAGTAGGAGTGGTCCGAAGCACCCAACTGATTTCAATGAGGGCAGACCTTTGAACCCTCTCCAGCTTCTTACCTGATGCCATCTTTTTCAGCGGGTTCCACCAGGCAAGGTGTTGTGTTATAAAGCCAAGAAGTAACTTTTGGCGGAATGCCCAATCTTTTGTCGATGGCGCCTCTACAACCATAGAAGGCGACTGGAAGGCAGCAAAAATAGAAGACAAGTCGCAATTTTTTAAAACTTTACTCCTAAAACGATTACATTGCCGTAATATCAAAATCAGATCTGGTTTGTCGTGTCGGTTTCTAATTTGGAAAATAGCATTTGTTGTTTTATTTTTTGTTCTGGAGGTAAAATGAGGCGTAATTATTCATGAAATGTATAAGCATATTGAAAATATGGATGAAAACAATAAACATAAACAAAAAAACGAATATTTCTCAAAAATTTAGATAATAAACGATGTTACTACGGATTTGGTTTTTTTTAAAGACACTTTGTTATGTTTTGATTGATCAATTTGTAATATTGAATTTGGTAAACCTCCGAAAAATTGTATCCAAGATGAGATTAAATAGCTTAGAGAGTCCTTCTGTCGTACTCCCGTTGCATAGGAACATAGTTAATTTTTCATTCAGCATGACTTTTGTTGTACAGTCGGTATTGACGTCATTAATAATGTGGACAATCTGTCGGGGAGCCTTTCTTTCTTTTATTATTTCCAATACATCTTCCAGCCACATAAAGTTTTTATGCGGGACTAATAAAATAGAGTTGCATCAATATTTGAAGCAGAAATTCTGCTTAGTGTATTTTCCTGAAAATATCAGCATAAATTTGCTTACATAATTTCTATTTTGCTTTGCAAGTAATTTTTCCAAAACTTTTCTACGAAATAAAAATCCATTTTTTTCTTTTGCAATGCTGCCGAGCTGTACGTTTATGAGCTTGTAATAAACTTGTAAATTTATTCTACTGCTTGCTAACAACTAAAGAAAATTTCATTAGCATGATTTTTTGGTGCACACCTCTATATAAAATGCTTTAGTCTGTCCTATGGAATTTATCTCACGCAAGGATTTTATGCTGAGGGGCCGTCACGTTTAGTAGTTGTTTAAGCTTTTGCTTTGGCAGTAAGAATTTCATTGTTTCTTTATCAACTATTTGTACAAGTTAAGTTGTAATTGTGTCTTGAGACTTGAAATATTGTGCTATCCTGAGCTCTGCCATCTTTTCAATATAGCTTTTGCTCTGAAATATATAAATACATTGTGTATGTAAGTAGGCGATTGTTTATTAAAGCTAAAACATTCATGCGCCAAACGTGCTTTATATGTGTGTGTAAAAATACTATCTTAAGATACTTTAGCATTCCACCAGCGCTAAACAAATACGGGTGCCACGACAAGGCATACAGCAAAGCACAGTGTTCAAATGTGGCAAAATATGGAAAGTGTAGATCAGAAAAAAGTATATAAGAATCCAAAAAGTACAAAAATTCTATTATACCTGCATTAATATAATTTTCAAAGGCATGTTATGGTAAATTTATTTCGATATTTAGATATATGAGACTGATGAAAAAGAAGTTGTTTCTAAATTTGTCCACTGGCCAAAATAATGAGATAAATGAGGGTATGAAATGAGATTGGTGCATGTCTACCAATCCGAAGTGCATAGGTTCGAAGCCTCGGACTCGAAACACCAATTCATAGAAAAAGTGTTTTCTAATGGCCTTCGCTCCTCGCCAGACAATGGCAAGCCTTCGAGTGTATTGCTGGCATGAAAACCCATCTTCCGTTAAGAGTCTGTTTAAAACTGTAGGTCGCTCCATTTATGGAAAAACATAAATTCTCACACCAGTGCAGTTCGGCCATAAGGTGGCAAAAAATTTTGTTTTCAATAACTTTTTTACGAAATAAAAAAATATCTTGAGGGGTCTTAAAGCGTTCCATTGCTTGTTTGCTTATATTAATATATATATTGCAGCTCTGTAGTTCACAAGTGTCAAATATGATTGACGTACGATGCCATTTGCAAAAGTTATAAATCTTCCGAAAGAGTGATTAAGTAGGAGCAGAAGTTGACTAGTTTGGATCTGCACCATCGCCTTGACAGACTTTCAGACAACGTCAGGATTGACTATAGGAAAAGATCTTAATATCACCCTGACTCCCACGTTTCCTAAGCATTTTGCATGCGTGCAGCATCGCAGCATCGCAAAGACTTTTGCTGAAAACACTAGTAGTATTCGGCAATTGTAAGCATATAGATGAATTAGGTGATTTATAGAAAACCGCTGCTTCCGATTCCATCTTGGAGCCGCCAGTGAAGATTTAGGTACCAGCTTTGAGGCAGATTTTCCCCTCGTTCCAATCCTGCCTACTTAGAGAGATTGCTCTGGCACGTCCATTCAACTCCAGTTTTCGCGCAGAAAGATCTGTCCGAAATTGAGAGAAATATGGTGTTAACTGCCCAAAAATGCTGCCATGCCGCTTGAGAGTTTGCCTCTAACCTTGAGAGATTGCCTGCCAAAATCATTTAATCTGATTGTGCTTTGAGCAGAAAGGGAAATAATGTAAAGGTCGGTGGAAAGTACGTTTAGTGACATTATAGCCCTTCGGAAGAGCTTCCCATCAAACCAGGCATACCTATGTACGTTTGAATTGGCAGAACCAGTACGTTGAACATAGCTCGCACTGCGGCTTGAACACCCATTTTTTGCCGAACATAGATTTGCAGGAGTAGAAAGCTATGCTGGCCTTCTTTTCCTGATTTCCAATGTATGGCCTCCAATGGAGTTTGGAGCCAAATATCACTCAATCAAATGATTATGAAAAAATTAATTATTCACCTTAGCATTTATGTAAGATTACTCATAAGACTGAAAAATAACAGCCAATATCTATTTTCATGATTTAAAAAAACGTACACACTGTTCTATGTGGCAGCGAGTAACTGAACTGTTAAATCTATTTTGTGTGCATAGGATTTTGGAAGAATTTTCCCGTTGAATTGTTTTTTGCGCAACTTTTGTTGTTTACACAAAAAGTTTGGAATAGAAACTACTACGCGCGAGTGCCACTGCCGCCACTTCAGACAAATCTTCAAGTCTACATACCCACATAGGTACATACGTACGAGCAAATACACCAAAAGTTGCAGCAAAAGTGCTCCCTTCTCCCGCTGCGTATTAGAATATGTTTTTTTATATACATATGTATGTATTTGTCTGTTGCCCCCTGCCAGCTTATGATTTTAATCCCCGCTTCCAAATAGTCACAGTCGGGTCGGGTAGATATAAATATATGTATGTATGTACTTATGTACTTGGAAAGGTATGTGCGTAAGTGAAAGGTATGTTTGTATTGCACTACTTTTGGCCCTGTTAACCCCACCCCGATAGTTGGCAGGAGTTCGTTGGGTCGTTTGTAACAAAACAGCGCTGCAGGATTGGGAATACAAACGTACTGTGGCACATGTATACATATGTGTGTATGTTGAGCAGCGCAGCGAGTTTTTTCACAGTTGAATTCACAAAATTGTCACGTCTACTATTTTTCGTTGTCGAATTTATTTACTCAACTGATTTTGATAACATTCGTGTACATGCAAAGATTTCGCAATTAATTGCTAGTGACTACGAGAGTACTTACTCACACACACACATATAATATAACATGCATTTACAAACCTACAGTTGAATACACAATTGATGTATTGGTGTATTGTTTTTTCGCTTTAGTTTTATTTATTCTGATTTAGTTTTTTATCTCTTCTTGTGTATTTCCATTGGGCTGAAACTGCTGTTTACACTACGGGTGACTTTCTAAAAGGTAGTAGTGGTTCAATAGTAAAAAACAAAAAAAAAAAAAAGACATTTTAATCCAACCTAAGTGCGGCTCAGGTTACGCGTTTTCCGATTTATCTGTATTCATATAAAAATTGATACTCGAGGGGAGGACAATTTTCGGCTTAGCTGCAAAAGTGTTTTTGAGCAACCGGTCATATATCACCTACTTCTTCTCCATACAAGTAATACACTATTTTTTATGATTACCAACTTCTCATAGCATTATAAATACGCATATATCGGCCAATACAGTAGTGTGCCCGTCAAAAGCAACCTTGCGCTTTCCTTGTAATATTTATTTCAATTTCAATTGCTTTGATGGATATTATTTTAAAAGAGTGAATAATTGAGTCCGTTGACTTGTGCCAAATAAACTGGGCCATGACGGGCCTCATAAAAATCTGTTTTTTAGATAACAATTAAGTTAATAAATTCATAATTATTATATTTATCTCACTTGGTTAAATTAAATTAAAAAAAATTAAAAATACATTAAAAATATGCAATATTATGCAAATATTACTTCTACAAGAATTGGTCAAAAATCGTGTCCATACACAAGTTGGTGCAAATTTAATCACCTTATCGGAAGGTTTATAATATTTGCAAATGACGTCGTACGTCAATCATATTTGAAACTTGTGAACTAGAGAGCTGCAGCTCATTTAAAACATTTTTTAGTAAAAAAGTTATTCAAAAATTATTAATTTTACGCCACCTTGTATTAAAAAAAATTATTTCAATTTATGTACGTCTATTTTCGCGATCTCTTACGTATATCGCTCCCCAGTAAATTGGATTTAGAAACTTAAATGCCACTGCTATTTTGAGATTTATAAGACATCGTTTGAGCTCATCTGTATGTAAGAAATTAGTGTTTGGAGTTATAGAGTTGAACTTTTTCTTGCAAAATTGATGGAATTTTTTTCCGCATAGCATTGGCAAGTTAGAATAAATTTCAATAGATTTTAGAAATACGGAGAGATATCTAAGTTAAAATTATATACATATCGTCCCCTTTGATGTTTTGAGAAAATGAATTTCAAACTTTTTGTCGAAAGTAGCTCTCACTCAAATCTCGTTATGTCTGTGAATATTTATTATTTTTTGACTGACGTTTTGACCCACTTTGTGGAACTAGAATTTTACAAAATTTTGACCACATATAAAATCGACGATGGAGAATCCAAAAATTCAATAAAAAAATAATAGCCTATGAGCACATAGGCTATTGTTATACTAAGGGGACGATATAATTTGCACTTACACCCTTTTTGGGTGTTTATCCGAGCACCTCCTCCTATTTGTGATGCTCGTCTTGATATTGGTTCACAGAGCCGATTTCGAACGGCAGGTATTTTTTATGAGGAGCTTTTTCATGGCAGAAATATACTCGGCGGTTTGCCATTGCCTCCCGAGGGGTGACCGCTATTAGAAAAAACTTTTCTTCATTTTGGTGTTTCACGGAGATTCGAACCTACGTTCTCCGAATGACTCCCAATGGTAGTCTCGCACCAACCCAATCGGTATGACAAAAATAAAATCATTAATGAACTTTTGCATTAAATTAAAATACAATATTCTTACTAAACTTTATTTGAATTTAAATTTTTTAATATAAAAAAAAACAAAAAACTGCTTCCCGTTTTCGGTCAATAAATACTTGTTATTGTAGTCAAAAGTTTGAAACCAAGGCAAATTTTACGGGAAGTGTAGATCAGTTGATTTAATTTTTTTATCTATTTATTTACTTATTTTCTAAATTTTGTCAAACCGTCTATATGTGTGAATAAATTTTAACATTCTAAGGACTAAAAGCGAAAACAATACATTTTGCTCCGTTGTTACTACTTCTTCAATATTCTTTAGCTTGAGCACAGCAAAGGATTTGCAAAATATTTTTGAAAAAATTTCACAAAAAACAAATTAAGAGCAATTCAAAATAAATCCATTGCCGAGCGAACAGTATGGCAAGTTGCACCGTCTTGTTGGAACCAGATGCCACTGATGGTTAGCTTATTAATTTCTGGAAACAAAAATGTGGTCAATATGGCTCGATAGCCCTCGCCATTTACTGCGACGGTAGCTCCTTCCTCATTTTGAAAGGAATAAGGAGCGATGATGCCGTAGAACTCTATGAACTTCACAAATAGATTTATTTTTTTTTTTCAAAGGAAATTTTCCCAATTTGGAATTTCATGATGACTTTCCAAACCTTACTGAAGAGAAATGCCAAACCATAGTTAACGATATCAATAGTTTTCACCACCAAAATGATATGCAAAATAATTTTTTTTCCAATAGCGGCCGCTCCATGACAGTCCTTCAAGTTCATTTCTGCCTTGAAACAGTTCCTCATAAAAACCTACCTGTCGTTCGGGGCCGGCATGCAATTTGAAGTCCCTGCATTTGTGGAAAAAGATAAGACACCCACCTGAAATTGGAGGAGGAGCTCGGATAAATACCCAACAAAGGGTATAAGAGCCAAATAGCTCACAAAAGTCGGTTGGTTTTTTTATCTATAGCTGGTAATACGCAACTCATAGTATTCTAAAATATTTTTATGACTTGCTGATTTAAAATATGAAGCTTTAGTAGTTCAAGAACAACTTCCTTCAAAAGAGCTCTCCTCTGAGTCAAATTATCGGTATTGTTTTTTATAAATAATATTACTATTAAGAGTGAAAAAAGAGTCAGAAATATTAGGAAATATTATTAAAAATATTATGAAAGTAACCAATAATTACAGATTATTAATAATGGAAGTCAACAGAATAAATAAATAAATAAATAAAAAAAATTGGTACATTTTAAAGTTTTTGTTTGATAAGGGCGAAAATCAAATTATGAGTGGTGCTTATAGTGACGATACTATAGCAGCTAATTACGTGCAATTTTGGTTTCGTCTATTCCGTTCAGGCATTTTTGATGTTAAAGAAAATGTCGATAAAATCGACCGACCATAACATAGTGTTAAACCATTTGCCACCAAAATAATGGATTTATTATTTCCCAAGTTTTTACCCACAGCTTTAATTACCTTCTATTACCAGCTATTAAAATTGTCTTCCCAAGCGCTGTGACGTCAGTACAGAAAATAAGCATACGAAAAGAAAAGATAGAATAAGCGAAGTGAGTGAAAAGCCAAGAATAAGTATTGCTCACATTTCCATTTCCACGGGCATAGATTTGCACATTGCTTAGTTACTGCACAGACGTCACTCATTTGTCGAATTTGCCAAGAATAAAGTAGCGGTAGTTGGAAGGATTCATCTTCTGTAATCTCTACATTGTGGTACTAATCGAATCAATTTTGATCAATTGTATTGTTGCCTCATAGTAGATTCAGGACTTCAATCGGCGATCAGCTCAGACAGTATAATAGATATCTTAGATGTTCATAAATAAAAAATTCATATACGAGTACTATATTTTTCATCAGATTTATTTTTGTAGCATCTGCAGCATTTGTGAAGCCGAGGACCTCACTGGAGTTGACTTGCGCTAATGTAAAATTAATTGAAGGTGAACTCATAAAAAACTCATGGTTTGGAATTCTGAATTTGTGGCAAAATCAGTACTCAAGAGCTTAACCTTAGAGTAGTCTTACATTTCCATATGTCAAATAAGGAGTTGGCAAGTATTTATTACAAAAAGTAAATATGGTATTCAGGTAACCTTTGATTGTATAATAATAATAATATTAGGAGATGCAGTAAATAGTGATAAATGTTCTAAAAAATAACATCTGTCCTTAAAAGAAACCTGTCTGAAGTACTTTTCTTAATATTAAAAATTATTACTTAATTTTACGATATTTTTTAAGGAAACGGCTTTGGATTGGAATAGGAAATTTTATACTTGCATGTGTCTTTGTGAATTCAATTATTACTGAAATAAAAATTCTTGTTGATATAAACCTCTATTGTTTATCTATTTTCTAATAAAGAGAAAACATTTGACCGAAGACAGTTTGAAGGACTGAAATTGGTTGCTTTTGATGCGCACAATACTGTATCACATATGTTTGCGTGTGTGACACTTTTACCCATCGATAATAATTTGTTTTTTATTCTTTATTTTGGATCTACTGATGCGCTGATGAACGGCAGTTCAGCTAAGCAGAATCGCAGCGGGTATGACGCCATGGTGTGGAAAAATGAGAACCTTCAAAATTTCCACATAAAATTTAAACCCTTGGTCGGTTATATATATTTTTATAGGCTACTTTGGTATGTTAATTGCTTTGCTTTATCGATTCCACCGAGCGCGACATTTTTATATATTTTTATAGGCTACTTCGGTATGTTAATTGTATTGCTTTATCGGCCCCACGGAGGGCGACACTTGACCTTAGTGCTTCACAACTTTTTAATCTGTCCAACGGGCAATCTAGTTTTGTTTTTATATGATCAATATTGACATAGTTCTCCTATTCACTCAACTAATCGCCCACAAGTGATGCCACTTCATATACCTTTTGAGAGATTTATATGTTTTTTCCGTACTTCTTTTATACATATGTACATACATACATGTGTATAAGTATATAGGGAATAAAAGCACGAGCATGCGCATGTTGAAACATTCAAACACCATTTGATCTATCCAATATTATAAAGTAAATACTAATTTCTATTTTATGTGTTTTCAAATTAAGTGCATAGTGATTTATTGTAAAAAACATATTAAAATTTTGTATTAGAAATGCTTTATAACTTATACTCAATGAGTATGTGCAGCTTTCAGCTTTAATACATTTATGTTTCATACATAAATTGAGCAAGTGGAATGCCAATGAAGAATAATAAATTACCTTACCACGATAGTCGAGCTTATGTAGAGACATTTAGTCTCGTGTTTATGTCCGACCAAGGACTGTCATAGGTTTTTCAATCATACAAGAGGACCTTCATTCTTGCAAATTATGCTACCCAAATAACAAAAGTCGCTAACATCTTTTACTTCAATAGTCGTATCAACAGAGTTTACCACCAGGGGCATGATGGTATTATTAGTTTCACATCGCATTAATTAAGTATTTGCAATGTTTACTTTCAGGCCTATGGATTCTGCATTTGCCATTAATTTTCAGTCACTAACAGAATCTGGCAGAGTCATGCAAACCTTTGTAAACAAATGTCTTCGACGACTTTATGCCGATTCCGAACGGCAGATTTTTTTTATGAGGAGTTTTTTCATGGCAGAATACCCTCGGAGGTTTGCCATTGCCTGCCGAGGGCGACTGCTATTAGAAAAAACTTTTCTTTATTTTGGTGTTCCACGGAGATTCGGACCTCCGTTCTCCGAATTGTGAATGGTAGCCACGCACCAATCCACTCGGCAAAGGTGACCGAGCTTAGACACCGGAAATGACGTTGGATTGCGCACACTTTGCAAAGGGAAAATAGCGACATCGGTAAAATGGCACTTCACGAAGGAGAGGACGACCCAGAAGTACTTGAACAAAAACGGCAGCTGCTTTATTTCAACAAATTGGTAGATGTCCTTATATTCGAATTGATAGATGGAATGCGTTAATCTCAGTACAATGTCCCGACTAGGAACGACACAAAATTGTAAAAAGTTGCGATGTGTTACTACAGCAACAACATACAACATATGAGTTCTTGTGGTATAGGATACAGCACAATAATTCTTTATGTAGTGCAACAAAAGTCCCTAATCTTAGCAGTTAGGCTGGGAATACTATCGGTAAAGTTTGGAAATACTAACTTATAATTAAAGAGTATTTAATGTTATTAACTAGTATTTATAATCTATTCGGTAGCCTTGGCCGAAAGCGTTGGTGCGTGAATACCATTCGGAAGTACGTACGTTCGAATTTTCGTGCATGAAACATCAAAATGATAGAATAAGTTTTTCTAATAGCAGTCGCCCCTCGGCAGGCAATGCAAGCATGCATTTAGCATTCGGAGTCGGCTCAAAACTGTAGGTCCCTCCATTTGTGGAATAACATCAAGACGCACGCCACAAATAGAAGCGGGAGCTCGGCTAAACACCTAACAGAAATGTACGCACCAACAATTTTTTCTTTATTTATAACCAATCGATACTTTTCTCTCAGATAAAATATTACTCGCTCTGAGAATTCAAGAGCCATTGCAGTACCCGTTTGAAAAGATACAGCTGAATGCTACATTTTCGATATGTAATTATGATACATAGGCATTTACATGTACCACTCTCACCCCAAAGGAGATGTAGAAACGCTTCACTGCATTTAAGTTAATATTTTTAACATATTTTGCATGTGCATCTATAAATAATATTTGTATTTCAAAACTGACTTTTAAGGTTCCGAATTAATTTAATCTGGCATATTTATATCACTCTCAGCAAAGAGACGGTGTAGGGGATATTTTTAGTGCAAAAATTACGGGCTCACGGCCATCCTCGAGTTTGTGGCAGTATGAAATGGAAAGCGGTGCATAAAACATTTGTAAGTCCATGTATGGCGAAGAAAGAAAGGCTTCATAAATTTGTAGACCATATACCCAGTTATATATGACAGTACATTGCACACATATAATTTTACGTACTGGTTGCTACACATCATGAAATCCGCATTCGGCAAACTTAACATAAATTTGCTTTGAGCATTTGTCCCTTATGAAGTCTAATCCGCATTTATTTTATTCGCAGCTACAAATCGTCGCTTTAATAATGTCAACATGAGTTATTTGGAGCGGCACCGAGAAAATGTTGTTTGCTGTTCGCAGTACGTATAGTACATATGTACGGATGAGCTCAAAGGTGATAGTAACCCAGTTGACAGAAAAATGTTAATTTGCATATTATCCGTCCCATTGGAAAAAGTGTTTTTGTGTTTCTGTGTTTGTGCCAGGTGTCTAGATTACTCTATTTGCTAATGAAAATTATTCTAGCTATTCTCTCAATTAGTGTCAACAGGAAACCTAGTCCCGTGCTTTACACTTTCCCACATCCACGACTGCGTCTGCATATCTTGAGTTGGTTATTACCAATGCAAGGGCCTTGAGCGTAGACTACCTGCCCCCAAAGTAGGCAATGTTTATCGTGCTCACGATCTTTGCTATGATGTGAAATCATGCCCGAATGTTCTGTGTTCTGATGAATCGAACTTCGAGGGAGGCTTACTATAGCTTATATCATTTTAAAAAATAATCAACCATAAATATAAAATAATTTTTTTCCTTTCCTACAGGTATTTGAAACACCTGGTTTGACGTTCGTGAGGGAATGGATTGGCGAGGAATGCCATCCAGACTGCGTGGAACCCACTCTTAAGCACGAGTGGGGCAGCATTACGATCTGGGGCTATATGGCTGCAGATAGTGTCGCGAAATGTTGATTTGAGAGGGTCGCATGAACAGTCATAAATGTATTAGAAACTGTAGTCTTGGCTTCGCTAATGCGTATTTTCGGCGACACTAATATAAATAGAGTTAAATTCCAACAAGACAATGCTCTTTGTCACAAATCTGCGACTACATGTGTTGGTTTAAAGGCAATCACATTGTTTTGTGGTGAGCACAGTAGTGAGCACAGTCCCCAGATCTAAGCATCAGAGCATTTGTGGGCTACTTTAAAACGAATGATAAAGGAACACAGTATAACACCACAAAGAGCCCTGAAAAATGCTTTAATTCACGAGTTGAGCGTACTAAGCGCGAAGGAGCCGAATGTGCAAAGTTGCTGTTATCAAAGCAACTACTAAATATTAATGCTTTTACCGCTAATTCCTTTAATATGTACTGATTTATTAATAAAAGATCAGTACTTCACTTTTTACAACGAAAAATTTTAAAAATAATTAATTGGGTGCCTAATACTTTTGGGAGATTTGAGGCGTAACATAACATAGAAACTGGATAATTATTGATTGACATATTTAGTGCGCTGAGAGTCCATAATATTATCAACGACATTATCGAGAGTCAATTAACTCCTAAGAATTAAGAAGCACGGCGCTATACTGACTTCCTCTTCATAAGGGTATTTAAGCAAACTCATCTAAACCCGTCTTGCGTCGAAACAGCACATTTCTTAAGCTGTTGGGTGATCCCGAATACAACACTTAGTGGACCATCAACCTAGATGTGGGATAGAAAAGCAGCTGCAGAAACAGATTTAGATGCGGGTTAAATATCGGAGTATGACAGCGATGTCGGTAGCGACTAAATGGATCGGCTAAAGCAACTTAGAGTTACATATACTACCGCTTTCTCTGCTTAACCTGGTACCTTAGAGGTATATAGTAGTGACGTATGAACATTCGACAGAAATCATCGGAAATACCCTTACGAAACTACCTGAAAATGAAACCTTAAAGTGATAAAAATCAATTTTGTTCTTTTACTTTATATTTGTTTAATATTTTTTATTTATTATAAAGGTTCCACATGAAATAAATAACTTTTCGTGGATGTTTTGCGAGGTTGGAGATGGTGTAGATTATGGATTGATTTTTCACTTTACTTAGTCATCATTTGAACTTCTATAGAACCTATTATTTTACCAACATGTGATACCACCATCTCGCTGCTAAATTTGCGAAAAGAGTGAGGTGACACAGACATGCCGACCACCAAAGGTAGTAATACTTTCCGCCCTGCTGTTATTTGTCTTCAAAGCGGTTATGGTAGAGTCTGGTCAAATACTCATTTTTTATAGATATTTTTTAGGATTTTTTTTTAAGAAAATAAAATGCGATCATTTTGATTCTATAGTATGCTATTATTGACATCAAATAGTTTATAAAAACAATTTTTTTTTTACATATTTTTAGGCTTGTCAACAGAATTTTGGCTCTTCAGGAGATCTGAAATGAAAAAGTCAAACTTAAATGAAAAAAGCATACCTTTTTTTCAAAAGTCCGCCATTTTGTTATTTTTCAAAAAAAATTTCCCATTGTAGCACTTGCCAGAATGACAAGCCTACAGAAAAATAATCAGTTGCAAATTTTGCTTTTGTTGGGTTATATTCCTTTTTGTTGCACTTTCTGCTACTTTTAGCAAAGTTATTCGATGAATGGTAGCACTTCTGGACTTCAAACATTTTACTTAATCGTTTCACTGCGGGGTGCAGCACTTTAAGCAAATCGAATTTTCGTCGCCGATATCGGCGCGTTTGCTCTACGCGATGGCTACTTTTTCATGTCAGGCTTCTTGCCCTCCACCTGCCCACCGACTTCAGGTGCCTACGACCCCAGTAAAAGGAAATATTTCAAAACGAAAAAGATATCGTATGTGCATAAATCCAATTCGAAAATGTTTTAGAACTTGGCAGCATGTTGTATTACACGCTCAATAAATCAAAACGCTGCGGCTGCCAGTTAAGCAGCTACATATTCTCGCCATCACTAGCGACAACAGCTGGCGTCGGACTGATTCAAAAGCTCGCACTGCGTCGACACTTGGGGTTTTTGTGCATATATCAACTCAACATATAATCTTAACAGTACGTGTAATACATAACAACAATGCCGCATAACGCCCTGGTTGCGCGCATAAGTGTCAAAAGACCTAGGGCTTCATTTCAGTGTCTTGCTTTGGGCAGCACCGCTGGCAGTAACGGGAGCACTCGTGTGCCGCCAGCAGCCACAGCCGCTGTTGCGGTTCATAAAACAAATTTTCGTTATGAATTATTGTTATAACAACAATTGCTTCTTGTGGTGTATTTATGGTGGACGGTGCGGGTGTTCGGCAGCCTTGTCGGATCTTGGCTGTTGAGCTTAAAAGTGTGAATGGCTATAGGTTAGGTGTCCATCGTAAGACTTGTTAAAAGCGATATTTTCCCGGTGCTATGCTGATTTTTATTTTTCAATTTATGTGTTTATTTTTTTTTACTTACATTGTCATTGCTTCTGTTGCCGCCACATTCATATGCTGCAACAATGCTTATGGCATTTGCTCTTAAGTAAAATTTAAGACATTTTATTCTATGCCAAAGTTGCATCTTTTCAACCTTCCATCGCGCGAGCTGTTGCCCATTACTTTTGTTCCGTTGAGTGTGTGTAGTGTTGGTTGTATGCACTTTAAGATGATTCGCTACGCTGTATAATTCATTTATTTGGATTTATGGCAAACAGTAACCGCAGCGTGCCTACATGCTTGTGCTATGGTCTTTAGATATAGTCAAAAAAAAAAAGAAGCTGTACTCGTATATTGCAAGTCGCTCCATATTACTTACCTGAATTTGCATATGTATGTGCATATTTCATTTGTTGCTGTACTTGCTATTGTTGCCGTTTATAAATGGCGAATGCAATAATTTAAGGATTTCAATGATAAACGTCATCTTCGTTGAATGTCAACTCGCGCCAAAGTGCAAAAGCAGCATTGCATACTGGCAAGATAAGCGGCAAGTTATAGGTTGAAGAGAGCTTGTGTTCATCTTTGTTGGCTGAAGGTGGTTAAGGTCAGTGCATTTGAAAGTTTGTACAATTTCAATGGGCTCGGTTGGGCGGATACATTTCGGGTTAGTCCAATTTTAGTTGTGCTATGAGAGAAATGCACTCAAAGGTTTGAAATTACTTAACGAGGCGTGACCACTAAAGGAAAAATCTGCCTCCATAACATAGTAAGTCATGCCCACAGTTGGCATCGAAGTCGGAGCTAACCGAATGGTAGTCACGCATAAACACATTTGGCTGCAACGGCTGCAAACTCAGACTCAAAATACATATATCGGGGTTTTTTTTTAGTTGCATTAGAACTATAGCGGCCAGCTGCTGTAGCCGAATGGGTTGGTGTGTGACTACTATTCGGAATTCGGAGAGAACGAAAGTTCGAATCTCAGTGAAACACCAAAATGAAGTACAATTTTTTTCTAATAGCGGTCGCCCTCGGGAGTCAATGACAAACCTCCGTGTGTATTTCTATTATAGAACTATATTAGGACTATGAATAAGTTCGTTTCGGTTTTACAACAGATGGCGTAACTTGATTATTATTCCATCGATCCACATTTCCAAACATTCATTGGAGAGCTACTGTCGTAAGGCACAAACGTCAGTATAAGTTTTTTATTTGAAGCGTAAACAACAATATTTTTACCACACTTGAAAATGTCGAATTTCGTGCCAAATAATGTGTTTTTGCGGGGAATTCTTCTTCATTATTTTAATATGAAGAAAAAAGCAGCCGAAAGTCATCCTATCTTGGTGGAAGTTTATGGTGAGCATGCTCTATCTGAGCGAACGTGCCAGAAGTGGTTTGCACGCTTTAAAAGTGGTGATTTTGGCTTGGAAGACGAAGAACGCGAGGGTGCGCCGCCAAAGTTCATGGATACCGAATTGGAGGAATTGCTCGATCAAGATCCGGCTCAAACGCAAGAAGAGGTTGCAAAAACTTTGGGAGTTGATCAATCAACCATTTCCAAACGTTTAAAAGCCATGGGAATGATCCGAAAGGTAGGCCATTGGGTGCCGTATGAATTGAAGCCAAGAGACGTTGAACGCCGTTTTATGGCATGCGAACAACTGCTTCAACGGCACAAAAGAAAGGGTTTTTTGCATCGAATTGTGACTGGCGATGAAAAGTGGGTCCATTACGACAATCCAAAACGTCGGGCAACGTATGGATACCCTGGCCATGCTTCAACATCGACGTCGGCGCAGAATATTCATGGCCTGAAGGTTATGCTGTGTATCTGGTGGGACCAGCTGGGTGTTGTGTATTATGAGCTACTGAAACCGAATGAAACGATTACGGGGGATGTCTACCGACGACAATTGATGCGTTTGAGCCGAGCACTGTGAGAAAAACGGCCGCAATACGCCGATAGACACGACAAAGTTATTTTGCAACATGACAATGCTCGGCCACATGTTGCACAAGTGGTCAAAACATACTTAGAAACGCTCAAATGGGATGTCCTACCCCACCCGCCGTATAGTCCAGACCTTGCGCCATCCGATTACTATCTCTTCCGATCGATGCAACATGGCCTGGCTGACCAGCACTTCCGTAATTACGATGAAGTCAAAAAATGGATCGATTCGTGGATTGCGGCAAAACCGACCGAATTTTTCACAAAGGGAATCCGTGAATTGCCAGAAAGATGGGAAAAAGTAGTAGTAAGCGATGGACAATATTTTGAATATTAAATTTGTAACCATTTTACGTCAATAAAGTTTCAAATTTCGAAAAAAAACCGCACGAACTTATTCATAGTCCTTATAGATATCAATAATTATGGTTTGAAATCTGGTAATGACAAACTTTTGAAAAGTCATCATGGATCATTTATCGCCAAAACAACGCTTCCAATTTGTGGAAATTTACTTTCAAGAAAATTGAACCTCTCGCGAAGCTCATGGAGCTCTAGCGGCATATCGGTCCTTATTTTTTTCGAAATGAGGAAAGAGCTGATGTCACTGTGAATGACGAGCACCATCGACCCAAGCTGACTGAATTTTCGTTTCTAATAATCAAACAGCTAAATATCGACGACATTTGGTTCTAACAATGGTAAATACAGCGCGCAATCTGGCCAGCTTTATTGAGAAAGTAGTCAAATATTGGGTTGATCAAATTAACCTGATCTTTAATTAACCTAAACCGCATGTTTTTGCTACTGACTCCCCTGCAGCAACTAATCTTCGTGGTTTTAGTGAATTCTGTATGTCATTGTTTTTCTAAGGACACAAGGCTGAGTGCGTTTACACTGACTTTTGCGTTTACAAAGGCATTTTACAAGTAAGACTTGTTGGAGTATTATCGAAAGCTTTGTTGCTACTTCAGGTGTCTCCAAGGGAACCTCTTAGGACCACTTCTTTTTAATATTTTTATCAAAGACATAAGCAAATGCTGTTCCTTTTCGAATTACTTGCTCTTCGTGGATGATTTAAAAATTTTCTCATCTATTAGCATCTCAGTGGATGCTCTGAAGCTCCTGGGCTTGAACAGTCTTCATAGATGGTGCATGAAGTCGCGTCCGTTTTTGAAAATTAAAAAATGTTTTCATTTCATATTTCAAGCCATCAGTACGTTTTTAACACATTCTGCACCATTTCTAATATTGCACTAAAAAGTGTAACACAGTTTAAGGGTTTTAGAGTTTTATTCGGTACGAAATTTTCCTTCAGTAACCACACCGCTTCCTGGTTTCATTTGCCACAATGCAACTGAATTTTCTGATCCGTATACCTATAAACAGCTGTTTGCGGCTATTGTTCGTTCTTACTGTTATCATTTGGAGAAGATATTTCTAAGCAGGCATTACGTCCCGTACGATTTGAGCCCCCCTTTTCATCCTATGTATAATTCCCGGTTAAAGTTAATTAATCGAGAATCTTTAGAAAAGAGAAGGACAGTCCTTTCACTTTCGTTTACTTTCAGTGATGTTAACGGCATCGTCGACTATCCAGTTCTACTTGAGCGGATAAGCTTTAATATTCTTCAAAGAAGACTTGGCAATTTTTACTATTTTTATGAGGAAAATTTTAAAGCTAAATTTGCGAGTAACCCATTCCTTGCGCATGTAGATACTATGATTTTTTATTCAATTCCTGCCTGATTGATTTCGCTTTATTACTTTATTATAGTTAGTTACTTATTATAATGTTGAATTCATTTTCTTTGCTAATATTTCAGTTTCAAATTTGGCTTCTTTTTCTTTAAATTTTTGTATAGTCTGTACGGTAATTTGAACTGCAGATTATTAAAATAAAATAAATAAACCAATATCAATTACTTCCAATTCCAATGTTCGGCAGAAAAAATATAAACCTTTTGTAATTCTCTGAAAAATTAGTAGTTTATTTCAATAGCCCTTTTCACACAAACAAACAATAGAGGTATCCTTTCTATGCACATAAGAAAAAATAAAAAAACTTTGTAGTAAATTAAAGAACATTTCACACATAAATTATTATTATTAGTAATAATAGTGTATATAATATTTCTTTTTCGAAAATTGAAAAAAAAATTACAATTAATTTTGCTTATAATATAAGACTTGACAATTTGTCATCCGCCATTTTCTTTATATGTACATATAACTATAAATAAAATAACCGATTATTAAACTCTGCTATCAAATAATTTCTATAGCGTAAAGCTGAATACAAAAAAACTAAGTTTTTTCTCCAATTTTCACCGTTTTCTCCATTTAATGTTCTTATAGTTTCTCTTTGTAAACTCAACGAGTACAGGACATCTTCTTCAGAAATGCAGAGGTTGCACATTTTTGACATGTTTCCGAATTTATTTGCACTTAACATAAGCAGCCCATATCGTGTTTTGAAAATCATTGAGATATGTTCAACCCGCATTCCTTTTTTTATATAGGTTGAACCCTTTGTTTGATCTTAGTAGTTGGATATGCGTGTCGCATTTTCGAGTACCTTTTCGCTATGTTCTCTAATTCTGTCAGCAACTGTCTGCAAAAGCTGTTGCACTGCGTTCGTCGAAAGTTAATCTGAATTCTGATCCCAATTCATTTTTCGTATCACATACTGCGACAATTAATGCGGAAGCCTGCTTTCTTTATATTCATATAAAGTTTTAGAAATAACATATATTTCATGTGATGACCCAATGTGAAGAAGTGGCTTTATTCAGCTGCTGTTTCCAGCGCTATTGCATAGTTTAGAATAAATTATTATTATGTCTTTTATATTCATACCACTCGTCATATTTAGTATTCGTGCAATTAATAGAAAACCGTTAGCTGCAACCCATACACTTTGAATTATCATATTCCGAACACTTAAAGCGAGTTCGTTCGTAGCAATTAGCATTTTCAGAATCATTATTATTATATATTTCAACCTCTTTCACTTCAATCCTTTAAAAACTGTGCACTTCTCTTGCAATAAATGTTCGGTCCATTTCCTTTTCAGTCTCCATTTCAGTAATTTCAGAGTTACTGTCACATAAATTTCGTCATCGTGAAACTCATCAGCTTCTTCCAATATTTTGATAATATCCTGTATGCTCCTGTTTTTTAATGTGCTGTTTGTTTTCTATATAAGGCATTGAAAGATTACATAAAAAATACCAAAATGCAAAAAATATCTTCTGAAAGACTGTTTAAAAAAAAAAAAAAAAAAAATTTGTAAATAATCTGATCTATTAAAGATGCACTAATGTGAAGTAATTGTACATTAGTGCATCTTTAATAGATCAGATTATTTACAAATTTTTTTTTTTTTTAAACAGTTTTTCAGAAGATATTCTTCTTCTTCTTGATTGGCGCGATAACCGCTTACGCGACTTTGGTCAATTTTTACAAATCACGCCAGTCGTTTCTTTTTCGTGCTAACCGGCACCTGTTGTAAACATCTAGGGAAGCCAAGCCCTTCCTTCTCCATCTGATCTTCCTCTGCTAGCACCAGCTGGTACTGCATCGAATACTTTCAAAGCGGGAGCGACATGACGCAGCTAACGTAGCCGCTGGATCTTTATTCGTTATGTCTATGTCGTCGTAGATCGCATTTCGAATTACAACGAAACATCGCCGAATTGAACGTTTATATCATATCATTCGCCAAATTTACCGTCGCCGAAAAATCATGGACAGTAACGATGACAAAGAGAAAATTTAATGTATTAGTAAAAGGTGTGAATGTAATGATATTGGCTTTGCAAAACTATCCCGTGTAAACGCCAAGTAAGTAAAAGGTTAATAATTACATTCTGCAAAGTTTGTACTGGATATCTCAATACCAAATATTAGTCTAAAAAATAGTGACTGTTATTGACTTCACAATAAAATCCTCCGATTTGATTTTATTGTACAATATATAATTTGAAAACTTGCTAATGACGAATGATATGCTGATACCCTCCTATGCTAAGAGTAAAATATTAATTTTGCTTACTTTGGCGTGGGAATGTGCTTACCGATAAACATAATTTGTTTTTGTCATAGCGAAGCTAAGATATTTATGAGCCGAAAATGGTTCTAGCAAACGAGTAGTGAACAGTAGAAATCTTCAACATTTGCGAAAACATTCAGCAGCCAGCAATAAATACGCACAAGTAGCATTTATCTTGTTGCAACAACAACTGATTTATAGGCCTTTTGCATTTAGCAAGTGTCGAATTTGCAACGAATGCAGCATACAGAATGAGTGGGCGCTCCACATGTAGCAAGCACCAGCATGAACACTTTCAGAGAACAGAAAAGCTGTTGAAGTTGGCTGAGGGGTCAATTGAGCGGTTAGGTAGCTACATCATGTCAAAAAGGTGTAACACTGGCAGAAATCGAATTGTAATGTCTGCAACAGTTTGTTTAACTGTTTAACTGGATGAGTAGCTGAGCAACTCAGTAACTGGCATGTTGCAATTGTCGGCTGTAGACACAATGACAGGTTGTGGTAACTTAAGTGTGAGTAGCGCAAAGTCCGTGGCATGTCCTTGGTGTTGCTGGTGCCTGCTGTGCCGCTCCAACTGTCGATTGCACGGAACCAGAGTGATCAAAGTGTGTATATAGGCACAGGCACAGGCATAGACATTCGATGGGCCTCTTGTTTTACTGCTAGCAACGATTCTTTTCGCCCTGTGCTAGTTTGTATGCATGCTGATACATACAATATCTGTTCTGTTTATGCGAGTGTGTGTGCAAGTGTATGGATGAGTGATATTTGCGCATCATTCGCATGCATGTCGTTCGCAGTTTGTACGCGTTGACACGCACACGGTGGCAGCAACACCACAAAACAACAGCAACATAAACATCAACAGCAACACTTTAGGCAACAGCTTTCCAACTTCTGATTTTATTCGCTAACTTTTGGTCACTGCATACACTTGCTATGTGCGCAACAATCGCCAGTGCGTCAAAACTAACACCGAAACCGCCGCCACCACCACCACCGCCAGCAACATAAACAGCCAAAGCAACACCAACATTTGCATAATGCTCACATATTGCTGGCAACTTGGCGTAAGAGCAGAGCAAGGTAGTCAACAAGGCAGCAAACAGCGGACAAATAAAATAACAATTTTCATAAACTACGATGCTAAGAGTAACAACTACTCCTACAACAACATCAACGCTGTAAACCGTACATCAACAACAGTAGCAGTGATCATCGCAAGTACATAAACAGCAACCCGAAGGAAGAGCAACCTAGCAACAGCAGGAGTAGGCCCACAGAAGACTTTTAGATGATGAAGGTGAAGTAGTAATGTTTTGAAGGATTTTAACACGAATCAGTTTCTTGTGTCAATTTGACCAAAACATAGGCTCAATTTCGTGTAAAAAATGTGAAGCACAATGAATATTTTTTTCAAATTTTTAATTATTTTTCAATATACGTACTTTGGTTTGTTTTCTATAAGCGTACAGAGCTCTGTTACTCTTCCGTTTTTTATTACTTAAATCTGTTTTTTTTTTTTATGTTGAGTTAAAATCACTTTTTTTGCTAGGGACAGATACGTTTTCAACTTATGAGCTAGAGTGAACTAAAAATAAAGTAATACGTGCAGACATTTGGAAAAATGGTTGTAGCATTGAAATTGGCCATGTTACATTTAGGTGATTTTGTAAACTTTTGGATTCTCAGTAATAATTTTATAGGCCCTCATCTTCAAGCTTTGGGCAACACTCATTTTAAACTTGTCTTGTATGTTTTGTACTTATAGGCTTTGCTTATGCTCTGAAACACTTTGTTGCGTGCAAACTCACGTTTTACGGAATATATTTATGTTGCATAATATTTCATGGTGCCTCTATTGGAAATAAATGAAGTATGGCAGTCCATGTTGGCAGACCGTATGAAATACATATTAGGAGAAGGAATCTTTAGGAGGTCACTCTGGAAAAGTGTGCCCACAATTCGTTTATAATAAGGCAAGCGACAGCTCGGTTTTTCCCTGTTGTTTAAGATCAACTAAGTAAACCTAAGTCCCAATTCTAAGAAAGTGGTAAAACATGTTCTCGAATAAGACACTCGTTAACGATTAACACTTGGTTTGATTGCCTCAACCAGCGTTAAAAATCACAACCGCAAACTGCAATACAACTTACAATGCTACATTATAAAGAAAACAATAAAAATGTGGAAAATCTCACATTACTATTAAATCTAACTCTTAAAGTTTGAAAATCTAAGAATTTTAATGAATTTGAAGTTGCTAAATTATTAACCCCTTGGATACGTTTGACGTCTGAGACACGTCATGAATTTGTTTGGCCTAGGAGTAGATGACGTGTCTTTTGAGTGTAGACAATATTTAACATGCACAGTTCTAAATACAACACTTGCCACTAATATTTTGGAAATGAGTGAATTCTTGCGTAAAATGTACTGCTCTTACATACAACTCCAAGCAACCAAAAATTAAATCCGTTCCACATGCAAATATTTTCTCAAATAAATCTGTCTCCAAAGGGTTAAAACTAAGTTGGTTTGCACAGACACCGCCTCAGTTAATGAAATAATAGGCCTTTTCGATTCGCCAAATGGTATGAATAAACATTTGTTGGTAAGACTGGAAATGAGCTGCCTAAATTTGCATGTGTTCGAAAGCACTTAATGAGTACTAGTAAGACCGCGTTCATACAGGGCAACTTTATTGCTTCAACTCATTGCTTTGGAGTCTGATGCTTTGCCAACATCTTTTGTGTTCGCATTTTACTCAATGCCGATATTGACTATAGACTGAAATTAACAACTATAAGGTGTGAACACGACAGAAACATCAAAAGAGAATTCGAAAAGTTGTATGCACGTCGTCTAATGAAACTCTCTCGAAAGGGAAAATGCGGTGAGTTTTGCTCGATAATTTTGCTGCTTTCACAGCAAATTTGTCGTCAAGTGAGCAGAAACCAGAGACAGCGAGCAGAGAAGTGGCCGATCGAAGTGACCGCGCGATAATATATCAGGTACTAAATAGAAAGCAAATTAAACATTAAGGAAATTCGAGTTGTATTTGCAATAATAGATTGCCATACAATATCCTTGATATACGTTTCGGTAACGCTGCTTCATCTCCCATGTTTGGGAATCGCGAAACTAATGCAGCGCCTTTCTCCTTTTCAGATATCACCAAAGAAGTTTCTACATAAAGCAATTTGTGGACTATTAAAAGTCATTGCGACCAGACTGATCCTGCCGCCGCGCAGGGTAATATGCATAAGTGGCCGCCGTAGTCGAATGGGTTTGTGCTCCCTTTCGGGAGTGCGTAGTTTCGGATGTCCGTGCGTGAAACACTAAAATGATTGGAATAGTTTTTTCTAATAATGGCCATTTCTTGGCAGGTGGTGGCAAACCTTAAAGTGTATTTCTGCCATGAAAAACCTCCTCGCCGTTCGGAATCGCCTTAAAGCTGTAGGTCCTTTCATTTGTGAAACAACATCAAGACGCACACCACAAATAGGAGGAGGAGCTCGGCCAAATACCCAAAAAGGGAGTACGCGCCAATATATATATGTATGCATAGAAAGTAAGTATATTGGTTTCCCATTCATTTTATGTATAGAAAATGTTTCTGTATTTCTTGTATTTTCATGACGTTTTTTAGAATTGCAATAATTTCATAATCTCTTCAAAGCACTTGCATTGTAAAAAATGCTTGAAAGCAATAGTGAGAGAATTTGGAAAAATCCCATGTTATAAAATAATACTATCTGTTCACCTTGCGATGCAAAGTGAAATCCTTTGTTCAATACAAACAAATTTATTAATATTTTTATTTTAGTCTTTTGACTTATACCAATTGGTAATGCAACAAATGTTGCAATGGCTTGTTTGCTGTTGTCCTCTGTGGCTATATTATTGCTGCTGACGTCAAATACTTGGTACTTGAATTTCCTACAACAATTCTTCTTCCTGCCACTGCTTGTTGCCTGGCACATTGACGCCCCGCAAGCATTTGTTTCAACACGAATGCGCAAATGAGACGACATGCAGCGAAGGATTAACAACACGTTGCTGTAAAACAGCTACAGAAACCACAACACCTCTCAGCCGGACTCTTGCTGTACACTTCCAATAACATTTGCGTATGTTTGCGTGTTCGGTTGCACCTACCGTCCCTACAGGAAATGCAGTTTTCACATTACATAAGGAAAGAGATTGTAAATTCATGACAAAAAATGGAAGCTGAAAGGGTTAAGGGCCTCTTCACAGCATGGTACCGATGAAGATTCGCTGTCAGTTAGGTAAAATTTTATAACGTACGAAATACTGTGTGCATTCACTATATCCATAATAGTCGAGATCTCATTACCCAGTCACAATCAGTCTTAAAAGAAATCTTTGTTGAAGCGAGATCGAATTGGAACGGTGGATCGCGAATTGAGTCAAACCGTTTAATGTGGACATTATACAATTTTATCAGACCGTGAATGCCGCTGCTGGCGACCGCCGTAGCCGAAAGGGTTGGTGCGTGACTATCATTCGGAGAACATGGGTTCGAATCTCAAATAGCGGTTGCCACACAACACATCACAATGGAGATTATGGGAAAGACGGTGGAGCTTATGAAAATAGTTCCGGGTGCTGTTGAAAGATTCGGGAATGCAGAATTTACTATATGAAGTTGCTAAGGCTCATCAGGGGAAAATCGAGTTTTCTGAAGTTTTTTTATTTATTTAAATTCACTTAACTTCAGTTGGGTATTAATTAAATATTTCCTTCAGGGCGACACAGTGCGCTTACGTGCATATTTTTACATCCGTATGTGAGTGAGGTACGCAACAAAAATTGCTGATGTGTGAATAACAACTTCACCCGGCAGAATGGTTAGCAATAAAATTAATCGTATAGCGGTAACCACAAGCTACAAGTACATACCTACGTGTTGCAACGTGTGGCACATGCGAAAATTTGTTAGCTACAAGCAATACTATCCAAAATATCTTTAATATGCAGCAATAACTACAAAGGCCTTTGGTGCCTTTTATATTTCATTAAATTTGTATGGACAGTAAATTTTTTATGTATATGCGTCTTTTTAACTGTATTATTTAATAAAATTTCTATATTTCACAAATATGTTTTTGTCGTACTTTTTTTTATGTGCATTGTTTTGCGATCAATAAAGCACGTCGGCACTGGCGACTGAACGCCAACGTCCGCAGCCCTCGACGTACGCATGCTGCAATTTAATTTTAATTAACGCGTGCAGCACACTCCCCAATATGCGCGCCTCCACACAAACAAATGCACCAAGGCTGGAAGTATTTGAGAGGCACAGGAAAAATGTGCCGAACATGTTGCAAGGTGTTAATTGGCGAAATTTCCATGTTACAAACGCAGTCTACAGTAGTCAACAGACAGTGGTCAACCACATATTGGTACAAATGAAATTAAAAAAGCAAAATAAAAACTGCAACAGCAACAAGCACATTTAACCACAAAAACATAAAAAAACCCAATAGCAATAACAGAAAGTTCGGTGGTGTTATTGGTGCTAAATCCTAACTAGTCTTTTTTTGAATAACGCTTTTTGCAATTGTTGTTCTTGCTGTAGTAGCTTTGCACTGTTATTGTTATTTTTTACACTTTCGTGCATTTTTGCTTTCTTGATGTTATTGTTGTTGTTACGTCTGCTGTCACTACTGGTTGTCGCCTGGAATCTTGTCAACAAGATTTGCTTTATTAGGCTCTTTCGGGTGGTTCCATATGTTTCATATGCAGATGCCTCTCCCCCAAGCGATTGGCAAAAGGTAAAAACAAAAATTTAGCTGCCACTACTGCAAAACATCACACCTTTGGTTGTTGCTACTCTTTTATACAATATATTGTTTGCTTCAGCCACTTCTACTACTTCTGCAGTTGTGTGGCATCTTGACTTTTTAGCCTGCTCTTGTCATCCGCTCTTTGGCATTGTTCTTGCTGTTAGCTTGTATTTTGTAAGCAATGGTTGTTGGGCTTCTCTTATTTTTGCATCGTTTTAATGAGTGCCAAAGTTAACCTTCTTTTTGGCAGTTGCAACATGTCGCCACACATCGCCGCGTATCCCACATTAATTGGGTAATTAAACATTCATGCAATTGATACATAGCTAAGGAGTATGTGGGTGCTCATAGTGCTTATGCTTACTTGTATGCTGGCACCTTAGATGTGTGTAATGTGTCGGGTATCAAGCCCCATTCATTTCGTATTTCATCGTAGTTCGACCGATGATGTATTAGCGATTCATGAATTTTGATGATTTTGCATGCACAACTAGTTCACCCGGGACCGACCCGTCGGTTCTGCGTTACCGGAATGACCCGGATGTATATCCGGTCAAGGACTGTTACTTCAGCAGCATTCCCCATATATGTATGTATGGGGAATGTCTATGCTTCTACAACAACAACAACAACTTGCAACATCGCTGCTATACCCATAGGAAGTATAAAATACGTACTAAGATATGAATGCAGAGTATTCATTTTTATTATTGCTACCGATTATATTGAATGGAATACAAAGAGATAATATGGATTATTTAAAAGCCTTGCAAATACCATCTGTCGATTAGTCAGCGCGTACTGCGTACTACATACCGCATGTACGTACATACATGTATTAGCGATTCATGAATTGATGATTATGAGCTGCTATATATTTATACTGTAAAAAAGAATAATTGAGAGGAGACTTTTTTATAAATTTCACAACAATTTTAATTTTTCTAATTCGGTATCTTTTCCTCTAGAGGAATACATCTTCGACAAAATACTACTCATATGCCACCTTTTTGACGTGATAACGTCTTATAATTCGATGTAGCCGGCTACACGCACCAAAAAATGCGGCGTGACATTGCTCATACAGCGTTCCCTTGCTCATGCGGCGGTACCTTGCTTGAACTGCAAGCGAGAGTACGGAACGAACGACAAAGAGGCACAATCGCCCACCGCGTTCGGCAACGTTCGACATCTGGCTCTCTCCTACTTAAGTGAGCATATATATGTATTTATATGCGCATATGTATATAAATTCACATATTTGTATTTGCATATGCCTTCTTCCTGTGTGCATGATAATGAACCCTTTCTCTATGAGGATTATTAATTTGACTTACTTGAAGAATTTAAAATAAAACCAATTATATCATCATCATCCTTACCGAATTTATAATTAGTGACGACTAGTTTTTAATAATAGCTGTTGTTTTAATGTTTTTATTATCAATTTATAGGATAGAATAGGACGATGATAGGGAAAGTAGGAGTTGAAAGGGAGTGTTTCGAGTGTAATGTGTCTTGGAAAAGTCAAATCTGTGATGGTGCCTCTTAATGTTGTTAACTTATTAACGTCTGATGCACAATCGAAATTGAATATATCTTTCATGAATTTGATAAATGTTTCATAATTTTTCACGTTTGTGAAAATGTAACTTGATCAATTCCATTGCAATTCCATTTACCTCCTCCTCTATATCCATACACAATATCTATCAAACAAATAAAATTAAAACTTTGTTTTGAAAATTGCAACCATTCCATCAATATTTTCTTATGACGTTGTCACGTTAAACTATCCTCAGTAAACCGACTTTACAGACAACCTCTTTTTTTTTTTTAATTACACTTTGCAACAATTTGAGGGCCATTTTTAAGGAGCGAAATGATTCCAACGCAGGATGATATATAAAATAAAGCATGCGAATGTTTTTTTTTTTTGCATATTTCCAGGGGATGTGTTTTTTTATTTTCTGTGAACTTCAGGTTTTTTATACAAAGATTTTGTTTCAGAGAAACCCCAAGAGAAATTTTATGAAAAACAAAAACTTTAAACATTGACACTTTCAGAGGTCTGGCTTGCATCGCTTTTACCCAAGAAAAACTGAAAATGTTCCGAATTTACTTATTCTTTACTTCCATTTTTAACAGGGTAACTTTTCTTTAGTGTGAAATATCACCTAAACTTTAAGGTACTTCTCGATACCTTATGATATATCGATCACTACAGCCATATACCTAGAAAATTATGCATTTCTTTTTCTCCAATCAAATATACATATATAATTGGCGCTTACAAAGTTTTTGGGTGTTTGACCTAGCTCCTCCTCCTATTTGTGGCGTGCCTCTTGATGTTGTTCCATTAATGGAGGCACCTACAGCTTTAAGCCGACTACGAGCGGCAGATATTTTGTATGAGGAGCTTTTTCATAGCAGAAATACACTCGGAGGTTTGCCATTGCCGAAGGGCGACCACTATTACAAAAAGCGTTTTCTTCATTTTGTTATCTCTCGAAGAGGTGATCACAATTGCCCACCGAGATCTTGTGATTTAACACCTTGTGACTTTTTTTTTTGGGGCCACGTGAAAGAGAAGGTCTACGTCAACAGCCCAGGGTCGATTCAAGACCTCAAAGATGGAGCTCGTGAGGCTATCGAGGACATAGGGCTGCCACTTTGCAATTCGGTTATGGAAAATTTCATGAAAAGGATATTGTCCTGTAAGCGTGGCCGTGGTGGTCATTTGCCTGATGTTATTTTCCACTATTAATGGCATACCTCCTCTTTATAATGAAATACACATCCGATCATTTATATTAAAAAATAGGATTTTTCTGTGAATATCAAAATAATACCTCTTATTGGAAAACCCTTTATTTCTCAAAACGCTTAGCCATTTTATTTTTTGTTATAAAGGCAAACGCATGTAATACCAAAAATCACAAATATTTGTGTTTAAAATATCATTCACTTGTTATTCATTTTGCAATATTTTACTTTGTATATCATAAAGGTCGAGCTGAGTGCCCTCTCCACTCGTGCAGTCATATATTATAACCTTTTGCGGTCGATGCCGGGACAGTGGCGGTATTCGCAGCAGTCTGGCGACAAGATGACATTAAGAGATTTCCGGGATCAGTAGACTTGAGATCTGTAGAAAGCTGGCCCCTCTGCTTGTCGCCCGCTTTTTTAAATTAAACACAATAAATCAGATTCAACGAACCCTGTGTTTTCTAATATCCTATTAACTCCGAAAAAATCAGAGAAATTTGCCGATCGCAAAGGGTTAAACGTTTAAATACTACGTCATTGTCTTTTCAGGCTAATACCAACCAAGAAAGCTTTCGTTTTCCCTAAAATAAAACTGCGATTTTACAGAAAACGATTGGCAACCATCAATGAACTCTGAGTCACTCGCTTTAAGGTCACCAAAGCGTTAATTTCGAATTTTAACTCTGCATTTATTACATTTTCATTAAGCGACTCCGGCTTAAAATGGTTCTTTCTTGCTCATTTACCTCTTACCTACTCATATTCATTTTGTAGTTGAAGTTATAAGTCATTTAAATAAATGCAAACCTTATTGTATTTGTACAAAAACAAGTAAATTCATATTTTCTTTAAAATTAAAAAAAAAAATAAAATTTCGTTTATCTAAATATAACTGTATAATTCTTGTGTGATTACTGCCTATCACTACCTACCTACCGCAATAGGTCTTGGGATTTGGCTTAGTCACTTTCATCTATTCAGTTTATTATGGTAAACGGTGGAAAAATAATAAATTAGTTATTAAATTCTCGTTTTGTACAAATTTTATAATACACAACTAACAAGGCATTGGTTTCAATAGCTGTCCCTACGTATGAAAAAATAATAATTTATCAAAAAAACACGTAAGCAATATGTAAAGCCCTGCTTTAATTACTCATACCCATATAAGTAAGTTTTTCCCTTTTAAGTAGTACAGAATCATTAAAGTATTAAGAGTTGCTTCGATTAATTTGACATAAATCACTTCTGACAAAGGTCGGACCACACCGCATTGCAAGACAATAATACAACATTGAGCAGAGAGCAACAACAACCGCAACGAAGCGCTAAAGCTGTAGCCATTTCATGTATGCTTGAGCAACTGGCCAAATACAAGTAAAACAAATGTTTAAAAGAGCCGAGGCAACACCTACACTTATCTGAACTTACGCTAACTGCTTAAAGGACGCGCATGCGCATGCGCTTGAATCTTTCGTTGATCGTTTGGTCGGTATTTTTGTAATAAATAGTTAGCTGGCTGTGTGTTTGTATGGGGAATGCGTTAAATGCCGCGTGCGATTCGTGTGCCATCATCAAAGCCCTTTTGTATGCTCGTATTGTAGCTGAGGGTGTTTGCGTGCCAACACTCAACGTGTCAGTCGAAAATTCAATAATTTTTCTTTCAATAAATTTTGCATGCCTATGTAGTGTGTGGTAATATATGAGTTGTTTGATATGAATAAATTCCTATAAAGTGCAAAGTGCTGGCTCCGCTTTGTCTTCTTCACATTGGCTATGCATTTGCGTGTGCGCGCGCCTTTTTCGCGGTGTTGAAAGCATTTTTTCATACTCTTGACCTTATTTCTTAGGCTTTTGTCAGTAGTGGCATTTTGTTTTTCTTGCATTCTCGCCTTTGAGTATTGTTGTAATCGATCATTCGCCATACAAAAGCATTCAATCAATTTTTCAGTTTCGTTTTCGGTATTTGGTACGTAGACATATGAATTTGCACGAACACATACGCATACCCTGCAGTAAATCGGACAATATGAATTCTAGTACAACTAAGAGGTTTGAGACGAAAATATTGAGCAGATGAAGGGTTACGTAGAAATGTTAGCTACGAAACACCTGTCGTAGACCAAAATGAAATCCTCTCTTAATAGCACGATTTAGTTTGATCTTCTCTTGTAGGCCTCGTAGATCAGCACGCACCACTTAATTTAAGCTGGATTTTCCGTATGCAGCAAATTTTATATTAAAGCCTCAACGATGATAGATCCTATACTGTGTATCATACATTTTCCGGAGACATATTTTGCGATCAAATTTTGTCTTTGCTTGTCGACATATCTAACAGACCACGTTTTGGTACAATCTCGACGCCCCTTTTATTAAAATAAAAACTTTTATATGTTTCCGTCTATGTATATACATACCTATCATTTGGAGCTTATGTGAAGAGGAGCCTTCTCTGTTTAGGCATCTTCAACAGTGACCGTCAATAATCCGATAAAATTTAAAGGGAAGGAGCATAAAAATCCAAATTCAGTGTGGAAGGCGCTGAAGTGATCGGGCAACCGAAAGTCACGAGTAAGCTACGAAAGCATGCATCGCCTCCTACTCTGCTATCGAACTTTGAGCCATCCGTGTGTATAGCTAACTGTCACTCAACTCCCCTCTTCTTGGGATTCGTATTTAAAAATTATCAGAGCACAGTGATCTGTGCTGTTTCCAAAAAAGACAAATATTTCAAGTATAAGAGGTGTGACTATTAAATAATGTGACCGACAATGTGAAACAATTAGGTTTATGATTTAGCATATATGTAAGGGGTGATCAATACATTAACAAATTTTTCAGTACTCGTTGACATTCCATCGTGGAAATACTTACACCTCAAAGTAATCTCACAATTGTATTAGGAAAATCGACGTTCTGTGAAAAGTGTTCACCCGAAGTGTTGGGACCCGAATTTTGTTCAGCGATGAGACCAATTTTTGACTTAATGGCTACATCAGCAAGCAATTTGTATTTGGGTGGAAAAGCTGGGGGAATCATCAGTCCATATTTTTTCAGAGACGCTAAGCGTTCTTTTGATGCCTAGATGAATGGCCACTAATCGTCTGATATCAAAGCTTTGAACTTTTACTTGTGGGGGTATATAAAGTCTACGATAAGTTTCTTGTCAATAAACCAGCTTTGATTGAGGCATTGAAAGTTATACAGTTATACCAACTGGGGTCCTCCAGCGAGTCATTCAAAATTGGTGTCTACGGATGGTCCAATAACAGCGCAGTTGCGCCAATATTTGAAAGGAATTATCTTTAAAAAATAAACAAATAAACAATAAAGAAACACAAAAATAATAAAAATTACCCAATTAATTTGAATTTTCGTAGTTTTATTTCATTTTAAAATCCAATACCTCTAAATTTTATATCTTATCAACTTCAGCGTGAACCTCTCCCCTATCCGTGATACTATCCTTCAGAGAACGTGACGCATACTCTTTCACAGCTTCTATGGTCTGAAAACTTGTTTCTTTCCATTTAGATTTGAACTTAAGAAACAGATATATATGGATGTAATGCTACATTTGGGGATAAACGTCTTGGATATAAGAGGCCGGCGGCTTCGACATCGAATTCGTGAAAAACTCATTGCTTTTAGACAACTCGAGGTGTTTTCTTTACTCTTCCAAGGAGATCAGGAGGATCGCCGATTAATAATTTGACTTTCGGGTGCAGCTTAAATAGCATTTTTTTTTATTTATTTGAAAATTCACTACGATTCGTTACTCTAATGTTACACCGTGAAACAAAAACTCTAATGCGAATAAAGCCTACGACAATACTGACAGATTCACTTACCGAATTCAGAAGTTCCGCGGACGAAACAGAAGTTTTCAAGCTAAGTCGCTGGGGTTTGCTGGCTCCACAGGGATGTCTCTTAAGAAAGTGACGTTTAATTACCAACAAACGCTGTCATTTGTCTACTTTTACTTAGGTATATCATTGGCTAATCCTAACTTGTCACTAAACACAAAGCTGGCAATTGTTCCATTCGTCATCCGTTTTGCATTAGTTTGCGTATAGTCACTCTTCTGTAATTTTTGTTACAGGGTACTTGTATTTATGCCTACATACATATATATAGTATACATACATACTCGCTGAGATTTTCGGCGTTTGAATTGCTGTGAAAAATGAAATATGTTGCAGCTTCGACGGCAGTGTAATTCCCAGACATCGCTCATCATAGCTGGTATTGGATGGAACAATGGTTGAGTACATTCCAAAAGCTATCACACAGTTACGACTGACTGTCTTTCCACACTCATTATTGAACTCATCACTCACACAACCAAACCCAAACTCACAAATTGCCTAGCTCATTCGATCACACTACCAGTAAGTTTATTCCGTCCGCAAGTCAGTCAGTCAGTGAGCGACGGTTTGAACAAAAATCATGAATTATGAATCATTGCGTTGATGCAAAGTGTCGGTGATTAAACATACAAATAAGCATAAAGCAAATGCATGTACATATGTATGTTTATATTCGTATATGTATCGTATGTACCATATATATGTGTGTATGTGCATAGCTGGAGCTAAAGCTGCAACAAATCGTTGCGTTTTCTTATGCATTCATGTACGCAATGCACTTCTGAGTTGTACTCACATACTCACTCACGGTAATAGTAATCAACAACTTCATCTGCAACTTCGGCTTCAACATCACCTCCATCTCCATATCCATATCCATTTTCATCTTCATATCTTCATTTGCTTTAGCTTCGCAATTGTTTTTTCTCTTTTTTTTGTGTTGATATTGATCATTGATGGCGTGCCCAGCATTCTCAACAATAACAGCAACAACATCAACATCAATAAGGCAACCAGCAAAAGCAGCAGCAACTGCGGCGGCGGTGGCGGTGGCAGCAATAGTTTGTCTATGTGCAACAGCTTGAAAATCTGTTCGTAAATTGACTGGCATGTATATTGATATTTTCCTTGTTGTTGTTATAGTTGGCATATAAATATTTTCGCTGTGTTATGAATACAACTCAATCGGTTAAGAAAATATTTAACAAGTGTTTGAATGATTTTGAAAAATGATGCACTTCGCGCGTTCACTCTTATTCTCGCTTTATTGAGTTTTGACAACTGTGGAGCAATGACAATTATTTCTAGCAGAAAATTTTTTAGAAAATATAAACGCAGCTGTCACCGAAAATTCAACTATAATTTTGTGCGCAAAAATCATCGTGAGGAAATCAGTGTTGCAGGGTTCTAGAGATGAGGTCACTATATTATGGCCCATACTTAAAGCAGACTAACTTATTCATTAAATTATATTATAATAATCAGTAGTCCTTGACGTTAGTACATTTTATTTATAATATTAATACTTATAGTTATGCTACCAGTAAATACATAAATAAATAAAATAATTCAGATTTACATATAAAAAAACCAAACCAGTTATCTCACAAAATGTCTTAAATTTGATAGATTAAATATTGGGTTCAAATTGTCATCAAAATGTATAGTAGACTGGTGCTTATATATACATATGTATATATATAATTGGCGCGTACACCGTTTTTGGGTGTTTGGCTGAGCTCCTCCTCCTATTGATGCTGTGCGTCTTGATATTGTTCTACAAATTAGGTGCTTACATCCTTGAAATGCCCAACTTCTCTCAAAAGTTCAGGCACTAATCTTGATTTTGGCCTAAAAACAGATAGACTGGAGATATTGAAGTATTACCAAATAAAAGAAACCGATCTTGATAATTAGCTCTAAGGCACAGCCAAAGTGAAATAAGATTAGATGGGAATGCTGCCTTGGTTCAGGAATTGAAACGAGGAACACGAACTTTTTTTGTTTGGCTTTTCCATATATCGTCCCCTTAGTATAACAATAGCCTATGTGCTCATAGGCTATTATTTTTTTATTGAATTTTTGGATTCTCCATCGTCGATTTTATATGTGGTCAAAATTTTGTCAAATTCTAGTTCCGCAGGGTGGGTCAAAACGTTAGTCAAAAAATAATAAATATTTACAGACATAACGAGATTTGAGTGAGAACTACTTTCGACAAAAAGTTTGAAATTCATTTTCTCAAAACATCAAAAAATGTATAGGCTATTTTAATACTAAGGGGACGATATATGCCTGTATGTAGGACGGGCCATTTTATTTGGAACGATTGTTTTTTCTAAGAAAAAAGTTCAATATGAGCCTAGCTCTAAAGCTAATTTCGAGTCCTCTAAACTTTAAAAGAAGCTGTACTTAATTAATGTGAAAATAGAGAGGCGGTTATAACTGTGAAGATAGGCAGTAGAAAAAATTCGGCTCATTTAAAAAAGTAAAAAAATTTCAAACCAAAATTTTCAAACTGTATATACGTTGTTACTTGTAAACAAAAATTATGAACCGAAAAATTACTTTTCAAATAAGTTCTTAAATATTGTAAAACTTAACGAGTGAGCCTTTCGGTTTACCTAGAAAATTACAATAAAAGTGTTATAAAGATGAAATAACAATATTTAATTATAGTGTGAACTTACAGGTACGTTTAATGCTGATCTACTGATATTGTGTTCGCGTTGCATAAAAGGCAAGGTTATGCATTCGTACCGTTCGTTCAGGAGATGTTCATTTGTTAAAATCGTGTGACCAATACGAAGTCGGGTGAAAGTTAGTGTGCTGTGTCAGGAACATGTATCAGGATAGATTGGTTTAATATTTTCCAAATTGAAAGCTGCATAATAATAACTTTGGGGTTGTAACCAAGAATTTTTTCTTTGTGGTATTCGTGAGCTATGTGGAATATATCCGATTTATCCAAACATGGGTTAAAATGAAGGAGTTCGAGCTAATCTGTCCCTGGTATCTGTTTCTTGGTTTCCAGGTAAACCGACGTGGCCTGGTGCCTACATAATTTTAATTTGGCGCTCCTTTTGGATTAGTAAATCTCTTATAGATGAGATAATGATATTACTATTAAGTATTTACATTTTTAATGGTTGAGATTGCCGACTTACTATCTGTGCAGATAAGGCACTTACAGTTACTTTTAGCTGCGAATGTAACTGCTTCGACAACTAGAAATTTTCATTTTATAATATTAAAGAATTCCATATAATTCGACTTGTAGTGCCATCTTGGTTTTCTTCAAATAAAAAATAGATGTGAAACATAAATTCTTCACTCCACCAGTTCCCAAATTTGTATTAAAAAACAAGATTAATAATTTTTTAATACTAATAATATTAATAATAGGATAGTTTTTTTTTAATTTGGGTGGCTCGAAACTAACTTTGGAGTTATCTTTAAATGAACTTTTCTCGGAATTCTTGAATCTGTTAGAAACGATGTCGGAAAAAAATTTGATCGCCCTAATACAAGGTGGCGAAAACTTAATCATCCGATCTGGTTTTTGAATAACTTTTTACTGAATAAAAAAAGGAAATCTTTATTTTGACCTTTACGTGCTCCAGCTGTCTACTTATAGTAGTTCACAAGTGTCAAATATGATTGACGTACGACGCCACTGGCAAGAATTATAAATCTTCCGATAGGTATTTAGTTTTGCGTCACTGACATTAATATAACTATAGCTATCGAGGCAAGTACAGTAGGGAATGCTATTCATTTAGAACGCTAATGAGTATTAGTGGGCACTTATGAGGCCGATGCGTTTGTAGATGAAGCATCATGAGAAATATTATTTCCTATCATTGAGTTTGGGCTAGGTTTCTTAGGGGGCGGTTGAGATGTTAATAAGATAATTTATTTATCTACACTAATATTATAAAGAGGAAAACTTTGTTTGTTTGTTTGGTTGTAATGAATAGGCTCAAAAACTACTGGACCGATTTTAAAAATTCTTTCACCATTCGATAGCTACTTTATCCACGAGTAACATAGATTATATTTTATTTTGGAAAAAATAGGGTTCCGTAAGATATTCGGATTTTTCGGACACAAACTGAAAAAAATCGTATATTATATAAAATAAAGTCAACTTTTTGTGTGTGTTCGCTAACCGGCCGTGTCTTTGCACCGATTAAACCAAACTTACACACATTGTTAAGAAGGTATTGAAGATGGTTTCCGTATAGTTTGGATACCTATTGGTGGACAGGGTTCGAGATATAGGTCAAAACGTGGACCCGGGTAACCTTCGGATGCGTATGTACAATATGGGTATCAAATGGAAGCTGTTGGTGAATGCTTTTGTTCAGAGTATTTTTCATGCCGCTCCGTCACTAGGGTCTCGAGATAGAGACCAAAACGTGGACGCTCCGTGACTGGGGTCTCGAGATATAGGTCAAAACGTGGACCCGGGTAACCTTTGGTTGTGTATGTACAATATGGGTATCAAATGAAAGCTGTTGATAAGTGCTTTAATACGGGGTAATTTTCATACCTATTGATGACTATGGTCTCGAAATATATGCCAAAACGTGGACCCACCGTGTCTTTGCACCGAATTAAACCAAACTTACGCACATTGTTGAGTAAGTATTGAAAATGGGTTTCGTAAAGTTTGGTTGTAATTCGGAGCACTGGCAACGGGTACAGCGTTCTTTTGAACCAGCCATAATGTCGCTTACTTTTTTAACGCTTGGGGCGGAACTGAACTGTCAAATTGACAGTGTGAGTTACAATGTGTCAATATTTTTTTTTTCTGATTTGGATGCCAAAAGGAAAAAACGTAAGTGCAACATGTAAAAATTGTTTGTGAATTTTTTTGGAGTGGATTTTGGAACAGTGAATAATTTCTTACGAAATTTGAGAATTTAATGTGAAATCCGTATGTTCAAATGAAATTATGTGATTTTTTTGAAAAATATAAATGGATAATGGTTATAAAAGCTCCAATGCTTAATAAAACATATAAATTGAAACGAAAAATTCATGGATGATCAGGAAAAAAGACGATTGTTTCTTAGTTATTCATTTGCGTTGATTTGAAATTTAAAAACAATCTTTTTTGACGTGATAACGTCTTATAATTCGATTTAACAGGCTGCACGCACGAAAAAATGTGTCGTTACCTTGCTCATATGTAGTTACCTTGCTCATTAGTGTTACCTTGCTCATATTAGTGTTACCTTGCTCATTGCCGTTACCTTGCTCATTGCATTGAATGAACTGCAAGCGAAAGGGCGGAACGAACGACAAAGCAAACAAAGCAAACGAACGGCAACGTTCGACATCTTGCTCTCTCCTACTTAAGTGAGCGTATATATGTATGTATGTATATGCGCAAATGTACATATATAAATTCACGTATTTGTATTTGCATATGCCTTCTTATTGATTATTATTAATTTGATTCACTTGAAGAATTTAAAATAAAACCAAGTTTGTTAATAATACCTGTTGTTTTAATGTTATAATTATTAATTTTTTTATTATATATGAAGGAAAAAATGTATGGTAATATTTACCATATACCTTATAAGATATGTTGTCTATACTAATATTATAAAGAGGAAAACTTTGTTTGTTTGTAATGAATAGGCTCAAAACTACTGGACCGATTTTAAAAATTCTTTCACCATTCGAAAGCTACATCATCCACGAGTAACATGGATTATATTTTATTTTGGAAATAGGGCTCGAGATATAGGTCAAAACGTGGACCCGGGTAACTTTCGGATGTGTATGTACAATATGGGTATCAAATGGAAGCTGTTGGTGAATGCTTTAGTCCAGAGTATTTTTCATGCTACTCCGTGACTAGGGTCTCGAGATAGAGACCAAAACGTGGACCCTAGAATGTGTTTGTACAATATGGATATCAAATTGAAGCTGTTGGTGAATGCTTTAGTACAGAGTATTTTTCATGCCGCTCCGTGACTGGGGTCTCGAGATATAGGTCAAAACGTGGACCCGGGTAACCTTTGGTTGTGTATGTACAATATGGGTATCAAATGAAAGCTGTTGATAAGTGCTTTAATACGGGGTAGTTTTCATACCTATTGATGACTAGGGTCTCGAAATATATGTCAAAACGTGGACCCGCCGTGTCTTTGAACCGAATTAAACCAAACTTACACACATTGTTAAGTAGGTATTGAAGATGATTTCCATATAGTTTGAATACCTATTGGTAGATAGGGTCTCAAGATATAGGTCAAAACGTGGACCCGGGTAACCTTCGGACGTGTATGTACAATATGGGTATCAAATGAAAGCTGTTGGTGAATGCTTTAGTACAGAGTATTTTTCATGCCGCTCCGTGACTGGGGTCTCGAGATATAGGTCAAAACGTGGACCCGGCTAACCTTTGGTTGTGTATGTACAATATGGGTATCAAATGAAAGCTGTTGATAAGTGTTTTAATACGGGGTAATTTGTTATGTTATGTTATGTAATGTAATGTTATGTTATGTTATGTAATGTTATGTTATGTAATGTAATGTAATGTAATGTTATGTTATGTTATGTTATGTTATGTTATGTTATGTTATGTTATGTTATGTTATGTTATGTTATGTTATGTTATGTTATGTTATGTTATGTTATGTTATGTTATGTTATGTTATGTTATGTTATGTTATGTTATGTTATGTTATGTTATGTTATGTTATGTTATGTTATGTTATGTTATGTTATGTTATGTTATGTTATGTTATGTTATGTTATGTTATGTTATGTTATGTTATGTTATGTTATGTTATGTTATGTTATGTTATGTTATGTTATGTTATGTTATGTTGTGTTGTGTTATGTTATGTTATGTTATGTTATGTTATGTTATGTTATGTTATGTTATGTTATGTTGTGTTGTGTTGTATTGTGTTGTGTTGTGTTGTGTTGTGTTGTGTTGTGTTGTGTTGTGTTGTGTTGTGTTGTGTTGTGTTGTGTTGTGTTGTGTTGTGTTGTGTTGTGTTGTGTTGTGTTGTGTTGTGTTGTGTTGTGTTGTGTTGTGTTGTGTTGTGTTGTGTTGTGTTGTGTTGTGTTGTGTTGTGTTGTGTTGTGTTGTGTTGTGTTGTGTTGTGTTGTGTTGTGTTGTGTTGTGTTGTGTTATGTTATGTTAAAGTATATTATGTTATGTTATGTTATGTTATGTTATGTTATGTTGTGTTATGTTATGTTATGTTATGTTATGTTATGTTGTGTTGTGTTGTGTTGTGTTGTGTTGTGTTGTGTTGTGTTGTGTTGTGTTGTGTTGTGTTGTGTTGTGTTGTGTTGTGTTGTGTTGTGTTGTGTTGTGTTGTGTTGTGTTGTGTTGTGTTGTGTTGTGTTGTGTTGTGTTGTGTTGTGTTGTGTTGTGTTGTGTTGTGTTGTGTTGTGTTGTGTTGTGTTGTGTTGTGTTGTGTTGTGTTGTGTTGTGTTGTGTTGTGTTGTGTTGTGTTGTGTTGTGTTGTGTTATGTTATGTTAAAGTAATATATATTATGTTATGTTAATGTTAACTCATTCTCTATATCCATACAAAATATCTATCAAACAAATAAAATTAAAATTTTCTTTTGAAAATGCAACCATTCAATCAGTATTTTCTTATGACGTTATCACGTTAAACTATCGTCAGTAAACCGACTTTACAGACAACCTCTTTTTTTCCTGATTTTCAATTTATATTTTATATTTCCTCAAAAACAAATAGAAAACAGAAAATATTGTTTATGCCAAAGCGCTTGAATAAAGAATAAAGAAATAAATAATATGAAAACCATATATTTTCTGTTCTAAACCATATCTATTCTATTTTAGTGTGCCCAGCGAAGGGGGACGGGTTTGCTAGTATTTATATATCTGGCATGCAAGCAACGACGTGCTGTAGAGATGAACGAATGAGGATTCCATCCTATGGCAAATCAAACACAGAAAGTGACGATGGATAGGTCACTTGCTTAGAAAACCCCCAGATAGCATCACGAGAATGGTACTGGACTGGAATCCCCAAGGGAGCATAGGTCGCGGCCGGCCAAAGATCCCTTCTCGAAGGTCGATCTTGCGCGAACTAGAAGGTGCTGTCATCACATGCGACGGCGCAAAAACAACAGCCCAGAACCCTGTACGATGGAATAGGTGAAAATATAACTGAAGAGCTTTAGAGCGTTCCTACGAAAAAATTTTAAGAGATAAAAAAGTAAACTCGACCTCTGTAGCCGAGTGGCTTCGGGCGTGACTAACATTCGGGAGTGCGTAGATTCGAACCTTCGTGCATGAAACAGCAAAATGATAAAAAAGTTTTTTTCCAGTGTATTTCTGCTGTAAAAAAGCTCCTCATAAAAATTATCTGCCGTTCGGAGTCGACTTAAAACTGTAGGTCCCTCCATTTGTGGAACAACATCAAGACGCACACCACAAATAGGAACAGGAGTATATGCGCCAATTATTTATTTATTTTTTAAAACTTACAATTTTAAGTTTTTGAAAGTTCTCACAATACGTCCCCTTAGTATTAAAATAGCCTATACATTTTTTGATGTTTTGAGAAAATGAATTTCAAACTTTTTGTCGAAAGTAGTTCTCACTCAAATCTCGTTATGTCTGTAAATATTTATTATTTTTTGACTGACGTTTTGACCCACTTTGTGGAACTAGGATTTGACAAAATTTTGACCACATATAAAATCGACGATGGAGAATCCAAAAATTCAATAAAAAAATAATAGCCTATGAGCACATAGGCTATTGTTATACTAAGGGGACGAATAGATCTTTAAGTTACATTGCAATAAGTTGAAAATGTTCTGTCCATTCTATATTCTTAAACAATTATTGATATTTACAATGCACAAAATTTGCTTGGTTAAAAGAGTACCACGTAGTCATAAGGGAACTTTAGCGTTAATGGATCTATAATATTGTGATTCCGGTTAAATATTCTTTCTGGTCTACCTCCGTAAAGTTACTTTTTAAGAGTTAATACAGATTAAGCAAGCAAGGAGCTGAAAACATAACGTTTTATGCCACATGCCCGATAAAAAAATATTGTACTATTTCAGTATTGAACAAATTTAGCATTTATATTGCCTTAACTTGACTAGGTTTGCAAAAATATGCACAAACAAATTTTGAGATGTCAAGTTAGTAGTAAGCGGATAAGATTTAACATATCAATTAAATTTAATTATATACTCTTATAAACAACATTAATTTTCAAATAATTTATATAAATTTGAGACCAAATTAGGAGAACTTCAATACAATATAAAATAAGTTTTGACATTCAGGGACAAAATGACAGGTGACCCAAAATTCGACAGCTCTTTTTTTTATATTTACTATATCGCAGTGTTGACTTTTTATGGCTGCTTTGCAGTGTAATTATAGTATAGTTTTAAGTAAGAGAAATTGTTGTAGTTATTCCATATATAAATCTATATTACTTCAAACAAAAGTCTTGCTTGCACCACTGTCTCTCCAACGCAAGTGATCACTCATTTTGGGGGCGACCGAAAACAGCAGAAAGGTGGACAGGTCTTCTCGCAAAGATGTGAAGTAAATAGAAGCAACAGAAGAAGGAAGGAGTTAAAATGTAGCGCTTTGACATGCAAATAAAAATACAGATGTTGATATGGAGTCACGGGAATGTCGCGTTCTCGTGGCCGTAAACATACATACATACATGCAATTGGCAAATATAACACATCATTCATAATTCTTAAACTGCAAGGTCCACAAGCATGATTTTTATTAAATTGAGACTACTTTTGCAACAACAATAATCCATCAAAAATATGTGCACATACGAGTACATACATAATAATGTGGCAAGATCAATTATCGTGGCAACATTAACTGGAAGAAGAATTATTTGCGATCTAAATAAACATAGAGTACATACATACTATATGGTTTGTATGCAGCAAAAAAGTTAGTGCGGTGCTGGGCATTTTCCGTTGATAAACTAACAATTCTGACTGATGGTGCAAGTGAGAATATTGTCATGCTTTGCTGGCGATTATTAATGATGACGATTTGTTGATGTTTGTATAAGCTCGGAATATTGGTATGTATGTATGTAGGTATGCGTACTGCAGAGGTTTAAAAAAAGTTGAGCGGTGCGGTGCAAATTTGTATACGGACGCGTTTAAATCAATATTTTTGAAATGCAATGAAACGTTACGTGTCCACATGGTTAAGAAATGGGGGAAATAAGAATGAAATAGAAAAAAAAGAACCAAAATTGAAGCAACAACGATGAGCAAATATTAAATAAACTTGTGAAATCAGAAATGGCAAAGTCTTCTATATTACCTAAGCTCTGTGAATAAACAGTGACATTGATGGAAATCCGGCATATTGAATTGAAAATAAAGCTTGTGGATAAATACGCAAAAGTTTTTACACATGCGTGCGTCTTGATAAAAGGAAGGAACTCATATCACAATTGAAAATTATCTAACCTAATCTCCGTCAGCAGAAAAAAACTTGCTCCAGACGACATCCGCCTACATACATATGATCGATTATCACTTACATGACCGTCATTTCAGAGCTTTCTCGGTGCTACGAGGCTTTGTGTTAATTCTTCCCTCAAATACGCCTCCACTTTCAGATATTGCTGTGCAGGCTTGAATATGGTCGCAAATCTGGTGGTCTCAAATGGTAGGAAAATATGCTGTGGAGCGAATTTTGAGTCTTAATTCGATTAGGCTAGCTAGGTTGCTTGTCTAAGACATGACACTCGGTCGTCCTAAGGCCTATTTTGATACCTACATTTAATTTCCATCCCCTAACTAAGTTTCTTAAACCACTCAGATCATTTTAAGAAAGTAACTAGTCCCTTCAGTGAGATATTTTGCAAATTTCCCATGTATTTAAAGAAATAATCGGCAAGATATTTAACACGCCTTTTTTGAAGTGCAGTACATTCACAGAGGAGGTGTTGTACCAGCTCAATTTCTTCATCATCTTCATAGCTCCTGCAGTAGTCATTGTGAGGTACACCCATTCTACTGGTTAGGGCGCCAATAGTGCAATGACCCGTTATAACACCTATGAGAACGCTGGAAGTTCATCTGTTGAATCGAAGCAGACGTTTTATCCTCTTAAGAGCGCCAAGGGTACCAAGGAGAACCGACAGTTCGTAGTCAGAGGCCACCTTCTATTGGTTTCCGTGATTACGCTCAAGTCAGTCGCAGTGTATGATTCGTTTAGAAGACGCTCTACCCCTCGCTGAAGGTCCAGATCAAAGCCTTTCCTTGCACACTCCTCCGCTCTTCCATTTCCCTCTACTCCAGAGTGGCTGGGGTCCAACAAAGTGTGGTGTTGTGTTATTGGATAAGCGAGAGCGACCTCAGTTGAGGCCAGTGCCTTGATCACTGCTTGACTATTAACAAAAATGGTAAGATTTGCCGGAGGTAAGTCCATTATTCTTACAGCTCTTGCTACTTTATCTTATCACAACGGATGAATATTGAATATTTGTCCAAGTGTGCCCCATGGTAGGGCAGCCACTTAACCTAACCAGCTACTTTATCTATAGCGTCGATCTCAGCTCGGAAGTATTTGATTAGAAAGCAAATTAATTTTGCCGTCGGCCGCCCAAAAACCCTTGGTAAACTTGCATTTCTTGTCGGCTTTATAGTAATTGCTGCTTTTCTATCACCAGCGATCTCTTTATTAGCAGCTTTGGGCTTAATACCACCTCTCTAAGTCTACCTAAATGCTTACAAGACTTACCTATACGGACCTGTGTTATATCCACTCACTAGAAGCAAAGCAACAATAAAGCAATACCATTTTTACGTAAGTCACAAAAAAACTTAATATATTGTAGTAAATATGTTGGGTGCCATTCATTTTGATGGAAATGTTTGAATGTGCTGGCCTAAGCGATGCTGCAATAAGTAACAATTTCATTTGTTGGTATTTACGGTCAGGTGAAGCTGCACAAGTAAGTGGTCGGTCAGCCATCCAGCCAGCCAGCCAAGCTGGCTGCTCGCTTGGTTAAACACCAGATGATATCAAGCGCATGTCCTGTCCGACACGGTTGCAACGCATGCAACGTGTCACGCGATGTAGCGAGAGGTAGCACAGCGACATGGATATCGCTACTTATCTGCTGCGCACTTTATTTATACCTTTCTCGACATATTATTTAAAAGATATTTTCTAGAAAGTAACTATAATATGGTTGATACAATTTTTCCATTGCAATAGTTAAGGACTCTACAATATTCCCAAGTTTCATGATAATAAATACATATGCCCTTATATATACATATGTATAGGAAGAACTAGGCTTACATATGTCTGATACTTCTAAGTGCAACTGATTTAATTAAAAGGGTGAGAAAATATAGAGCACCTCCAGATCAACATAGGTACTTATTGCTGCTATAGGTTCTGTTTTAAGTTAAGTTCGTTATTAGATGTGAAATTATAATACCTTTTTTTAATGATGTTAGTTTTGTTTAGTCATGTGAGTAATAAAAAAAAAAAACTTTAAATTTTCTTCCGAAGTGGTCGCCAGTGAAGATCATATCTAATTAGTCTTGACATGGATCTGGTCGATAAATTCCTTTCTCTGGACATGATTTTCTGCTTTCTAAGGGGATTTCTGTGAGTTCTTTCTCGAACGGCTTTTATGGCTGCACTGGTTCGAAACACGCGAGGACGACCACATCTTTATCTATTTGTCTTTTGGGAATAAAGATTGATCGTGCGGTAAACAACAATTATCGTAATATTAAAATTTTCAGCAGTTCGTACATTTCGCTTGCCATTTTACCGAACTTATGAAATGCAATCACTGCAATGCGATTTTCCCTAGCTCCCCACTCCATTATAACGAAATTTGCCACGAGCTTGATTATAATTTATGATTAGACGAACAGAAGAAAAACAACGGAACTTTTTTCTGCGAGTTTTTTCTCGCCTTCTGAATTCGTTGAAGAACGTCTCAAATCACTTTTGAAGGAAAATGGTAGCCAAAACAGTAATGAATTGACGGCGAAAAAAATAAACTGCGATAATAAAACGATTTTCAAACACCTCCATTCAATGGCATTTACCGAAAAAATGGGAGCCTGGGTACCTCACGAGCTCAATGAAAAAAAAAACAAAGAAAGTCGCTTTCAAATTGTTTCTCAGCATCTCACCCGCTATCGAGCAACCCGCGGTCATAAACCACGCTTTTTGTACCGAATCGACACTGGAGCGGAAAAATGGTGCCTATACATCTATATGAAGCAAAGAAAGGAGTGGGTGGTTCCAGGAGACATGCCAAAGCCGAGAGTCAAGCCGGATCTTCATCATAGAAGGTCATGATATGTGTTTGGTGAGACTGGGAGGGCATGGTGCACTGGGAAATACTTGAAAAGAATGTCACTGTCAATAAGGAGCTCTACGTTGCCCAGCGCCACCGAGTGAATGAGGTTATTCGACTAAAAAGACCTGATCCACATGGTCAAACCATACTCATTCACGACAGCGCCGGGCACTCTAAGAGCTAGAATGGGAGGTCCCTCAGCATGTGCCACATTCTTCGAACCTTGCACCGACCGGTATCCATCTTTTCCGTTCTCTGTAAAACCATATGAAGGGCGTTACCATCGATAACGAAGAGGTCCTTAAAAACTGGCCCAATTTCTTCTTTAACACCAGACCAGAACACCAGAACTGCATCAACTAATTGGTTGAGAGGTAGGAAGAGGATGGAAACAGCAACAGCGACTTATTGATATAATTATTATTTTTTGTTTATATAAAAGTTTACGTTAAAAACGCAAGACATAACTGGTAAAATTACATAAGTTATGCAGGGTATTAAATGCGTCACCACTCACCAGAGTCACCATTGCTGTTTCTGCTATACACCCCGTATACAGGTATTGCAATCCGTTGACTGTCCCGGCAGTCGTACTCGTCTGCGTTGTTGCGCGCAATGATCAATGATCAATAATATTGAAGTTGATGATTGTGCGATTGTGTTGTTTATTCACAAATTGATTCCCAAACATCCAGAATGCCCATCTACCCAATACTTATGTATTGTTGCTTTTTTACCATTTTTTACACAACATGGAAACGTATTTCCTTTATGTTATAAAGAGTGTATGTAAGTTTGTACGCATTTATGTATGCACATATTTATGCCTCGACATGTTGCCGCAGTTGTCGACTTCATATAGTTGCAGTTGTTGAAAATCACTTGGCACAACAGACATGATCGTCAAGCGTCGAGGTAGTTTGTCTTTGTACTCTGCTCCTTCTCACCACTTCTATATTTCACATATACATATGTATGTATATGAGCATGTAACGTTCACAGATGCACTTTGCTTTTCATAGCCACGCCGTTGAGCAGACAGCAGGAAATCTTCGCATAATCTAGGCTTATAATTCAATTAAAATAAAATAAATACCGACCTCCACTGTTGCTGTTGCTTGCCGTTGTGAGTGCAGGTCTCGTGGTTGAAAATTTCCGCTTGTTGTTGAGTGAATTAGAATTCATCCGCATGACTTGCAATTTAAGAGATACTTTTGTTTAATACTGCAACTTTTGTAAACTGGTAAAGAAGACACCAAGTCTGCGATATTTAATGGGTGCAGTACAATGGCTGTGGTATTTATTGTTATTGTTTTTGTTGAATAGTGATGATGACTTAATAAAAAAAAATATAGTGTGTACGTGTATGTATGTACATATATTTGACCGGAAATGAGCTGACTTGTATTTCAAATGCCAACGAAGCGAGCGATGCACGAAACTTGTCTTTTAGGGCCAATTGGCTTACAAATGTCGCAACTCAATTCATTAATTTGATTGATAATAGTAATCAAATAAGTAAATTCGGTTCGGAGCAAACTTCATATATTTATACACACCCGTGCAAATTATAATGAAATTTAATTTCGGCTGGCGGTTAATTTTTACGGAAACGGACGCAAATTTAGTCTTAACATATAAGAAGCGGGCGTGGTTTTCATCCGATCTAAATAATATTTTTTCCCGTCAAGAATGTTTCTCTCGTCGTATTAAGTTTTTTTTAGTAATTTTGATTCCTTTATGGCAGAGAAATCACGTGAGTTTCTTTCTTGAAAATTACCATTATGTAGGCTTGGCTTACAGTGGCAACATATAATGCATTTGCCTATCAGATACGACATATGTAGTTTAAAGGCAGACTTATATGAGCTAAAAGAGCCTGTGGACCAGCATGCAATAATTACTTGTAAAGACGAAATATTAGCGGCAGAAGAGTTTAACTCCAAACTGGCATTTTTTGGCCACTCCCTAACTCAGAGTGATCAAAAAATGTCCAATAACGATGGTAGCGAAAGAAATGAATTGGATGTGCTAATCGGTTGATTTTGTTGAAGGGCAGTGCACTCTTTAGAATTTGTGTAGCCATTTGCAGCCATTTACTTGAAAAAAACAACAGAGTACGTCGTGAATACTTTGGTGGGTGATGCGCCTTTAGATAATGTGTCCGAGGATTAAATGGTGACGGAATATGGTACAGCATCGTTCTATTCACTACTGCTGCATCTTGCTAATTCGATTGGCAAGCAAAGCCTTAAGGATTTGGTGGTCTAGAGCTAGAAAATTTAGGGTATTTTCAAGATTTTTTTTGCAATAAAAAAAATTGAAAAACGATATTTAAATTCTTTAGGCTTTTTATTGAACTTCTTTTACATACAAAAAAAGAAAAAAGAAATTTTAATTTTAATAATTTTAAAAACGAAAAATTGTTGTTTATTATGGCTCTTCTATGAAATACAAACCCTAAAAAAATTACTAATTAGTATGACTGTAGCTATGTCCCATACTAAATAGATTAAAAAAAGAATTGTCAAAATGGCGCGGTTTTGAATTTGCAGACGGTTAAATAGTTTTTTTTTTGACACCACCAGGCCGAAAAAGCAGTTTTGAGATAATTGAGTTTAAATGTTTTAGTGTGGATATTTTCCATTGATGCCGCCGCGTGACGAATCTGACTCTACCTGCTAAAACGGCTATAGAATCGAAAATATAGGGAATATCCTTCAAAAAATTTGACAGTGTAGGTCTGACAGTTAAAGGTCTATACTTTCGAAATATTAAAAAAAAATTGATTTTTTTGAAAATTCTAGACCACCACCTTAAACCGTGAAGGCTGAAGTTTACTACTCCTCTGTTGACTTTATAAGGTTCTCAACATGCTCGTCCTGACGCATGGCGCAGAAGCAGTTCTGTTCATCACCAGAATGACTGCACTTACCGTAGGTATCCATCCGTTTGAAGACAACAGGTGCATGTGAATCGGACTTCTCCTCTGGCATGCAATTTATGGTCAAATGCTGCACCAAAAAGAAATGTAGGAATCTAACACAATGTAGAGAATAAAAATATATCCACAACATGAAGGAATCAGCTGATATTAAGTGAGTTGACAGCGGTTTGTTTACAAACTGGCCAAAACTGGGTTTGTGTTAGTCATATAAGAAAAAATCACGGTGGATAGAATTTAGGTTTCAATAAAATATAAAAGTTAAAAGGATAAAATGGGGTAGCTTTTAGTAGCTTTTTTTATTAAAACCTTATGTACTGTTATGAAATAATATTCAGCTATATCTGACAGAAAAAAATAGAGGTAAAATTTTAAACTCCAATTCATTAAGCATCCCATTACTAAATATATACAAATGTTAAATAAGTAAATTCTTTTCGACTGCCTTTTTGACTTGAAATATTGAAAATAACTACAGTTCTCGATCCCTGCTCCTGCATGACTGGATATTTCCGTTGGAACTATAACTTCTAAATCCTTATCGTTCTGTAGGACCGCAATCATTAAAAGAAAAATTTAATACAAAATATCCCGAAGCCCGGAAATTGATTAGAGCGAAAGAAAGGTATTCCAAAGTCAATATTTGGATGCCTTTCTGCTAAACGAAGCTTGCTGATAAGGTTGTGATCTACTGACAATTCAGCACTATTTGCCGCACTAGTATTTCGAAATGTTATATTACTTGGTGGTAATTATCACCATATTCGCATATACAAACTTAAATAAACATTCTACAAGTTTAAAATTATTAAAATTACTAATTATTTTCTATCAATAAATCATATTCACTTCGTATTCACCTAACACATAAATGACACTAGTTTCATTGCATTCACCCCTTTTCCAGTTAGTAGCACCCTTAGAAATATAGCAGTTAAAATTTTATGATATTTTATTCATTAGTTCGTGAGTTATTGTGTTAAGAGTGAGTGAGACACCGACGCACACCGCACTGGACGTCCAAATGAGGCGCTAACACCAGAAAACATCGAAAAAAAAAATCCACAGAATCGTTTTCAATGATCGAAAAGTAAAGCTGACATTGTAAACAAATCAAAAGAACGTGTTGGCTTTATATTGCATGAGCGTTTAACTATGAGAAAGCTCTGTTCAAAGTGGGTGCCACGTTTGTTTACTGTTTTGTTTCATCAAGACAACGCACCGAGTCACAAGCCAATCAAAACAATGACAAAACTACATGAATTAAACATCGAATTCCTCCCACACCCACCGTATTTGGCCACCAGAGTTGGCTCCCAGTGACTACTGGCTGTTCGCAGACCTAAAAAGAATGTTCGCCGGTACGAAATTTTGCAATGAAGAGACCTATTTTGAGGCAAAAGATAACTCGTTCTACGAAAGTCCGTTGAACTTTATAAAAACTAAGAATTTTTTTTTCATGAAATACAAAATAATTATAAACAAACAAATTGAAAAAAAAAAAACAACAACAAAAAGAAGTTTGGTTGCATTTAGGTATATATACGTTTTATGTTTCGGCATTGTGTGGTATCATATATTCTCTAGATCGCTTAGCCATCGGGCGTAGGATAAAATATAAAATGGTTCCTCTGGCAGATACCCTGAAACACTGAATCGAAGAATTGAAATTCGTTCTGACTCTACCGTCGTCTCACATCGTAAGTTTACATTATTAAGAAGATAAAACTTCTTTGCTAATGGCTCCTAATGCCTTTGAATGAAAACGTGACTCCTTTACTATACCTATGCGTACCTTTTCGCTCAGAACGACAGACGTCGCTACGCACTAATTTGAGCGGCTAAATGCCGACGCACGTCCCCAAAGCGTTAATATTATATGCGTTCATAAACACACTACGTTATAGACTACCTCGAAACTATTGATTTGTAAGAGTTGGAGCGCAGCAAAGTAATGATTTTTCGAAATAAAACAAGGCATATTTCAATATTTCATTTAAAAATTGTTTTAATATTTTTTTCGTTATTTCATTTTTTTCATAATTTGTGTTAACTAGATTTTAGATTCGTTACAATTTGTTTAAGTTCATTTTAGTTTTAATGTTGGCAAGTATATTCTATTTACATTTCATATTTCTAATACATATTGGATACTTTTTTATGCAGTATAACTGAAATATAATTTAGAGCATTTTTATTTGTTTACAAATTTAAAAAACAAGAAATAAACAATAACAATTTTTATATTATAATTAGTTCACATAAATATGTATGTATGTGTTTAGTTAAATATTTTACAATAGCTTATGGTAGTTTATTTAAAAGGCGATAAGAAGTGAAGGTTGATACACGCGTACATACGCCTGTACATATTTATACATACAATAATAGGTTGGCTTAGTGAAGAGGTTACGAATGAAGTACGTACATATACCTATGGACACATATGAGATTTAAAAAGAAAATCGGCCTTATCGTGAGCTCCATACGATTAAATCGGTGCCAAAAATTTCAATGCAAAAGCAGAATAATGTGGCAAAATATGTTCCCAAGTTTTTTTGCAATTTATGGGAATATTGGAATTCAGGATAAGTCCGAATGCTGAGAAAAATTAAAATTTACACTTAGAAGCGAAAAAAAATTAGCCAGTATTACGCAAAAAAATAGCGCATCTTTGTATTTATGTACAAACTTAAATTTACCCAGGTAAGGAATGTGTCCGTGTGTGTGTAATTTTTTTAATGAAAATGTGTTTTAGGTGCGAGCAGAATCTTATATACAGGGGCATACATATATAAATTTTGTATATGTACACATGCTTTTACCAATACATATATGAATGTATGTATATATGCAATCTTTGTGGGCTGAATTGCTTGTTTTGCTAAACTTAACAACTAAAATTGATTTAACGTAAATTCTAATAAAATCTTAAGTCATTAAAGGAGTGTTGAACTTAGCTAATTTTTGAAATAAATGCAGCCGCTGCCCGGCGCATGCGCATGGACTACTACACTTTGAGAGTAGATATTTTGATGGGTACCAAAAGCATTCAGTTGAATTGTTTACGTGCAGTTTACTTTTAAGTGTTATTATAATTTTTTTAGCTGTTATTATGAAGAATTTTTTCTAAGCCTAAAATTATAATTGATTTGAGTTGCTCTTGTAATTTGTATACTGTCTTGTTATCTAAGCGTTTTATATATATTTTTTAAAGAAGTGCAGTGTTCTAATTACAAAAAAAAATCATAAAATTTTTTTCACTAACACCTCTGCAGGAAAATTATTTCGGATTGCGTTTCGAGATAAGTTTAGGGCAATTTAGGTGTTCGCTTTGCTTACCAATTTCTTGTAAAATTTAACATTTTTGGACGTTTTCCTTTTGCACTCACGGGCACATATGTATGTATGCACAAATGTGTAGTTAATTTGATTACAGTTTGTTTTATAATTTTGACTAGGGTAGGACGTTTTTTTCCGTTAAATTTGTTTTTATCTTTACTGGGTTTTAGTTTCCACTGCGTGGGGTTTTTATACACAAATATTGCCCTGTGTACGTCAAGTATGCGCATGTGTGTGTGTGCTTCCGATTCCACCAATATATGTAGACATGGGTCCGCTTCAATGGTGGTTCAAATGCCCCAGTCACACTTCACTTTGCATGCAATGTACGCTGGAGTCCTGTGAGAGCTCATCCATGGAAGACTCTGAAATGAGACAAAAATAAAAAAGGCGCTGAATTAGAAATTTAAAGAAGCTTTATTAACATTTTTTAAAAAAGGTGTATAAATTATGCCAAGTGTTTTTTATTTTTAATTTTGAACATAGTTTTTGGCGAAATTCGATCAACTTATTTTATTAATACAATCGTGAAAGGTCTTGAATTTCAACCAAAATTATGTATATAAAGTATATAATTGACGCTTACACCTTTTAGTGGGCTGTTCCTCCTATTTGTGGTGTGCTTCTTGATGTTGTTGCACGAATTAAGGAATCTACAGTTTTAAGTTGTTTCGGAACGGCAGCTGTTTCTTTATGGGGATATTTTTTATGGCAGAAATACACTCGGAGGTTTGCCATTGCCTGCTGAGGAGCGTCCGCTATTAGAAAAAAACTTTTTCTAACATTTTCTGCCTCATATACGGAGAAGCAAACCTGTGTATATCCGGATCGTAGTCTCGCACCAACCCATTCGGCTACGACGGGCGCTCAGCGAAAATTCCATATCTAATTTATTTGCTGAGTAAAATGTTATTCAACCTTGGTGGAAAAAATTTAAATTTCAAAAGCTTGGGCTAATCAAATTTATAATTTTGGGTCAAATTATACCAGTTATATAAATTGAAACAATCTTTCCATAAATCTATGTATATTTTTAAAACATTTATTCATCTCTCTAAGACAGCCGCTATATCGGAATTGGTGTGTACGTTTTTACCAGTAGGTAGGTAGGCCCCAGATTCAATACCCACCATGGGGATCCAACATCAAATGATGTCCTATGCTAACATATATGTAATACAAATACATACATTGATCTTCCTATGCAAGCCGACAATTATCTCTCAAATCGTGCGACTGATCGCAAGACATGAGTGAAAAGAGACTGGGAGTAGTTAGGAGATCAGAAACACATTTGTATAGGCAGATGAGTCTAAGGAGGTAGGAATTGTAGGTGACGGTATTTATGCGGAATATTTAGAAGTATCATTTCGTTAGGTACGTCAGATTACTAGATTACTTTAGCTATCTTAAATGTGGCATATCTTGTAAAAAGATATGGCCACAAGCTATGAAATCGGTATGCTTATTGATCACGGACCGCCTATAAAACCTGGAAAAAAACAATGCGGACCTCAGAGATGGCTCTAAGATGCAGTCGATGTCATAACGAGTTCGATTAAAGGATTTGCGTGATTGTGGAGAAGAACGGCTTTAAGATTTTTCTTTTAAATACAATACCAACAGTAAGCCAATTAGTACAGCCTTTGTTCGCAGAATTCTGTTTTGTTTCCAAAAAATTATAGAGTAACGAATTGTTGTTTAATTTCGCTTGAAATTTGGAAACGCTGCATCTGAAACCCTTAATTTAGTTTTAATTGGCTTAAGCGTTTTTAAAATAGCCTAGAGGACGTCGAAGGTTATTCACGTCCATCCATGCCAAAAACGGAAATACAATGGTATTCTGGCTCGATCTGGCCGACGCGTTGGTTAAATATTTGTAGGTTGAGTCCACAGAAGAACGCGTGTGTAAAATTTTACGTAACAATTTTAACACACAAAAAGTTTGCCAATAAACTCATTGTTTGTAAAGCGGTTTCTACCGGTAGAATAGTTGCGTTATCCTGCATTACTGGACTTCTATCTGTTTCATAAGATAAAATGTGCACCAAATCTGTTAAAGCTGTGAGAGAGGAACTGCAACTGTCCTGAAGGAGCAAACAGAAGACGATTTTCAGCACTGCTTGAAATAGTAGAAGATACGAATGAATCATTGTGGAGAGAAGCGACACTAAGTAAATAAAATAACAATTAACAGTTTTACAGCGGCAGGGCCATTATTTAATAGCCGCACCTTTAAATAAAGCAGAAGTCTATCTTTAACTTTAAGTCCATAACACTCAATCCTTGTGTAGCATCGAAAAAAAATACATATTAGTTATGGCGGGGCGGCTCAGCACTACATATAAGAACAGCTAATTAGTACACCCTACGGCAAGAAAACATATGGAATACGATTCCTCTCATCTTGTCCATAATTGACTGCACCTGGGCGACTGCTTCCTTCACACAGTGCAACAGGTAACAGTAATCTTTCGAATTTAAAATTGAACTGTAGACGAGCCTCTGCTAATAGATGATTCTCTATCAATCCCTCTTCATATACAGCAAAACCTCCCTGACAGTCAATGCTGGCTTGCTTTCCGCTTACGCCATTCAAGGACGACTATTTTCGGTTCGCTTGTCGTAAGCGATTCTCTTCTTATTTCCAATCATCATTCGTTAAATAAGTAAGTAACAATTCGCAAACGGAAATGTGGTTAATGAGGCTTTTTGCACCCATATATCGAGATTTCTTTTTTTCCAAGACCATTGAGTGGTTTCAAACGGTTTTTGTTTTTCATACGAATTGGAAGAAATTCCCACGTGAGAGGCGGATTTGACGATTTCCGTTAGTTTGGTGGGAAGTTTTTGACATCGAGATTTCCAGAGCAGCATCGCCCAAAAATGAGTATGATTTCGTGTTATAGTATTAAGACCATAAGGAAAAATATAGCTTGGCAGGTTTTCTTTGCTTTGGAGTCATGCAATCAGAAAAAATTACTTGAGGTAGCCTTATTTTGCTAAAGACTTAGTACGATTAACTTGACACTGTCCTCATGATAGACGGGTTTGCTCGTCTGCGTTCTTTGTATCCATTTTATCCTTAGACAATCTAATCTAAGTTTACATATAATTGAGTACAAGTAACTTGACAAAATTAACAAATTCATTCAAATTCTCTATAGTAACTCACCATGCGTTGGATATAATCCCTTTGAGTTGCCATTCAAGTGCATGGGATTCTGGGCGTTATTCTGAAATGAATACGTTAACTGCAGGTTAATATGGCGGGCAAATGAGCTTCCTTCGGGTTCACGCACTGCAGGTGAGTAATAGAAAATATTTGAAATTTTTTAGTTTTAATGTATACAGTGAAAGTTATTTATGAAATAAGCAATTTCAAGACTATAGTCAAATGAGTTGTTACGTGCACTAAAGTACTAGTAAAGTATATTACAAATAATGAATTGAGGCAAAGCTACATATAAAAACGTGTACAAAATCCTGCAATATATTATTTAGTAAAAGTGGAAATCGAGCTGCTTTCTCAATTTGGGATGTGCTTCATAATATTTGCCTATAAATGAGAATATGAAATCTCTTGCCACCTTCGAATAACAGTCGGTTTTCATGAAAAATTTCTTTATGGTAGAAATACTCTTAGAGGTATGGGGTTGCTTTTTTGATGTCAGTTTGATGTCAAATGTCTGAAGTACTTTTTTCAACTCATTCGTCCGTCATTCGATCCAAAAGTAGGTGTCACATTATTAGAGCATATTTCGGCATAAGTTTGTGTACGAACCCTTTTACCGATATTGCAAAGTTTCTACGCGTATTTCATTGAAAGGAGAGTCCACTTGGATTGTTTGCAATCGAAGTTATATATACGAGTAGATTTCGAGATATTGGCAAGTCTTCTAAAAGGGAGCATTACCATGTCCCCTAGCAAAAAATTGCATTACGTGTAGTAAAGGATATACCACATTTTCCATGGCATAATGGCGGCCATCGTAGCCGAATGGTTGGTGCGTGACTACGATTCGGAAATGCGAAAGTTCGAATATCCGTGCATCAAATACCAAATCATAGAAAGTTGTTCTAATAGAGAGTATTAGGTCATGTAAAAGCTCATCATATCTGGCGTTCGGAGTGAGCTTAAACTGTAGATCCCTCACAAAAGCTGGAGGAGCTCGGCCAAACATCCAAAAAAGGGTATAAGTGCCAGTTATATCACTACATATGTATTATAAAACAAAGTCGCTTTTTCTGTCCCTATGTCTTCTTATACGCTTAAATCTTTAAAACTACGCAACGAATTTTGATGCGGTTTTTTTAAAGATAGATTGATTGAAGAGGAAGGTTTATATCTACATATATAATGTGAAGAAATATATAAAGGGGACGGGCAATCGGTCAAAATGTGGCAAAAAAACATAATTTTTTTGTTTTCACGGCCATAAATCATAAACGAATCAACCAATTAAAATGAAACTTTCTTGAAGTTTAACTTTGAAATATTTATTTCGTTCTGCATCAAAAAAAAAAAATTGATTTATTTGTTATTTAACCAACATTGTTTAAACAAAAGCAGCTCTTTTTCCAAAAAAGCTGTTTGTGTGTGTGTTCGCTGTCAACCGAATGAAGCAACAGGCGTTAAGCGATAATCTCACCACACCTCATTAATGTTGAATTACATCGTATGGTGACGTATGTATGTATGTATTTACGAATCGCTCGCATTATTTCATTTCGGACATATGTACATATGTATCTATGTATGTACTGAATTCCATGTAATTATATGTACATACAATTTTACAGCGAAATAAAACGCTATTTTCAGGTTCTATATTAGTAAATCGCACATAATTATTGTAAAATACAGTTTTTATTGATTCGGAGCGCGTTTAGTTTGCTATCAATTCCATACAATAACATTTTTTGTCAAGAATGATAGAAATAAGATTGCGCCCATCAGTGCGTACGTGACGTCACGTTTGCTGAGTTGTGCAGTATTGCCAACCATTTGCTCTTCGCAATAAATTTAGTGCTTTTTTATACCGAAAATGCGAAAATTTTGAAGTTTCGTGTTTGTTTCTTTTTGCGTTTAATTTAAAGCTACCGAAACTGTAAGTTAAAAAAAACTGTATTATTAAAGAAAGAATGTTATAAAAGGTCACTCTGAGAAGGTTTTAGTGCTAATGAAAATTAGTTGATTCTTATAAAATTTAGTATTTTGAAAAAAATGGTGGGGAAAATCTTAAATATTTTGCAATTCATATTAAATTGTTCAACCAAGTCGTGGATCTGCACATTTTATAGTGTCTAATATTGTTGCACAGCCGCTGATAAGATTGAACAATGTGTGAATGTGGATTTTAATAGTGCTGATGGAGTTGCGCCAGGAGAAGTGCCTTGAACGGATGGTGCCACTGGATGGATGGCGGAGGCAGTGTACTCAGTCCGTGGATCGGTGCTCAGTTACTATTCCTATAGATATTTTAAAACATTTAACTTTAATTTAATGAAATATTATAAACATATGTATGTATGCTTTATTGAGGTTCTTACTAGCACAATTTTTCACTGCACATTTCATGTTTTCTTATTTTTCACTTATACGAGTACACTTTCACGAATTATCTTATTTTTGCGTAAATATTCACTAAAACGTTTGTTACCGTTTCTTCTTATTAACGCACATTTCAAAGAAGAAACGAATATTCATAAACATCAACAATAACCGCAATCATTGGCAATGTGACCAGATTTCTGAGAAGACTTTAGTGCTAATGAAAATTTTTTTACTCTTATAAAATTTGATAATTTGAAAGTGCAAATTTAATTTTTGGCTCCATTTAAGGTTATGCAAAAATATTAAATGCCCCTCTCTCAACTCTTCTTAAGATTGAAAGCCTTTTTACACATTTTAAAAATCGTTTGAATATTTATTGAATGCGAATTAAAACCATAGAGGTGTAATCGTTTCTTCCGGTCATCAATCCTTAGTGAGACATAGGGCATTAAGAGTTATATTCATTGTAAAAATAAACAACAAAATACCAGAAAATACTAAAGAAACCATACTGACATTTTTACAAAGAGAGTACCTTATCTAGTTAATTACATAACTTCAAATATAGCAAAAAAGTCGTTCCCTTAACAAAAGAGTCTCGCTTAAAAAAACCTCATAAATTAAATTGTACATAAGCTTGACACATTTATTTAAAAAAACGCACATTTTAAAGACAATTTGTCTCGCATACAAAGTTCTTTAAGTGATTCAATAAAAATTTGTTGGTTTATTTTCTTTGAATAGGCATTTTAATGCGTTTTTATATCCAAAGCTAGGCAACACTGCAGTAGCGAGAGAGAGATTTGACTGCCGAAAGCAGAAGAACACCAACAACACCTGCACTCGCGGGCAATGCCACCAGATGTTAAAAAAAAGTAAAGCTAAATAAAACTGTGTGAATTGTTTAAATAATTATTAAAAAATGTATATTTTACAAAATTATAAACATGACATTTTAATTAATATAGAACAACTAGAAAAATGTCATGAAGAAAGAACTAAAACTCCGAGACACAAAATAATAAAAATAACAAAAAAAAAAAAATGATAAATCGAGTTACGAAAATGGTAATCTGGCCATACTGGAGCTAAAATCACGTAACTAGTTGTCAAATTCGCTGAGCGCAAAGTAACGGGACCACGATGGGCGCCATCTCATTATTCTTTGCATCATGATTTTTTGTCATTTACTTTTTACGACAACTAATAGCTTATTTTCGAAGCGATTTCAACAAATGGGTACAACATTAATCCTTATCCAATTAAATACCTTAAATACATTGTTGTTTTCATACATATGTATACACATGGTAGAAAAAGTCTGCGTTCACCCAGTGTTATAAAGTATTAAAATAATTTAACGTGTTTATCTTAAAACTCTCAGTTATTTCTTTTCACTTATTTCCAAGAAAATTATTCGTAGAGGGTATGAACAAACTTTTTTGGAGTTTGAGCTGCGTCGTGTTCAGATAACGGGATTGTAGTACAGTTACTTAAATAGGCTGAGCAGAAAAAGTGTGCGTTCATTTCGAATAGTGACGATTGTTTGCATGGCAATTACGTTAAATTTAATTTTAAATTATTCATGTAGTTGACGCGGTTAAGAACAAATCTAAAGAGGGTAAAATTGATATTAGAAATACATTTTTTGTTACTATGGACCAAAGGCGAAAAGAAATAGATATTGGTAAAAGGAAAATCATTATAAGTTTGTGGCAAAATAGTAAGAGCTATCGTGAAATCGCGAAAATTGTTGGGAGGCAATACTCCTCGGTCCAAAGAGTGATAAACAACTTCAAGCAAACGAATTGTTTGGAGTCTAAGCCTCGTTCAGGGCCTCCAAAAAAACTGACGGAAAGAGAAGAACGCATCATAACTATTCTTGTGAAGTCTAATCCACGACTAACAGCAAGCCAAATTTCAAAAGACATAGAAGTACATAAAATACCAAAAGAAAGTACATCCAGATACAGTAAGAAAAATTCTAAAAAGAATCGGATTTCACGGCAAGGTGACCCGAAAAAAACCCTTCATATCGCGAGTAAATCGACTTAAGCGGATGGCTTTCGCCAAGGAATACGTAAACAAGCCACCTGAGTTTTGGAATAGTGTGATTTTTTCAGATGAGAGCAAGTTTTGCATTTTCGGAATAAAAGGTCGTAAATTTATTTGGAGGAAAAACGGAACGGCACTTGGAAAGCAAAATCTGGTACCTACGGTAAAGCATGGGGAGGAGGTGCCATGATATGGGGGTGTATGGCTAGTTCGGGCGTTGGAAATATACAGTTTATTGAGTCGATAATGAACAGACATGATTATCTCGATATTTTAAAAACGAATTTGAGAGAAAGTGCAATCAAACTGGGACTCGGTGAAAGATTTGTTTTCCAACAGGACAACGACCCGAAACACAAAGCAGAGATTGTTAGATTGTGGTTGTTGTATAATGTTCCACAACAACTTCGCCCACCCTCACAATCACCTGACTTGACCCCATTGAGCACTTATGGGACGTTTTAGAAAAAAAAAAAAAAATACGAGAGCGTACAATAACTAGCAAGGAAATGCTTAAGAACGCGCTTAAAGAGGAATGGGAAGCCATAAGTCCAGAAATAACAGCCAAACTATTTGGATCAATGAAAAGACGCCTTCTAGAAGTCATAAAAAGGCGTGGATATCCAACTAGCTATTAATTTTAAAACATTTCTATGATCTTAAGCCTTTTATTTTATTATTATTGAAGTGAACGCAAACTTCTTCCGTTTAGTTTGAATGGCCTTTTAAATTTTATGTGATCTCATTTTAAATTTGATTTTGTTATTGGTAGCAAAATATGTGTGATAGTTACGTTTAAGTGAACTAAATAAAACTCATTAAAAAAAAATTCTGAAATATTTATTGTTTTGAACTTTTTCTAATGCAAAGAATATTTGTATAGGTGAACGCAGACTTTTTCTACTATGTGTAGATCTATGTATATGGCTCTTTACAGCATATAATTAAAAACAATATTTTTCAAGATATTACAGTAATTAGTAATTGAGATCTACCGGAATAATTGCGTTAGCTGTTGCGTCATCCGGCATTGCCGCTACTCTTTTGGAAAGAGTCTTTTGGAAAGAGGCCGAACCACACACTCTACAATGAAGCACCCGCTGAAAATCGCCACCGATGATGATAACAGCGTCTGTAGTGTTTCTAGACAGAGCAATACAGGAAAATTGATGCGTGACTGCTCATTAATAGTCTGGGACGAAGCTACCATGTCAAACAAGACGTCTGTGGAAGCACTGGATAGGACAATGCGCGATTTGCGCAACAAAAATGCACCTATGGGTGGACGTACAATTCTGTTCTCAGGAGATTTCCGTCAAATCCTACCAGTTGTGACTCGAGGAACACGTGCTGACGAAATAAATGCTTCGCTAAAAAGATCCCACCTTTGGTCGCATGTCAATAAATTAGAGCTTAAAACTAATATGAGGATTTCGTCATCTTCACGTGAGAACAGGCTATTTCCAGAGATGCTGGTAAAAGTTGGCAATGGAGAATTAACACAAAGTGAAGGAAGGATTAACCTAGAAAACCTTTGTGTTTTGATAGACAATATCCAAGAGTTAGTCAACAATGTCTATCCAGACATTGATAACATAAGTTATAAGACAATATCTTGGTTTAAAAAAAGAGCTATTCTGTCACCAACTAACGAACAAGTAGATAAAGTAAATAACTTGATTATTTCAAAGATTGATGCGCCGACGAAAATATACTACTCGGTCGATACTGTTCTCGATTTGGAAGAAGCTGTTCAATCTCCTACAGAATTTCTAAATTCTTTGAAACCGTCTGGACTCCCTCCTCACAAAATGGAGCTGAAAATAGGTTGTCCTGTTATTTTATTAAGAAACCTAAGTCCACCTAAACTTTGCAATGGCACGCGTTTGCTGGTAAAATCACTGAAAACTTTCATAATAGAGTGCACAATACTCACAGGATGTGGTACCGGAGAAGATGTATTGATTCCCCGAATCCCTCTGATACCATCGGATCTACCATTCCAATTTAAACGCTTACAATTTCCGGTAAAGACATCTTTTGCAATGACCATTAATAAATCTCAGGGTCAAACCTTCAACGTTGCAGGCTTAGATTTGAGTGTTGACTGTTTTTCACATGGCCAACTGTATGTCGCTCTTTCAAGAGTAACCTCTAGAGAAAACATGTTTGTATTGTCTAATGACAAGAAGGCTATGAACGTTGTATATAAAGACATTCTGTAATATAGTAATTGTTGTAAAAATAAAATAAATACATATGTAAAAATGTAGGGTATGAATTTAGATATCCCAAAGATAGCAGGAAATCTTCATACTATAAAGAAAGGAGAATTGTTTTACTCCAAATTTAACGCGTGCGGGCCACGGGCAATAATGAATAAGCCAAAACTACTGGATCGATTTTAATCATTTTTTCAGTGAGTGACATAGGGTATATATTTTATACCCGTGCGAAGCTGGGCGGGTTGCTAGTATAATATGTATATAAGTATACTTATATATGTATGACCATGCTAAACCTTGTGCGCTAATGTTTTTATAAAAATATAGTTTTTACTATGATACATAAATTTTTGATTTTAATGTAGTTTCATTTTTTCTTTTTAACCGCCATGTTAGCTATCTGATGGAAACCAAGTCTTGCATTTTTCGTGCTCCCAATTTATTAAAACAAATAACATATTTTTTTTAATCGGAATAAAAACAAAGCAAAGCCAAACATATGAGTTAGACATTTTTTAAAATAATTTTCTTCATAAGAAAATAAAAAACAACTAAGGAAGACTAAATTCAGTCTGGAGTAACCTTTACATTTGCGCGCGCACATTTTAGTAAACTTTGATTTGGATTGCCTAGAATCAGAATTATGGACTTATAGACAATGACAGATATTGAGGTTTTTGTTTTTTTGTCAGGATAACTAGCAAGTACAGCACTCAGGAAACAATAAGTCCATTGTACCCTTGCCCTTGTCCCGGTACCATTGTTCAGCCTGGATTTACAGGTCTCAACTAGCCTTGAAGTGGTTGGAGCGCTGAGCCCTTTGCTGTGGCTGCAGACACATACAGATCTGCCCCTCCACCGGTCGTGTTTTTGGAAAAGAGATTATTTGGAGTGATGGAAGTTTTTATTTCGACCTTTATTTATTTACTGCTTATCTGTTTGTACACCGTAGCTATCTAATTCACAAGTGTCAAATGTGATTGACGTACGACACCATTTGCAAAAGCATAAATCTTTCGATAGGGTGATTAATTTTGCGCCAACTTGTGTATAGATATTTACATGTTCATTTAAAATATATCTGAAATAATAAGTGAAAGTCTCAATTTCAGTATTGGCAACTTCACAGAGATGGTTTCTTTAAAAAACTTTGAAGTGGAATTATATACCTTCTGGTTGTCACTATAAAAAAACCTTTGTAAATCAAAACTACAAACTTTTTGATCAAAATTTTTAGAAAATTTTCGGATATACGATTTTGTAGCTCGTTAAACTTCAGTATACTTAAACTTGTTATCTGCTCCAGCAGCATATGTATATCTGTGCGTGATGCGTGTGCATATATCTGTTCTAAGAAATATTCATACTAAAAATTTCAGCTGAAGATTGCAGAAGAAATTCTACAAATTGTTAATATTCCTGAATACCCAAAACTCCGAAGGAACTCCATTGCACATGGCACATCATTGCATCATTGCAGATATTTTCCAAAAAAAATTCCTCCTACACAAAGTAAATAAAAGCTTCAACGAAGATGTCAGGTATGCGCGAAAGAAATTAAACGTAGTGAAATTGTATGGGAATGAAAGAAATGTCTTGCTGCATTGAACATTCCTGATTGTTCTTAAATATACTCTTATCTGTACACTGTACAAAATTATTAATAAAATCCTTTAAAATATTATTAATTTTATTTATATTCATTTAAATATCGTGACTATATGCATTCAATAGAAATTATTCCAAGCAAGAGCGCTTTAACCCACATTGCAGAAGGATACTTTTGAGTACTTTCTCTGTAAATGTCAGGGTTTGGCAGCCAGACTATTAACCCTCTAGTGCCCAAATTTTATTTTTGAATGAAAAAAATTGTTTTGGGTAGGGATTATGGTAAAATTATAGGTTCTTTATCAAGAAAGTGAAATTTTGTTCCCTGATCGATTATATAGGGATAAAACCTTACCCCGCCTGCAGGCGGCTTTGGGAAAGAACGCCAAAAAAAAATCTAAATGAAAAACTTGCAAATTCAGTGTATTACGTTCTTTTATTGGACAAAACACAAAGTTTTTAACAGAAATCAATACAAAACAAACAGTCAGTCTTATTTCAAATAGTTTTAGAAAAATGTCTACAAAAGAAAGGCATGCTTTTGGGCATAAATAGGTAGTTGGTGCAAATTATTTATGGTGAAAATTGTGAAAGCAGTTCTTTTGCTGGGAAAAACAAAGATTCAGATTACATTTTCGGCACACGATTTGAGTTTCGGAGGTGCAGCAAGGATATTTGCACCTTTTTTTACCGGTGCGTGATAAAAACTTTGCAAAATGTCCAACTCCGTCGTAGCGAACGTCGTCAGGAGGTAAGTAAGTTTTTCTTCCAGTAAATTTTACTTGAGGAGTTTGTCATGGACGACCTGGAGCTCTTGGTATTGAAGAATATTGTTGTTTGCATAGTACGTATGCGATCTCTGCCCGGAAGTTCGGCAGTTGGTACTGCCTAGCATGCGGGTCAATCTTGTTAATTCTTCTGAACAAAACATAAGCGTATATCATGGCCATATAAAGCAGGTGATTAAAAAGTCGGTTTGTGTACTTATTGCTCTTTACTGGAATCTTATATCGCCCAATTAGTCCATCCATGAGGTCGACGCCCCCCATATATGACTATTATATTCACGGACTCCATCGACATCAACAAATTTTTTTTCTGAGTGGACGAACCGCGACACCTTATTTATAACATTTGTTTCATTCCGGAAGGGCTTTTCGCCTGCGTAACCCGATGCGAGTCACACTATTTTATTGTCCTTCCAAACTGATAAAGAAATGTCAACTCCTAAAGCAGATCCACAAAATTCAGTTGAATATCCACGGGGTTGTTTCCTGAGATCAAGATCTGTCGGAAGTTGGCAATTCGGAATTCGATTTGAACGAATAGTTCCCAGCTCATGTATTCCGCGTGATTTTAGATAACCCAGAAGTGGCAGTCACGTTTAATAGTTGCCGAAATATGTTATATGGTTTTTAAAATCTGGAATATTACGGGAAAATCGGACCACCACATTCGCTGATGCCCCAAGATCTGGTGTATCAGTCAGAACAGCATTGTCTCCTGCGCCGCAATATATTTCGAAGTTATAACAAAATCCGAAGGAGTCACACAAAACGAAGAGTTTTATACCCCATTTATGTGGTTTATCTGGCAGATATTGTCGAAGGAAAGTCCTCATCTTCGGTGCGCACATTTGTTCATCGTCACATAAACGTTGAGTCGTCGGAATGGACTGAAACCTGTTATTGAAATGATCAACGAGACATAAATTGACAACATGTACATAAATTGACACACACTTCTGATTCCTGCATAGAATCTGACAAATTTACCGCCCTGTTAATCACCTCGTCAATTCCAGTGTCGATAGGTAATTCTGCATCGTCCACATTTTCGTCTAAAAGATCTTCGAAATCTTCTTCCACGTCTGTATCATCGTCGATTTCTAGTAAATCCAAAAATGTTGCAATATCTTCATCATTGAGGGATGATAATTTAGACTTTTGTCGTTGATTCATTTCTAAAAAACCAAAACTTTAAGCTTAGCCCCCTCTAAAAATATCAAAATTTCAAACTTACCGCATAGTGTTATTTATTCCGAGTTATCCCAGGACCGCCTCTAGACGGGCTGTCTTCAAAGGTTTATAAAATACAGGAAACACTTTTTTTGTTATTATTTTTAACTTTCGTATTTTGAACACAACCAGCAACACTATGATAATTTTTATTATAAGCTAAATACACTTCTAATATTTTTATTTAATTTTTAAAATACACCACTTTTGCAGAATAATTAATTTGAGCGCTTTTCACTATTTTCCGACTTCAAATGACTATGACGGCTGATTAAAAAACAAGACGCTGCTGCAAATGCACCAGTAATAATTTTGGGACTTTCCGAAATTAGAAAGAGTTTAAAAAGTAACGAAATGGTATTTTAAAAGGGAATAAGCGTGAAATAAACTTAGGCCGTCTACAGGCGGTCTTGGGTACTAGAGGGTTAAGGTCACTGGGTGCTCCTTTCTTCGACAGTCTGGGGCAGTGCGCCTAAATCTCATCAATCTTCTCCGTTACAATAACAGCTCTGGCTGGCTGTAGACATCTGCCTGTTGGAGGTCTCGTAATGGTATCAAAACAGGGCCTTAGTGCTACTAGGGGAGTGCCAGACTGGTACCTCCACCATTTCACCTATCTACTTACTTACCTAAGAGCTCGTTAGAAATTGGTTTACGTGATACCGGTACCTTTTGAAATTAATTTACAGCGCAAGAGGTTGAAGATAGGTTTGATGTGCCTAAGGACGGGTTGGATTTTTGCTTTTCTTTATGGATTATTGTTTTTTTGCTGCCGAAATGATTTTCATGTGAAAGAAAATATGCAGACACTTAGCAGAAAAATTACCAAAAATTACAGGGAAAATTTACATTTTATTGCATAAAATTAATTGATCTGCAAAACTGTATACTGAAATTTCGATTAGAAAATTTGACAATTTTTTTAATTTTGTAGGTATTTAAACTAAGATTTGTATCGTTTATGTTGTTGAATGAGCTACTTTTTATAAAAATATAACGAAAATATTTAGCATTTCTTGTGGATATTTTAGAAAGAAAGTCTGCATTCAGGGCAGGTTTTTTCTGCTTAGTGTAAATCGTATACGCTTGTTTTCAAAATCCACTAATATTTAGGAAATTTCATTAAATTATTTGACTGAAATTTTAGTTGAAGTTGTAGCGTCAAATTTAAAATGCTGCATACGGTTCTAGCTACGTATTATATGCTACAATATGCTGTAAGTATACAAGTATTTGTAGTCATATTGGCTCTTGATTTCTGACGTGATTTTTGATTTTTCTCACTAGCAGCCACTCCAACCTGAGTTGTATGTAGTAGCACAGTGAGAATAGAAATAAGAAAATTTGTGTTACTCTTACTCTTACTAGTACTGTTCTTTCCCCGTAGTGCCTTAACAAGATTACATAATTTGCGATGATAGGTGGGTCATTGTCATCACAGGCTTCTACTTACGTTAGCATAAAATTAACTTAACTGTTACAACCAACCTAGTCGCAGCATGAGAAAATGCGGCAAAGTTAGACTTTTATATTATCCAATGTATTCGATAATCAATACGCCTGGCGCCACACGGTTTTAAGCGGAAACTTTAAAGCGAATAAGAATTACCAGTCTTCACCAAATGTAAGGTGAATGCAGATAATGTTAGCAAATGCCCAGCAGGGAAAGGTTTAAGTGCTAAACTGACTGCTAACAGTCGTGATATTTGAATTACAATTGTACTTATTTCAGGCCAATTAATAAGTTCGTTCTTGCATTCAAATTTCTTTGAATTTCATAGCATTCGATATAAGAATGGCAAATATCGGAAAAAATTTAAGAGGAAAAAGTATGTAATTGAAAAACTCAAAACGAGTGGAAATTATAATACAAATCGATGCAAGTTGATTCTTAGTAGAGATTTGGTTTAAGATTTGGTTTCTTTGTGAGACCTACTTCAATTTAAAATGAATATTGAAATTTTACAAAACGTTTTGCGAAAATTAAAAACATAATCTAGATTTTAAAAACTAAACCAAAACAAGTTATTAAAAGTTGTATAAAAAATATTTTCAATTTTTTTTATTTTTTTACATTTCGAACAGCTGAAATTTAAAAAGTGGAACAAATGAATGCAGAATACCGGGTAACTACAGATTTTTCGGGGATTAAACAAATAGAAAATTTGATGAAATAATAAATAAAGAATTGGAGCCTACACTTCTGTTAGGTGATTGGCCAAGTTCCTTCTCCTAGTTCCTTGATGTTGTTCCACAAATGGAGTGACCTATACTTTTAAGCCGACTCTAAACGGCAAATGGTTTTTACGAGGAGCTTTTCCATGGCAGAAATACAATCAGAGGTTGAGCATGGCCTGCCGAGAGGCGACCGCTAATAGAAACAACTTTTCCTATTATTTGATGCTCACGGGGATTCGAAACTACGAATTCCCGTATGGTAGTTATGCACCAACCCACTCGGCTGCGTTGGCCACACGGCAAGATATAGGTTAACTAAAAATTATAGATTAAAAAATTATAGATAGAGGTTAATTAAAAAATCTTATTGGCTGGCATTTATTTTGCACATAGTCAAAATTACTATTCGTGTAGAAAGTGTAAATTTTTAATTCTCAAATATCACCATTGGGTTACAGCTGGTGCTGTTTGACGAGTTCAACAAAGTTATTCTTTTCGCTCATCGCAACTGACGAGGCCATAATGCATCAACATTGAAAGTATTCAACGGCTTATCTGCTGATGGTGTCAGGAAAAATGAAAAAGGCCATTGTGCGAAGCGAATAAGGACTCAGCTTTATTTGTTATCACAAGTAGTGGCTTTGACATGATTGTAAAGAGTATAATGGATTAAATGCCGAAAAATTAAAGATATCAATTTTTAAATCTCCATAATCACGGCATCACAGTTGGGCTTTTAAATATATGCACATACATATATTCATATATAATTGGCGCTTGCACCCTTTTTGGGTATTTGGCCGATCTCCTTCTTCAATTTGTGGCGTGCGTTATAAGCCGACTCCGAACGGCAAATGGTTTTTTATTACAAACTTCGTCATGGCAGAAATACACTCGGAGATTGCCATTGCCTGCCGAGGGGCGACCGCTATTAGAAAAAAACGTTTTCTTTATTTTGGTGTTTCACGGAGATTTGAACTTACATCCGTTCTCTTCGAATTCCGAATGTTAGTCACGCACCAACCCATTCGGCTACTTTGCCCGATACTTTAGCATACATTTTTACAAATTTCAATCAAATTTTACATTCCATTACTGATTTATGACTGCGAAACAAATACTTCACTAATACGGGATGTCTCAATAAGTCACTAAAAAATTAAGGATGGACTTCTATATTTGGGGGGGGGGGGGGGGGGACGTTTTATTTTTCTACACAATCTGCTTTTGGCTCCGTATATTTCATCGAACGATTGTTTTGATTGCCTTCAAAAATTATAAAAAAACGAGACATTTATTTCGCCGATGAGCTCTTCACTCCATTCAAATTTGCTTTCATCGGCCCATTTCTTTATATTTGGTAACATGAAATACTATCATGGACTTAATTTGGAGAATATGCTAGACAAATTCGTAACGCAATTTACGCATTTTTGAAATTGCGACCACTTCATTGCACGCGCGCGCGTTTCCCTTGAGTAGGAGAACTTTTTTCTCGACGTCGAATGGATACAACAGCTTTACATAAGAGTGCTGGAGATAATTTAATTTTTCAAGCTACAATATTCGGGGGCCACAAAGGTCTATTGAGATGCCCAGAGAAGTTTTTAGTAAGTTTTTAGAAATATTGAAACGAGATCAAATTGGTCAATGTTCGGAATTTACTACAGGGCGTTAGTGTGAAGTGAGTGAAATTTCCCGGATATAATCGAAAAGAGTCTAATAAAAAGTCTGCAGAACTTACAAAATATACCCAGTCCAGTACATGCTTACAAACATACGTACATACATACGCAATGCATTTATAAACATTAAGCCGTCTGTTAGCCATTCTATGCTAAGTGCTTTGCTTAAGCGCATGCTCGCAACTCTTCTAAGCGCACTAACTACACTATAGTGCCTTGCAACAACTACAACTACAACAACTACTTACTTTTATTCTTACCAGCATGAATATGTTTTTTCTGTCGCGCTCGCGAATTTTGAAACCAAACTTGCGTTACACGCTTACTAAGACCGGTCACCGATGCGATGCGCTCCAAATCCTGCCCATCCGGATTACTGTCGATCTGAAAGTTGGCCTGCAGCACCTGCAATTGTTCCTCGGTGAAGGTGGTACGCACACGTTTCGTTTTACTCTTGTGATAACCATCACCATCACAGCCGTCTAATAGGTGTGTTGCATTTGCATTGGTGTCGTGGCATGCATGCAGATATAGAATGTAGCGCCAGCAGAATATAATCAAGGCAATCAATGGGGCAGTTATCAGCAGCAGTAGTGTCATCATCAGCAATGTTGAATGCCGAAAGTGGCAGTGACCGAGTGCGGATTAACGGTAAAAGAAATAAGAAATAACATATAATTGTTATTAGTGCTATTGGTTGATTGCAAATATTCGCTAAAGGTGAATTAAAATATTTTCGAATTATTATTTTTTGTTGCCTTTCTTCACTGAGCGAGGAGTATTACAACTATAGAGGCGCCATGTGAGTACGAGTTTAAAAAGCGGCATGCCCCATAAAGTTATGAGTAGATATGCACTTATAGATGCATAAGCATACATATGTATAGTACAATATATTGTTGTTTTTGTTTTCTTTTTGAGATTTAATGATAGGCGATATTTAATCTACTGCTTAAATTACCATAGGAAATAAAAATTCTAGATCACATGTTTATTGACCGTTTGTTGTAGCACAAGTAAAAGGAAAACTAAGTGGATTAAACAAAATATTTGATCCCTAGGAAAGTTTTCTTTACCTCATAAATAATATACATACAGGTACTTATATATGAATGGCGCTTTCACACTTTATTGGGTGTTTAGTTGAACTCGTCCTCCAATTTGTGGGTCTACAACTGCCTGCCGAGGAGCTGCCGCTATTAGAAAAAAATGTCTATCATTGGCGGCCAAATAAATATTAGTTTAAGTCATTTCGTTTTCAGTAACCGTCGATAAGTATAAAAGGTTGATTAGAAAACACAGTGGCTGTACTGCGGTAATATAAAAAAAATTGCAAAGGGTAGACCACCAGCTGGCCAAAAATAAGATGAACGCTCAATTTAACATCTCTCTAACTCAAAATACTGAAAAATTGCTTCCAAAGTGGAAACTTTGTTGTGAATTAAAAGAAAAAGTCTTAAGTCGAAATAATGTACCTGTTTTGTCAAAACTATTCTCGTTCTCGTCTAGTCACCAAACCAAGCTTATTGCTTCTGATGTCGATAGTGTGCCCATTAGGCGGTACCACCTTGCACGTCAAAATATTCGCCGATCACTCCTGAGTCTTAAGTATTTTTGCAAGATAATTTCGATTCCTTTATTATCCCTCTCTAAATGCCGGAGATATGAACAAAGTTTTTAAATTTCGTTCACTTCCGCAATAAATTCTGTTTTAAGTCTTCTTCAACCAACAAAAGTTTAATAATTTTCGACGATGTTCAATTTACTGGTAAAAAGGTGGACGTTAGGGTGGAATGAACTGAAATCTAGTCGGTAAATAACGAATTTTTATCTTCTTAAGGCAATAACGTCGATATATCATACTTAATGATCAGACTGTAAATGCCGAAGATATAACTTACAAAGGCCCCTACACTGTAGATCTCACAAATTCAAAATGGCCACAGTAGCAGAGAGGAGAATTAAAAACATCAAATGTGTGGCTACGTTAACACAAAATTACTGTATTGTGGCCAAAAGTCTAAGAGTTCTGCCCAGACAGATGGAAGTACTAATTCTCAATTAATAAGAAAGTCTTATCATTTAATACACAAATCATTTAAAATATTGAAGTGCAGGTTTATTTATCTTACTTTATTTTTAAACCTAAGTCTAATATTATCGCGGCCGCCGTAGCCGAATGGGTTGGTGCATGATAACCATTCACAGAGAGAACGTTGGTTCGAATCTCGGTGAAATACCAAAATTAAGAAAAACATTTATCTAATAGCGGTCGCCCCTCGGCAGGCAATGGCAAACCTCCGAGTGTATTTCTGCCATGAAAAATCTCCTTATAAAAATATCTGCCGTTCGGAGTCGGCTTGAAACTGTAGGTCCCTCCATTTGTGGAACAATATCAAGACGCACACCACAAATAGGGGGGGAGCTCGGCCAAACACCCAAAAAGGGTGTACGCGCCAATTATATATACATATGTATATGTATATAGGTCTAATACGAATTGTGTGTTTTTCATAGCAATTTTCATAAAAACCCAGACGAAATCCAGTTACTTATTTATACTTGCTGTCCCTTGTATTGTATAATCATTGCTATCATATACCGAATAAAGTTGTGGTAGACGAAATCTCAGAGAATGAATGAACTTGAATGCGCTTTAAACTGTAATGGAAACTAAATTATTGTGTTTGACTACTTTTTTGGAGTGTTCGCTCGAATCGAATGAAGGCCGAACGGAATGAAGGTTTGATAAGCGTAAAGTCCCTGCAATGCTGTAGAGCTCTTAGCAACGGCTATTTTTCTATTCATCTCTAATATTTATAAAAATATATACATAAATATATGCCGTAGAGAAGGTTATCGTGGAACTATCGTTACAAAGAAAATTAGATAGGGAAGTTGGAAATGAGTGCGAAATGAAGACCGAATGACTAACGAAAGCCCGAACGGCTACAGCCACAAATCCTGAAAAAGCTGTTTTTCTATTCTAGAGAAAAATCAGAAAACATAAATTTGAGATTTTGGGACTTGTTTTTAGGTGCAAAATCATGTGAAAAATATTCATTTACATTCAGTAATTATTGCCAAACCTAACCAAGAGTTTTGTGGTAGACAATTTTTTTGTTCTTCCGCCTTCAGCAAAGCAAATAATTTTTTTGATTACCCGGTTCGTGAGCATTCAAACTATAACGAACCATGTGAAGATTACCGATTTTCTAAATTTAATTTGCTCAGTTGAACTGATGGTCTTGTTAATTGTCATAAAGAAGGCAAGGCGAATGGGGAACTGGAATTGTTTGAAATCTAATGACAGGTCCGTGGGAATAATGGGACTGCGTGGAATAAGCACATCTTCTCTTTTCGACTCTTCATTAAGAATAGTTGTCTCGATGGCATTCTCATAATTTGCTACTAAGCGAATCTTGTTGTATTGCACAATTAGGGGCGATTAATGTCCCTTAGGCGAATAAATGCCAAATTTAAGTAACACTTCATGTGCCCCAGGAAGTAGATCTTCGAATTTTAAAACTCATTAAGATAATTTACAATTTCGCCATTTGTCATAAAGAAGGCAAGGCGAATGGGGAACTTCAATTGTTTGAAATCTAATGACAGGTCCGTGGGAATAATGGGACTGCGTGGAATAAGCACATCTTCTATTTTCGACTCTTCATTAAGAATAGTTGTCTCGATGGCATTCTTATAATTTGCTACTAAGCGAATCTTGTTGTATTGCACAATTAAGGGCGATTAATGTCCCTTAGGCGAATAAATGCCAAATTTAAGTAACACTTCATGTGCCCCAGGAAGTAGATCTTCGAATTTTAAAACTCATTAAGATAATTTACAATTTCGCCCGCATTCCTGAAGCTTCGGTGCATTTAATCATACATCTATACATCTTTAAATCTGAGCCACTTCAAGCGATCTTCGTCCCTATTCAAGCGATATTCGTCCCAAATTTGCTTTTTTTCTGCATAGAAATGCAAAGAATATGAATCGGTTTGGTTTATATGTAAATATAGAAGATACCAATAACCTAAGAATGGCGCCACAAAATAGTTGCGGTTTTGTTTCCGTTTTTGACATCAGAACTTTTCAAGTTACGAATATGAATGATAAATATAGAAATGGTCAATAAGTTCAGCAAATTTCATCGCAACGGATGGCAGCCATAAGGTACGGAAAAAACAAAAATCCATTAATTTTTATAAAGGGTGGTTAAATTTCAAGGGCCGATGTTGAATGTGAACCACACCTAAACATCAACGACACCGTTAGTCTTCTTTCTTTGGGGTTATTTGAAAGAAAAGGTGTATGTCGATAAGCCATCAACAAATCAAGAGCTAAAAGATGAGATAATTCGGCACATTAACGGCATAGAACCTCAGTTATGCCTCAGCGTCATCGAAAATTTGGACCATCGGATGGAGATGTGTCGCCGAGGCCGCGGCGGACATTTGGCTCATATTTTGCTCCATACGTAATTGTGTTATACCAATATTATCATAATAAGGAGAAATGATAATAATTTAAACAAAAAATTGTATTTTATTTAAAATCAACACCGCCCTTAAAACTTAACCACCCTTTAGATAAGGAACTATTTGCATTTGGTGGTCTTTGGAGGTGTGCCGCCAAGGCCGCGGGGGCTATTTGGCCCATATTTTATTCGATACGTAGTTGAGCTGTACTAATATTATCATAGTAAAGGGAAGTGATAATAATTTCCTAAAAAAATTGTATTTTATTCAAAATCAAAACCGGCCCTTGATACTTAACCAGCCTTTATGTAAGATATTTGCGCTTACATAGCTTATAAAGAGTATGGTCGAGCTTCTCCTGCAATTTGTGGTATGTGAACAATTTTATTTCGGCGATGAACGGTAGATAATTTTTATGAAAAACTTTTACTGGCAGAACTACTCTGGGAGAGTTACCATCTCCTACCAAGACGCGATCGCTATTTGTAACAAAATTGACGTTTATAAAAATAAATCGGATTTGCCATTGATCTGCATGCTTCGTAATGCTCGCATTGAGAGAAACCCTATTATTATTTTTTTATGTATTTTAAAATGTTCATAGTTTCGACGCTAAGCAGAATATTGAATCCTGAAATTACCATAAAACAGTCTAGTCGCCTTAGAGCATTTAATCATCAAGAGTCACATAAAGTGTTTAAGCCCAAAATGATTACTAAGCCATTAAACTTACTATCGAAGATGACACCGAATCAAGTGACATAAAGCCAACACTTTCTGACTTTTGTAGACCTCAATGTGGGCCTTTTACAGCAATGCTACGCTAATATTATACACTCATATGGCAGATGATATTATGCCGGGCTACTAAGTAGGCATGCATACTCTTATTTAAGTATGTAAAGCTTTGAATGGCTGAAAATCACACAAAATGAACAAATGCTTGGAAAAGTGACACAAACTTCAAGCCCTGTATAAGTAACGCTACCAACAATATTTTTCTTTTGGCCGCTACATGTTTGTGTTACTTTTGTTTTTGCTTGCCTAAAAGCCATGCAATCGCATGCGATTTAGGGCTTAAAAGTGAATAGCGCGCAAACGTAGAAGTGTGTCAAGATACAGAGAAAAGGTAAATACAGTAAGTTGGTTGGCTATGATGACAGACTAAGTGGCATAAAACACCACCAGCGCCTTGCTGCTCTTATAACAACAGTGAAACGCATGGTTAGTGGATTCGGTTGCTGTGCTTGAACTAAGGCAGGCAACGCATTTGACATAAGTACCTATGTATACATATACGTGTAGGTACAGATGTATGCATGCTCGAAAATTCATATTCTTCGTACGTATGTATATGAAAATTTGTACATTTGTAACCGTAGGTTTGTTTATGACGTTACATTTAGCACGGGCTCTTTTGACACGGTTTTTGCAATCTATCAAGTAGACGATACCAATATACTATTGAATGAACCAACATACAATACCTGGTTTATACTATATCTGCTTATGTACACATTTATAAATACAAGGGTGTTCAAAAAGCTAAGGGGACCTTTTACTTATCTCGAAAAATATTTATTTATTCATCAATATCTATTTCGTCCCCTTCAAAGTTATACCTCTTAGTAAGAATACATTTGTGATAACGCTTTTTCCAATCCTCGAGCCACCTCTGACTAACATTTTATTTTCTGTCTTGGGAACAAGTAAAAGTCACAGAGGATCCGATCAGTAGGGTGGTTGAGGCTATACATAGTGTTATTTTTGGGAAAAAATTTCAGATTTTTTTATTCATATTTTTCGATAGCAGAAAATTGCCGAGCACAACAAAACACGTCTAACAAAACAGCCTCTGTATCTATCAAAATGTGCCATATATGTAGTTGCAACTGTAAATATGTATATGTTCACGCCATGTGTAGCAAGCAACACTACAAAAAAATTGAAAATCGAATGTACTTTACCCGCGAAATTTGAAAAGTCACCTTATTTTTGGAACACACCTCGTACAGCTGTACCATATGGGCACATTTTGCACCTAAATACGTAAGCGGTTTGTAGTCTCACAGTCATGAATTCTAAATAGCGATGAGAGCTACTGATGTTACGCTTCTACAATATTTGCATGTAGTCTAAATGTTCGAATGCTTTTATGCCGGCATCACTGCCACCCACCTAACTATCCATCTACTGTTCAAACAGTTTTTGAGTTGTTGCCAGTTTCTATCTATCCGGTGGCAATTGCTATTCAAAGCATTTAAACCAAATTCGTCACGGTTACCGTTTGCGATTTTCGAATTGTTTCATTTGCTGCTTCTCTGAGTTGAACTGACTTTGTCCGTTTATATTTGCATAAATGTATGTAGTTCTGTTTGCACTGAAGTTATGTATTGCAGTCTGCACTTTTGTCATTGCAACACAAAGTCCGGCCTAAATAATCGTTGCATGAATTGCTGACTACAATGACAAGTTGTCCTCTTTGCAGTTCTAAGTCTTAAAGTGAGTGGCAACTGAATGACATCTACGTCGCTTATTCATTGCAACTGTTCTAAGACAGATTTTCTTCTGTGTTCAAGTGCATTCGCTTGCTTTACTTTAATAATACATTAGGGTGATACAATCTTGAGAGTAATTAGAAATTTCTATGTATTGTTCTTTGGTTAATAAGCAAATCAAGTGCCTTTTAAAATATAAAATAGACGAATCTTCAGCTTCTTGTGACTTTACTTGAAAAAAATTAGTTCTTCTTAAACACGATTTCATACATGTCAAGATAATTTTTTAAGGCCTTTTTGATGAATTCTATCTATCTCCATTCTACGAGTTGCTTGTACGATATTAGTTTTAATGTCTAGATGCACATCATAATTGTTATCGGATTTAAATTGTAGCTCGCGGCGAGCCAACAAAAATTGCACTATCGCCTATCTTAGTGAGTAAAAGACCAATTGTTCATTGGGTTATTTTGCTATTCACAAAAAGTAATTAATTACGGTTCTGAATTTTTGGAAAAAACGCGCCAACATACTACGAGCTCAAATTTTCGGCAAATTTTCATTGTAGTCCTGTTGTACGAGTATAGTCTAATAATATAACGAACTAATTATATTTCGAAAAACAGTTTTGGATTAATAATTTGCATGGAGGGAGGAACATTAAGGGGTTATATACCTTGTGTTTTTCAAAAAAATCAAAATAAATTTTATTTCTTTATCGTAAAGTACAATCCCTTGAGAACATTTTCCAAAAATTTCATAGAGATCTGAGCAATAGATCGAAAGTTACTGCGTTTTAAATTGTGCGTCGTCACGTCCTGAGCGTACGGCCTCATGCGGCGCTTGAAACTTTAAACGCGATTATCTCAAAAACGTGTTTTTCCAAAAATGCTTTTGCGGTGGACGCGATTGCAAAAAAAGTATTCAACCGATTTTTATAATTTTTTTTTTAAATTGTTCGTAATTGATGTCGCCTCTTAGTGAACGATCAACTTTTTATGTATAAATTTTTATTTTGCAGATATGAATTTTTTAATGCCAATTTTAGGACTGTAGAAGTGGAGTTTTTTAAAAACATGTTCCTATTTTCACAAAAATCAAAATATTTAATATATTGATCGTTCACTAAGAAGATATAACCCTATACTAATGAAATCTTTTCGATTTTTTGATTTCAGTTGACTTGGTGGACTTGAATCGCGTCCACCGCAAGCCTCTTCCAAAAAAAGGGTCTTTGGGGAAAACGCCATAACTCCGCCATTTTTAAATATTTTTACACAAACAAAGCCTTTTTTTTTTCTTTAAACATTGTAATATCCAATAATAAAAACTTTTATACAATAAAATTATTGCTACATATCTTTAAAAAAAACCCAACTTTCGCTAATTTCACCGGACCACAAGGTATATAACCCCTTAAGGTGGTCGAAAAAATGTAAAAAACCTTTGACTGCAATTACTGAAAAGGTAATTAGTTTCGAAAACATTTGCCCCGAATCTAATTGTTTATGTAAAACTTTTAATCAATATCGAAAGCGATGCGAAACTTTGAAGTGTTCAAAAAACAATCCTAACTATTAACCAATGCAAATGTAAGTATTTAAATAAAGGGTTTTCCAATAAGAGGTGTTATTTTGAAACTTTTCCCGTAAAATATCAATGGTTTCAATGCTTGTGTGGCACGTAGTGCCGTCTTGTTCAAAATAAATGTTGCCCGGATCAATACTATCCTATTTCGGCCATAAAAAATCGTTAATCAACTCTCGATAGCGCAATCCGTTCACCGTTACTGTTGCTCCAGCTTCATTCTCGAAAAAGTAAAAACCAATGACTCCACCGACCATAAACCGCACCAAACATTCACACGTTGAGGATAGAGAGGCTTTTCAACAATAACTCTAGGATTTTCTAAGCCTCAGATCTGACAATTTTGCTTGTTGACGAAGCCACCGAGGTGGAAATTGGCCTCATCACTCAAGATGAGTTTTCGATGGAATTGCGTATCAGTTTCATGCATTTCACCGACCCAGACGCGACGTTGTTCATGATCGACTGGCTTGAGTTCTTGTGTTTACTGGATTTTATAAGCCTTAAGACCCAAATCTATATGCCAAATACGGTGTAATGACCAAAGAACGACGAGGAATGGACCAACCTGGGTTTTTTCAACACTTTCGGCTACAACAGCAATATTTTCGGCTGTTCTTGAGCGACGTGCACGAATTTTATTCTTCATTTTTAAAAAATGTCTGTATTGCGGTCCGACAAAGTGCTTCACGATGACCCAAATATGCTCGAGTTTTACGAACCGTCTCTGCCAAATTTTCACCCTTTTTATAGTGAATTTTAATGATTTCAATGCGTTGTTTAAGCGTGTACCGTTCCATTTTTATTAATGGCGTAGTTTCTACTTGTCAAATATCAAAAAATGACAGCTTCAAAAGTGACATCTACCGCAATAGCAGGCTATTCAAAATAACATTTGTTATTGGAAAAACCTTTACTTATCAAATGAGAAATACAGAAGTGGTCAGTAACCAGCAGTCAAAACAGCTACCTTCTTAACAATGTTTTCATATTTGCTTTCGATGAGGAACATTTACTGCTATAAAAAATTCCCCTCAGTTTCCTATTATAAAACGATCCTCAGTCAATGAGGAATACATATAAACGAGTGTTAGGAATAAACCCGTGATGGAAAGAATAATGAGATGGCGCCTATCGTGGTGCCGTTACTTTGCTCTCAGCGAATTTAACATTGAATTACGTCGTATTAGCACCAGTATGGCCAGATTACCATTTTCGTAACTTGATTTAGCATTTTGTTTTTGTTATTTAGTCTCGGAGTTTTAGTGCTTTCTTCATAACATTTTTCTAGCCTGTTCTAATTAAAAGTAATGTTTATAATTTTGTAAAATATAAATTTTTTAAAAGTTAGTTCAATAATTCACTAAGTTTTAGCTTTACTTTTTTAACGTCTGGTCGCATTACCCGCGATTGCAGTTGTTGTTGGTGTTCTTCTGCTTTCAGCAGTCAAATCTCTCTCTCACTACTGCAGTGTTGTCTAGCGTTGGATATAAAAACGCCCTAAAATGCCCATGTAAAGGAAATTAAACACCAAATTTTTATTGAATTACTTAAAGAACTTTGTATGCGTGGCAAATTGTCTTTATATTGTGCGTTTTTTATTTTTAATAAATATGTTATAGTTATATACAATTTAATTTATGAGTTTGTTTTTGTTAAGAGAAACTCTTTTGCTAAGGGAACGACTTTCCTGCTATATTTGAGGTTATATAACAAGATAAGGTACTCTTTTTGTAAAAATGCCGTTATAGTTTCTTCAGTAGTATTTTCTTGCTTATTTTTACTAAGACTACACCTCTTGATGCCCTCGGCCCTATTAAGGATTGAGGACCGTAAGAAACGATTACACCTCTATGAGTTTAACTCGCATTCAGTAAATTCAAACGCTTTTTAAAACTATGCAAACTTCAATGTTAAGAAGAGTTGAGAGAGGGACATGTAGTATTCTTTCATAGCCTTAAAAAGAGCAAAAAATTAAATTAAATAAATTAATTAGCACTAAAATCTTCTCAGAGTGGCCTTTTTTAACAATCTTTTGTTTAATAATACAGTTTTTTTTAACTTACAGTTTCGGTAGCTTTAAATTAAAAATAAGAAACAAAGACCAAACTTAAAAAATTTCCCATTTTGGGTATAAAAAAGAACTAAATTTATTGTGAAGAGCAAATGGTTGGCAACATTACACAACTTGGCAAAAGTGACGTCACACACTCTCTGATGGGCGCAATCTTGTTTCTATCATTCTTGGGAAGAAACCGTCTTCGCTGTACACACATACATACATAAGTGAGCACAGTTAGTATGTATTTTTGCTGCATACAAATCTGATATGTTGAGTACCGCCAACATTCCGTATAAGCAATTCGTTAGTTGACTACGAAAATAGCGCACTTTTATTTAACGTTCATGACCTACGTAACTATAAGTTAACTAAGTATGTACAATACAATGCAGAATTTCTCCAAAATCACATTTTGTGCATTGAATTTGTTATTTTTCACATGTATTCTTATGAATGTTTAGAGAGCATTTGACTGTTGTGTGTTTATTTCATTACTATTTTCATTGTGAAAAGAGCTCTAGTTCTCAGTTTCGTGCTTGCACTTAAGTAAGCTTTAAGAGTGTAAGTAAATTAGAAATGGTGGAAAATCAAAAAATCTCTCTTTAAATATTGTAACTGCTTTTAATTTCTAATTAGTTTAGTTAAACTAAAATGAGAGGTGGAAGCAAAAAACATTTAAAAAGAAAAAATATTTATATTCAAATAAATAAATTTCATAAAATACCGATGCGCATAAAATGAAAACCACACTGAAAATGTTAGTATTAGCAATGGTTTTTTTCCTTTCGATGTAATAAAAAAATATTAAAAGAAAAAAATTGTGATTAGTATTTTAAAAATATGTAAACTAGAGTGTTCTTGGAAATGTTATTACATATTTTAATAAAGCCTAACTAAGTAATATTAGCTCATTTATAGCTGACTTAAATAAATACAACTTCTTACGGAATGCAATAAGTAAATATCTAACTATAAATAACATAACTTTTAGCTAACTTCTAAGCAACTAATTTTGAGTCAGTTGAAAAGTCCTACAGAGTCGGACAATTTGCAATTACTTAGGACATCGCAATGTTAAAATAGTTATTTCGCCGCTTTAAAAATTATCCAAGTATAAATCATCTCTAATTGCGAAGTATTTAGATCAAAGTGTATTAGTTAGCTGAGTTGCCGGCAGGGTTATTTTCTTTTCATAATAAGTAAAATAAGTAACCTTAGAATTAAGTCCCCTAGGTAGTATGGCGCAGGAGCGTGGACGATGACAACATCCGATGAAGCGACACTTGAAGTGTTTGAGAGAAAGATTCTGCGTAAGATTTTTGGACCTTTGCACGTTGGCAAAGGCGAATATCGCAGGCGATGGAACGATGAGCTGTGTAAGCTTTACAATGATATAGACATAGCGCAGCGAATAAAGATCCAGCGGCTACGTTGGAATGGATACAAACGCTCCGAATGGATACAAACGCTCCGGCTTTGAAACTATTCGATGCGGTACCAGCTGGTCGTAGCAGAGGAAAGATCAGGTGGAGAAGGACTTGACTTCACTTGGTGTGTCCAACTGGCGCCAGTTAGCACGAGAACTAAAAGACTGGCGTGCTTTGTTAAACTCGGCCAAAATGTCGTAAGCTGTTATCGCGCCAATTAAGAAGAAGAAGAAGGTAAGTATTAGAGACGGGGATAAAAAAAATAATTGGCGCTTACACTTTGTTAGGTCGAGCCGCCTCCTTCAATTTGTAGCGTACATCTTGACTTCGAATGGCAAATGGTTTTTTATGTGGAGCGTTTTCATGGCAAAAATACACTTGCAGGATTTCCTGCCGAGTGGCGATCGCTATTGTAAAAAAACTTTTCTATAGTTTTCCTGCTTTTTTCAATTTTTCTATAAAATTCATGCATTTGAACCTACGCACTCTCGAACGGTAGTTACCCCAACCCATTTGGCTACGGCCGCCGCCAAGTGGCGAAGATATATTTCTTGAATTTAAATATAAATCTCTATCACCAATCGTACTAATACGCGTAACTGTATATCTCGCTGCGCACTGCGATAAACATGTGAGATAAATCGAAATGATTATTGGTTCTTTTCGAGCTTTTCGTCAAAACTTTTTTTTTGCTTTTTTGTATTATTTTTTTTTTTAATTTCAAGTTTTTACGCAACCGTAGCAGACGGGAATGCAAAATAGTTCTTTAAAACGACTTGTCTGAACTATCATAATCACTCCACACTTTAGTTCTAAAAATCACCTTTTTTATTAAAAATTAAAGTAACCGCACATTTTTTAAATATTTATTTCTTGTTCTTTATCCACATTTTTTCTTTGGCTTGAAACGTCACATCTAAGCGGCTGACTGTCAAACTCAAATTAAAAAAAGTAGAGAAGGGCAAGCTTTCTTTCTATCATGCTCTTTTAAAATCCCGCATACACATATGTAGGGTGCAAGGAAAAAGGTATCCAACAATTTTTCCAAAAACATAAAAAAACAAAGTTACTTACCGTCACTTGAAGTGGTGCCACCTTCAACCGTTTCCAGGTAATGCGCCTTACACAGCACCCGATCATCGATCAGAGCAAATTGTTCGCCGGTGGAGAGTTGTCGCCCGCACTGATCGCACGCAAAACATGCCAAGTGGAAGACAAGGTCACGCGCGCGACGCACCCAATCTGAGGCGGATATGCCACGACAACATTTTGAGCATTTTGCGCCGAAGTGTCTAAAAGTAGAAGCAGATCAAAACAAAAATTTATACAAAAAGCACGTCAAAGTAAAAAAAGAGCACATAGAAAGAGAGAAAAAAACTTGAATAACATATTGAGTGCAGCCTACATTAAGGCGTTAAGGCCACGATTAAATTCAATGTTTATTTGCGAACATTGTGTGTTATTTGGGTTTAAAAGTTGAAGTGTTCAGCTGACGTTTTCAGCAGCATTGCAACGCTCAAGTGCATATGCATGTATATTTTTATGTGTGTATGTGTGTACGTGTTCATATTTCTTGTTTCACAGATCCACATGAGTTTGCGTGTATGAGTATTTGAAAAGCGGCAAATCAAGTCACAGCATTCAAATCAGGGCAAGGGACGCGCAAAGTGCGCGCACTTGTCGCCGGAAATGGTGTGAGTGAGCGTATGTGTTTGTGTTGACACTTTAGCTTACGGGCGCACATAAGTCCATACATACAAACATAAGCATCTGCTTATTGATTTTTGCCTATATCAATGTGTTTGTTTTTGCCTTTGTACGCCTCGTCAGACATGACACTTTTTTAAATGAGTCTGCATTTTATAATGTGCCGATCCCGATTGAATCGAATACCTCATCTGGTATTGGATACATTTAAAGGTAGTAAGAGTATTCATTCGCATTGGCGACATGTGCACCAACGAATCTGATGTGTATCTTACAGATATAAAACCATGAAAAATAAAAAATAAAAATAAAAACAAAAAAGGAGACTAACAATATTTATATTGCTGTGTTATTCTTAGTTGTTCGCTTATTTAGTGTGGTTGGCACGTTTATGTTTCCACAACAACACCGACGCTATCAGCAGTAAGTAATAACGATAACAACAGTCAACTTCAAATTCTTAGCTTGAAAAATAAATATTTTTACAACAGCATCAGTCATTTTCATTACTTCGTTTTCAAACAACAACAACTAATATAGCGATGCGAAGGCTTTGAATGCTGCTTCGGCCCTTTGCTTCAGTCACCTTTGCTAGTCATCTACGTATGTGCATACCATATATTATATACATATGTACATAGGTATGTATGCATACGACTGGCGTGGTTCGACCGTAACCAACTGGCCCATGGGGACATTGCTGCTGTAAACGCAACAACAGAGGCACTGCTGACTTTGGGGACACCTTCCGCGACTGGATTGTACCAACTCATGCCACTCAATGGAATTGAAAATTCAAAGTGACAGTAGATAGATAGTGTGTGAAAAAACATGAAAAATAAAGTTAAGTAAACACTTTTAAATAACACAAAAAGAAAAAAATGCAGCTAAACAAGTGGAGGCAAATCGAAGCGAAAATCTACTTTATGGACATTTCTAACATTGCATTTATTTTTTGTTTTTTCTCTACGTGTATTTATGTATCATACACGTACATACACACATATCGTGCATATTGATCGGCTTTAAATTTTTTGTGTACTTGTTTATTATTTTATACTTTCGCGTTTTTATTTACTTTTAAGCTTAATATGTTGAATCAAATGCCTCAAGCTGTGTTACATTGAAAAAAGTTTAGAAAATAATTTCCTATCGAATGTCTTGCTTCAATTGTATATTAGGGAGTGTGGGAAAATATTTATCCGACAGCTGAGTATATACTTACATAGCTTTTTACGGTGACATAAATACAACTGCATCAAGCAATTTCAGACAATGTATCAGTTTTGTTACTGTTGATGTATTTTCTTCACAAATTATGCTTACTGCATACTTCTGTATGTACGCGTGTAGATATGTGTGTGAAAAGCTACAAGTACGCAAGCTGTTAACTATTCGAATATGTGCTTGGAAAGTTTTAAGTAAACAAGTGCTTGCAGCAAACAATTTAATTAAGCGTAGATATTGTAAATATTTTATTACAGATATTCCAAATATACGGTCTTTACAAAAAAAGGAAGGAAGTCTAAATTTGATTCGGACCGAACTTTATATTCCCGCGCACATTTCAGTAGACAATGAGTGTTATTGCTTATAACATCAGAGGAACGAAAGGAAGTTTAGTCTTAACATAATACAAACTGAACCGAGAACTAGAAATACCAAACTATCTTGGACAAAGAGTAATATGTGCCAGAAGTAAATGCGTTCTACCTAAGCTAAAAGGAGTCACAATCCAGCTATCCAAAAAATCAAATATCATGGAGAAATCCTCGATAGTAAACTTCTTTGGAAGTCACACGATGAAATAAAGACATTTAAAGCACTGGAAGTGTAGCCTTCTGGAAGTGCAAAGGTATCTTCGGAAAAACGTGGAATTTTTCTCCTTGCAAGATCCTATGGATCTACATAGCTACGATAAGACCTATTATCATCTATTCATCAGTGGGCTGGGTGAGTAGACTCTCTCTCGTGGAAGTCAGGAGGACCTTATCGAGACTACCACGCACTGTGACCATCTTTCTGACTACTTCAGGCCCGACATTAGATACTCTAGTTAGTCTACCACCACTTGCTGTTTTCATCCAAGGAGAGACCTTGAAGACCATCTGCAGGCTGAAACACAATGAGAATCTTAACGGCCCATGTCCTCCATTGGACTTCGATCCAACGATCCTCTCCATCCCCTTGACTCCATGCCATTCAAGAGTCATACTCGAAAAGAGATACAGAGTGGTGTTGCCAGAGACTCAATTGTGGTCAAATTCAGAAAATGAGCCCGCCAAACACTGTTTTCATATTTTCACGGGTGGCCCCAGAAGCAGGCACGGCTTTGGCTCTGGTGTATAGGTGGAATACTGGCTTGGCAGGCTGAGAGAGGCTGCAGATGGACAAAACTGATGCTATCTGTATTGTCCAACCGACTGTCGCAGATCTTCCTGTCATTAAGCAGAAGGAACTGTAAGCAGCTGGTTGGACTGATGATGGGCCAATTGCTATGGGCGAAGCACAATGGAAAGTTAGGATCTGAGACTCTGTCGAACAAGTGGAGAGGAGGAAGAGATAGTGGACCACTTTCTGTGTGTTTGCCCGGCTTTCGCTCGTATCAAGCTTAAGGTCTTTGGCGCTGATGGGTTAAGTAGCGACCACCTTGGCACCACAAAATCTATTAAGATTTCTTCGGAGGTCGGGCAGGTTTAAAGAAAATGTAAAAGGAAACCGCAGTTTGAGTGCTGTACCTGCTAGTTTGTCTTGACACAAAACAAAATACAAAAACAAAAAACAAAAATTATCAGTATGCAAACTGCATTTGGGGATAAAGGGGGAGCGTCATGGATGAATTGCCGTCTTTCAGCCCCCTATAAGCACCATCCTAACCAACACTCCAAACAGGGTACAAAGTGGTGTATCGAACCAGAGGGCGAGTATATTTATTTATAAGAAATATATACGAATTCTTTCTACTTCTAAGAAGTTCAGTAGAATGGAATTTTGCGGATTTTCGATTTGATTTTGATTTGGTGCTGATGTTTTACGGTTTTTTGTTTTGAGGACTTTGAGCTTTGAAGAAATACACTCATAGGCTTGCCATAGCAAACGGCTTTGCTTCAATTTGATTTTTCATGCCCAGGGTTTCGAACCCGAACACCAGCGAATAGAAATTGCGCAACAACCCATACACCGACGGCGGCCGGGAAACTAAATGCATACTGCAAAATTTATTGAATATCCTCTTTTTATTCGATCCCAGAGTACTGAGCATCTGAAACTAACTTCGCTGTAGTACCAATCATACAAGCAATTTATGTACTTTCTATATGTCTTAATCTAGAATACTTAGTTTTAATTATTTTAACTAATGCAAAAAAATTATTAAGATATTTATAAATGCCACATTCTCATACGAATACATCACATAAATAATTTACTTACTTGCCATAATCCGCCTTGCAATAGACTTGTCGTTCGCGGATGAAACACGATTGTTGTCTGTCGAGCGGACACTGGCAGATGCAACACCGCAAGCAGGTGGCATGCCATGAGCAACCGCCAACCTCAAGAAAAAACCTATCCGAGATTGGCTCCCCACACGCCGCGCATGAACGCAGCTCAGTCTAAAAGAGAATAGAGAAATTAATACTCAAATAATTTAGTACTAAAATAAAACTTCAGACTATTTGGAGATATGTGTAGTATGTAAAGGTATATATGTACAAGTAAATAATTATGTATATGCAAGTGGATGATTATGAGTACGCATGCAAGGGCGGATATGGTAGTGGAATTTCGCAGGCTTACTAGAACTTTATAAGGTTTGCCAGATTTTCAATGAAAGATATTATAAAAGCATCTTCTCTGCATGCAACCAAAGTAACTTTTTTGTATACTACAGACTTTTAGTAATATAATTTGAACTTTGTTATGTATATTGCTGGCTTGTTCGTATTGTCAAAACATCCTCTTCTTTCAAGGCACATTTCCAATTACTATTGGGCGAACAACCCACAGCCGATATCGAAAAATGGCAGTTTTGATGGGTACCCAGACCAACCAAATCAACATCTCGCGACTTTTATTTGTGAAATAACTTGAAGGCCATGCTATTTATATCCAACAAGCCAACAATAAATGATTTTCGGTAAAGATTCAACAATATAAGTTTCCAAAAATTTGCAAAGACGAATGTTATACTAAACAAATATTACGTATTATGAGAAAGTAATCCGATTTGATAAAATAAAGGGAAAAACAATGGAGAAATAAAGGAGATGTTTAAATGTAAATCTTTGAGAATTATGAATGTGAAATTATTGCCTGATAATAAGAAAGTGCCACAATTATCATCAACAACGAGAGAACTCACAAGCCCTCTGACTTAGTGAAATAGTGAGAAACCAATCAAAAATTTTCGAATTTTACGCTTCGCAAGCAAAACACCGGATAAAAAAGTGGTCAACATCGATCTTAAAATCTTGTTTTTAAATGAAACACAGAACACTTATTGAGTTTTTTTCAATAAACTCGCTGTTTGTACTACACACCATTGACTTTGGAAATAAGTTTGCAATACGAATATTTCCCAACGTTGTTCAAGTGAAAAGCGATTCACTTCGTTCCGCAACACTTTGATATTGACTTTCTGTCAGGAGTTCCAGGAGTATATGATAAAAAACAATCACTATATTGGCCACCCTGTATATATATATGTACATGCATGGCACTCGTACTACAGCATAAATAAATATGAGTTCTTATAAAGCATTCCGGGAAAAGTCTTAAAAATGAAAGAAACAAGGATATACCCGAATTGTATGTTAAACGTTATGTCATGAATTCTGTGTATTAAGCCAGAACAATAAAAACTAGTTGAATAGAGTCTCAAAGGTAACTATCGAACAACTAAGAAGCCTCTGCATATTTATTAGAATGTTGGCTCTTAGAAGCCGACGCCGATGTTGATGAGCGGTTTTGTGGCATGGTGGAGGTGCCTACTTGGTTAATCAGTTAGATGGTAACTGTTGTTATTGTATGCGCTCTCATGTGAAATAGTTTCGTTAGTCGCTGGCGCTTTAGAGCGTTGTGAATATTTATGAACCGGCTAAATCTTGCACAAACTCGGCTGCCAAATGATGTTTAATAAAATGCTAATATTATTCTAAATATACCTATGTACATTCTGACATTTGGGCAGATATGTTTGTAGATTCGCCTACATACATACAATATATAGATATGTACTTGTGCGTGTAAGAGTATAAAGTGGCGTATATAAATTATGATTATAATAATGTTGCTGTGTTTTTGGCTCCTGGGTAAGTAGATGAACAAAAATGGATAACGCACGAAGTTCAACTAAGCAAAAAAATCTGTTACAAATTAGTGAGATTTCTACATTCATATATAAATAATTGGCGCTAACGCTCTTTTTTGTATGTTTGGCTGAGCTTCTCCTTCTATTTGTGACGTACGTTTTGATGTTGTTCCACAAATGGGGGACCTATTTTTTTTTAAGCCGACTCGGAACGGCAAATGGTTTTTTTTATCAGGAACTTTGTCATGGCAAAAATGCACTCGGAGGTTTGCTATTGCCCTCCTGGATTTTTACGATAAACAATTTTACTGAATGACAATGTCGATCATAGTTTCTCCAAACATAAGCGAACTGGCTTCGAATATAATAAAAAAAACTTTAAAGGTCACAAAAAACTAGGTGTTCACGTATTTACAACTAAATATTTAATCTTAACGTTTTAATTACCCGCTCTGTGCTATAAAGAAAAAAATAAGAAAAACGAAGCATCTACAAATACACATATTTTATAAATCAACACTTTTGCAATGCGCTGGTAGCTTCACAAATTTCATTAAATTCGAATTAAAACATAAATAAAATTTTTTTTATGTAAATTATATTGAAAAAGTTGTTGACTTTTGGTGCGGCCGCTTCGCTCGTTTTAGAGTATATGATATATACAAAGTAATATTTTATACTTTAATCTCCAGATTTTGGTCGAAATATTCAAATTTTTATGTGTTTTGGATTTGTTTATGTGCGCCGCTTTAGTACCCGTGCGCACTTGAGGAGGTCGACCAAAAACACAAAGAAAAAAGGTGTTAGCGCAATTATGTATTGTATGTAATAGCATAAAGAAATCGAGGTTGATATAGACGTATATTGCACAATTGTGTGTACATACTTATATACCAAAAGGCTTAGAATGACACTCGGTACACCTATGTATAAGTAGTGCCTCTTTTTTCAAATATATGTTTTTATTTACTTAATCACTTATGAGTTAACTTAAGTCCAGTATTCAGGTTCTAAATATTAATCTAATTTAATTGTTTGTTAGTCCGTTGAATGTACTCTCTGTTTTTCACTTATCCCCATTTAACGCGGTGTGATCTCTCTGTTCTAGACAAGAGTATTCGGGTGGTCCTTCAATTTTGAGAGATATTTTTCGCTGCTAATTTAGAATTCGTCATTTACCATGGGTCTTTCGAACAGGCAGCTAAATTAAATTTTCCTAAAATGTGTGTAGGCATATAAAGTTCGGCCCGGGCTGAATTTAGTACTTCCTTACTTGTGTGTCCTCGGTTATTTACGCTCGTTTGCCAATTTGCTAAATCGGGTTTAAATATTTTGTTATATTTTTATTATTTTTTATTTAACCGATTCAGCAGACTCTAATTTAAGTTCTGCGTAGGAACCTATAAATAACAACTTATCTGGCTGAAGATTTTAATTCTATTTCAATAAATTATGACCTTGCAAAGAAAAACTAACTAACTGTGTAACAATATTTTGTGGGAGTACTCTACTGAATATAAATCAAACTCTCGTATTTATAAAAAAACAAAATACGTATTTAAAAAATTACAAACACTTAAAAAAAATAATTAAAAATCCATGAGTAACCGACGCTGGTTTTCACAAGAAACCTGGCAATGCATGTTATCTGCAAATCCATATTTCTTTCAAAGAATGAAATGATTGTGAAAATTAATAAAAGTTGAGCATAAGCCAAAGATTGTTTTGTAAAACATCCTAGAAGTAACTAAAAGTGAACATTAAAACAAACAACATATCAAACAAATTGTTTTAAATTGTTTGTTTGATGAACCGGAACGCTGTCTAAAACCGAAGATATTAACTTTGTAGAATATATGAGGACGACCTGGGCAAGGAATATTGCTGGCATAGACCTCACCAACGAGTGCAACGATACTTCGCTAAGCAAAGGGCTGCTTCACTTGGTGGAACGTATGACCTTTCGCGAAAATAAAACGAGTTATAAGGAGTGAGTTTTATCTTCATATTTTGAAAACAAATTTACCGGCCTTTGTTGATATGAGTGCTTATCCAGAAGAGAAGGGTGTGTTCCAACAAGACAACGAACGATCCCAAGCACTCTGCCAAAATTGTGAAAAAATTGCTGGCAGAACGAAAAATTCAGTTGTTGGAGGGGCCGCTGCAAACTCTGGATCTAAGTCCATTTCAGAATTTGTAGCTCATATCAAATGATGATTGACAGTGCGTGAATGTGGTTAACGTGCATACGGTTTTGTTTCCAAAAGTTCTTTTTTCAAATTCGCAGGTAAATTTTTAAGGAATCTGTTAATTAATTAATCTGTAGATTTGCATTGAAAGTGACATCTGATTATTTATTTTTGAACTTCAATCACCTTCTATATAACAAGAATGCCTTAAATTGAATTGAGATACTTTTTACTTAAAATCACGAAATACCAATTTCCATTAATAAGTATTAAATGAATTTTTAGTAGCCAAATATGAAAATTACAAAAATGACCACTGCGCGTTCTTCACGTTCACAAATTCCTGAAGCAACTGAGAGTGGTATTAGACGCTTCGATGCTAGAAACTTATGCACTAGACTAAAATGTTAGAGTGGAAAGGTAAAATTTTAAAACATCATAGACAACAATAAAATAAAATTAAGGGAAGCAACAAGAATTGAACAAACATCAGGCGAACACACCTCGACAATTGACAGTAAAAAAACGATGAGTATAGCAAGGCCAAGCTGGATTACCGGAACGTGCGTGAGAATCCGATTCGCGTGTGGACTTGTGTACAGAACTGCTATACGAGTTGATGCTCTCCATGCTCACGAGTGCCGGTGAACTTATCGTATATTTTATTTGTGATCTTTGTCTTTTCATTGCCATTTTTTGTTTGTTTGCATTTTTTAATAAGTTACAGCGCCGATCTTTTGATTTCGTATGCAAAAGCTTAGGGAGCTCATGTAGCCCTCCAATGCACAAATACCTTAAATTTATGGAGAAATACAGACATATTATACCAGAACACTCGCAATCATTCGGTGAGTGGACTTAGCCATGTCTGTTCGCCCGCCCTTCTGTCTGCGTGCTTGATAACTCGATAACAAAAATTAGTATTTTATCCCAGGTAGTTTGGTTTTGAAAATAAGCGAAATTGGTCAATAACCACACCCATGTAAAACATACCAGTGATTCAAGATAACACAAATTTGGTACAAATGATGAATCCAAAAAAAAAATATGACGCAAGTTTTTGACAAATACTCCACTTTTGAGTAAAAGCGCCTAACTCGAAAATGCCTTAATAAATCTCACCCACTCTCAGTGCACATATTGTATTGGATTTGACTTCAAACCAATTGAAAATAGATATAATACATTTTTAAATTAAATATATTTGAAGGCGATTTTTTCAAACTGTTTAACCATACGGCCGCCGTAGAAAAATGGGTTGCTGTGTGACTGCCATTAGGAATTCGGAGTACGTATGATCGAATCTCCGTGAAACATCAAAATGAAGAAAAAGTTTTTTCTAATAGCGGTCGCCCCTCAGCAAGCAGTGACCAACCTCCGACTATATTTCTGCCACGGAAAAGCTCCTCATAAAAAAATTTCCGCCGTTCGGAATCGGCACAGAACGATAGCTATGATATCGCCATGAAAAATAAGTCAGTTTATTTACAGGGAATAGAGTGAGAATTTCCATTAGTTGTTACTGATAAACAAATACCTGATACACCACTTTTATATTAATTGTTTTTCCTGCAGGGTACTTATAATATTTTATCACACGCACACATGCATTGCTGCCCACAAGCAACTCGTTGTCGTTGTCACTGTCACGTTACTGCTCTCACTGTAGCCACAGTTGTGTTGACTTGCTTCCTTCCGCCCTTCCTACTTCCCCTGCTTTATTCTAAGAGACATTAAAGCGCCAGCAAGGCTGTTGGAATTGTAGGATTTTTATTGCTTTTGTTTTTTCTTTCGTTTGTTTTATTTCGTTTTTGAAGGGTCGCCTCAAATGGTTTGGGTTTGATGTAATAAATAATTTTGACATGTTTTGTGGGCATAGAAGCATGACTTTTGCATTGCCAACGGCATTGTCTGCATCGCCATTTGCCAGAATGTGGCCTGTTTGCGTATACGGGGATATTTATGAATATATGTGGGCATGTATATGAGAACTTTTGCCTGTTTCTTTAGTTTATTTTTATGGCTGCCATGCGTATGCGCACTAATGGCGTCTAACAATGAGGCGCTTTAGTGTGTTCGTAGTACTAATTGAAAAACCATTTTGTATATGACAATTCGTAAATTGCTACTGTGTTGTTGTTGGTCTTTTTTTTGTACTTTATTATCCTGCGTGTAAACATGAACGATTTGCTGTGGTCGCTGGTTGCGGTGAGTTTGAACCCCTGACTTTTTCGTATGTGTATACCTATGTATGCATAGATACATACATTTGGCATGAAAGTAAAAATTATCCATATATTCCTGTATTGTGATGCTAAATATCTTATGTATTTGTCAAGGACCTTCACCGTATTGTTGCTGTCAAAAAAGATTTGTGCAAAAAAATAAAGAAAAAAAAAACCTAAACAGTATACATACACGTATGTATCTACATACATATATATGAAATGAGTTTCTCTTCATCCCTTGGCAAAAGGTTAAATCGGGAAAAACATTTCATCCCAGTTAGGTAAGTTGTTTTCACTACACTTCTAACGCCCAACTATTCAGCTGCGGTCTTAAAAGTCATCTCATGTTTTGTCTGACATTATCATCAATTTCCCCGCTTCATTTCCTTCAACTCACTCTAATCCAGCATATTTGGATTCGTTGCGCTACGGAGCCATTTCATACATATTTAACACATTTTTTTTTTTTTTTGTAATCAACTTTTTTCAAAGCCGCAAGTAGTATCTATTAAGTAAGTCGTATTTGTCGTTGCTATTGCCGACATCATCGTCGCTGTTTTGAAAAAAAACGATATTTTTGATCTTTGCCGCTTACCATTGTTTACATTTGTATTTATTCACGTCCGATGGTAAACAGTAAAAATTTGTCGGTTTAACAACAAATACGAGAACTAAGTAACTAAAATTGTTTGCTACTTAGGCGGAAATTTTCGAGTATCTTAGTATTAAGCTTTCCTCTCTCGTGTTTGTACTGTATTGAACTAGTTCTACTTATGCACACATACGTATTTGCTTGTCGCTGTCTCAGCCACGCTGTGCCTCTGAAGTAGCTAGCGAATATACTCTTAGAGATACACGTATTAACTCACGGTTCATATATATGAGTAAACAGGGTGAGCCATCTAACATTTGAAATAGCTTTAATTAAGAAACGAAGGATTTTTTATAAATATGGGTTTTTAATTATCTTAGTTATGAAACAGTATTTCATGCAATGGACATCCCCGGCTGGCGTTGCAGTAGCCGATATGACAAACTTAATTTTTCAGCAGATTTTTGAGGCGATGCTGAAACTGGCCATGTAAAAGTGCTATTGTTTCATTGCATGTGTGGCACTGCGCACCATTTTGCTGAAATCAAATGTTGTGGAAGTCCATTCCACACCTAATAGCCCACAGATATCCTGTATTTAATAGGAATCCTTCCACGCTGACGTGCCACAAATCGATGCACAAATTGCACTGAGGTGATTCTCTTCTACCGAATTTAGAACGTAATTTCCTTACAGTTCCATAAGGTGATTGAGCATTAGAAAATATTCGAAACTTTTGTTTTTTTGTTCCGTGCACTTCCGAATGGTAATCACGCACCAACCCGTCCAACCTATTCGGCTACTTCGGCCGCAGTTTTATTACCTGTGTATTTTAACTAACACATTAAAAACAATATGTAGTTCAGATATAAATCATTGGCCCACTCTTTATTTTTGGGTAAGTATGTGCTTCTGTAGTATTGAAATACCTATTTGAAGATTTTGATATTGAACATATAAAATGATGTGTAAAGGGGATTTTTCTGCTGCTCTTACTTTCAATTAGTACCAACTGACGGTGTTTATATATTTTTATATGTTTTAAAACCACTCTGTAGCAAATGAGATTAGTTCGGAACTAACGCAGAACTAACTCATTTGGGTAAGATATTAGTTCTCGATCTGTTCCCAGGCAACGCTTTGAATATTCGTTTTTTATTTATTGGGTATGGGAATAAGTTTGCGCCCTCGTAAAAGAGGTGTCACTGCTGATCCTATTTGAGTTGCTGATCTAATGAGTTGGATGTGGACAGAACAACTGTCGGTAAAGTGTAGGTCCCTCCACTTGCGAAACAACATCAAAACGCATGCCACAATTAGGAAGATGATCTCAACCAAACACCCGAAAAGGGTGTAAGCGCCAATTACATATAAGTATTTATAGGAAATTCATAGCAAGATTAGGCTAACCTAACCTCATAGAAAGATAGTTTTCGTAAAATGGAACTCAAATTAAAAAATGTACAAAACTTAAATATAACAAGTTTGTTTGAACGTCGAAATCACTCAGCCCGAAATGGCATGGAAAAAGTTCCGGGCGAGTTTGTGAAAACTGTCAAAAGATCTGTGTAAGAAGAAGGGGAATTAAGAACAGCGTCAAACAACAAGATGACATTTCGTTCTTACACTCATTTGTCCAAGACTTGCCCGAAATTCAAAAAAAAAAAAAAAAAAAAATATTTTTTGAAATTCCTTGAACTCGTACTTCGTACAAATATAAAACTTTATACATAACATAGAAGTGTTACACATGCATTTCAAGGAAAGCATCAATACAACATTGCTAAACATAAAATTTTTTATTAGTCATCTCGAACAAGTATTTACTCGCATGTTGCTTCAAATTATACAGTAACATTTTTTTATATTTTATAGCCGAAATAAATTTTATACATCGACCTTGAACTTCTGACGCTCGAATGTATGTATGTATATGTCGGTATCAATGGGAAAAATTTAAAAACAAAAAAATTCTAAAGCAAATCCAAAGAGTACCACGCAGCCAATAACATCTATAAATATCTGTGAATATATAAATTTTGCACCTTGCAAGCTACCCTCCTCTCATATTTGAATCGCTATTCTGATAGGTGTGCATAAATCTACTTTCTCGCACTTCAATAAAATTGAATTTGCTTAGGTAAAACTAATAAGATAAATATACCGAAGTCTCCATAAAATTGACAAGTCATAAAAGATTTTCTTGGTACAAAGAAATCAATAAAAAAATTCTTCACAACTTTATTGTGTATGTAATAAAATGAAATGTTATAAATGTTGTTGAAGAATTGTGAAAAAAGCAATGAATACGATTAAAAAAGAATAACAATAAATAGAAACAATAAAAAAACATTCCTAAGAAAGCAATAAACGCATAAAAAATAAATATTTACATACTAGAATTATATAAATCCACGGTTTTATTGTCTAATAAAATTTGAAATAACACACTAAAAATAATGTAGATAAATAATGGTGGTAGCATAAATAAAATGAAATATAGAAAAGCACAGAAAAGGTGAATACATACTTAATTCATAGCGATGATAATCATAGTTTTGCATGTACCTATACAAGTGATACATTTTTAGGCCGAGCTCATCCCACAAATATTGCTATTTATTGTGGCCGAATCTGAGTGATAGATGTTTACTGTTTCTCAAAATTTTTCATAGGAAAATTGTTAATGGCAGCCAAGTGACAATCGCTATTAGAGTAATTACTTCTGTTTTTGGTTCCAGCAACCGGTACACTACCTATTAAGTTGACTCCCGCACGTCGTGAGCCAGAGAACTTCGTTAAGTACATTTTCGATCCCCAGTACTTCGAAATTAAACTCACGACCACTGATCACTGCCAGACAAATTTTTTATGCTTTAGTCTAAATATATATTATTTAAAAAAAAACATACTGTGATATTTTGTCATTTATTTCTCAATGTACACCGATTGGCATTGTTCTTTGACTGTTCATTGTTATTTCACTAAAGCACGTAATAATTCAGAGTAAGAAGCTAGAGAATTTAATACTTTTTTCATTCAGTAGTCCCACCATAAAAGCGCCCATGACCAATAGAAATTTCACTGAAAAATAAAAACGGAATTAGTGTCGCTGCTTTGTTACGCACTCTCGAGCCTACCGATTTCCTTTCTGTTCCGCCTATTTTCAATAGTTTCATAAGCTGTTTGCTCTTATTTCAAACAAACTCAATAGCAAGTAATAAAACTTAGTGTATTTGTAGGTATATGTACTTACATATCTATATATAGAAGCTATTTTTAAATGAAGGATTGATTATACATATATACATACATACATATGTATGTAAATATTATGTGTATATGGTATATAACACATGAACCATGGAAGCTCATAAGTCTTTTAGCCGTTTGGAATTGATACCATCACCATCAACCGACATATCATTGCGCAAATTGAGTGATCATCAATAATAACAAAGCGATTCGTCATCAATATTCAGCGCTGTCACGCAGTTAAAATACGAGACAGTGGCAGTAATTTCAAATTGGTTGAGACAGTTGTGAAAAGAAATCTCTTTGTGGTGTATCATGAGTGCTGAAATTCATGCACCATGCGATGTTCAGTCGACGCGATCACTTCATTTTCAATAAACGATTGCCAGTCTGATACGTTGGATGTCTTAGTTACATTTATGTATATCAACTGTTCGCAAGTAAGTGTGTCTCACCCAAATCAGACAATCAGATTTTTCCGTTGTCAATCGCAGATTGTCAACGCGACAGTAAATGTACTCGTATTTGGTATTTTTGGAGTACAGTAAATACTAGCAATTGACAAAGCGTGAGAACATGGTTTGTTTGATATAAAAAAATAAAATAAATTAAGCAAAAATAAAAAGGTTTTTTTTTTGCGTAGGTATTGAGGTTCTAAGATGCAGAAAAAATTAATAGAAAAATGCGTGTAATTATAGAGAATTTTATATGACACATGCAAATGGAAGTAAATTGCAAAAATAGCTAAAATCTATTATTATTTTATATTTACTTTGACCTCATGATGGTCGAGGTACCAAAATTTGTATCCTGATCCCGAACAAGCCAATTTTTTACCCGATTCTCAAGCATGATGATGTTATTCAAGATAACTAACTAACAAACTATAAAAATACTGTTGTTTCTGTGTCAGTAAAACTACACGTACATTCTCAACAATCCGCTGCCAGTGTCTTTTTAAGTTTCTATGTTTTTCCTAAAAAGTAATATTAATGGAAAACAGATCTTGAAACATTTTGAAATCAAAAAAAAAGTCGAGCGAAGAAGCAATGAGAGGTTTGGTACCTCCTAAACCACACAGGCTAAGAAGCCCATTTAAAGCTCTGAAAAGTAAAAGGGTAGCTAGCGAAGGAGGAAAAGAAAGAAGTAAGCGAAAGAAAGATACAGGATAGAATAGAGACATAGAGGTAGCTAGATCTGTGAGAATTTTCCAGATTCCTTGGCAAATTGAAAATATCCTCCAGTTTGAGAGAACGAATATTGCACATTCTCAAGGCATTGGAACCCAAAATTCGCAGCCTTTCTATAATAAAGGCAGGACTCTCACAGAGAAAATGCTCAATGCTATCCACCTCCTCTAAGCAAGGCAGACAAACTGGGTCCTCAATTATGGTTATATGCTGACCTTAAGGAATGTGTTCTTTAATAATACCGACTATCAACTGTACGTGTTGTTCTCCAAGTTTTAGAAGAAAGTTCGACAGTTTTTTGTTCGGGTTTGTCACAAAACACATTGAAATTCTGCGGCGTTCCAAACCATACCGTGGCTCTTTAAAAGAGCTTTAAGTACAAGTATTTAAAATTATCTTAGGAGATGTTAAGGTAAGAGTTGGTATGAAAGGAAAAATGTTTGAAATTAAAAAAAATGCTTCCTAATTATCTCGAACGCTTAAATCTGCCACTTCGTGTACTAATGGCTTCCGAATTATGTGAGATTTTGTTATTAGTAAAACTACTAAGCTAAATAAAAAAAATGCAGGTATAAACACAGATATTTTTTGGAAACAGATGTCAATACTTGGAAGCAAAAAGAGAGCTACATTTCTAAGAAATTCATTGTAACAAAATTATTAGTTGTAAATAGTAGTGCAAAAAGTGGCGTAGCACTCATTACTCGATTTAATACAATGTTAATCCATCAAGAACACCAAAAAAGTGTATATTGCATTCATAGACCATACATTGGAGCATGCATTAGTTAGTTCTTATGTTTTTTTTATTTTAAAATCCGAAACAACGACGCTCAAAATTAAATTTACATTAAAATGACAGAAATGCAAACGAACCACAAAACAGTTTGTAGATATTTAGTTTCTCGAACAAATAATTGAAACGAATTATACCAAAATTACCTATAATAAAGTATCTGATATGTAAATTGAAAATTAGTATTTCTTTTATTTTTTATTTACCGAAATACGAAATTTACTTAAATATGAAATAAGTGCTTTCAAAAGCTATTTTCATGCCATATTAAGTTCACTAAACAGAACTTAACGGCATAAGAATGAATTATCAGAGATTTTGCTGATAATTTTTTTTTTAAATTTCCAAAGTGGCTTAAAAAAATATACAGAATGTTTTTCGTGCATTCACCTATGAAAGCTATCAGCCATTACTGTGGTTGGGCAGACCAACTTGCAAGAGAAGCTACCTGTATGCCAGACATAAGTAATTTTATGGAGATTCCTCTCGCAACTTGTAAGCTTCTCATTAAGGACGCACTAATCAATTCTGCAAATCAGATATGGATTAGCGCTAACACCTGCGAAATTGCTAGGCAAACATGACCAAGGCTAAATTTACGTCTGTCCAAGAGTAGTAGACTTCAAATCAGGACCTTAGTAGGGGCCCTCACAGGACATTGTCTCATAGGAAATCATGCATGGAGATTAGGCGTTTACACGCATGATTTCTGTCGTAGCTGCAGAAATGAGGAGGAATTGGAAACAATTCAACACCTTTTTTGCACATGCCCGGCACTAGCCAGAAGCAGAAACCGATTTTTAAAATCATACTTCTTAAGGAATATAGATAATCTATACTCTGTAGGTATCAACAACCTTTTACGCTTTGTCAAAAGCTCAGGATGGTTCAATATGGAGAGGGAAATGTAGCCCAGCCCCCGCGGCTCACAACGGACCCATTCCGTGGTCTAAGTGGCATCGTAGTTCCGCCTATAAAATTTGTATAAGCAATATCAATTATTTAGAAATAATAATATTGTTAGAATATTACAGAAGACATAGAAATGAACAAAGTGGCAGAGTTTAATTGCATCAGATATTGATAAGGAAATACAATAAAATCTCATTCGGATCCATGGGACTCGATCGGTAGATAAAGTGTAAACGCCGCTCGATTATTTACCAGCCGCACACTCTCTGGCCTATGCAGGCAAATCACAGATGATTGTAATGCTGAAGGTCAACATAACCCAAGTGCTTTATGAAATTATGTCCGATTTATGGGAATTAATAATTCCTTTTATTCCCAAAAATATTGCAAATTTGTGTCATGCCTTTATGGGCTTTGTCCAAAAATCCAGTTTCAACATTTGGTACAAAAAGTAATTTCTCATATTATACAAAAGGATTTTTTATTATTTCAAAAATGAGTTCTGCTTTTTTATAACATTTATATAAATATTACATTTTTCTTTCAATAATATTTGACCTTCACTGTATTTTTTTACTTTTGATTGTAGAAAATCCAAAAAGCGTAAGCAGACCAGATCTATAACAGATATTAAGACGGACTACTATTGTATAATACGGTAAAAACGTCATATAACTGGTAACAATTATTAAATGAAGCGTCAATGATGCTTTGATGGACAGATCGTTTTTTTTTAGAGCTGGAGGCCTCTTTCTTATTAACGCCTGCAGACATTTTTCGTAATACTTTCGATTCATTTTTCTTTGAATTGACTTAATTCGCTTATTTCAGATATTCGTATGCACGCGTTTGCTGGCTAGTATACTTTTTGCTGATTTTAATTTTATTTGACTGTTTTATTCGGACCACTGAGCTTAGGTGATATTTTTTTTATTTCCAATTTTCTGCAAGTATTTACCCACTGATTTGGTGGAAATAAGAAAAATCATTCAATTAGTTATACTTATTTTCTGCGATACATTTGAAATTTGTATCAAAGTTGAGAGTTTTTCACAAATTTAGTGCAAACTCTCAATCGCTTACAAATTCACTCACTAAATCAAAAAAACCTGCTCACTGGTAATGCAAACGGTCAATATTGATTTATTATTAATAATGCGTTTAGGTTTTTTTGTTAACTTTAATCTAACTGGATTTTTGTTTATTTTTTTTCATTTAGACCAATGCATTAATTATGTTTTGTAGAGTGAGTAAAAATATTTTGATAATTTAATTTAGCAAATATTTGTGTGATAAATTGATTGCCAGAGGCGGTTGACAATGTGACAATGCCACAATGCGCCAGTCAACATCTAAACACCTCTTGACCAATCGCAATTCAGTAACAACTGTTGTTTTTATTGTAGTTGTTGTCACGCGATGGAGTTCATCGGCGAATCAGTTGTGTATTTGAAGCTTGGCAAAATCTTTGAAGTATTTTGCTCTTTAAACTATAAAGTTTTCAATTCCCAGAAATTAATTTATAAATATAATTTTTCTGCTAACCTTCCGGCGTTGTAGGATTCGCGATATTAAACGATACGTCAGGAGTGAATTAATGCAATATTTATTTCCATTTTGTTTTATTCAAGATAGCGGGTAATAATTTCCTTCTGGTACGCTACTAAGTTTGCTTCCGTTTCAATAATTTATTGCCATTAATAAATTTTATTTAATTGATCTAAACCGAGCTGGTGGGTATGCCACTTTTTTAATATTAATTTGCACTGCCTCATAAAACTGCTGCTCGTCATTTGACCGCCCGAATATTGTACGCTGTCACAGGCGAATAAAGTTTTATAAATTCTCTGGAAAATCATTAACTCGAAACTTTTGAAACTAATATATTTTTTTAATTATTTGAAATATTAAAAAAAATTAGGGACTTTTTCATACATTAATTGGCCGTCAATTAAGTATTTTGTTTTTTTAATTTTTTAAATAATTTCAGTAGGTCCATTAAAAGCATGAAGTGTAGTACTAATATACATAAATACTTTTTCATATGATGGGGAATAAATTCTTTTTTTTTATATTTTTGTTCACTTAATTTTACCAACTTTCCATAAATATAAAAACTAAATAAATAATTAGCGCTTACACCCTTCTTGGGCATTTGGCCGAGCTCCTATTTGTGGCGTACGTTTTGGTGTTGCTCTACAAACGGAGAATCTTCTGTTTTAAGCCGACTAGGAACGGCAGATATTTTTTGTGAGGAACTTTTTCATGGCAGAAATACACTCGGAGGTTTGCCATTGTTTGCCAAGAGACAATTCCTATTGGAAAAACTTGTTTTATCATTTGGTGTTTGACGCACGGACATTCGAACCTGTGCGCTTTCGAATTGTCGCGACTACCACCCATTCGGCTAATTCGACCGCAATACAATTATGCAAAATTTCTGCATTATAGGTAATATTGAGTAGATCGCCTAAAGAAAATTAAAATGCAATGGCAATAAAAAGTCCTTTAAAAATATGTCCTACAATTTTCCTTCGTGCCCCGTGACATTCCATACCGACTGTGGAAAATACATAAGACCAAACCGACGGTGTGTGCGTTCAGCTTCTTGATAATTTAGCTGTTTCGGCTTCAAATTTTCTAATTTATAAACTTCAATATCCGATTGAATGAAAGTTGATTGGCCATCGGCACAGCCGAAGACAGGAGCGCTCTTACTTGGTTCCTTTGTGGTGGCAACTTCTGCAGGCCAACACGTAAATAAGTATGAAATAATATAAAAAATTAATGCCAGCAATTCAGAAAAGGCATAAAAGCGATAAAGAAGTTAGACTGTTGAAAGAAAAGGATAAAAAAGTATTCCTTTTTATTTTTTGCATCTGACGGACAGAAGAAAAGAGCCAAATAAACATTGTAGAAGCAAAAGCGCTGCTGAAAAGGAATAGTTACAAAGCGTATAGGAACTGCTTAATTACCGATTAATGTCAAAGTGTGCAACATGTTTTCGCAAAATTTATCTGCGATATTAATTTTTATCGCTAAAAACGCAGCAGCTACGCGTTGCGAGTGTTGTGTGGCGATCGAGATATGAGTGCAAAGGGAAACTGCATATTCGAGCATACAGACCAACTGGATGCGAAAAGTTAGTATTTTCAAAAGTAGTATACTACTACTACTATTTGCATATTTTTACGGCACAGTCGGGGTTTAGTTGACAGGTTTAGGGAAATGAATTTCACACATGCCTACTTAGGCAAACATCGCGTTGGCCTGTGGGCAAATATTATGATGGCAGTCTGTCGTACGAAATGGGCTATCATCGATAGTACAAAACAAAAATAGAAGGTTGCTTATGCCTAAGGCAAGAAGTGTAAGAGAAGTGGTAGCATGGATGCAGTTACTGCAACTTTGGACGAATGGCACATAAAAATATTTTACTGTTTTCTTCGCCGACAGACATCACAAACTAACTGCATTTGACAACGGACACTAAGCTGCGATTTCGACAGCAACGAGCCGTTGCCAACTTCTTTTCTTTAAAGCTTTCAACAAGTGATTCTAGAAATCATTTTGTAAGCAAATTTATGTTACGATCAGTGAAATAAAAAAAACGCACACACACTACTGAAACAATTGTCGAGGCGTAACGCGAAAATTTTGATGCGCATGCGCATACGCAACCGCTTGTGCATTCACTCATGCGCTCGCAATTTTATGATCACCACTGCTACCACCACATTGACTACTTATGGCATATTGACCACTACTTCACTTTTATACAACATTCAAATGGCGTTGAAACAGAAACTTGTTTGGCAAAAAATGTAAATGCTATGCAAAAATTTGTTGCACCAATTCTCGGCACTGTGTCGATCGTCGTCTAAAGTAGCAGCATCGTATAAAAAGGCGAGAACAAAGCATGTGAAGGAAAAGAAGAAAAACAAAAAAAGGAAACATACAAAAAATAATAATAATACCGGCGATTGTTTGACGCTTTCGCCTTCGCTTTCTACCCGCCATATGCCGCTTGACCACTCTCTTGACGGCCACTCACTCACCAATCGTCGGCGATTGCTCCTCATACGAATCGACATTAAATTAAAATGTAAATTATTTTTGGTTTAGCAACGCGCGTTAAGATAAATTTTACGACTATTACACTCGCTCCCGGTCACCTCTCGAAAACTTGCATTGCGTTCACACCCATTATACTTGTACATATGTATGCATACTACTCGTGCTTATACATACAAGTATACGAGTACGTTGGCGTGTCAATGCAGCTTAGCTTGATCGCAGTAGTATCTCAACGATTGCCGCTCGTATCTTTTGTAATTTATAACAGTGTCAGCAAGTAGACGCTGAAAGTGTCAAAAGCAGAGACAGTAACAAAAAAAGCAAAATTTAACAATATCTTTAGCGGCCACCACAACAATGCAGTCTAGGAGGATAATTACACATAGGCACTAAAATCGCAAAACAGAAACAGAAGGTAGGAGCTTGGACATTTTAATGGACACATTGGTCGACTGTGTTGACATGTTATGGCCCCCACAAAGAATACTGATCCTTAAGCGGTGACGATACTGCCGTTGCCCACAGTTTACACTCTGCTCGGGAGGCACTTAAAAAATATTATACATATTTATGTGTCTTCTTTCGTATACAAGTGCGTTGCATTATTGCTCACTTTAGTGATACAGTGTAACCCCCAGCAGATAAGCACAATTCATGCACACACTCAAATCCATTCCATTGAAATGATCACGGCATCTCCGCATTCAGCGAATGGGCTTTGCTATCCAAGCGCCTGCGCTGTGTCATTCACAGAATGCCGTGTTTTTTTCATTAGACTGTAACCTATCCTTTTTTTAGTGCTTCTTATTTTTTAATTCAACAAGCGATACTTTCAAGCCATTCTTAGCTTTCGAAATTAACATATTTTCAGTTGTTCTCGTGATATTTTCCCACCAAGCTTCCAGTTTGCGCCAGCTGTTTGGTTTATATCTTAAAACCGGCGAAGATGGAGTAATTGCTGTTATTGTTGTTGCTGACGCCGTTGATACCACTTTTATTGCGGCTGATCGATTTAGTAGCCATGTTTTGGATAAACGCAACCACTTTTCATTGTACAAAACTACAAAATATTGTATATATGAATGTCACTGCGCTGCACAATTGCCACCGCGTGCGCAGACTCATCCATAGGTTCTGTACACCAATTCTCCAATGTCCGGTGTACGTTCACCTTTGCGCAAGCAGGTGGCAACTCTCATTTGCATAAACAACTTTTCGATATTAAATTTCAAGTAGATTATAGATTTTCTCTTTTATTTATGCATCTCAAAATCAGTGTTTCTAATCTCTGCCCTCTTCTATTTCATAGTTGATGCTTTTTTATCTTTGAGTTATAGTTAGGGGCGGTAGCGTCATTGAAGTCGATAAGCCAAAAATTCAAGCTGAAAAATTAATATGCATGTATGTATGTATGTATGCAAGTAGTTAAGGCATATATTAAAACCACTAAAGCAGAGATTTTTACATTTTCGAACTACTGTTAAACTACCTTTTATTTTAAATATATTTCTGGTATGTAAATGTTTTACGTTTTTTTGTTTAATTTTTTTTTTTTTTTGTTTTTTTTTTTTTGTTTTGATGCTTTTGGCCTGATAAATGTTTTTGATTTGCGTTGGTTTTTACTATCACCACTCTCAAGCATCTTTGTTTTACTTGTTTTTTTATCTCTGATACGATAAATATGATTAGATTAAAATATAGTTAACAATAATTTACACAACATTCATGAGTGTGTGCGACTATTTTGAATAATGCAATAAATAAAGTATTTTTCGATGAATATTGACTGTCGCTAGCCGGTGGCTTGTCGTTTGTCATTTAAGTTGGATATTTTGCTGCTACCTACTGGCGAGCTCTTTCTTAGTTTTAGTCGAATCGGTTCTTATTATAAAAATATATTTAAAAAAAAAAAAAATAAAGTATGTATTTAAATAGATACATATGTGGGTTGAGAAAAGATGCCGATCGGAAAATGTTAAGAAACATTTTACATTCGAACCAACGACTTTTATTTCGGTCAAGTTAAGAAGAGGTCACCAATAAAGACGAACTGATGTTGACTGCATGGGGCGGCCATGTTGTGTCCACTTAATCTGCCAAATCTGTTGTTTATTATTAAGGCACTGACATCAAATTATTAGTGTAAGTTACACGATTAAGCAGCAAATGATAAAACTTTATTTTCAGACTTGCCCGAAGCTTATTTATATTCATTCTGATCTAAAAATTTCTTTAGCGCCGACTCTGAATTTTGAAAGAATGATTATGTTAAGAATAAAATTGCTGTATATGGGACGATTTGAAACCATACTAAGGTCCCCAGATGATAATGCGTCCACAATTGGAAACGATGGTAGTGACTGGGCCAAATTTAATGAAAAAGCATGATCGATAAGTGGTTCTACGCCCTACTTGCCACACAGTGAACACTGCAATGAAAATTTTTCATTTTGGAAATTGCAGTAGCGATTTTAGCGATGTCATATTCCAAGTTTTATAGTGTAAATGGTTCTTCTAAACAAAACAAAATAAATCAAAAGAAAATGAAACTCCCTAACACCTCACACAAAGTTTTTTTATTCCATTCAAACTCCCACCTACTCTTATTTGGAAAATTCTTCACACATAAAATAAAGAGAAAAGCCAAAATTGCGATATATTTGATTTTAAAATACCAAAAAATATAAAATATAACTTAGGCCCTTAACTTCATTTAAGGTGGCATTGCAATGGCCACTGGTTTTTATATAATATTAAGATGAGACAAAGTGCATACATTTTGACAGGTTTAGATTCTGACAAACTAGATGTCTTCTTTAAGGGGTTAGGGGTAGCCAGAGGCCCGAAAAAATTATGATTTTCAATATTTTTTTTTTTTTTGCTAGTGAATTGCTTATTGCATTTATTTTTTTAATATGAAACCCACATATGTCCGCTGCGGCTGTAAGTTACATGGTTCATTGGGTCAGTCCAATTTTTCAAATGAACCTGACCGTATAACGTCAATGGTGGCTTGCATATTGCACTAAATCAGTTTTAAAACGTGCTGTATGGCAAGCTGCGCGTTCGTGTTAGAACCAAATGCCGTCGATGTTTAGCTAATTAATTTGTGGAAACAAAAATTTAGTCAGCATGGCTCGGTAGTAGCACCGCAATGGCAGTTTCTTACTCATTTCAAAAGATATAAGGACCGATGTTGCCACCAGAACTCTAACTCTCTTTTTTTTTCAAAGTAAATTTTCACAATTTGGAAACGTTGTTTTGGAGTTAAACGATTCATGATGACATAGTGGCATTGTGACATAGCAGACATCCCCAATGTACTCGTGCAACACAAAACCATTTTTCACATTTTACATATACTCCCATAATCTTTATTTATTGTTAAAAGGCTGGGTTTGCTTTGGGTGTGCATCTTATTACTTTTCCGAAAATAGTGGCCCACAGTTTTATACCGCCTCCAAACGGCAGATGGTTTTCTTGAGGAGCTTTTTCTAGGCAGATATACCATCGAAGGCTTGACACATCCTGTTGAGGGACGACTGCTATTATAGAAAACTGTTCTATTAATTGATGGCTCTTGGACAGGGTTTCGAACCCATGCACTAACGAATGGTAGTCACGTGTGCTACGACCGACGCCGGTAATTGGTGCATTAAAAAGGTTCGTACATACATACTCGTATATCTAAAGAGAAAACTTTAAAAATTTACCCCTCTTACATTTTTTCAATTTTGAAAATTATTCGTTGCTAATTTTCTTTAAACAACAGTAGAGTTTTCTTTCATGTGCAACTTGCAATAGGGTGTATAATTATATTAGCATTTTATACCTTCTCTATCATCTTAATATTTTTCGTTTTAGATACTCATTACACCGATTTTAACAAATGAAAAACCAGAAATTTGTGCAAAGATAATTTGAAATTTTGACGTACAAATTATAAAATTCAACCTATGCATACAGAGGGCCTAAAAACTCCATTCCATACTAGGTGTTCATAATGTATCTATTTCAAATGAGTAAGCATTAGCTTGAACTAAGTTTCCTTATGCATTTATCCCGTACGAGTTTTCCATATTCGGTGACCCCTAGTAAATTTGTCTGCTTAAAGTTCTCATACCAAATTTAAAACTTGTAATTGTCTTTGTAATAGCCGTTCAAGTTTTGAGAACGGCTAAAAAATGCCTATTTAAGTAGGAGTTTGAGGATTGAAATCTTAAAAAACAAGTTGCTTGTCAAATTCTAATGTGGAAGTCTAAAGACAGAAATTTTATTTGAAGTCTTTCCATACATGATATTTTCGATATATTGATTTCACTTTCTGCAAAATGTTGAAACTTTAACATTCTAGGAGACCTCTAAGGTAGCCATAAAATGCGGCACATCATTCAACGATACTCAAAAGTAATATGGTTTCCTATTTCTATATGGACATCAAGAGGGATTGCATGCCAGATGAACCAGCGAAAATTGGCGCCAAGCTGACTGATACGCACACAGGCAACGACATAAGTATTTCCTTACAGACATATATTTAGTTTAAAAAAATGGAAGAAATGGATGGCGTAACGAACTCACATGCAGAATAGCCGAACAATCGTGCTCGAATCTCAATGTTAAACCCACAGAATCTCTGCTAAGCCAAAATAGGCATACTTATTACTTACTTAGCACACTAATTTCCGTTTTAACGGCACTGTCTAATAGGCTGACACGTTCAGAGAGTGGGCGTGCAGACACATACCTTCTGCAGAAACTGCTCTATGTCCATTGTCCTGTTCCATTCAGACGCAGATTTAGAATTTTTAAGTATACGTCTTTTCAATGAGTAGGAAGATCTCAACTCATTAAAAATCAGGGGCCTTCTAAAGTTTCTGGGTGGTTCACATTGGTTTGTGAAGAGATAAGAACCAGTTGCCCGCGCGACATCACCATAGACTATGAGCTTGTGTACCTCATAAGGGACAACCCCTATAAGCTATACTAACCTATTCGAACATTCCGCGAAAAAAAATCCGATTATCTGGACTGTCACTGTCCTCATCAAAGTTGAGATGGAAGATATTCTCTTTCATAATTATTAGCGTTTGTTCGTACTGTGTCACCGCTGTTGGACAGTACTATCCACAGCTGGGTGCCTTATTAGACGGAAAAACAAAATTCTCCTATTCGGCTACAGTGTAATTTTAAGTGTTTAGTTATTAAAGTTAGAAAAAAGACTCAAGCGATTTTGCCACTTTCAATATAACCAAGAAAACTCACTTAGTCAATGCATTAATTACTAGATGCTCATACTATTTATTTACAATACAAAAAAATTCTGGCCGTTTAACAATCGAAGTTTGCGTCACAGCTGCTGATTTACGAGTACTAATAATCCGATTGTGTTTTCGCTCTCTTTGAAATGTTCCAATATATTTGAAGCGGCAATTCCTATGCGCATAAATTTAAATTGCAAATACAATTTAAATTGCAAAAAATATCATCTCACAAAAATAAAGAGAATAAAAAAATGAAAACATATAATCCACATACAAACTATGTATGTACATACATACACACATATGCGTGAAGATACAGAAATATTATACTTAAAATGTCTCGATATTCAAAAGCAAATCATTTCAAATAAATTTCACCAAAATATACATAAATAAAGGCTACAACAAGTCAGAGACGAACGAAATTGGGCTATAAAACTGACTTTTGCATTTAAATTCAATAAAACCAAGGTGACTGGCTCGTGTTGAGCGAAGTCTTATATCAACAGGCGAACTGTTTGTTTGAATTGTTTCAAAAATGGTCATTGTTTTTCAACAAACAAAAAAGGTGAAAAATTATAATTGGGAATCTGTAAGTCGCTTTTATTTCCTATAAAAAATGCACTGAGCGATAAAACTCATCGTTTACATAAAATTACTAAAAATACAATACAAACTCCGAACTTGTTTTGTTATAGTTTTTATCAATAAATTTTGCAAACAAAGGGCATAAAAGTTATTCATACTTTTTTATTGCTATTATTAGTCAAAGTTGAACAGCTGTTTAAGCTGTTTATGTCGGGAATTTTATTATTTATTTACCCAAAGTTATCCGCCTGGAAATGCAGAAATGTACATACTATACAGATGCATATATATATTAAATATTTAAGTAGCTGCATTGTAAATAAATCGCGCATCTTGTGCACATGCACTTGTGCATATATTAACATTATTTCTGGGAAAAGTTTGCTGTAATAAAATAATAGAGGGATGGTTAAGCATGCAAGGACGTTACTATGTGTCGATCACTTCAGTACGTAACATAATTGTTATGGGGGTTAACGACCAGGTTATTTTAAAATACGGTTTTAACTAACTTTTCGTAGTTTTTACTATTCCATTACAACCTCTTTTGTTGTTTGCTCAGATGTCTCTAATGGAATTAGACCGAGGAAATTAAAATTGTCTCAAAGTCGCGTTGTAGGGGTGTAAGCGTCAGGTGGTGGGCCGTCCAGAGATTTATAAACCCATTACCTTTCAGCCAACTGCCTTATTAATAAGAGTTACAAATGCTTTGAAAACATTGAAATATTGGTTTATACTTGAGCAAAATTTCATTTTGAAGAAGTTTTTAATTAACACAACGACAAAATCTATACTAAAACTTCTAAAGATGCAAAAAATGTAGTTCCAAAAGTTCAGCGTAATCACCATCCAGTCTCCGTAATAGTTTGGTGGGCAGTGTCTTGTAAAGGGGTAACCCCTTTCATTCTGCAAAAAAAGGGCTAAGACCGGAGCAAAAGTGTACCAGGAGGATGTTTAGAAGGCGTGGTGAAGCAGTGGAGCAGTACTCTCTTCAACGAGGAGCGTTGGATCTTCCAGCAAGATTCCGCTCCAGACCATGAGGCCAAAACGACCCAGCAGTGGCTAAAAACCTATATTCTTGGGTTCGTAGCCATAGAAGATTGGTTGTTTGGAAGTCCAGATCTGAATATATTGGATTGCAGCTTGTAGGCACAATTGGAAGACCTGTGAAAGACCTCGTAAAAATTTGGACAATCTCAAGCAGTCTTTGGTTCGAGCAACAACGTTAATATCCATGGAAATCGTACGTGCTGCAAAAGCTGAATGACCTAATCGTTTGAAGCCTTGATTACATGATTAAATAAATCTTATATAGGCTAATTGACATGGTTAAATAAAGCTTATATATGTGTATATGTATATATAATTGGCGCGTACACCCTTTTTGTGCTTACACTCGACTTCGAACGGTAATATTTTTATGAGGAGCTTTTTCATTGCAGAAATATATACACTCGGAGGTTTGCCATTGCCTGCCGAGGGGCGACCGCTATTAGAAAAATATTTTTCTTAATTTGGGGTGGGTAGTCGAGAGATTTATAAACCCATTACCTTTAAATTGGCTGCCATTATAATAATAGCTATAAGGGGTGATTTTTTTAGAGCTATAGGAAAGTTTTTCAAAAAAAAAACACACGTAAAACTCAGAAAAATGCATGACATTTTTATTTAAATCGATAGTAAAGTCCATATACATAGTTTAATGTTTGAAGATTATTTCATGCAAATGTTGACCGCGACTGAGCTTCAAATGGTCCATCCGCTTAGTCCAATTTTGGCATACTTTTTCCAATGTTTCGGCCGGTATCTCACATATAAATGCTTTAATGTTGTCTTGCAATGCGTTCATTGAAGCAGGCTTGTCTGAATAGACATGAGCTTTAACATAGCCCCACAAAAAATAATCTAAAGACGTTATATCGCTCGAACTGGGTGGCCAATTGACAGGTCCCGAACGTGAAACAACAACAAGTCCATTGTTACGCGTTCTGTGTGGCATGTGGCACCGTCTTGCTGAAACCACATGTCATGCAAGTCAAGCTCTGGCATAAATTATAGACCAAACTGAAGATGTTTGACAGTGAAACAAAACACGAAACGTGCATCAGCTGTTTAAACGAACTGTTTAAAAAGATAATAGCTAAAAAATCACCTCTTAGAAGTGTTTGTGAAAACATTGGAATATTTTTTTATATATGCAACCATACTATGATACTTTCAGCATTTACATACTTATGTACTCGTATATAAAAATTAAATATTTCCCTAGTATCTTCAATTAATATCTCTCAGTTCCTGTTGAGTTTTATTTAAATGTATTTTTTGTCTTCGCCACCTCCAAAATAAACTTCTAAACTGCTATTTAATGTGAGCTAATAAATCAAGATTCATAATTTTTCAATAGCCCATGCGGTGTGGTGTCATTTTTCGTCGCCCATATTTCTTATATACTTATACATTTTGTATTTTTAAGAAGTTGGTATTAAAAGCCGCGGCACTTCTTTGATTTAATATAAAAATTTATGTTTTTTGTTTGTATCGATTTTTTTCTTTCATCTCGCTGCTACATACAAATACATTGGATTTTCGTTGGTCCGACTGAAGCGGTGTATTTGGTTGACTTCAATAAAGATTACATGGCATCATAACTGGTTAAACTGATTGAATTGCAAATACTCTTAGCCCTTTAGCACATTTCAATATAATCAAAGGTGACCGACATTATCTTCAGCTATATGCAGATCTCTTAAACATATTTAATGCATGCGCAGAACTATTTTAAAGTTGAAATGGAATGCTTAACAAATTTAAACTAATTTTAAAGTATAAATTTACTTATATATGGAGAAAAATATTTATGCTTGTAAAGAGGCAGAGAGTTGTTACAGTTCAAGAATGGAATATTTGATTTCAGGTTTTGTGTTTAAGTCTTTAGTTTAGACGTGTTGACTTTATTGTGTAAAAATGTTTGGAAGCTATGCTCGCATTTTAGATAAAAAATAACTAATTAAAAATGTTTACAATATATTCGAATATATTTATAGTATTCCTACTAGAGTCCAACATATTTTTCATAGTCTTTATATTTATTTATTGAAATAAAAATTAGTCAACATAAACAAATTGTCTCATAGACTAACACAGATGGTTAAACAAATAACATAATAATAAAAAAAAAAAATAATCCGTAAGAAAAAACTAATTAAGAAGTTTAATGGAATTTAATGAAGGAGTCTCTAGAAGAAGCGATGTCAATATCAATACATTTCTCTCTTGACGGATGCATTTCTTGCATGCAGAGTTCTTATAAAGCCAATATGGAAACAATCATCATTACGAAGCGCTCTAAATGGAGTGCTAGATTAGATTCGCTCAAGAAGGAGGAGGTAATCCACAACACTTTGAATAATATCAAGCACGAAAGATGAAGAAAAATAGATTGCCGAAACTGCAGAGCTTTCAAATTGATAAGTAGATATCTAGAGTAATATCAGGGCGTGGGTCAGGAAAACCTAGAGAGCGTAAAGCAAAACCAGCGAAAAGTTTTTGGATACGATCAATTGAAGTCATGCTACGAACATAGCAGTCAAAATTATATTAAATAAGCTGTTACGAATGAAATGTTATTCATTTATAAAGGTATCGATTTTTTTACATATAAAATTAATATACAAAATTTTAATTCCTAATTTTTTTTTTTAATTTTTTTTTTTTGAAATTTATATATTTTTATTTTTAAATTTATAATATAATAATCCAAATTTAAATTATATACAGTCTGTGTCAGAAAAAAGAAACCGCGATTATTCATGCAGTATATAAGATATATATTTCAATTTTTTTACATGAGAGTATATACAAAACTACAAGTCCCAATTACTCAATAAGCCGTGTAGTCTTCATCGTTGTCGAGTATAGCCTGGCATCTTCTTCATGCTTTGAACCAGCTTTTCTGCGTAGCTTGTCGACAAGCAGGACTAGATTTTGCGAACTTGACGCAACTCACATCTATTCCCTTTTTAGCAAGAACTGATGGTGCTTGGCATAGCCACAAAGAAGGGTCCCGCTTAAAAAGTTGGATAATCATTTTATCCTGCTTTTTTGGCGTCACTCGCTTTAAGTTGCGCTCGGAAAAGACATCAACATTTGCAGTCGCGGCATAGATAATTTCGGTCCTTTGGAATGCGTGCATAAAAATATCGCCTCAAAACGAGTTAGTATGGCGTCGTAGCCCTAGAATAGGACTATTATACAGCAAAACACAGAACGAAATATATCTTGAAGTTATAAGAAAAAATCCGGTTCTTGCCTTCTGGCACAGACTGTCATTAAATGACTAGTCAAAGTGATATTTGCGTCAAAAATATACCTAAGTCCAATATTTCACTGAGACAGCAATTAGAGATAAGTTAAAATATCTTCAAAGGGAGAAAAACTCTTGACGAAAGTAATTTGATAGCATTTCGAAATAATTAAGAATCGTTGATTTCTAGTACATCAAGAAAGAACTTAATCGAGCTCATTTTATGCCAGAATATATCGTCCCCTTAGTATAACAATTGCCTATGTGCTCATAGGCTATTATTTTTTTTATTGAATTTTTGGATTCTCCATCGTCGATTTTATAAGTGGTCAAAATTTTGTCAAATTCTAGTTCCACAAAGTGGGTCAAAACGTCAGTCAAAAAATAATTAATATTTACAGACATAACGAGATTTGAGTGAGAGCTACTTTCGACAAAAAGTTTGAAATTCATTTTCTCAAAACATCAAAAAATTTATAGGCTATTTTAATACTAAGGGGACGATATGTTAATCAATTGAATAATAAAATTTTGATTTGCACCCTTTGTTTTTGGAATCATTCATCATTATTCTTAAGTTCATAGCCATTGGCAGACCATAGCTTTCGCAGCTACATTCCTCTATTTAACTCGATCACTAGCTCCTTCCAATTGGCAACGCTCATTGTCCTTAGATCTCATTTACTGCAGAATCCAGCCCCATTTTCCGCGGTCTTCCACTGCTTCTTTTTTCCATCGGTGTTCTATGATACGCTATGCTAGGAGCTCTATTTTTTTGTTTTTTTCTTTTTTGCATTATGATTTGTAATATGGCCATTTTATTCGTTGACTTTTTTACATCTTTCTGCATTTTCTCTTTCTATAAGTATATCGAGCTTTTTCGTTATATCTTACTCGATACCCGCTGTCTGCTATGCAAAGCGGATCATATATTTTTCTGAGAATTTTCCTTTCAAATGTTAATATTATATTTGTGTAACGTCTGATGCTGTAAGGGTCCATACCTCGCAACCGTACGTAAATATTGACCTAATTAACGACTTCTACTCGTAGAATGCTTTGTTCGCTGAGTATATGCGATCACTTATGGCCACAGATGTGTCGGCATTGCTGTTAATGATTATGCCTAGGTATTTGAATTGATCGGGTGGTCGATGCATTCGTTAGCGATAGTTAAGGAATTTCTCGGTATCAGATTCTTTGTAAGGCGCAGACACTTTATGTTTATGCGACCCCTCTAAATAGCTGTGGCATTCATTTTAATAATCATTAAATGCATTTCAGCTTATTTATTATTAGACACAACATTTTTAAATCCACTCACAAGAGTGTAGGTTATGTAAGAATCGTTTTTTCAATTGTTTAAGTTTTCTATTACAACTGTTTCTTGAAGTGCTTCCAACTATAGAAATATGTACAATACATAAGTACATAACTCACTTCCCTTTGGTTTCTATCAAACCGTTGCTAATTGACACATAAATTAATTTAGGATTTTGACAACTTAGTTGATTGTCAATGACAGTTATGATATGCTTCTAATTTAATGGCATTATACATTATTAAAGGCTTATAATTTCGAAAGTGCATTTTTAATTAGGCCTTCCCCACTTTCATGAAATTTCAACATAAGTGTTAAATTAAGTTATAAACAGAGCATGTTATGTAATATTTTTCTTAACGTGCAGCGAGGTGCAGAAATGTGTTTGACTATAATTGTAATAAGCAATTTGTTTGATTATAATATATATTTTATTTGATTAAAATTGATTAAATTAAAAATTAAATTAAATCTGATTAAATTAAAAAAATGTATTTTACTTAATTACAATTCATAGGTATATATTAAGGAACAAAATCAAAATTACTACTTTATTTTTGTGAAATAATAAAAATTCACTAATTTAAACACAAATCATAATAGGCTCATCTTTGCACCGGGAAATATTTTATGAAATTTATTTTTTTGTCCAATATCATTTGGCTTTTTTGGGCATTGAGTAGTACATATTAAATATTGGCATAACATATTGGTAACCAACAGGTTTCTGTGCCAACCACTTTCTGACTTCAAATTATTTGATACTTATCTATTCCTTTAGAACTTTCACCGGGTGCTTGGGGTCATTATCATGTTGGAATATGGCCACACGATGACACTCGGCCACTTTTTTTAATTGCAGCGGGAATATTATGAAGAAAATAAGCAAATAACCCTCTTCATGCATCCATTTGGAGCAATAAACCTAAAAACTACTAAGAACCGCCATCTCTGGAACCACATCAACACGCACACCACAAATAGGAGGAGGAGCTCGGCCAAACACCCAAAAAGGGTGTACGCGCCAATTATATTATATGTATATATATATATACTAAGAACCGCCAATATGCTTCACTGTAAGTCATACGAATGGGTTTAAAAGATTTCGGTTCTTTTGTCGTCCATCCGATTGAAACCAATTTATTTTGGTCTCTGCCGATCAAATTACATAAACTTCAGTAAACAGAGTGAGCAAAGTAAAAAGTATACGAAATTGTTTTCTAAGCATAAATGATTGTAATTTTTTACCACGAAGAACAATACTTTTTAATGCCTAGTGGGAAGCTCTTCGAAAGGGCTATAATATCACTAAACTGGGGAGGGTGCAAAGGACTGTATGCATTGGCATCACCGGTGCATGTAAAACTTGCCCCAGTGCTGCCCAGAATGGCCTTTTGCACTTACTTCCCATCGACTTTTTCGTTATTTTCATCGCAGCTCAAAATGCAATCAGGTTAAAGGAGGTTGACCTCTGGAAGCAATCTCTTAAGGTACATGGTAGCATTTGCGGGCGTTTCGTATTTCTCCGAACTTCGAACAGATCTCTCTATCCGCAAACTAGACTTCGAGGGTCGTTCTAGGACAATCTTTCCAAATAGGCAGGATTGGATCTAGGGGAAAATCTGCACCGAAGCTTGCACCTCGGTCTTCACTGACGGTTCCAAAATGGAATCGGGAGTCGGAGCAGGGGTTTGATCTAAATCAGCCAATTTATCTATCTTCTTTAAACTGCCGAACACTGCTAGTGTTTTTCAAGCAGAAGTCTTTGCGATCCTGCAGGCATGCAAAATGCTTAGGGAACGCAGGAGCAAGGGAGATATTAACGTTTTCTCCGATAGTCAAGCCGTGATTAAGGCTCTGACGACGCCATCATGTAGAACGAAATGGAGCACCTAAATTCAATCAATCTCCTCCATTATATCTACAGCTCTGGCTGGCTGTATGTATCTGCCTGTTGAAGGTCTCATAATGGTATCAAAACGGCGTTTTTGTGCTACTTGAGGAGTGCCAGACTGGCACTTCAACCATTTCACCTACGTACCTACAATACTTTTTAGCCTTTTTCCATCAGAGCTGCATCTACGTGGTAAGTTGGAAAATGTAATAAAGAAAGCCTGTTTCATATTAGACAAAAACTTGCAAAATATATCCGCTATTTTATAAAATAAGAGCAGCAACGCGTCCTACTCGTAGTTATATGTATTTTCAAGCCCATGTCAAGCACCTCAGTTCGGAACTATTCGATTATTCTTCTGTATACATACATACATATACGTATATGTATTCTATCATTGTCGCACATTCATATGTATGCGTACAAACACATTTGCAGTTGGCTAAGTTTGTGGTTTTCGCTGACATATACAGATTTGCACACAACCGAATAAATCGTTTCGTAGGATAGGGGACGGACGAGTAGTTTTGGGATGCGTGTTTTTTTTTTTGTTGTTTTTGTAAGTTCCCTTATTCATAACAATTCTATTCAGTTTTGGTTTTCTCTTGCGGATGACTTTCTCGCATTGCATGCATCATTTGTATCCCATCTAAGTATCCTTAAAGGCTACTTTGCGGATTTTCATACTTCACTACGCACATCGCACAACTACCAAATGCATAAACTGATAGATTCATATATCTATATACATACAAATATAGGTATATGTAAGTACATATTTGCCTATGAATTTGCTGCACGCACAAAAAACCACTTCAAAATGTCCTTTGTGTGCAATCGCAGAGTCACACGCACTCGAGCCGCAGTGAGTGAGAGTGTGAATTGTTATACAATATATGTATGTATGTATATGCATGTGTACATGAACATACAGATGTGTGCCTCTATATTTACAAGGGTTTGCGGTGGGTTTGATTTCGGTTACCAATGCTTTTATTTCCATTGTTGTTGTTACCACTGTTCCCTCATGTGTTGTGCTGTTTCACATCTTATTTCCCCTTGTAACTGATGATATTGTTGTAGTTGTTGTTTTTTTTTATTTCATTAGATTTTTGTGGAAATTTCACAATTACCTGCTAAAAATCATGCTGACTTTGAAGATGCGCCCCAGTGCGCCGGAGGCAACCCAACCATACAGCCAGCCGTTCACTTCTACTTTGGTCCATCTGCGCTTACATATTTGTTTTTGTTTTTTATGAGTGCCATTGTTGTTGGTACACTACAAACACACTGTGTATTCGTTCAATATTTGTTTGTTGTATTTATTTTAGCTGCAGCATAGCACACAAATTGAAGGCGCATGCGCAACCAAGTATGCGCCTGACTGACCGATCACACGACTCAGTCACATTGACAGCCACCGAAACAAAGGTGTGATTTTTCTTGCCTTTTATCGATATTGCCAATTGACTTCAGATAAGATGTTTGTTTGTCTTTTCATTACTACACTGATCCACGCTTTACAGGATATTCACATTCATACCAGTAACATACCATATTTTCGAGAGCTCCTTTATTCTTTTGTTTGGTTTAGTTTGGTCCAGCCTTTGTGTGCGTTTGCACATAAAAGATTTGGAGAATCCGTTGAAAATTAGAAAATGTGCCCTTAGTATCAGTGCTGCAGAAGGCGATTGTTGGTTCACGGCTGCTATTTACCTCAATGGTGCATTTCGAGTGGCTGTGCTTCAATTACGAAAGAAGTTTGTTTTCCTTTGTTTAAAAATCGGATTATTAACTGTTTGTGGAGACGTAAACGACATCTGGACAAGCTGTTATGCGAATGCCCATGTATGGATGTGTGTGCTTCGGCGTGAAAATGTGTAAATGTCATTAAATGGAATCGGATGGCCGATGGTGGCACGCGCAGCACATTGAAATTGCCTCCACGATAGAGGCGTTAGTTTTGTTCACAACAATGTGAGATGTCTCTTTGAAACTAAACCAAATATTGGTGTGAAGAAACTAATTTTGCATCTGTTGAGAGGTTTGCCAATGCCGTAGGACTATTGGCGCCAGCACATTTTTTAAAAAATACTATTTGCTTCAGAACTAAAATCCGAGAAACAAAAACTCATTTAACCACAATATGCCGTGTGCAGTAGCTTGAAAGTGTAACATCCTGGCTCGTGCGTTTCGGATTTGACTTTTACGTTTTCCATCTGATAAATATCGGTTGAATGCGCAGTGCAACAAAGCGAAAAAATTTGTAATCGCTTGGTCCCATAATATTTTTTCTGATGTCATAGATGCTATGGAAAATAAGAAGACGCTTTACTAAATATTTGTATCATTTATTTATTTTTTCTCTTTTTATACCACCTAAAAGTTTGCAGTTTTCATTTTATTTGAAATTCTGATATATTATAACAAAAAGCATATCTGAAACAATCTAAAACTATTTCAAAATTTTAAAATCTTATTTATTGCTTATGCCCTTGCCATTGAGAATTCGTTTAATAGTTTTTGTTTGATAAGAAAAATTATAAAAATGTTGCTATATTTTCACTTGGTTGCACTGTGCTGTACAATATTACTACAGCATGTATATACTTCAAACACTATGAAATGTACTTCAGAAGTTATAAAATATATTTCATAATAGTCAGTTGTAATTCATAAACCGTAAACTGTGTTGAAAAATAGTCAAATGTACTAAAAAAACTATAAAATGTACTTCAGAAATTGTAAAATGTATTTCAGAAACCATGAAATGTACTTCAGATAACGCAAATAAATACACATTGTAATTATTTAGATTGTACAAATTAAAAAAAGTAGTTTTTTTTTATTTTTTTAATATATTTTCCAAATTACAAGTGCATAGAAGAAACTTGTGTACAATCTCTTTTTAAGAATTAAAAAATTAGTTAATTAGAAGAATTAAATTATCTACCAACTGACATATGTAACAAAGATTGCGTATCTGGATGAAAAGTGGTAGAATTGTATATAATAATGATTTAAGAAATTCTTGATATTTTCTATATAATATTTCGTATACTATAAAACGGTCCTCATTCCTTTGATATGCCTACCATATAACTATTTAAGAATTAACAACGATGTTAGCAAGCAAATTAGTTTAGGCTGGCTTTGAGGGAAGAGCTCCAGTGGCTTATGATTATGTCAACAAATCTTTATTTAAGTAAATTGAAAATATTTTTTCAACTTTTTCAATGAGTTAAATAAACCAAATTGATTAGTTTTCGACATTTTTAGAAGTCTTGAGGTTTTTGGTTTAGGTTTTTAGGCGGCCACGGCGGGTTGAATAGGTTGGTGCGTGATTACCATTCGGGATTCAGAGAGAGAACGTCGGTTCGAATTTCGGTGAAAGATCAAAAATTAAGAAAAAAGTTGTTTCTAATAGTGGCCCCTCGGCAGGCAATGGCAAACCTCCGAGTGTATTTCTGCCATGGAAAAGCTTCTCATAAAAAATATCTGCCGTTCGGAGTCGGCTTGAAACTGTAGGTCTCTCCATTTGTGGAACAACATCAAGACGCACACCACAAATAGGAGGAGGAGCTCGGCCAAACACCCAAAAAGGGTGTATGTGCCATTATATATATATATATATATAGGTTTTTGATTACATAAAAGTATAACGTCAAGTTTCATCATCATCATCATCATTGTTTCCTTGAAATCCTAGTGGGGCATAGAGCACCTATGATGAGTATATATGGTGAGTGTATCAAAACTTCCTCACCAAACTCTTTCAGCTTCAGTCGGATTACATGTTCATGATTACAGAGAAACTAAGTAATTTGTTGAGGATCCACTACTATAATACGCTTACCTAATTAAGCAACGCTTCGAGTATTTTTCTCTTCAAAGAATAATCATTTTTTTCGTATTTGAAAAAAAAATTGAATTTTCTGATAATCAATAACAATTCACACGAGATACCTTTAGCTCCGAGTATAGCAATTTGGCCTAAAATTGGAAGAGGGGTGGGTGCCATCTCCGCTAAGGTCTAGAGATAAGTCTAATGCAGAAATGTGGTGACCTCTGGTAATTTAGCTGCCAGTCCTACCGCTTTGAAATATTACAGTTTTTCTGCTTTCTCACAAAATTTAATTCTGGGAATCTCTGTGTCTTGTAAAACCCTGCATAAATGGCACAAATTGTGAAACAACCACATAACCACAAAACCCATGCAAGAAAAAATTGCCCGTTGCCATTTGCCCTATACCTTGCAGCATTCTCGTATTCGTGCATATTTTAAAATAAAATTTTTGCATTTCAAGCTGTTGTGCAAGTATGCAAGACAGAAAATTTCGCTATTGTAAATAAGCCATCTTAATAATAACGGGTCTTTCAAAAATAACGCCTAGATGTCAGTAGAGAATAATTTCTACACGGCACATTTAGTTATGTTTATGCCATCTTTGACATTCCTCAAGTAGACAGTTTTCACATAGAATAACGCGTTAAAATCATAGAAATCATTGGTGATTTTTTTTATAGAAATAATCCTTCGAATGCGTCGACACTTCAAAGGCTGGTGCAAAAATCTGAAGAAACTTGTTCTGTCGAGCATAGAAAAAGGATTAGCAAACCAGATTGGGATTTCTTGAAAAGTAAAGTCTTTGTGAATAAGAAAATAAGAATTCTAGAGCTGAAACTCAATATTCGAATCGAGATTGTTTAACTTAATTAATTAATTTTCAATATTTGTAGGCCAGCCCGTAGAGATGGTATTTTCACATATAATTGGCAAAGGCCGCATTTCGAATAAAAATAGTGTAACCTAAATGAACCTAAATGTTTACATACTTTGTTTGAAAGCAATATCTGGGCACTTATTTCGATATACCCTTTATTTATACAAGGTTTTAAGTTTTTACGTTAGGGTACTTTGGACTAGCCCGTAGTCTTCGGATTCCATCTTTCCTAAAAACGTTGCAAGTTTTTAATAATAATTTACAAAATATTAAAATGAAATAATTTCTTAAAGGGCTCTTATTGACTCAAGGTAAAAAACAGTGATTTACGAACTTCATTACATGAAAATAAAATATTCTTAAATTATTCAAATGCCAACTGGTGAACCGATCTTTATGAGCTCACTGCCCAGAAATTTCGATTTTTAACGTTAAGTAACGCCCAATTCAAAAATATTTAAAGTTCATATATTATTATGGCCGACATGTCGCCATATTTTCATTAATAAATAAATAAACAAATGTATATTTATAAGCAAAGCGTCCAATACTGCTTGATCGAAACTTGGTACGGCCGCTACGGCAATTTCACTCCGTAAATGAGTATGTCAACGCCTCCAAAAAAGTGCTCCCAACAACTACCTTTTACTTGTATGAGCCATATCAAATCGATGAAAAATATGCATAAATGCACGATTAAATGTAGATATATTTGAATATAATATATGTATGAATGGATACGCATATACATACTTATGCATACATTATATGACCACCATTAAATTTGTTAATTTCAAAACACTAATTTGTGTTGGATATTTAGTGTGCGTTACAAATTTGAGATCCACATTTCTTCTTAAATAACAACATGCCAAATAAATTTCGCCTTTTGCTTAGCAATTATCAGCCCACTCCTCAGTGAACTGGTAGCACAACCGACAAATGAATGAGGAGCAAGCACTCAGACGTATGTGGGCCTTCGGACAAATTTACATACACACATACGTATGTGCATACTACATGTGGATAGCGTGCTGACTATTGGGTACGTGAATATATGTATGTATGTATATGGGGATATGCTCATTGATGCAAATATTTGGAAACAGCAGCAAGTCACACCTATGAGCAACAGTTGTTGGCATGACCAGATTGTGGCCGTAATGGTGCTGCATATGCCGATGTACTGTATATTTAAATTTTATGTAAGTACGCATAGCAAGCTTTTGCTCCTACTAAATTCGGTGCAGGTATGGCGTTGCTGACATCTAAAACGAATTTGCCCGAACACTCGAATTTCTACTAATAAATTGAACACACAAATTTACCCTTAAATGACAAAACTGTTCCACATTCGGCTAGAAAAGAGTTTAAAAATTGTCTATCAGCCCCTCTAAAGTTAGTCAATTCGTATCTACTTACGACTTGTGCGTGTATTTGTACAAATGCAGTCATATGACGCCATGGTTAATAAAATATTTATGAATTTATTAATTGATATTCAAGAGCAAAAACAGCAGCAATCAAAAAGCAGTGACTATGTCAACAGCAGCAAAGAGCATTTTCTCTGCCTTGTTGCCAAAACGCGATGAAGCAATAAAATTGACTTTGGGTCCTCCACACACTTCCCACGTGTATTCTAACATGCTTATGTACAAATGCATTTAATTTTCAAGTTGACTACAAAGTCAAGCCCAAACAGAATCACACAAAGAACAGTCGTTCACAGAAACTGTGCGTGCCACAGGCGTAAACACTTGCTTTCGGCAGTGGCGCACATTCATTTCTCAACTCTTGGCTGTAATAAGAATGGCTTAGAATAATAATTGCTTAAAACAACCTCGCACCAATGCCGATCATGGCGGTGCTGTTGGCTACAGACATCCTAAATGAGTGGTTTCCAGCTGGGTTATAGCCGGGTTTAAAGTTGGCGCATGCAATGAACTTTGAAATATATAGTTTCCGTATTTCGAGTTCAGAGCTGCTATAAGTTCTTAAGCACATACATATTCACACTTTTATACATTTATATAAACAGGGTGGCCCTTCTAGCGTTCCGCATTCGTACCATCGGTTTTTGGCTTTGACAGAAATTTAGTTTCTGGTCGGAGATTTACATAATGGAAGCATTAAAAGCATTTTTCCAAAGTGATGAGTAATTGACATGCATTTTTACTGAAACAGTGTTTTCAAATAAGACTAATTTTGAGATGAGACTAATTTTCATCTCGGTGGAGCAGAAGCTGATCCATCCAAAGGGTGATCAGATTGGAGCTACTTTTTCCAAGAGGACTTTTTTGGCAGATGACGTGTAACTACTATCAAATAAAGTACATAATTTTTCAGTATTCATTGGCATTTTGTCAGCGGAAGACTTACATCTCAACAACGTTTACAAATCATAAAATAGTATTACGAAAATCGACACTCTGTGAGAGGTGTTCATCACACGCACAGGCCAACTTTTGTGGTGCAGCGATGAGGCCCATTTTTGGCTTAATGGCTACGTAAGTAAGCAAAATTACCATAATTTGGCTGAAGAGAAGTCCGAAGCCATTCAAGAACAGTCATTACATCCATTGTCTATGCGCAAAAATGAAGAGGCTGACAACCTTACGTTCATTCTTTCACGCACTGTCTTTGAATATCGAATAATCAGCCGAAACGGTGAGTCAATGGACGCACTGAAAGTGCAATTTGGCTCGGTTATAATATGGTTTTCGTGAGTCGATGTTAGTGATCATGTTTAGTTACTTTTCAGTAAAAAAAAATCTTGAATAACCGATTTAATTTCTAATCATAAGATGAACCACCCTTTTCTTTAATGTACGAGTATCTGTAAGATTACTATTATTTGCCTATTTATGCTCAAACATACTTATTGAAATAAAAAACTAAATATGCTAGATGAAACCTGTCAAGGCAGCCCGCGGTAAATAAAAATTCCTTATATACCATCTTGTTCGAACAGACGTAGTAGGCGGCTCACATAAACATTTGAAATAAACGGAGCGAATGAGCAAAATGATATGAGAATAAATTGCGTATAACTTCAACATATGAAGTTTGAGACTGAGGCTTTAAATTGAAATTGAGTAGTAGCAAATGAAATTATGAAGTGTGTGGTACGATTTTAGAGAAAATTCTAAAAGGGGTAATGTTTACTAAGTGTTAATGTCTAACGAGTTCCAATTAGAGTTCAGACCATAGCTACAGCGGGACATTATTCAGTTCGTCCTCGTTTCTGCAGCCGGGCACAATTCTTTTTATTAAAACATGCATTTTTATGAGGCAAAGTCCGTTTATTACTCCACGGACTCCTTGCTCAAGATAGATGATTGATTTAGACTTATTTTCATTAGTGATTGGCCCGCATTGTCCGGTTACCTTAGCTAACAGAGTTAATTAAGAGTAATTCGATCCTTTTTCCTACTAGAGCAGCGCTATGACAGGGAACGCTCCTGTGACCAATAACTCATTCAACGATTTTGATACTCTTATATCGTGACCAGCTCGTTCAGAGGTTTCGTACATCCAATCCACTGGAGTATTATTTTATCATACATATTTAATAGTAGCCAAAATGAATTGTAGAATACCGCCTTGCCCTGGAAGAATCTGTGAGTCAGAAAACGGTTTCGTTTATTGCTTTCAGTTTAGCGTGAAAGACGCTGCAGTCTGGGCTTATTGGAAATTATGTCAGAGGAATGCCTTTCAGTGCTAAGCTTGTCGTTGCAAATTGTCTGGCGTTTGACAAAAAGACTCACTGGAAGAAGGATTAGTGAAAGATCAATTGTGGAAGGCAGAGCTGCTGTAAGAAGTATAAGAGCAGCATAATATAATATATAATATATATATAATTGGCGCGTACACCCTTTTTGAGTGTTTGGCCGAGCTCCTCCTCCTATTTGTGGTGTGTGTCTTGATGTTGTTCCACAAATGGAGCCACCTACAGTTTCAAGCCGACTCCGAACGGCAAATATTTTTACGAGGAGCTTTTTCATGGCAGAAATACACTCGGAAGTTTGCCAATGCCTGCCGAGGGGCGACCGCTATTAGAAAAATGTTTTTCTTAATTTTGGTATTTCACCGAGATTCGAACCTACGTTCTCTCTGTGAATTCCGAATGGTAATCACGCACCAGCCCATTCAGCTACGGGGGCCGCCGCTTAATATACTATACATTTATATCGCAAGAGCAATTCATGGTACCACAGCAATCATAGTAAGCTATACCACAATTTTTGGCTTGGGTACCCTCAGGTGAATCCCAGTACGGACGGTTGTTCGCTTATGGTTGAATTCCGGCCGTACGAATTTGATAATTCCGAGGCCGAGGTCATAATGGAATTTCTATCTAACTAATCGAAACAATTTATTCTGAACATATTTAAAATACTTCAAAATTCGCTAGAGTTTGTTATGTTCGAAAAATTATTGTTTTATTTATTAATTTATTTTTATGCGAGCACAACATTTGAATAAATGATTCTTAAATGCTAGTTACAACATGGGTATATCTATATATCCAATAAATACAATTAAATCTACTAATCGCGTTTTTCGTATTTCACAATTCATTGAGAAAAAGTTAAGAGAAATAATTTCTAAATAAATTCTAAATCTTTTTCACATATTTGAAAACTTTGTCGCTTAGAACTATCATACTTTATTTAACTTTTAAAGTTATTAGTTGAATTTAAGTCGAGGTGAAGCTATACAGGGAGAATTTATTAGAGCAACAAACATTTTTGTATCTATTTTATTTTTATAATTTGATGGCTTGAATGCGAAAATTTCAGTCATAAGTAAACAAACAAATGAAACAATAACAAAAAAGCAGGTCACTTTGACGTTGAAACCACCAAATTGCAAATCAAAAAACAAAGCAGCGGATCTAGTAACAACACTTTGTATAGATCCGCCTTGAGTTAAATGCTCTAGCCTTCAATTTTCTGGGTACTGCCTTTTTCTTCTTCATTAGTGACACTATCTAACTTGTCTATGTCGGTGTTGATCAATAAAGTTAGGCATACTACCCTAAGTACCATTGCCAAACGTCTCTAAAAATATTTTGACCCAAAAATATTTAATCGATATTAGTGAATTGATATTGAGTTGATTTCCAATGGTAGACATACGTAAGTAAAAAATAAAAACACTAAAATATTGCAACAAACACACACTCAAAAATCTTAATACAATTATAATCATAAAACGGCAACATGAAAACGATATCGAAAATTTGTTTATGAAAATTGTCTACCCGCTGAGCGAACATACAGACAGGGCAAGCAGTCTGCGTTCAAACGCGACGGGATGTGCAATACCTACACGCGCCAGCGCAGATGCATATGAAATAGCCCAAAGAGAAAAATTGGCTTCACTAAAATTTTCTACATATAGTTTTAGATATTTTTACTGCAAATGCTAACCACTTAGTTTAAAAGTGATTAGCCATATTTTGAAGGAAAATAGTAAAATCTGAAAGAATCCTAATTTTTACGTGATTTATTTTAGAAAAACATATAGGCCCTTTATAAGTATGTTGCGTAGAGTCCAGCAAACATAGAATGCCGATTGTCCATTCAGCTATGCCTCTGGCCTTTCAGTGCCTCATTAAATGCGCTTTTACCGTAACCATCAGTAGAACTTTTGGAAGGTGTTATAAACCATGTTTCTAGTGGATAGGCAGATATCATAAAACAGAGTATATAAAAGAATACATGTCTCATTTTTCAATGATTAATATGCCTAATCTTACCAGGAAGCCAGAAAAGCAATGGAAGTTAATAGTTTCCAAAACCTAATAAAATGTATCCTTGCTGAGACTAAACCTCTTGATGAATATAAAATTAAAATCTAAATGGGGAACACAGGAGAAAACATAGATTGATTTTGTTCCTCGATCTGCTTATATTCTTATAAAATGTGGTTCATTGCCGTCGTTTTCCTCAGAAGAACTTTCAAAATGAAACAACTCAGCATCCATTATTATTATATTACTTTCGGATTTTTTCTTTAAAAAAACTTAAACGATACGTGAAATGTAATTTTTTTGACAGTATTTTATTACAAATAGTTTCGAATCTATTACATGACGAAATATACATCGCATATCCCAAAATGTAATGCAACCATTCGTCCGATACGTCATGCGATTTATTTTAATACGATTGCCAACTCGTTCGCGTAACACAAAAATCGACCTTTATTTCTTAAAACACCAATCTACCGTTTGCAGGATAACATTACTTAGCACCTGAAAAATATTGTTTTAACCAATTTTTTCCAACTAAGTTTAATTTTATCGAATATCGAGGAAATGATGCAGCAGCGGTTTGCTTTACTTTTTTTAGGGCACACCTATTCAGTTAATGCTAATATGAGTAATAGCAAGAACGCAAACTAGTCATAGCTCAGAATATACTAGTATGAGGACACTGGTTCAGATGCAGTACATCGAAGTAAGGTAGGTTTTTCCCTACTGGGAAGCCAAGTATGCATACATCTATTTAGTTTTTTATGTAAACCCGGGCAGGGCGTTGAAATACATGAAAATAATATTCGGCGTATATGTGTATGTGTATGTATGTACAAGAAGGATCAACCTACCGCTCAAAGAAGAAGATGATGACTGGACAGCTTTAATACCATGATTTAGCTGAAGTGGAGTAAAATGCAGTATTACTCAGCTGCGTCGTTGACGCCTGCTCAATTTAATTGTTCACTTGGTAACTTTGAAGCTTTTTTGGTACAATAGAAGATGCCGCCAAATTCAAACACAGATGGCAGTGACGACAGCCTGTTGACGGAATAAAAAAATGAGCATTTACAAAAGCTCAATGCCAGAGTGCGGGTGAAAGGGAAGTGTTTATGGTATGAGCGGAAAAGCTTGAATATGTGCATATAAATACATAGATGAATTTGCATACATGGAGGAACTACTACACACTAACAGAAATCGAAAAAATCGCACTTATATTTTTTTGTAAAATGCTTTTATGCAAGCATACGCTATGCTATGGAGGACCCCCTTAGTTCAATTGTTTTATTATTTATATTTTTTTTCGAATTGAGAGCCATTTACTTTCCGACCATTTGGTTATAGGTAAAAACGGATGATGCGGCATTTATTCCCACACAGCTTAATGCTAGATTCGAAAATTCAAACGCCCAATTCATTCAAAAAATCTAACAAATCCATTTGCATGCCACGCTTCAAATTTTCCACCCAATTGTCCCTCAACCCTTCTCATCGCCACCTTTTGCAGCAATTATAAAGCGTATAATATTTCACGCATAATCTGTACATATGTATCCAACAAATGATTCAATAAGTATTAAAAAAAAAAAGAATTATCAAAAATTTTGTATGGATTTCGTGCGTTTAATCGATTTTCTTGTTCGATGATATTTTCGCTTAAATACATCGGTATCCCGCTGCGCCATTTCTGTTGTTTTTCGTTTTCGGTTTTGTAGTACATTGTCGATTTTTTACGCTCAGCTCTGAGCATATTTCAACTTTTGCTTTTTTGAGATCTGAGTTGTTTTTTTTTAATACGATTGTGTTGGTTTTTATATCGAAGCCTTACAATGTTTTCATGTCATTGCTGTTGTTGGCTGCCACCCACAATAAAAAATAGTTTCCATTTGTTTTGCCTAAATGCTTGGTATTACTTTGTGTAGTTATCGCTGATATAAAATATTCAACAAAGCGGGTATTTACGAGATTTACGAGTTCGCACGGGAGTTGAGCTGGAGTTAGCCGCCGTTATGGAATTACATTTGGTATTAGAGTAAGAGTCATGCGGTGTGTATTGGACTGGTTGCCCGCTCGGTTGGCATCTATTGTTAGACAGCTTTTCGAATATTTCATTACCATAGCAAATTAGGCGAGGTGCTGACGGCTATTTGCGGGCTATAAAAGGGTTGCCCAAACTATAAATTAACTTTTATTTTAGGAATTTATGTAGGAGAAATGAATACATAAAAAAATTGATCATTGATATATGTAAGTATGTGCATACACAGTGTATATGTATATGTTTTATGTACATACAAAAATGTTTGAGTTTCATTTGTGTTGTAGTTTCATTGATAAATTGTTTTTAGCAAAATGTATTTAACAAAGTGTGACTGACTCTGAGATTCCTCTTGTAGGAAATATACCCTGATAAAAATATAATAAGATGGAACCACTGAGAAGCACTTTGAGTGTTTTTAAGTTTTGCGTGCCATTTAGTCTCACACTTTCATTCCCATTGACTATTTTGATTGTTTTTTTTTTAATAAATTAGAAATTAAAAAGCTTTTTTATAATAATAATTATTTCACGCATAAAAGTTGGATAAAATGATATTAATATATCGATTTTAGTCCTCAGATTTTAATTACATGTAAATGGATATATAAAGTTGTGCAAGTACCGCCGAACTATATTATTTTCCCACATCTTAACTCCAAAGTATGAATACTCGAATATTCACCTCTAAAAGGATCCTAATCAGTTCCAAATTAGACCACTGGACTACTTGAATAGAGTTTTTGTGCGCTTATATTAATGTACCTCAAAATTCGTTCGTAACACGTTCATTCCTGTCCCCCAATAGTAAGTATCCTTTGTAAACCAAAACAATTTTTATGTGATGATTTTCTTAATTTTTTATTTCACGTGATATTTTAGCATCCCTTAAACTACGCCATGTAAGTAATTTTCTATTTTTTTTTTTTTTTTTTTTGAAAGAACATCTATACATAAATCATCATTATTGTTGGCTGGACAGCCTTGGTCTTTGCTTGCTACAGCCTAGGTCTCAAATTACCTCAGTTTCTCTGTGTCTTCGTCAATCCATCTGAGTAGCGGGTGGCTCCTTCTTCTATGTCTGTGGCACTTTCCAAAGAGTATTTGTTGGGGTGGGTAATCGGTATTAAACCGTAATATGTGATCAGCCCATCTCAGTCTGTTGATCATTATTGTGATTATTACAAACGGGTGTCCCTATAGTTTTTCGACTTCATAATTGTAGCGCTTCTGCCATTCGCCTTTATCACATATCCCGCAAAAAAAAATTATTTTCTCAGAACTCTCCTTTCAAAGATCAGCAGCTTCCACCGCTGTATAGCAAGGTGGAAATAATAATTGAGCGATACAGTGAAATGTTCGTTCTCCTTTCTGAAGGCGGCTCTTTAGGCGATTGCACAAAGAGAAGTAGCAGCGGTTCGCACCAAGATTCTGTGAGCAATTCCTGCAGAAATTTTGTTGTCATTTTTGGCCCAATGCCAAATACGCGGTTTTTCTATTTGAACGAAGATATGTACATATGTGGTATAGATGGTTGATCATTCATGAATAATATTTTACAAATTTCTCTCGTTGTTATTTATCCCATACGTAAATGTTTTGGGTAAAATTGTTGATCACATTTGATTGTTTCATTTTTGTTAAAATCACATTTCGTCAATATTTTTATTATTAAAATTAAATACAAAAACTATGAGAAATATCGTATTTTCTTTCATTCATTAAAATTAATTAAACTATAATAAAGCGTGGTTTAATTTTAAGGGCCGATGTTGAATGTGAACCTCATCTGAACGTCAACGACACCGTTGGACTTCTTTTTTGGGGTTATTTGAAAGAAAAGGGGTACGTCGATAAGATAGCAACAATTCAAGAGCTAAAGGATGAGATAATTTGGCACATTAACGGTATAGAACCTCAATTATGCCTCCGCGTCATCGAAAAATTGGACCATCGGGTGGAGGTGTGCCGCCGAGGCCGCGGCGGCTTTTTGGCCAATATTTTGTTCCATACGTAATTGAGCCATACCAGTATTATCATAATAAGGAGAAATGACAATAATTTCTTAAACAAATTGTATTTTATTCAAAATCAACACCAGCCCTTGAAACTTAACCACCCTTTATTTAATTTATTTTTGACTGAATTATTTAGCATTAATCTGTTTTCATAGTCTATAAGAATTACATCATTTTTAGATTATTAAGTGAATAAATAAATAACAAATGATAAAAATTAATAAAATAATAATATTCAAGGGGTTCCCTCAGAGCAGCGATATTTTCATTTGAATGGACGAACATGGACTGAGGTTTTTATGTCTTGTACTCGCACCAAGCCAATCGACTCAAACTTTCGATTGACTTTTGTATTCCGGGTCTTGTTGGACGATTGTAATGGCCACAATTACCTAGAATTTTACAATATTGTGAATTTTAACCGATTCTCGATTTTAGAATTAGATTTAAATTATTTTCAAATTCGTCTAGAGAAAAATTGAGCTAATTTTAGGGATTTTGTACTTAAGGGCAGAAACCTGTAAACGGCCAAATTTTCCCTGATTTTCATTAAAATTATTTAAAACGAAGAAGTCAATATATTTTTTTCAAAATTGGCATACAGTTCATTTATACATTAAAATAATATAAATATATATTATTTTTTTTAATTTTAATAATTTAAAGGGCGGATGTCCACTCATTTCGTCCAGGAAGGTCGCAGCGGGTCTTCTCAATCAGCGGGCATTCTAGCATCGGCGTCAGTGACCTGAATACAAAACAAACCAAACATTTTTTTGTTTACTAATGTCATAATTTCTATATGAATTTAAACAAAGTGGAAAAAAAAAAAATCGCGGAATAAAATGCTTAAAAAAATTTAATTTTGGGTCAATTTTCCTACTATTTTTGCTTCGAAAAAATTATTTTTTCGAAAAATTTTCGAAAACTTGAAACACATAGAAAGTAATATCATAAAAAAGATGTGTGCAAAATTTCACGGAGGTCGGTCAATAATTTTTCGAGTTATCGTGTACGCCAATTCGAAAAATATAGTTTTGAGAAAAACGCGTCTAAAGTTTGGATGCATAACTATACCTCACCCAGTGCTTGAACGCAAAGAATAGAGTCGTCACGGTTGACGATCTATAAAATAAGAAATATTTCAATTTATGTTCTAAAAATTTTTTGACATATTCTTAAAGGATTATATTAATAATACCAAAATTAAGAAAAACATTTTTCTAATAGCGGTCGCCCCTCGGCAGGCAATGGCAAACCTCCGAGTGTGTTTCGGAGTCGGCTTGAAACTGTAGGTCCCTCCATTTGTGGAACAACATCAAGACGCACACCACAAATAAGAGGAGGAGCTCGGCCAACCCAAATAAGAGCGTAAGCGCCAATTATATACATATATATACATACATATACCTATATTAATATTTTGTTAAAAAAATTTTTTTTTTCGAAATTTTACATGTATCTGTCCCCTTAATAACTGTCAAAAGATATGCGAACACTGCTAAAAGAAAACCAGTACTTGAATGGCTTTGTACGTAGATGGCACAAAGATTTAGAAGGCTATATTTGAGCATTGGATATAAGGAAGCTAACAATATAATGAAATTTTAAATCTAAACCTTATTTATAAGACGGGTTCATTTGAAATACAAGGGGAGAGAAAAAATGAAATAGTAAGGATGAAAAAATTAAGCTGATGGGGAGAGAGACCAAAGACTGAAAATAATACTTTTCATTTCGTAAAATATTGCCGAAGATCGTGTCTAAAACACAGTGAGTTTTTAAAATTTTTCAATTTGTGTGGGTGACTTTTCCAAAGACGAATAGTGGAAACAAAAATTTGATAAAAGAATCAGATATTGATGATTTAAATTTAATAGGTAAAATCTGAGGTGTTCTTATTGACTTGATGTGATGTAGTCTTGACATACTGAGGTTCGTTTTAAATCAATATTATTTTATTTTAAGAAATTTCAATTATATTAAAATTTCAAAAATCAGAGTTAATTAAAATGTCCTAGCTTATTCAGCTAGCGACTAATTCACAATAATATAATAAATTTGGTATGAAATAAGCTTTGGCTGGGAGTAATCTAGTTCTATTCAGAGTATATATTCAATATACCAAATAGACTGAAGTATTCCATATACTTTATCTAAGGCATTAATTATGTATATAAAGTGTCCTGTTCGAATGACAATTCACCGGAATTTACTTAGGTTTAAGACAATGACAACGCTTAGATCTTTAATTAAATTACAATTACCATACTTGTATCAATTGAATGAAAGGGGTAAGATGAAATTAGACGTCATCGGCATAGACATGAATATCACAGAGCTAAAATATCTTAGAGAGGTCATTATTATATAATACAAACAACAGAGAATTTCTACGATAACCCTTCGCAAAAAGAAGAGAAATTTATGTAGTTGATCTCAGCACAAGCCAAGAGAAAGACAGTTTTTTTTCGAAAATGTAAAGATGGCTCTGTTGATTGCGAAATTATATATTTATTACATCCGAAGTCTCGCGTTTCCGCTTTAGAATTTTTAGTGCGAGGGTTGGCCTTTATATTTTGCGTCTTTGAGCTATAATTCGATATCGAAATAGATTCATCGAAATTTAGTATTTTTCACCATAGACTTACATATAAGGTTTTCACTTACGAGCATTAATTGTTCTTTTTTGAGAGTTTCAGTATTCATCTCACCTAAGAGATGGAATTAACTCGTGAAAATTTTCGTGCAATGATTTATTACGATTTCTGACGTGTTTCTATAAATCATCGAGTGCAAAATACCATACTTAGCTACTGAAAAAGTTTGGTACAACGAGTGCCAATGTGGTCATCGATCCTTGCAGGATGAATTTCGAAAAGGCCGTCCAAGAACGGTTGTTGTGTCAGAAACAATCGATGCTGTGTGTTGATTGATAGCGTAAAATCAGCACGTGACATATCGGGAGATAAAGGTATTCTTTGGAATTAGCGGGAGCAGCATACGTTCAATATTGCATGAAGATTTGGTTGTTTGGATATTTGTTACAAAAAGGTATCGTGACGATTGGTTCAAAGCAATGTCGAAGAAATTCAGTCACGGATGTACAGAGTCTCTATCTATGGCATCGTAACAGGTGACGAATAGCGCATCTATTCATATAACTAGAGAAAAGACAGCAATCGGGAGTATGGGTGTTCGAAGACGAATGTAATCCAACAAAAGTTGCTCGCACCCCAAAGAAAATGGTCGGTGAGCTGTCACCTGTTTCTTGGGAATATCTGGGGATGTCGCAATTATACAACTAAAGAAACTTAAAACAGTCAATTCTAAGTGGTACACAACCATTTGTTTACCAGAAGTTTTCGAGCAATCAAGGAAAACCAATCGTCAAAGACCCATCATTATTCACCAAACCAATGCGAGCTCTCACGTATTGGCGCGTACAAGAGAGTTTTGAGCTCACAAAATATCGAATTAATGCGTTATCCGCCTTTCAGCCCTGATTGGTTTCTGTTCCCGAACATCTAAAATAAAATACGAAGTCAAAGTTTTTCAATGCTTGCAGAAGGTGTTGAAGTCTTTAAACAGCTCCTTTGTATGTAGGTTTGCCTTCACTTCTGAATGGTAAAAGCGGTTTGAAAATTCGTTCAAGCGAATGCGGAAAAAGGAGGATATTTTGAAAAACAATAAAGCCATTCCCATTACCATTTTACTGTGTTTTCATTATACCGCGCAAAATATAAAAGGCAAGCTCGTATGTAGTTCTTTTAATCAACCCATCGATTAAAATGTAAAAACATTTACTATTTCCACTTTGCATTTATTAATTTAATGTATTTTACAAATTTACTTCTTTACGTTGAGTTTCTTCAACTATCTACGTCAAGCCTTTCGCGAAAAATATTAAATCAAAAAATTCCAGATAAAATCCCTGCAAAAACCTGTCTTGCCCATAAATCATTTTTTATGCGCATGATACACTTATTGTTTTGAAAAAAATATGATAATTCAAAATGAAAAATTTAGCCTAAACCTGGTATTAGAGTATCGCAGTCCATATTCGAGAGAAACAGATTAGACATAATAGGAAAAGTAAAACAATTTATTTATTTTTATTTATTCATTTATAACAATTTATACAATAATATATCACAGTATAAATTATATAAGTGACACCATCTACGAAGCTTTCTTTTTATTACAATAATTTTCATTTTACTTGAGTTCAGTGATATGAAGGAGCAAATAAACGGTGTTAACATAAAAATAAATTACAAATATTGAGCAAATTACATTAGATTTGATTTAAGATATTCGATATAAGATAATGCTGGGTTTGGGTTGATTTTCTCAGAGCACTAGAATTCGATTATTTTCGGGTATTGAGTGATGAGGTGTCGTACTGTGTTTGGCCTGCCTCAAAAGGGCAGCAGGATGGGCTTTTTATAGTTGGCAGATAAGACTGAGTAAATATCGGGTGGCCTAGGCTTAATCGAACATATGGCTTTTTGATGTTTGGAGACAAATTTGTGGGTAGCATTGGGACAATCTGTTCGGGTTTAAATTGTAGCAATGATGACCTTGCGTTTTCCAATCGTCTAATTCTGCAAGGGTTCTTTCTTTTTTTCTTTTAATGCAGTTGTAGAGATCAGCTCTGCTAAAACACTTAAGCAAAACAATTTATTTAGTAAAATTGTTAGTAAAATTAGTTAGTAAAATTTTCGAGCTTTGCATACATGTTATGATAAAATACTCTAAACAACAGAGGGAATCGCAATCTAATGAAGAAACCCAAACTTAAAGTACATCAATTTATGAAATTGTTATTTTTGCCCTGCAGTATGCCTCGACTCTGCCTTATATTTGAGTTCAACTGTAGTATAGTTAAAAATATAGCTATACTTACATATATTTCATACAATTTTTTTCTCAATTCTATTTTATCTAAAGGAAAACAATGTATTATTTACACCTCAATAATTTCATATAGTATTGTAATATTTTTCTCTCTGAACAGCACATTTCATAAAGGCATAGAAGCATATCTGTTGTTACTCAAACAACTATTACCGTTTACCTTGCGTAAAATACATACATCCATTTTTTTCCTTTTTTGTTTGCAATGACATGACAATACGCCCCAACAACGTTTACAAATCGTACAATTGTATTACGTAAGTCGACACTCTGTAAAAAGAGTTCATCATGCACTCAGCCCAACTTATGGTGTACAGCGATGAGTCCTATTTTTTGTTTAATGGCTACGTCAATAAGCGAAATTGCCGTATTTGGGCTAAAGAGCAGCCCAAAACCATTCAAGAACCACCATTACATCCATTGCAAATAACCGTTTGGTGTGGCCTATGGGCTGGAGGAATCATCGGCTCATATTTCTTCAAAGACGAGGTTGGCGCCAATGTAACAGTGATTGGCGAATGCCATCGCGCCATGATAAACGACTTTTTAATGCCGAAAGTTGAAGCCCGTGATCTCCACAACATTTGGTTCCAACAAGACGGCTCTACTTGCCATCCAGCCTGTGAAACAATGGATTTACTGCGTCGTCGTTCCGGTGAGTAATTTGTTTATCGTCCCGGACCAGTGGATTGTCTACCAAGATCGTGTGATATCATAACTTTGGACTTTTATTTGTTCCCCACAAATATGTAAAGTCTAAATGCTTTGTGATAAACCAGCTTCGATTGAGGAATTGGAAGCAAATATTACTAAAGTTATTCCCGAGCAACCGACCGACCGACCAAAGTCCTACAGCAAGTCATTCGAAATTAGTGTTTACGGATGGCCGAATTACGAAAGGTACTGTCTTTAAAAAATAAATGTCATGCATGGTTCGACACAAAAATAATAAAGATTTCCCAATCAATTTGAATTTTCGTTGGTTTCATTGAACTTATTATATATAATAAATCCAATGCCTCTGTTTTGATGACCTTTTATAAGTAATAATAAAAACCGACACAACTTACCACCCACACTGCAAGCTCGTCACTGTATGCCCCTAAATGTCTCCAAATACACCAGATTTGAGTTATCTTAAAAGGTTATGAATTCGTTTTGAAATGAATAAAAAGAGTTTTTTTGTTTTATTGGCGGTGAGGTTGGCTTAAAAATGTCTTAAAGCTTATTATGCCTCCCATACAATCATATGTAGGAACCAGTATTTCTTAAAAAATAATCATATTATTCTAAATTTATGTATATTAATGAATATAATAATATGCCTTTCATGCAAATCTGCAAAAGTATTGTTATTGGTATTTGGAATGTCATTTAACAAGACTTTCAGCAAAATCTAAATTCTACAGACTGCTAATCTTTCATAAATTGTATGCGAAACATATCCGAAATGCATTCAACATATCATTATCTGACAGTTTAAAATGCATGCAAAGTCCTTCAGACCCTACCAGTAACCAAAAGGGAGCTGTGGCATGTCTAAATGTACCCATGCATGTACGTACGTACAGTGACACACATACATGCAGGGATGCACCCCACAGTAGTTGAGGACAAGTATGATATTTATGTACTTATATATGTATATGCGGCTATAACTTCACGAAACCGTTATTATTCTTTTTTTTTCCATTTTTCAAATAAGACATGTGGGACTACAACTTAACTAACGGTGATGCAAAATTTTTTGCAAAACGCAAAAAACACAAGGAACGTTCTGACATTGTCCGCTCAGTAGAATTTATTCAATAGTTGCCAGTGAGCATTGACGAGGATCCTTCAAAATCAATCAGAGTCCTTGCGAGGGAGCTTAATGTTTCTGAGAGTCTTATCCATCGAGTTGTGCATGAAGATCTCTGGTATAAATCCTACGATCGTTTATGTCGTAGCAAGCAACAGCGAGTTATTCTATCAAAACGGCTACTAAAAAAAATAAAACATTATGAAGCGCCTGAGATGTTAGCATTTTTTTCTGAAGAATAATATTTTCACCAAGACCAAAAGACCAACCGCAGAAATGATGGATGACTATGGTTCAATCCTGTTATAGTTTTATGTGTTGTGAGAAAGGACATGTTGATTGAATTCTCCTGCATATATCGAGGTTCTAGAGACAGTAGTGAAACCCTGGATTTATAGTGTACGCGGTGGTAGTTAAGCGTGCATGGGACGTAGTTAAGCGTGAAACCAATAACCATCCTCACAACAACAGTTCTTCTCTGAAGGCTTCAATTAATACGGTTATGGTAAATATGAATAAGGAACATTTGAATCGGGCATGCAATCATTTCTGGATCCGAATTGAAGAGGTTATTGATGCTAATTAATTTTATTGTATGGTTTTATAGATATATAATAAGTTAATGTTGTGTAAAAAACTCGTGAAGTTTCATTCAATTTTTTTCAAAATGAAAGCTTATTAGTTTTACTCTCAAGTTGTCCTCAAATACCGTACGCACCCTGTACATAAGTACATGTAGTTTGCATGTAAAAACAATTAAGTACATTTTTTAACTTTTGTATTTTGTATATTTATTTGGAAAATATTTTCACAAGTTATAAATATTAACGGCTTATGGATGTACATATAGTTGGGTTTTTGGGTGAACTCCTCCACCTATTTGTGGCGTCTGACATAATGTTGTTCACAAATAGAGGAACCTACAATTCAAGCTGACTCCGAACTGCAAAAATTTTTATGAAAAATTTTTCATGGCAGAAATACACTCAGAAGTTTGCCATTTCCTGCCGAGAGGCCACCGCTTTTAGAAAAAACTGTCTATTATTTTGGCAATTCATGCACGGAGCTTCGAACCTATGCCCTCCAGAATGGTAGTCACTAGCCCATTCGGCTACGGCGACTGTCATTTGTACTACATATATAATTCAGTAGAACTTAGTAATGGTTGTTCATTTTTCAGATAAACTTAAAAATATGTAAAAAAATCCGAATTCATTGATAGCTGTGTATAAATATATAAGTACCTATATACTAAATGCAAGCTAATTAATTTTTCGAATTGTAACCGTTACTTTAGGAAAAAGCCTCTCAGGGTTTTGACACAGATTCCTAAAATTTAAATTAGATAGATAGTTGGTGATGATTTTCTATAAGATTCCCGTCAGGGTCACGGAGGTGTTTGAAAATGCTTTGCATGGGGAATTATTCATATTTCAGCATCATACAATGTATGAATGTTTGGAATCGATATCATATTGGAATAAAAACTCGTTCCTTGACATACTCAATTTTTCTGCTCTGAAATATAAATATTCCTTGAGAATGGACAAGTAAAGATGCTTACCGACCGTGCCATTTATAAAAAGTAGTTTGCCGACTACTTGAGCGGGTATACAAAAAGCTTTTTATTTGCCCTCTGATATAACATACAGCGACCATTCGATCCAAAAATGTTGGACTTGCTTTTGTCCCTTGAAATTACGGTTTTTCGAAACTGAGTACTCAGCGCTCTCATCGGATGCTTGGGTGTGAAATTCCTACTTCGTTACATCAACCAACTCTGGATGTCTTTAGATATCTACTCGTTGGATGTCTCATATCAAAAAGGCCTTTTAGTGCTATTTAAAGACCTACCTAACGGTTTCAAAACCAAAAAGCAAAATACTTCTGTGAGCCAGAGTACATCATTTTGCGAAATGAAAATCAAAGGTTGAATTTTATGTTTTTTCAAGCACTTAACCTTTTAGCATACAATGAAGCAAATGATATTTTGCACACTTATTTCTGGGATAGAAGGTCTGTCAAAGGCGTTTAAAAAATAAAAAAATTCACTTCACCCTCATATGGTGCGTATGGCATAATAATGAATATCTCTCTAAGCAAAAATTTATTTATATTAATTAATATCCCAGAAATAGCAAGACCAAAAGTTATTTAGTTGAAGTTCTTATGCACATTCAATTCAAGATTTTATGAAATTGGTGAACGCTGAGCATATGCAAAAATGCACATTATAAAAGGAAATAGTTCTTAATGGGCGATCAAATTATGCGATCTTTATAACAGGGGATTTTTAATCTCTGAACCCTCTCCGGGGATGTTTCAGGCATGTATCAAAATAAAAAATGGAATGAACAAAAAAAAAATGTTATCAAAATGAATAAAATTCCGTAACCCAATACTCAAATATGATAGTTGAATTTTTATGAGTACGAATACCAATAATGCACCATCGTCTAGCTATATTATGATAATCCTTCCTTGAATATCTTTAAAAATAGTTCACGACATTTGAGTATTATTGAAGCGGGATTTCAAGACAAACTGGCTTTATGTGTATGAGTGTGTGTTAGAGATTGTACTAATCCCCCGAAAAAAAAAATTTAGACCAGGAGATTTTACTGGATACCTCAATATCTTGAACAGGGTTCAACATGTAGTATGCATAACCCAGGCGAATGGACACACAGAACCCGTACTCAATTTTATAAAGAGATACAAGACGGGAATAGGGGAACACTTACCCAACATGGATAAATGATGACTAGCAAAAATGGTACGCAGATGGTTCCAAGACGTTCCAAGGAGTAGGAGTAGGAATAGTGCGACCTGGAACACACAAGTCCCTTACACTAAGTACAGATGCCACATTTTTCCATTCGGAGCTCGTAGTCATAATGAAAACAGTGGAAATCATATCCAAAAGAGGGTTCGAGAAAGTAAATATTAAAATACTTTCGGAAGCCAATCGGTTCTCAAAGCCTTGAATAGCTTCACTTTCAAGTCAAAAGTCTTAATAGAGTGTAACAATGCAGTCAACAAACTGGACAATCATAATCAGGTCTCACAGATTTGGGTAAAAGGACATGAGGGATACGAAGGAAACGAGAAGGCAGACTTGTATGCCAAAAAAGCGACAGAAGGCTATTTATTGGGCCAACCCCATTTTTCGACTTTAACAAAAATAATATAAAACAGGAAACCAAAAAAAATGGATCAAAACTAAAATCAGGGAACACTAGAACGGTACAAGCGGCCTTAATCACTCCAAAAGTTTTTGAACTTTAATGCTAACAGAGCAAACTCTGCTCTAACCCTAGATAAAAAGGGCCTCAGATTACTCTGTGGAGCACTTAAGGTCACTTTGCCTGTAATAAACACTTTAACACAATAGGATTATTTGGGGCAAAATTACGCAGGTTCTGCTGTAATGGAGAGGAACACTTAATCACCAACTGTGAAGCATTAAGCCACAGGAGGCACAGAATCCCGGGCTCGTACCTACTAGAGGAGCAAGACCTACAATTACTCCCTCCTAAGGAGCTGGTTCGATCACTTGGTATACTAAATAATTATAATTAAGTAATAAGGGGTGCACATTAGATCAATCTGGGTGCAGTGCATTCAGGCTTTAGCCTAACTCGTACAACCATAACCATTACCGATACCCCGAATCCAGGGACTTTCATTGTTTAAAAAGAGTGTATTTTTTTGGGGGGTACGAGGAAAACATATTTTATTAAAAATTAAACACAAATGCTATTTTTAAAAATGTTTAAGTTTTGAAAAGATTTAACAGCAAAGTTATAAAAAAAGAAATTCCTTGCCCTATGATTAGATTGAAATGAAAAGAAATAAATAAAATGAACAGACTAAGCAAAAAATTAAGTTACATAAGCTGTCCAAAGTGTCATTTCCAAGCACGTACGATGTCTTTATCTCATCGAAACCTGCTCTTAGCTGCAGCAAAGCTATTTAGAGGACTGCAACAGACCACTTACTTTGAGGTATCCTCAAAAACAGTTATCCAAAGAGTTGAAATCAGGTCGTCTTGAGGGTCATACTAAAGGTTCACCCCTAGTAATCCATCTATGCGGAAAACGTTGGTATAAAAAGGCTCTCTAGGTAAAGTTATGGTGGCTGACCCTTCCCATGAAGATATAGAGGAGCCCACTTAGGCTTGGAGGCCCACTGTGAAGCCATTTGTTTTGGGTACAAGTACCCTCCTCTAATTATCGGTGTGCTTCAGCATAAAGACTTCGCGCTTCGCTGGTAATCGATTAAGTCTGTTGTTGGTTGGAGAAAAAGATATCCCTCTCGGTAGATGGCTGTAGTGATCGATATATCGTAAAGTATACATCAAGCAATTTAAAGTTCATGCTCGTTGTCAAGGTGACATTTCACACTAAAAAAAATTGTTTCGCTGTTTTTGATTGTTCCATTCAGTTGTGAGTTACAGGGTGTTAGCAATGGAAGCCAACAAAGAGAAAATTCGATACATTTTATAGTTTTTCTTTGACAAAAACGAAAACGTCGATTCCGTTCATGCATTTTTGATGTTAAAAAATGTCTATAATGTCGAAATTGGCGATAAAATCACAGAAATACCCTATGATCAAAAAGCACCGGGAAGGAGATGTTGACTGTTTTCTTCGATTGCCAAGGCTTAGTGCACTATGAGTACCTTCCATCGATCCAGACAGTCAATCAAGAATATTATTTACCCATTTTGAAGTGTTTGAGAGATGCTGTACGTCGCAAACAGCCGGAAATTTGGGCAAACAATTCTTGGATTTTGCATGATGATAACGCGCCATCGCACCGAGCCCAAATTGTGCTGGATTATTTGACCAAACACCAAGTAAATACCATCGTGCAAGCACCGTATTCACGTGATATGGCTCCGTGCGACTTCTTTACGTTTCCCAAGTTGAAGTTACCACTTCGTGGAAGGAGATTTCAGTCGATAGAGGAGATCAAAGAGAATGCGACGAATGAGCTGAAGGCCATCCCTTCGTCGGGTAATATTTTGAAGAAGATAAAATAAAACTGCTTGAAATGTAACTCTGTTTTATTTTATTTAAACATTCCCGGTATTTTCTGATCATAGGGTAATCAGATTTGACCGACAAGAATAGATTTACATTCATACATAAAGGCCCTTACACACCGTTCGGATGTATGTTTCGCGATCTTCCTCTTATTTGTGGTATGTGTCTTGATGATGTTCCACAAATGGAGGGACCTACAATTTAAGCCTACTCCGGGGTGCATGCTTTTTTTCATGGCAGAAATACAGAAGTTGCCTTGTCTGTCGATAGGCGCTCGCTATTAGAAATACTCTCTAACAATTGGTGCTTGAAGTTTCGAACCTATGCACTTCCGAATGGTAGTCATGCACCAACACATTCGGCTACGGCGTCCATGATGAGGATACCTAAGTAAAAAAGGTGTAATAAACACATGGAAGTAACAAAGGAGTTAGAAAAAGGAGTCCATGTTTATTAGAACATTTTTGAATGTGGCGGCCGCCGTAGCCGAATGGGTTGGTGCGTGATTACCATTCGGAATTCACAGAGAGATCGTTGGCTAGAATCTCGGTGAAAGCAAAATTAATAAAAACATTTTTCTAATAGCGGTCGCCCCTCGGCAGGCAATGGCAAACCTCCGAGTGTATTTCTGCCATGAAAAAGCTCCTCATAAAAATATCTGCCGTTCAGAGTCGGCTTGAAACTGTAGGTCCCTCCATTTGTGGAACAACATCAAGACGCACACCACTAATAGGAGGAGGAGCTCGGCCAAGCACCTAACAGAAGTGTATGCGCCAATTATTTTTTTTTAATAGCCTTCTTAAATAATTTCTATTCATATTTTTTTTAATACGCAGAACAAATAATTTTTTATTTTAAATCTGTGTGCGATTGGGGAGGAAGTTTGGGAGGTAGACGTATTGAGTGATAGGCTTTGTCAGGTCCTTCTGAATCTAGTAAAATATTTAAAAGCGCCTTTTGCTTGACAAGATATGTGGGAAATGCTGAACCCGAGGTTATTTATTAATATCCATATGTGTGTGTACATGTCTCGCGACCACTTTCTCTAAGTTTTTACTAAGAATTGCGATTGATTTTTAGCACAAATTAATTAAATATTGGGTCAAAATAAGTAACTGAAAATCTTATTTGCGAATTTTTGCAAACTTCAACAAAAATTTGTATAATCCACTCATAGACTTTTGCTTCGTTTGAGTTTGGGACACATTTTTATATACAAATAACAAATTCACAGCTTCTCCTGGAATTTATGTTTTGCATTTTGCTGTTTTTGCAATAAATGGGGCAGATATACCTTAACATCAGATGTTGTTTTTTGGGCAGCTTTTTCATAGCAATCGGCGGTGATCCACCACTATCAGAACCCATTTTTAATATAATTTTTATATCGTGTTTACATCGTGACCGCATTAGTATTGAAAACAGACGCCCGTTCATATGTAAGCAGTTGCAAGATTAGCCGACGGGATTTAAAAACCTGTTAAGTAGGTATTCGTATAGAGCCGACGGCATAACATTTTTATATGTACCCATATTTGTATCAAATTTTTACACCTGTAGATTTGGGAACGGGAATGCCAGCATATAGCCGTAGATCCACCAATTACTATGAGCTTTTTCGCTCATTATATTCATAAAATATTTTTTTTGTCTACGATTACGAACTTGCGACTTCTAGCTCTTGACTTGGTGGTTAGTGGCTAGCGACTCGGTGCTTTGCTTACCTTCATTTTAAGTGCCTCCACAATTTTGGCGGTTTTTAATCCCAGCGTGAGAAAGAAATAAAAATTCCTGCCCACAACAATTTCGCGAAGTGTCTGCGAATGTGTAATTGTTATGGCTTTGGGCGTAAGTTCTGTGTGTTGTGGGTATCAACTCACACATATACAGTTTAGTTGTATGTTTCGCTTTTGTTTCAATTCTTTAAAATAAATTGTTTGATAATTTTATTAAATTCTTGGTTGGTTTTTGCAATACATGTATGTATGTACATATATGCATAATAGCTTCATTAATGTGTTTTATTAAAAACATTTACTAGCTCATTTTGGAGCATTCATTTACACAGTACTGAGGTTTAACATTTTCAATATTTTTTTATTTTTAAATGACAGCAATACAGGCCAAATAAGCGAATGCATGAAATTCGCTAAAGTAATTTTAGTTGTTGCGCTATTTATGTAAATCTGCTGTTATTAACTACTTTTGGCTGGTAGTCACTTAAAAACACACATATCCTCACATAGGAACTTTAATGAAAAAAATATCCGATGCTTACGAGTGCTAAATTTTAAACACTGCTCATGAATAAACGTGCAGTTTTATTTGCTTGATAGGCGCGCACACGTACATATCCGTTTACCACAGTTATCAACAAAACACAATTGATAAGCGATCATTACATTTTTCCGTCGGTAAGCAGGTGAAATACGAGATGCTTACATATGTTTGGTATAAAGTAAGCATGTAAACGAATAGTGAAAAAATTGATGTTATTCGATGTGTTGATGACGCGCAGCGCCGTACATAATCCGAGCACATTCAGTAAGCACTAAACGAAACACCTCATTGAAGGCGTCAATATCAGCAGCCAACAGCAAATCGGCTCAAGACGTCATTACACCGCAAGACCGCACGATAAACTGATGTGATGCCGCTGCGGTAAACGTATTGAGTGACGCAAAGCTGAACTGTTGCCGCCGAAGCAGATCGAGTTCCCATACGTGTTCTTGAGTGTGGCTCTGCTGAAGCAATAGAGCGGAGCGCACAGTCGGCGGCGAGGCAATCACCACGGTACGTATACGTTTGCAAGTAGCAGGCCAGTCAGTTAATCAGTCCGTACACACCAATGTCGTGTGGCGGCTATACATCCATACACTCACACGGACACACACATATGCATAAGAGTACAAAAGGCATAAGCGCAGTTTGCTATATTTGAACGCGCTAAGCCAATTGTGCCAACCATTCATATAAGGGATCGAAAAATTTAAGAAAAAATACGAACTGTAAACCGGCTGTAAGTCATACCAACACAGCTTCCACCATTGCAACTACAACCACCACAACGACCACTGTTACAGCCAGTACCTTCAGTACGGAATAGCAACATACAAATTGTAACTCGCTGCATGTACATTTGTATGGATGTGTGCCGCTGCAACCCTTTATTTTTTATTTCTGACTCATTTGCCCACTTCGGCCAACTGGTTTTAATTGAGTTGCATTGCCCTTAGCACCCTGTATTGCTCTGACAACCGGTTCTGGGGTATGGTGATTGGTTGCCATGGCGGCCAACTCTGGTAACGCCCATCCAAATAAGCAATTGCATGCGTGTGTGTATGTTTCGAGGCTGAGCGTTTCCGCTTGATTCAGTTTATCCAGTTTTTTTCTCTTTTGAGTGGATGCACTGTGCGCATGGCATTGCGTTTCTGCTCTCTATTGTAGATGCAAGCGTGTGTGTGTGCGAATGAAACAAGTTTTCCCCCATTTTGAGTTTGAGTAGATATACAAGAAACTCAATCGGCACATATGAGCGCGGGTAAGTGTGTGTGTGTGTGAGATGAGTATTGTTTACGCGCCGACGCGTGCCAACTGGCACTCCAGACCATAGCAACAACAATGGTAACAGCAGCAGGTGGCGCTCAGCAGCTCAACCGCATCGCGTCCATGTGTGGGTGGATAATGGTGTTTAAAAACGCCCTCCTTCCAAGTTTCCGGTTGTGTGAAAAGTCACGCTGGCTGGCTCCATTCACTATCGCTCAATCGGTGAGTGTTACACGTTAGCGCGTGCTGGAGTGAGCCAGCATTATTGGCAATAATGATAAGAGTATGAAATATTATCTGCAAATGCTTAGTGAGGCGAAAAAAACGCACACAGCAATGGAGTCTGAACAGCGCAGATACATCGACTTAGCGCAAACTCAGCGATGGCGCGCTTCTTCATTTGCTCAGATACTTTTGTATCTGCTTCGGCGACGGTCGGCCGTATACGTGAAACTACTGTTTATTTTGTGTGCAGAATTTTTCATATTTCATCGATATACGTTGCTCCCATTTTCATTTTAAATATTCTTTTTGCATCTAAATTAATTTGTTATTCTCATCACTGCTGGAATTTTACGCTTCGCGAACTACTTTGGCTTAAATGTATATTTGTGCAAATACGCATATAAGTACGTGTGTGGGTCGGTTTAGCACCGCCCAACTAACAACTGCCCACTTTTTCACTCCAACTCTCTGCAGCATACAACCTCAAATACATACAAGTATAATAGTATAACTCTAGAGCCCCTTCTCTAAACCCTAACAGTTGATTTCTTAAAGAAAATATTTAATTTTTGTTTTTTATTTTTGTTACATTTTTTTGTCAAGCCTCACTTCATTGTTCCTTGTCGTGTGAGTGAGTTAGCTGGTGATATTTCTTTGTTTATTGCTCACACTCTACTATTGGCGTGAAAGGGTTAAAAAAGTAGCACTTGTCCACATGCATATCGAAATACATACATACATATGCAATAACACAACACACGAAATGCGAAATACCCAGCCACGAGCGCTTAGCCAAACAATGGAGACTGCGCCTTCGCACAGCTCACACTTTGCCGAGCGGATACTTTTTTATACTTATCCGTCACTTTACATGACTTAAAGTGGCGATTTGCGTGACTTTTTATTGTTGTTGGTGTTGTTGTTGTTGTTGTTTCTTTACGAGCCAGTAGTAAGACCTCTAAAATTATAGGATTAACCACAGCTATTTTGTATATTTGTGTGCAGATACGCGTATTCAAACGTACTTCCGAATATCCTTGCAAGTCAATATTACTTTTAAGTGCGCGTTTTGCATGCGTAGATACATATCGCTCGTATGCATGTACCTCTATATACATATGTAAGTTTATTTGAGTCTAGTAACGTAGATTTTTATTTATAAAGGGTTTTCCAATAATGTTATTTTGAATAGCCTGCTATTTCGGTCTATGCAACTTTTGAAGCTGTCATTTGTTGATATTTGACAGTAGAAACTACGCCATTAATAAAAATGAAACGATACACGCTTAAACAATGCAATGAAATTATTAAAATTCACTATAAAAATGGTGAACATTTGGCAGAGACGGTTTGTAAAACTCGAACATTTTTGGGTCATCGTGAAGCACCTTATCGGACCGCAATACAGAAAATGGTGGAAAAATTCGAGCTGTTGGGACAAGTTAGTGATGTGAAGAATAAAACCCTTGCACGTCGCTCAAGAACAGCCGAAAATATTGCTGTTGTAGCCGAAAGTGTTGAAGAAAACCAGGGTTTGTAGATTCCTTCGTTCTTTGGAAATAGGCATTCCACAAATGTCATTACACCGTATTTTGTATAAAGATTTGGGTCCTAAGGCTTATAAAGTCCAGTTAACACAAGAACTCAAGCTGGCCGATTATTAACAACGTCGTGTCTTTGCTGATTGGGTCGTTGAAATGCATGAAACTGATACGAAATTCCATCGAAAAATCATCTTGAGTGATGAGGCCAATTTCTGCCTCGGTGGCTTCGTCAATAAGCAAAATTGTCGGATCTGGGACTCAGAAACTCCAAGAGTTATTGTTGAAAAGCCTCTCTATCCTCAACGTGTGACTGTTTGGGCAGTTTATGGTCCGATGGAGTCATTGGACCTTACTTTTTTCGAAAATGAAGCTGGAGCAACAGTTACGGTGAATGGATTGCGCTATCGAAAGATGATTAACGATTTGGAACTGGATGGTATTGATGTGGACAGCGTTTATTTTCAACAAGACGGCGCTACGTGCCACACAAGCAACGAAACCATTGATATTTTACGGGAATAACACCTCTTATTGGAAAACCATTTATTTGATGTCTTAGATGGTTCGTTTCCGAAAATAATGGCGTGCTCGTTATTGTTTTTGAATTGTTTTTTTTCTGTAAAATGATAAATAAAATAAAGTCAGTTCTTTTAGTATTCAAAAATACATCCATATCCGTCTTTCAGAAATACTGGTTTAAGTAACAATTTAACAAAAGCTTAATTTTTTTAATACTTCCCTACGAATATTTCAATGCTGTTTTGCTGAGGTTTACTAGCACTTTCATTTTGCTTTTACAAAATAGTTTAATCCACAGTAATATAACCCAAATCAGTTTAAATTTATAAAGCTTTTTTTTGTAAGCGAAATTTATCCTAAAAAGAGTTTAGGAAGGCACCGACTTCTTCTGGTGTTAAATAAAATAGTATCCGAGCTTCTACATACAGCCTCTAAGGGGTTTTAAAACTTCAAGCTCTGCATATTACTTGTAGCCAATCCAAATGTTTTCTAAAAATTTCGATCTATCACTAAAACAGCCGCACACTTAGCACCTCAGTTTGCTAAACTCATTGCAAAAACAAAAAACAAATTGTCTAGCTTTTGGGATATGAATTTGAATTCCATTAAATTGTTGATAGAAAAATTTAGCAATTCGCGTTAATCTTCAGTTTCCATATAAAATTCGTGTTCTGACCAGTTTAAAATAAAGGAGCTAAGTATTACTCACTCTAAGGGAGATCTCATCGGATATTGTTATCGTCCAAGCTTCTGCGTCATACGTTAGGGTGGGCAGTGTGCAAGTTTTGTTCGTCGAGAGAGCACTTTACTACACAATTGCCTACTTAGTCCAAAGTAGCACTTGCTGCATAGAGAGATTCTCCATTGGATTTCAAGGTTGACATCAGCTGCCCATAAAAAAACTGAACTCAATTTTCATATTGTAAAAATACTTTAATAATACCAAAATTCTATAACAGCATACTGTGCTTGTGAACGTAATATCAACTATTAATATATTTATATGTATACTTATATGTATATTCATGTCTCCCATACTCCTCGGAAAAGTTTGTCTAAATCTTTAGAGTGCATCCTTGAACTACGAAATTATAATTATTTGTTTTCTTGTCTGCTTCATTTTTATTGAGTTCTTTAATTATTTGAATAAAAATGGTTGTATCAAGGCATAAATGTAAAACTACTAGATTGGAAACGATTCGTGAGAGCGGAAATCTAAATTTATTACGCTAAATCCGACAAATACCGAAATCAGTAGCCAAACCAATGACTACTGATTTCTTTTAATCCAATCATATAAATGACTATCAAAATGAATAATGTGCACATGTTTAGTGACATTTAAAATTTATGCGAGAAACTTTTATTTAAGACTCATTTGCATTTACAACAGTTTAAAATACAGGTCGGCAAAGAAGAAAAAATGAATGGACTCACATAAGTAAAAGGTAAGAGGTGGCAACGAGTGAACTAGAGTGAGCTGGAGGAGAGAGAGCATAAAACAAAAAATAAGAATGAATGCCAATGTCAAAGGCAAAGACCTACAGCATAGGTAATCTACATACACACATGCCTACAAATATACAAGTAAGTATAAAAATATCAACATATGCAGTACCTGTCCAAGGACCAACGAATAGCAAGAGCGTTATACGGGTATAAAATTGATGAATTTTGAAGAAATAAAACTGAAACTATTGTAGAATATTTGATGTGGGCTTAACTGCATTAGTAATATGACTTAACGTTTACATTAGGGCCCATCTGCACTTTGAGGGCCGACAAGGCTGCCAAACGTCAGTGACAAATTCAAAACCGCGCCATTTTATCAAATCTGTTTTTCTGGTAGCGGGACATCGCTAAAGTCTTTTTTTATTTATTTTAAAAGAGCCAAAATAGATAACACCGTCCAGGTCCAATTTTGTATGTAAAAGAAGTTAAATAAAATGCCTAAAAAATTTAAATATCGTTTTTAATTTTTTTATTGTAATTAATATCGACAACAAACTCCATGAATATGTATGCAGTTTTTTATTTACAGTTAGTTTTATGCGAGTGATAAGCAAACGCAAATGACTAGTTGTTTTTCGTTTCATTACAGAAACAACGTTCTTTCGTACAGTAAACAAAAGTTCGATCGAAGATATCAAAATCTTAGTGACGCGAAGGCAGATCAACTGGATGCCTAATGCATTAAAATTTGGAAGTTCCCTGCAGAATTTTCGATCCATCTATATTTGCCACCTTCAGTAATCATTTGGGGCACATTTCCGAAAAAATACTTGGAGCAATACGTTTCCGGTGGTGCAAAATACCTATTGTGGTACCAAACTTAAATTATACCGAACATCTCACACACAATTTTCGTACAAGGCAATGTGCAATGTACACAGGCATAGCAAGCATTAACCGCCTCAATGAGCTAAGTAAATTTGAGGTAGCCGACGCGCCCCGAAAACTCGTCAAACATAACTCTGATTAGAAATATGTTAAGCATACCTTAAAACTAAGGTATAGCAGCGGAAAAATTATAGTCTAAGATTAAAAATGCAATTCTACTCGTACGTAGATGCTAGTCCTGTCCTGAATGTGGATTAATCACAATTTGTAAGTTTATCTTTATTTATGCTTACTCGGTAGTCGTAGTCGAATGGTTTGTTGCGTGACTACCTCCGAGTGTTTTCTGCCGCGAAAAAGTTCCTCAGAAAAACCCTATAGCATTCAAGACGCACACCACAAATAAAAGGAAGGCCTGAGCCGAACACTCAAAAAAGGGGGTGAGCGAAAATTATATATATGTATGTTTGTATAAAATTTTATTTTCTTATGTTGTTATTGCAACTTGGTATATATTTGTATATTAAAAACAAAATTCAAACAGTGTTATAAAAAAACAGTATCTATCATGAGTTTGGTATGGCGCACAAATTCTAGTATGGAGTGTGTATGCAGCAGGAATCTGCATAAACCCCCATTTAGTTTAAGTTATAGAAAATACTTTGTATTATTCCTACAGGCATTCTTTCTTTGTTATACCTACAGGCATTCCTTATAAAATAACATTAGAAACATCCGATTTCTGTAACCGTACCAAAAATTAGCATGTATGTACATACATATAATATTGTAATCTATCTGTATTTTTCGTTAAGCTAACAGTGCCTGCTTTGCAGATTTGATACTATAAATAAGATTGCGAAAATACATTGCACCCTCTTCTACTTGGTGCGTGAACAAATCCACACATTGTTTTTCACTCGGAAAAAATAATTAACAGGATTAAGAAAATACTTAATTCCTCAAAACAGAGTGCATCCAAACACCTAATGATTTTATGAAACTTTTTTCGTGAAAGCAACACCAACTGGTTGCTTACTTTGGTAATTACCGTTAAGGAAGTAAATATTTACTCCGATAGGCAAGCGGCAATTAGAGCCTTGGGCTCGCTGTTTGTGCGTTCGAGATTGGTCGGTGAATGTCTGGCTTCTCTCTCGATTGCATCCGAATACTTCGTCATCAGGCTCATTTGGGTTCCCGGTCACAGCGGCATAGCAGTTTCGTCGCGAAATGAGAGAATTGGGGTTCCCCTAAGAACTTGTGGTCTGCTTCTGGAAAGATGAGCCTCGAGTCAACTCAGCGAGCGCTGGGCTAGTGCGCAAACGTTCAAGGTCGCGAGATCCTTACCGGACATTGTTCGTTAGGTGTTCATGCCGTGAGATTTGGGATTGCCACAAGTCCGTTCTGCAGAACCTGCCTGGAGGACGAGGTGGATTCATCTCAACACCTTCTTCTCAGCTGCCCAGCTCTCGTCTAGTAAAGACTTAGACAGCTGAGCTCTCACTTTTTCGCTACGCCTGCGGATATAGCCGGTGTAAATATCATAAATTTGGTGAAGTTCATCAGTAGCTTGTTGCGGCTAACTACGAACGCAAATCAGCCACCGTCGGCGTCGTCGTAAAATGTATGGCCATCATCGTCTCTAATCCCAAGGCTCCATCTTCCTTCCCTTCTCCTTTCTCCTCTCCCATGTATGGCACCACAATGGATGAATTTTCAATATTTGTCCAAGTGTGACCTTAGATAGGGCAGCCATTAAACCCAACCTAACACCAACTTGAAGTTTAATTTTGACAGCATAAAATAATATTTTTAATAATTTGATATTTTATGCCAGCCATGGAGAACTAGCTCACGACATACGAATACACACTTGGCTATAGCGGCTAGAAATAAAGGCATTCCCGTCTCTGCTTAAAGCATCTGTTCTTTGAAGCATGTCTTGGATTTGATAAAATAGTAGTTCTACCTGCATAAAGTGGAAAATTGAAAGGGATATGATAAATAGAATTATAAATTGAATAATTGAAATGAATAGGCAATGAAAGGTGAATAAAAAGAACTGAATTGCATTTAGATGCCATAATTTAGGGAAAAGTGTCACTATGTCACAATTTAAGAGTTTCATTGCTGTCTCGTTGTACCACTACAACGCACAAGTGTACAAGGAATCCTTTATATGTACACATATGTACTACATACTCATGTATGTATGTATATGTTTCAAATTTATAGCCGAGGTAGGCGTAAACCCGCATTGTCTGCGCTGGTTTTTACCGACAAGGGGACAGACAATTTATCTAACTGGCTGACGGTTTATGCGGGACACTTGTTGCTGCTACTGCTTGTTGCTTACTGACCGACTGGCGCACTTGATCCTTCATCTAACTATTACCCTAAACAAATAGGGGGGAAACGGTGTCGATTGACCCAAAGCAGCAGTCGTTGTTAGATCTGCTGTGGATGCGCCTATTTTTTTTTGTTTTCTTTTTGTTCTTAGTTCGTGTGCGGCTTGAGGTGCTGAAGGCATTTTTGGGTAGCCCTCTTAACATCTCTTTATACACCTTCTTATCATTGCTACATAGGTACGTATTGCTGTGGTTGCGGCTTTTCTGTGTCAGATTCATACATATGCACGAATGTTGGTTGAAGGGTCAGCAAGTTCAACTAGACATAAGTTAATATACATAAATGGATATACATACAGGTACAAGTATACGTCTTACAGCTCACATCAAACACCAAACGCATGTGCCAGTGCATACACACACATAACTGATGCATGCACAGATGTAACATACATATGTACGTATCCATGTGTGCAGACAAGTTTTAACATCACAGCATGCGCAGCAATTTTTCTTTTAAGGCGCAGTGTACCTGCAGTTTATAGGCCACATTTTATTCCCTTTTACTCTTTAACACCAACGTTCAATAGGTATTTTTTATTATGTATGGTCTTCCTTGCTCATTTTCTTCCACTTCTTGCAATTGTACATGCAATCAGCGAATAAATTAAGCCATCATTTTCTAGCTAACGGCGCTTCCTTAACCACAAGGGGTATCGGTCAATGGCGAATTTTGACTACAGCTATACATTTTTGTATTTTTATTTACTGTATTTGTGTATGTGTGTGCTATTAATTTAAGTGTGTTTCATAAAGAGTTATGCGATTAGCTCTAAGTTCTTATGGCCATAAAAAATTAAGAAAAAAAAAAATTTATGAAATTTATGGCTTTTCAAGTTTGCTTAGAGGCGAACTTTGTGGTAGTGGCCTTACTTAGGAATTACTCAAATTTATATAGTCCCTCTATAGAGCGTGAAATAGATTTTTCTATTTCCTGATATGAAAATGAAATGAAATTTTGACATGTTGATTTATGTGAAACCAATTTATTTGACATCTTCATACAAAAACATACATACCCATATACACAGTATGTCTAATAGAAGCCATACCATCATAACCTAGACACTGTGTGGCCGAATCGATTCTTACAAGCTGCATTATATGGGCTTACAATATTTATTATACACCACATATTCACGGAATATTCGCGACCGCCGTAGCAGAATGGATTGGTGCGCCACTACCATTCGGTAGTCGAACCTTCATGAAATTAACCGTCCATATTTGTTTTCCTTTGTATTTTGCTTAGTTATTACCCAAACTTTTTCAGTAGGTTCGGCATACCATATATATATATGTATCGACAGCCAAGCTGCGCTCATGGCCTTAGACAGCCCCCAAACCACTTCAAGGATAGTCGAGTCCTGTAAATCCAGGCTGAACTACGTCGGTAGACACAACAGCCTAATGATATCATGGGTCCCGGGACACGTGGGTATCGCGGGTAACGATATCTCTGACTCATTAGCCAGAATGAGCTCTGAGGCCAACTTTCTTGGCCTGAAGCCCGTTCTGCCACTCCCTTCTGCAGCCATCAAAGCCACCGTTATCAAACGGGTTACTCTAACCCACAAGCAAGCTTGGCAGGCTAAGAGAGGTTGCAGATGGACAAAACTGATGTTACCTGTCATGTCCGACCGACAGCATGGGCATCTCAAACAGTGCACTCTGCCCAGCATGTGGAGAGGAGGAGGAGATGGCGGACCACTTTTTTTGTGTCTGCCCCGCCTTTGCTCGAATCAGGCTTGAGGCCTTTGGCACTGATGTGCTCCTTGGCACCACAATATCCACTCAGCGATATTTGGGATCGTTGTCCTCTTGTAAAATGCAAGGTTGGCTATTTCTTCCAAACATCTTCACAGCTGACGTTAAATATACTTTTTGATAAACTCTGTTCATCAAACAGCATTCAAATTGGCGGTAAACCCAAATAAATACACAAATAAACGGCCAAATCCTTTTGCGGATAAGAATCCTTAAACATGAACCTTAATTGGATGCTTAACATTTCGTTGAAGTTGTCGAATACCAGCGGTACGATACATGTAACTATTCGCCCAAAAAGAAGATGCATTCGTGAATATCACGCTTGTCAAATTCCGTTCTGAATTTGCCTTACCCCATGCGAGTCTTTTTTTTTACTGTGATAACAAGAGCAGGGTTTTTTTTTTTTCAAAGTGCTCCGGCATTTGAGGTCTTCAACATTTAAACGTTCGCGTATCGTGTCTTTGGATATTTCAACACCCAAGAGAGATATATATTTTTTTTTGGCTTCGTCCAGGGAAGTCGTCAACGTTTTTAAATTCGGTATGCCGTTGCGCCCATTTCTTTATATATGACACATATTTTTCTACAGTTGCATGTAACAGTGTTGAACCTGTCGGGTGTGTGCATTGCTTCAAATGGTTTTCATAACCAACGTACGCTTTATAAATTTCTCACAAAACTAACAATTTGCACAACACGTATTGCGAAAAGGATACGAATATTTAGCAACATTAAATTCATTTTATAACGGACTTTTAATTTTTTTTCACGTTTCTATCAGGCATACCATACCTACATATGTACATACATATGGCTGGATGCCAATGCTAATAGAAAATATTTATTTATATAGAAACCCAATCGACACTCAAGTGGCGTCGTTAAGAGGAGTATCTTGCAAAGCTAGTGTCTGCCGAATAAGGAGTAACTCTACATTGTCGAATAGCTTTGAAAATTACATGTTTTTGAGTAATGAATGCTTAGTACTATTTGACTTTTTGCCTTTTTCGCGTTCATGTATGTGGCAGTTTAGATTTTTATTCTTGTACTTTTTTGTTCTTAAGCTTGATTTGTTTTTAAAATCGTCTAATTGCTGGAATCGAGCCAGCCAATTAGACAATACCACTAGATTTTTGGTCTGTGAAAATATGGATTTCATAAAAACTCAAATACCCTTATTGTGTAAATGATTTCGAAATGCACTGTTTGGTGAGAGAGCAATCAGGTGACATGATTCTATGGAACTATCCAAAATCCTACTATAAAATCTACGATACTACGATACGGAAGGGTAGTGATTTTTCATTTATATGGGACTCTCATTAGTTTCATTGTATTAGCTGACTTGCCCCTGCGTTTACTTTGGAGACTGTATGCACCATTATTCATGTCTGTTTAAAAAGAAAAATTGTTTAAAAATACTTTAATGTAAGACGTGAATACGCCAAACAAGTGATCATCCGCTGCGCTAAGAATTATTGCGTTAGGACAAAGCTAAGAGCACTTCAAATTCTTGACAAATAGAGTATTTTACCTAAGTCCCTCGACTTAAAAGTAATAGAAACATGCATCTCCCATACTTGGGGCGCCTATGCGCTCTTGCACAACAAGAAAAATAATGACAGAGAAATAACGTTTGCTGTGACACTTGTAATTTGCGAATGTGGGGAAATAAGAAAACAACAGAATGTGATGGGTTACCATTGCAACTTTTCGCAGCACTCACGCTGGTTTTTTTGATTTTTCATTTTGTATTTGCCATAATTCTACCTCCTTTTTTAGGCGCGCAATTAACTGCATTATTAATTTCTAGCTCGAGCTTTTTTTTTCGCCGATGTGCACACTTCAAACATCAACGCAAAATGAGACAGTTGTTTTTGTTTTCAATGCACTCCACAAGCGACGAAAGAGTTTGCGAACCTCTCACAGAAAATCACTTTTCTTTGATTAATGATGATGCGCATCGCGAGCATATTCGTCGTCTGTAGCCTACTGAACTAAGTTAATCAACTAAGATCGTGGTACGTGAGTTCATTGAGTAAACAGTGCTATTTATTCGGAATATCAAGGTCGGTCGGTATCTACTCTTCGAACAGAAGGTAGACATAACATCATCTTAAATATTTCACATTACATTTTTAACGTCCAATATTTAAAATATATTTGTACAAGTCCCACCATCTGCCTCCAACTGGGAATTTCACTCATTCCATAGGTGAATAATCACATTTTCATTAGAAAATGGTTCTAAATTCTCGAAAAAATCGTGAACAGAATTTTGATACCTGCATATAAATATTTACTATGCTTGCTGAATATTTCTTCACCCTCAGCTTGACATAGAGGAAATTTTTAGGTCTACTGATACGAGAGTTTGAGATGTTTTCGGTCCAAGGTGCTCAAAAAATAATTTAGTTTGTGCTTAAAACACAAGCTACGAAAACATATTTTTTATGTCAATGCAAAACCATTTTATAGCCATAAAATATGAGCTATAATTTTTCATTGTTAAATTTGTGGGACGTCAGAGACTCATCTGTGTGAATATGTGTTACAAAGAACAACTTGAAATTGGCTGCCGCAATTTTTGTTGGCATTGCCGCTCACCTCATTTTGACATATAACATCGACTAATTACCCGACAGCTAAGCAGCAAGTCGGTTTATATTTTATATCACTGACTACCGCAAATGTTAGTCTGGGAAAAAGCCACTGCATAACTATGAAGCATTGTCGTCCTTGTCTCCTCGTACCCTTTACACCGTCTTCTTCAACGGCGCGTATGTTGCCGCAATAAAGATGTTGAACCAAGTTGACGTTTTGATGGCTCAATTGCCATAAATAATCTACACTCGGAACATTTGTTTTAATTTTTTTTTGCTTCATATTTTTTTCTTGCTTTCGTCGTGCCTCTGCATAATCATTCAATATTTCAGCTTAGCGCCCATCGAGCTGCTTCTGTGTTTTTTGTGGTTGCTTATGCATTTAATAGCTTTTTAATATATTTTTGTTATTACTTACTTTTGTTTTTTATTATTCTGATGGTAATGGCTCATTTAGATTTTTCTTTAGGGGCAACTTATATTTGTATTTCCCAGTAAGTATAAGCTCCACATATTACGCTAAAGCAGGTATTAAACACTTTTTTGTTTCAATATTGACTTGTGGAATTTTTTATGGCTCTTAGCCAACAACTCACCACGCGCTCCTTTGTCACACAATACCCTAAAGGGTGCTTTGTTACAGACTGCAAACATTTTATGGTTGTATTCTGTTGTTAATTTCATGGCAAGTTGAAGTTCAAAACACATTAGCTATAAAAAAAGTAGATAATATTAAGATCTGTCCTAAGGATTAGATGATCGACTCTATATACAGAGTCCGGCAGTAGAAGTGTAACCAACTTCAGACCGCTCGTACATACATCGGGCCGAGAGTAAACGCGAGAAAATAAAATCAGTAATGGATTTCAAACGCAATAGTGTGACTGCATTATATTTGGCTGGAAAATCACAACCAGCAAATGTTCGTGAGCTCGAACACCTTAAAGTAAATAAAGTTTTTGTTTATCGCACCATTACTCGTTACAATGATACTGATAGCATCGCGAAACCTCATGGAGGTGGTCATCAAAAGACTGCAACGTCACGTGAAATGGTTCAAAAAGTGAAGAAGTGACTTGAGCGAAATCCCCGATGAAGTGCCAATCAAATGGCGAAAGAACTGAAAATAACTGACCGTAGCCTCCGCCGCATACTGAAAAGTGATCTCAAAGTCATGACTTACAAGATACAAAAGACGCATGATTTCTCACCAAGGCAGCAACAAGTCAGGCTTGAGAGAGCGAAGGACTTGCTTCGCTTGGCCGAAAGCGGCCAATTTCCGCACATTGTGTTTTCTGACGAGAAAATTTTTCAAATTGAGCAATTTCTAAATTCCCAAAACGATAGGGTCTATTTGGCCGACCGTTTATACGAGAATTTGAGTTATCGATTGGCCACCAGGAGGCAGCACCAGCCACAGGTACGGGTTTCGAGGCTTTCCAATCGTTTTCATCGAGCCTGGCGTCAAGGTAAATGTGAATTATTATAGGGAAAGTATTCTAGGAGGTTGATTTGAAGTCATGGGCAAACAAACATTTCAGTGGCAGACCGTGGACGTTTCAACAGAGCTCGACACCGTCTCCCAAAGCTCAAGTGAACCAAAAATGTCAAAAAAAAACGTTCCGAACTTCCGAACGTCCACACAATAGCTCTTAAATTCACCAGACGCGAATCCGATTGATTATTCTCTTTGGTCAATTTTGAAGAGAAAGGTCTGACCTGAAAGATTCACCAGTCTGGAGGCGCTGAAAAAAGCCATTGTCTGCGAGTGGGCCAAAATACCTGCAAGTCACATTCGGACAGTTTGTGATTAGTTTCTGGACCGTTTCAAGGCCATAATCAAGGCAAAAGGTGGTCATATGGAGCAAAAGTAAATTGATTCTTAATTTCGTATTATTTTCGCACATTTTTTACTTTGAATTGAATAAAAGTAAGTTTCCAAACTAAATTTATGGCCTTTTTAATTGGTTACACATCGAGTGCCGGACCCTGTGTATGTATGTACATATGTCAAAATACACCCAGTTTAGTACCTACGTTTTTCAATAAACAGCGTAATTTTTAATTTTTTTATTTTGCTCGCTCATTTTAAGTGTTCGCTAAAAAACGAAACAATTTTGAACAGTATCTAGTAGATAATTTATTGACTTTCGAATGAACCAATTCTCGCACGCATCAGACTTCTACATCAAGAGATGTGGTGCTTTATAGACACAAATTCTTAGTGGGCAAGATAAAAATCGCTGCTATTTCTACGGCGATCGAGTTGAACGCCAAGTTTTAGGTCTCTTTCATCTTAAAATTAGCCGCTGAATATAATAGTCGGTAACAAAACACCCTGTATATTGTTACTATCTTCTGCATACATATGTTTGTACCTAAACATAGATGGGTTGGCCCTTTAGTAGGTTTTAGGTCGAAGTGCTTTTCGTTGGTATCAGAAGCAATAGTTATTATTGTTTTTGTAGTTAATAAAAACGCCCCAAATAATAAATTTTGAGGCATGTACATGTGTATGTATGTATGTAAATAGCCTAGAAAAAAGTGCAGAGCAAACAAGACGAGAAATACAAATATCGAGAAGCAGCACATGTTGCATTTCCAAAAAATGGCGATAACACATTGCATACACATACACTTCGCAGTCACACACATATGCACATAAGTATGGACTCACACTTATGTAGATACACATATACATACATACATTGTTGCTTAATGCGATTTCATTGGCCCGTAAATCATTCGGTTGGAAATAACCTCAATTTGCCATATTTACATGCATTCTTCTCGAAATTGTTATTGTTATTGTTGCGGTATTTCTATTTATTTTTTATTTACTGAACGCTTTTTTAATATGCGTATAGAAACATACACGCACGTATTTAGGTATGTCTGTATGCTGTTTAATCGCTCAACTCAGCGTGTGTTTCACCACTTTGTTTATTTTTCGGTCTGTTCTCTTCGTATGATCGACCTTTTGTTGGCCCATTATATACAAAATTAATATGTGTGCACACATATGTGTATGCTTATTTACTCCACCTATAATATCGTATACATACATCCAAAGATTTGCATACTTTTTGGTATTAGTTGTTTATCTGATGTTATCTTTTATTTTACGTGCCTAATTGGATGTCATAATTTGTCAGTTAGCCTCCTCAATTACGGTTTGTCTAATATTTATTGATCCACTAATTGCATATTGAAATATTCAGGTACTGCTGTATTAGTATTTCGATGACTTTGAAAACATGAGAAATAAGTTATTAGCGATTAACTGAAAGAGTAAAGCTCTCTAGGACCTCATTTATTTTAAGGGTGAACACCACTGTGAACGCATGAAAATGAAGTGATTTTCATGCTTTTTTTTATAAGTAGAGTTATTTGAGGATCGAACAAATTATAATTTATTTAAAATATATTCACCTATACCGACACAAATTTTTATTCAAAAATATTAAAAATTACAATTGTTATTAATATTAATGCAATGACGTCATAAAAAACTGATGCACCCAGGTGGCCACGATACAGCGGTGAAAAATCATCTGAAAGCAAAAAACCAAAAACATTCTTAATCTATACACCCATAGGCTATCGTCGTACGTAGCGATTTTTTTTTTATTTTTATTTTTATTTTTTTTTAAAATGGTGCAGGTTTGAAAAATGAGTTTGTGCCTTTAAACTTTTTTTTTTGTTTTCGAAAGGCTTGAAAAAATATTAGTTTTCGAATTTTTTAAAAACGATTATGTACGACTGTAGCCAACTCATAAGTCTTCGAGAAATCGAGAAAAATTGTTTTGAGAAAAACGCGTTTTAAGTTTTCTTTCTTCTGTAACTTCGTCAATTTTAAAGATTTTAAGTTAACATTTTTATAAATAATGCAAAAAAAACAAAATCGATTTTTTTGAAAAATCACTGTGGTGTTCCTCCTTGACCATAGCTTAAGGTCCCAAAAAGAAAATCTACTTGGTCCTATAGTGGAAAATCGTTTGTAAATTTTTTGATTCTCGACTTTGCCGCTGCACCCAGAAGGTGTTTGCAAGTGCAGATTTTCCTCGAAGCCTCTTCTTTCAAACTATTATACGAATTAATTTGAAATTTCCCAATTAAATTGTATTTGACGTAATAGCCATTTAAAAACAAACCATTTTTTCGATAAAGCACTATTTTTGTAAATGGTTTTCCAATAACAGGTGTTATTGGTGAATGGATTGCTCTATCGAGAGATGATTAACAATTTTTTATGGCCGGAATTGGATGGTATTGATCTGGACAACGTTTATTTTCAACAACACGGCACTACGTGCCACACACAGGCAACGAAACCATTATTATTTTACGGGAAAATTTTCCGGACCGTGTTATCTCTCGAAGAGGTGATCACAATTGGCCATCGAGATCTTGTTATTTAACTCCTGTGACTTTTTGGAGCCACGTGAAAGAGAAGGTCTACACACCAACAGCCCAGTGTCGATTCAAGACCTCAAAGATGGAATTCGTGAGACTATCGAGGACATAGGGCAGCCACTTTGCAATTCGTTTGTGGAAAATTTCATGAAAAGGATATTGTCCTGTAAGCGTGGTCGTGTTGGTCATTTGCCTGATGTTATTTTCCACTACTTATGGCATATCTTCATCTTTATAATGAAATAAACATCCCATTATTTATATTAAAAAATAGCATTTTCTTTGAATATCAAAATAATACCTCTTATTAAAAAACCATATACAATTTTAATTACAAAAACTTCCATGTTCCCCGAAGGACAACATTATGTGCATAGGATTAAAGAAAATGGCATTATTATCCATATATTCCAAAAGAAATCCGCCCAGTCGTAAAGGGGTTTTAAAAAATGTGGCCATAGCTACCAGCACAGTAGGTTTTGAGTTAGAGAGATTGTCAATTGGCGCCTATCGTGGTCCCGTTACTTTATTTTCAGCAAATTTGACAATTTGAGTGACGTCGCCCTAGCCTTTGTTTTTCTTGTTTTCCTTCGCGCAGGCTTCTCTCTCTTCCAACTTCAGTGCTGCCTAGTTTTGGATATAAAAAAGCAATAAAATGATAATTTAACCCTTGTGTTGCTACCCGAATTCTCGGATGCCCATCGGCGTACATTTTATTGAATAACTTTTTCCTATTAGAGATAGGCCAACCTCCTCATGGTTTGACTTATTTTGTATCGAAATATGCATTAAACATATTTTGAAAAAATTGTTGACTTAGAAATTTTTGCATATGAAATAAAGTCATGAAAATGTAATTTAAAGGTGGCTTTCTTTCAAGTCTCAAAACTAATAAATAATCAAATAACTCAAAAATACAATTAACATGGTTTTATAGAGCAGAAAGTGTTCCATTGAATGAATACTTAGCCTTTGCCGAACAACAAATAAATCGTTGTAAAATAAAAGAAAATACATACTATATAAAATCGCTAAAAACTTATTCCCCGACCCAATTCATACATATATACATTTGATCTAATTAAAGTTTTTCTACCTTTGGATAGACTCCGTTGATGTTGATTCCTTCCTCAAGCAGTCGCTTCTCGCTTCAATCTAAAGGAAAGTAGCCTCGCCGAACATAACTTTAACATTTTAACTGTTCGGCGAGAAAATGGGTGAACAGCCTCAACATTACAATGGCCAGCAAAGAGTGCATCTTCGTGAATCAATCGTTAAATTTGATTTGAGGCAACTCTCAGCCTCAGTTTGTTTCTTGCTTAAGGAGCGAAAAGAGGTACGTTAACATTTGACATGCAAAGATGTTGATGATGGATGATGGGTGTGACATATTTAATTTTCTTTTATTTTCATTTATTCATATAAATCCAAGTTTCAAACTTTAGGCATATTTAAAAAAATCCAAAAATGGTCTTTAAAATATCAAACTTTCTAATAAGAATCCTTGGAAAAATTTAAAGATGCAGCTTTATATCCTTTTAAATTTTTATCTAACAAAGAGCAAATTTGAGGTTGTTCAGAAATCGCGTTGATTTTTAGCAACTTTTTTACTGATAGTGTATTTTAAAATGTAAGATTTGATGTGACGTGATTTATTAAAAATATTTTGTGTATTGATTTTTAAAATTCCTTTAATTATTATAATAACCGAATATATGCAGAATCTTGCGAAATGTAGTTTTCATAGCAGCACATAATTCCACCGCCTTCGATATTTGTTAATCCCCATTACCGGCCTTTTTTTTAGTTTATCACGCATTTAGTGATATTGAAAGAAGACCGAGTACCACCAAACCTTGGATGGATATGAAAAAAAATAAAATTGACAATTTACAATATTGGTGGAAGTTGTACAGCACAAATTGCAAGAGATTTCACACAAAAATTTACCAAATACATATACAATATATAACTACATACAAACATATACCCGAGTGGGTTTGTTCGGTTGAGCCAGTATTAGAAGCCCATCAAATCTCCGAATGAGCTTTTTGTACTTGATTTGTGACCATTGATGAAATCCTTAAATCTTGAGACGAGACAACAGTTCATAGTATCGAATAGACGCCCATTACCGACCTCTAAGTAGTTGCAGGTTTCGAGCTCTGCTTGAATGTTTAGGGCGAATGTTTTTTTGCGATGCTCAGATAATCATCAGGGTTGCTTATTTCCAAAAGGGAGCTACTGTTACGGACTCCACACTATCCAAATCAAATAAAAGGGTTGCAGAAAGTCAATAACGAAAGGAAGTAGGGCAGCTAGGAGCACAAGTTTTGTTATATGAAAACAATGCACCCGCACTCATACATATCTCATTTTTCATGATCTAGCTCCCAGCGACTTCTTCTGTTTTTCTTGGCTACAGAAACAGCTCGGATACAGGAAATTTGGCAACTTTACGAAATTTTGGTAATAGCAGCCGTGGAAGCGTTTTTTTCGAGGGCCGAGAGAAATAGTTTTTTACTTTAGAGAAGGGATGAACTAAATGCTCCCACATATTAGGTCCACAGTATGGACACCATAAACACCATTAATAATTTCAGTGTCCCGGCTTGCATTTTGGGCTTTATCAAAGAAAAACTGTAAAATGTACCAAATTTTCTCTTTGTTGACATCCATTGTTAATACTTTGTAACTCACAACTGAATGGAACAAACAAAAACAGCAAAATAAGTTTTTAATGAAAAATGTCGCCACAACAACGAGCATAAACTTTAAAGTGTTTGATTGATACTTCACGAGATATCAATCACTACAGCCATCTACCTAGAAAACTATGGATTTTTCTCTCTGGATTTTTTTACCGAATGAGTCGGCAATTCATAGGTTGGTGAAAAAATTGCAAGAAACTGGTTCTGTCGAGGATAGAAAAAGGGCTGGCAGACCAAAAACTGTACGTTGGGTTGAGAATATTGCTGTTGTAGCGCAAAGTGTTGCTGAAGAACCTTTAACGTCGATATTCAGAGGTTCTCAATAAATTAGGCATTCATGAACCGACTGTTTGGCGCATTTTATCTGTAGACATGCTCATGGCGGATATTTAAAGGTTGTCACTTTGCACATATAATTTTTTAGAGCCATACTTTAAATAAAAATGGTCAAACTGAAAGAAAAGCTAAATCTTCAAATATTTTATTTGAAAACAATAAGTGGGAGCGTGGCATTTCTGCGACGTTTGAAAGACCCTTATGTACTCGTATATATCCATGCCCGCATGTTTAGTACTTTTCGAACTCCCACAAAAACAATAATTATACACATTTTAAAATTCACTTAATTAATATGTATATATATTTTTATCTCTCTAGTGTATATAAATTAAAATAAATAAATACATTATGTTTAATGTTTATTTGATTTTTTTTGTTTTAATTTTCACTGCACCCTTTGAATTTTAAGAAATAATTTTTACCTTTATTCATTTTTCTTTAGTTTTGTATTACGAGTAGCTTATTAGTTGTTGTTATTATTTTAGTTTTTTTTTTCAAGATATTTCACTTAATAATTCACATTAGTGTTGTCACATTAGAATTATAATTATTTTATTTTCATTACCTCAGTTATATAATTGTGTATACTTGCATTTTTAAGCTAACATAATAATAATTTATGTATACGTATGCCTGTGTCTTGTTTTTATTTCAGTTTTGGTACTAATTTGTATGTAATACTTTGTCATTTTCGTTAGTATTATATTCTTATTTAGTTTTGTTTTCCTTGTTGTGGTTTGGTTGTATGTATAGGTATAACATTCGTGCAAATTGTTGCTGCCTGCACCATTTCTGCTTTACGCCATTAATCCCTTCTCACTTAGTAACTTATTCAATACCTAAATTTGTTTATACTCGTATTAATTTTTTATTTGGTCAGATAGTTGTTAATCGCTCAACGAAAAATATATGTAGATAATTAGGGAGAGCAAAAATAGAAAAGTGCTAACAGTATGAATTATTCAAATATGTATGTGTGTATATAATCAATAGTAACTTGTCGGGTAGTGACGAAATTTACGTAGATGTATGTATGTATGTGTATAGTTATTTTTGTGAGTGTCTCATTTGTTTGTGTGAACCAACCGCTCGCTGCCTCTTTTATACCAACTTAGTGCTGTACATACATACAAATGCACATGCTTGGGCGCGTATGAACAGACGAGTTGCTTTTATAGTATGTATGTATGTATGTACATTCTGGAAGGCCCTCTGGTGTGTTGAAGGCATTTGATCCTATATATTTGCATTATTCGTTTCATTCACTGATTCAGTGCTTTCTGCAGATGCAACTGAGTTTTCATATCTATCGCTTTTACGGCAACTAAAAATTCACTATGTCTGTATCATTCATTTCGATTTTGATTCCGTTTTTGTTTCAATAGTTCAATAATATTTGTGCTGAAATTTCACTGAGATAAAATAGTTTACTGTTGATTACTTTCTATTGCTCCTAGTTTGTGTGGTAAATTTTCATAAGAATTGTAAATTGTTGAGAAGAAGTTACAGTAATTAAAATTTATGAAAAATAGATGAGTTGCATTAGTTAGAAATTCGGTATGCTTACGATGCACTTATAATTATTGACTGTTTTTGTTTTTTTTTTTTTGCTATGTAGTATGCAATTAATAATTTATTTACATCGTTAAAATCAATTTAAAAAATCTATTTAGCTCACTGATTTGCTATTCGTGCAATATTTTTCACAAATACCCATGTTTTTTCTATTCCTTAATTCAATTGGTTTGTGACCTTTTGCATGTGTCCATTTTCATATGTATACAGTTTCTATTAAATACGATTTCAATACATCTACATACATACATATATGTATTTAGATACTATTTCTTTAAACATACACCATAAAAGTGTATACTTTGCTTAGATAATTGTATACGTAAATTATTGTATTTACATTTAGACATACAAACAACATGTACCAAGTACACATTATATACTACAGATATTCGATTATTGGAATAATCATTGTATGTATATAGGCAAACAGAAGTCCATGTATTTTGAACAGTCCAATAAAATAGTCTGTACAATAGTGTAGGGTTAATATGGATCACTACAAAACAAAATTTAGTGCTTTACAAATGAAAGTGGAAAAAAAGTAGTCTGCTTGTAGGGGCAAATCTTAAGGTACTTGACCACCTTGGAAAGCTAAAAAGTACAACATATTCAATAATTTTTTTTCATGTTCTGTATAATATATTAAAATAAATTTTTTTTTTTAATTTTTATTTAGAGCTTATATAATACAAAAAAAATTGATTTATTAAAATTTCTTTTTTTAACATATATCCAGGAGGCGCCAAAGTCGAGGCCTGAAGAAAATCATGTCTTGCGGCGGACAGTTAATCTTAGAAATGGTAATTCTAAAACAAAAGAGAGAAACAAAATTTTCAAAAGGAAGGTTCCTTGCGTGAGAATTTACCACAAACTGACAAAAAAAAAATAATAAAAAAATGGCGGATGTTTGAAAAAAAGTTAAGAAAACACCCCTGTTTTTCACAATGTTATGCTTAAAAAGCAATACTTTATTAACTTTTTTTTTGCAAAATGTGGTAAATTGGCATACAAAACATCTTGACAAATAAAACAAGACCAAAATCATTAAAATCGGCTAAGCAGTTTCGGAGATAAAGTGTCCGCCATTCGAAAAAAAGTAATTTCTGGAAAAACGCGTTTAAAGTTAAAACTTGCTATTTTCTTTCCGCTGAGTCAGCAAGTAATGAGTGCAGGATGCGCCTGCACATTTTCACTGATTTCACTTTGTTAGAATTCGAATTTAAAAAAACAGTTTCAGGTGATGATTTTTAAAAGTATAAGGATTGAAAAAATGTAAAAAAAAAATTTAATTTTTTGAAACTTATAAGGTGGTCAAGTACCTTAACCAGCTGAAAACTAGTGCTATTTTCTCAAATTTAAAGCAAGCTGGACACCAGTGAAAGCCTAACCAAAAAGTATTTCGTAAATGGGTATTTTCCATCAATACAAAACACTAAATTAAATTCCAAAGAAAACGAGGAAAAAGCTCAAAAATGCATAAGTACATTTGGACAAATAAAAAGTTACATACTTTTCAAAGTAAAATAAAATAATTTCAAGCGATAAATTCACTAGAAGAATTTATGTATATTTTTTACTTTGCATAAAAAAAACCAAAATGCATACTATTACCGTCTCTGATTTCATATTTTAACTTGCGAATTTAAGAATTCTTGTCTATAAATATGCACGTAAGTAAACTGAATTTTCATCTTATTAACCTGGGAATATACTCCAATTGAATTTGTCGATTTTTTAAGTAGGAAAACGAAGCAGTGCTGGTATCGCGCCCACCACTGATGCATAAGCGGCACAAACACCTGCGTAAACATATTTTACCAGAGGCGGAAGTAAAACTTAATAAAATGAAACAAATACTAATATTTATTGCGGAAGTTGGGCTCAGAGAAATATGATACTTTGAATCCATGAAGCGAAAACAATGGATCTTTCAGGTCGCAGTGTTAAATCAGTTCGTAAATAAAAATTTTTCGCGTTGCGCCCTAAGCAGATATTTCCTGCTTACACTTAAAAATAAGATCACTAAAAACCTCAGACTAATATTGTATAAAAAATAGTATTTTGGAGAGCCGGTAGTAAAGTGTGCCAAGAAATTTTAAGGATAACTCATAAGACTACTTAAACTGAGTGCTACATATTTTGAGCATAGAAGCGTTAGTCGCACTCCGAAGCGTATACGGCTGTGAGCTATGCTTGGCATTTTAACCTGTTGTATCCTCTTAGGAAATCAGAAATAGCTTTAAGATTGCCCCGAGTAGGTTGTACAAGTTCCTTAGACACGCCAGTGAATGGCTAACTGAGATTTCTTCCGTAGTTTTTATATTTAGGTGTGGAAATTTTTTTATAACTAAGAAGACGTTAGCTAATATCGAAAAAAAAAAATTAAATACGGAGCTGATACTTTTGCACCAAAAATCTCATTAGTATCACATTTCAAAAAACTCTCATGAGCATAGTATTTCACTAATCATATTCACAATATTGTTGATTGTTTTCAATAAAATTAAAATATTTTATTCGGGGGTTAAGGTTGGATAACGGGTGGAGGTTTGGTGAAGAAGCTTTTAAATATGTTTAACGATGTTAATACTCAAATAACAAATATATATCGCACCTTAAATACAAAAGGGTCACAACTCAAAATGTACTTCTGCTCAAATATGAACGAGACGTTATCAATAAAACGGTCCGCGGATGACATATGGCAAAAAGAAATTTTTTGTTTTTTGGTAGGACTGTTATAAGCTTACATGGCAAATTTCAGCGTGATATGTCACATAGTTTGTTTTCTGTGCTACTGTAAACAAGTCAAGCTCGAGTGTGGAAAATTTTGAGTTGTGACCCTTTTGTATTTAGGGTGCGATATATATACTTACACATAGTAATGTATGTATATAAAAATACTCGTAAATAATGCACAAAAACGGAATACGAACAGATCAAACGTAGGCCTTGTAGGTCAAATTTACAATATTTCAAATTTAGTCATGGTGATAGAAAATTATACATCAGCTTCTATGCAAAATATGGTCGGATGAAAGTATGCCTGCCGATTAGAGTTTAAGTGTGCTCTGCCCAATCCATAAGAAAGGTGATCCTGCAATCTGTGACAATTAGCGCGGGATCAGTTTTCTAAATATCGCCTATAAGGTTCTAGCGAGCGTATTGTGTGAAGGGCTGAAGCACACCATCAACCAACTGGAAAGTCTACCATCGACCAAATATTCACAATAGCTGCATTCGACAATACGGAAAGGAGTTACCTGTATGCCGCGATGCGTGAATTTGATATCCCCGCAAAACTAATACGGCTATGAAAGATGACGTTGCTCAATACGAGGAGCGCCGTCAGAATTTTGAAGGACCTCTCTGAGCCGTTTGATACCAAATGAGGTTTCAGACAGGGTGACTCGCTATCGTGTGACTTCTTTAACCTGATGTTGTAGAGCATCGTACGAGCCGCAGAACTTAATCGCTCAGGCACAATTATTTATAAGAGCGTACAATTGTTGGCGTATGCCGATGACATTGACATCATCGGCCTTAACAACCGCGCTGTTAGTTCTGCCTTCTCCAAACTGGATAAAGAGGCAAAGCGAAGGGGTCTGGTGGTGAACGAGGACAAAACAAAGTACCTCCTGTCATCAAACAAACAGTCGGCCTACTCGCGTATCGGCACTCACGTCACTGTTGGCAGTTGATTTCGAGGTTGTAAAGGTCTTCGTATACTTAGGAACCAGCATTAACTCTGATAACAATGTCAGCCTTGAAATCCAACGTAGAATCTCTCTTGCCAACAAGTGCTACTTTTACTAAGTAGGCAATTGAGTAGTAAAGTCCTCTCTCGACGAACAAAACTAACACTCTACAAGGGTTTCATCATGCCCGTCCTAACGTATGGCGCAGAAGCGGGGACGATGACAACATCCAATGAAGCGACGCTTGGAGTGCTTGAGAGAAAAATTCTGCGCAAGATTATTGGACCTTTGCAAGTTGGCAACCGCGAATATCACAGGTGATGGAACTATGAGCTGTATGAGCTTTACGACGGCATAGACATAGTGCAGCGAATAAAGATCCAGCGGCTACGTTGGCGGGGTCATGTTGTTCGAATGGATACAAACGCTCCGGCTCTGAAAGTATTTGATGCGGTAGCAGCTGGTGGTAGCAGAGGAAGAGGAAGGCCTCCTCTGCGTTGGAAAGATCAGGTGGAGAAGGACTTGGCTTCACTTGGTGTGTCCAATTGGCCCGGTTAGCACGAGAAAGAAATAACTGGCGCGCTTTGTTAAACTCAGCCAAAATCGCGTAAGCGGTTATCGCGCCAATTAAGAAGAAGAAGAAACAAAAAATAATGCAGTGCGGCCAAACCATCTGCACCAACGCTTAAGTTTTGTTAGGTAAAATGGTTGCCCATGCGAGGACCCACTTGACGAATATGCAAAATCTCATCCGAGTAGAAGGAAGAAATAGAGGAATGATAGTATAGCGGATAAAGAGTTATATTTTAAGGTTTTTGGATAAGAAGACTGAAATATGACTATTCACGGTTGTGTAACCGCATCACAACACTGATGAAATTCATCAGGTGTGTGGTATTTACATTAACCCGCCATATGGCCTGCCAGGTGTAGCAAAGCAGTAGGAGCCATGATTTGTGATTCGCAGCTTGGCAAGAACGCGGCAGCAGAGGAAAAGAAGCAGAAATGATTTCACCTCATCCTCCAGACTGCTGTTGCAGTAAGGACTGGAAGCAGTATCGAGTCTGCAATATAATGTCTGGTAAGGACACCCACAAAAGTCGAGATGAGGCTTTGTTAGCCTTAGAAGTTCCCTCGAATGTCTTTCCCGCAACAGACCGCAGGTTTTCAAGGGAACCCTAATGCCTTCGTTTCTTAGGGAAACCATCTCGAGGGTCCCCTGTCTAGCTAGCCACAATATTTCTGTGAGGAAACGCCCAAATTAGACTAATTTCTGTGAGCAAACGCCCAAATTAAACTAATATAGAAGCATTCCGATGCGGTCGAAAGAGAAGTCAGACATTCTCCCGTCTTATTTCGATAGCACAAGCAATGAGCTCAGGGCTCTAAATACCGCTTGGCTGTCTGACAGTGATTACACAAGTATGCCACCAATCAACTTTTCTTTGATTGATTGATTTCGGCTACCTCCGCTCGAAAAATACTTCAGTGGTCCGATAGCCTGAGTTTGAACATGATGGGGAGCTCCTCACAGAATACTCATCTACCCACCTTTCTACATATATAACTACGAGCCATCCGTGATACAGTTTACCAGGCTTTATCTCCAATGACTGCATCCTCCGTCCACTCTTCCCTTGATGGAATGTGAGCCGAGAATGTCCCGCGTGGACTAAGGAGGGTGTACATTGATTAGTCACGAGGGGATGTCTTCTTCTGGGGCTACTTGAGAGTTCGTATGTGAGGACACCTGTAGCCCCCAGTCTGATTACGGCACGTACCATGCAATTTTACCTGTGATGTCCACCACAATGGATTCAAAGAAGTTTTTTGGTTTTAAGCACTACCCGCTCGTTGGTTAGTCAATCGAAAGCAGTTGATGATTATGAAATTAAAGTGCTTAATAATTGAATTATATTTTTCCTAAGAATCTGTTTAGTTACCGTAATTTGTACTTTTGTGTGATAAGAAATCGTTTACAATGAAAAAATTAATAAATGATTATAGTTACATATTTGCTTTTTATTAATTTAGATTTATTTAACTATATGAACGAAAAAAGCTGAAATCTCGCATTTAGGATGTTGTACAGGGAATTGCGTATAAATAAACAAGTTAGAATAAAGTCAATTAGATATAATAAGGTATTGTTATTTTGATTATTTATGATAATTTTTCTAAACTCCAAGTTAATAGAGATTTTTTCTACACGTTTAACCCTAAGTTATGAAAAAAGGAATGACTACAAGTCCATCCCATGAATGGATGATTTAGAAAGAGAAACTTTTCGATGGCGTAACAATATCTACGGAAATGAAGTGAATGGATCAAACAAAAAACAGCAAAAAATTTTTTTTAGCGTGAAATGTCACCTTGACAACGTGCATAAACTTTAAAATGTTTGGTCGGTACTTTACGAGATATCGATCCCCACAGTCATCTACCGAGAACATAATGGATTTCTTTATTAATTTATTACCGACTTCTAAGACATTAATTTTTTCGAATAGCGAAGTACTCATTGCCATATTTTGAGGGCAGAACGAGGGCCGGAAAAGTACTTCAAATCTGTCCTGGCACTGTATCTAACAAAAAGGATATTCAGCCTTCAGTAGTACTACATTCAGCCCAACCACCCAATAAGCAAAATTTATTTCCAAATTCTATAAGCGGCAATATCGAAACTACTGACCACACTAAAGTTAACATTTTTGGTATACCCAACAGTGAAATACATTTTTTTGTACTATCAGCATTAAAATCTTTCATGTCATTTTATGAAACGAAAGCATCAAAGATCCGTAACACAAATGATAAGGTATGAATTTTAGTTAAGCAGCATTTCCCAAAATCAATTAATGCAATATCACCACAAATTAATTATTTAAGTCACACATACGCTAAAGAATATCCTATACGAACATAAGGAAAGATGTACTTACACTGGTAATCAACGCCCATTGTGAAAAGATTTTAAAGGTGAGCTCTTTAACAGACCGTTATTCGGCTCTGAGTGAATTTGAAAAAATCAGCTGATGTGCTTACGTCACTAGGGATGTGTTTACAAAAAAACTGAGATTGTGTTGTTGATATTCGAAAAAAATGAACCAATGACACTTCGTTGCCGTCTGAACAACGACTCACTGTGAATATGTCTTTGGACGAGTATATGAATACATGTAAAATGCTCGTGCAGATTTCCCCTCGCAATATGATTGATTGGACGAGTGTGTGAGTACATATGAAATGATCGAGCAGAATTTTGGTTTCGAAACCCAAGTGAATTCAAACTGCCCATAAAAATTTATGAACTACGAAGATTTTTCGGAGTTATTAATTTGTACAGGACATGCTTGACAAGTGACAACTTTAATATTACTTTCTCAAAAAAAAGTTCTGACGCTTGAATAACTATAAAATATGTAGTCAAATATTGCACCTGCCTAGCTGCAAAAAAATATGACAGCTTTCTTGGAATTGTAGCGGTAGCATCAACAGCAACCAGCAGGTAATAATAGGTGATAGGTAAAAATAGGTGACAGAGTACCTATCGGTGATAAGAGTACTTTATATACTATAAGCAATAAAACATGAATTCCACATCTCCTCAAATGATGTTCCATATTTGACTTAGCAAGAGCAGTATCCTCTAGTGATCGAATTTACAAGAAGCGTGACCATTTTAACTATCTATGCACATACAAAATAAAATAAATAACACAGGCCGAAAAATTTAACCAACATTCAGACCCAGAAACCAGACTATATATTTCCGAAGGTTTATGATGCGCTGAATCCAAATCTGGCCTCAGAATTGCTCTATTAGTTTGAGTTTTCGAGATATCCTAACCTAAAAGTGCAAAAAACCCCATTTTTGCCCATATTTGAGGTTATGTAGCCTTGCAGATGTTTTCTTTCACCAAAATTAAAGGATGGCATCTTTAAATACAATCCTTCTTTTTTCAAATGGCGTTTTGTTTGCTCAAATATCATTTTTTTTCGCAGAGATATCGCATTTTGAAATTTTCATGTTTCGAAATTTTCCTACACCTGAAAATCGATTAAGATAACATAGACATGATATAGTCGCTTACTAATTTTCTTGGGTTTGAGGGCCTGAAATATATGGATTAATATTATGTAAATTTGGAGTTTGTGGGAAAGCCTGCTTGCGGTTATGTGGGTTAGCCTGCTCGCGGTATGATAGGGGTGGTTTCTAGGGGTTAGGGCTGTGTGTGACTCGGTACCCAAAGGTTAGATAGTGTAGGGATGTGGTGAGTCAGCACACTTATGGTGTGAGACAAAATTTTAAGAAAAATAAGACTCAATTCAAGAAAATTAGTAATCGAATATATCATGTCTATGTTATCTTAATCGATTTTCAGGTGTAGGAAAATTTCGAAACATGAAAATTTCAAAATGCGATATCTCTGCGAAAAAAATGATATTTGAGCAAACAAAACGCCATTTGAAAAAAGAAGGATTGTATTTAAAGATGCCATCCTTTAATTTTGGTGAAAGAAAACATCTGCAAGGCTACATAACCTCAAATATGGGCAAAAATGGGATTTTTTGCACTTTTAGGTTAGGATATCTCGAAAACTCAAACTAATAAATTAATTTTAGTTATCAATCCGAATTTTGCATGGACAGAGAAGCAGATATTAGTTTAAATTATTTCGGATACTTTTCCTTGTAGACTAGTGTAATTGGCGCGTAAACTTCTGATCGGTCTTTGGCCGAGCTCCTCTTCCTATTTGTGGCGTGCGTCTTGATGTTGTTCCAACGAAAAATCTCCTCATAAAACCCATCTGCTGTTCGAGGGCAACATAAAACTGTAGGTTTCTCCAGTTGTATAACAACAAGACGCATTCCACAAACTAGAAGAATAGCTCGTCTCAGCACTCAACAAAGGATGTAAGCGCTAATTAAACATATACTTACATATTTACAACATAAATACAATATGCCATTAATACTCATTGAAACTCATTAATACCATCGACGACTGCTGACGTGGTCGGTCTACACGTGCTCATGTGCCCGAAATATTTTTGATTAAATTTTAACTTTTTTATATTTTTAATTTTCTATAAACTTTCAACCACTTCAAATGATATAAACATAAATTTCAACTGAAATAAAGGAAACATGGTTTCGATTATTCTTCGCTTTAACTGTTTAAATATTTTAAACGAAAATGTGCACTTTATGAAGATGTTTCTCACCAATTTGTCCGAGAGACTTACAACTGGCCGCAGAGCTAGGCAAGACGCTGCTGGAACGCAACAAGTAGCTTGAGAGGCTGGTCAAGGAGCTGAATAGCACACTTGACGAGCAGCAACAGGAAATTGTGTACTTGAAGAAACACACAAATGCATTGCGCGAGGTCAACGATACGCGCCTCAAGGTGTACGAGCAATTGGTCACTGGTATACAGGATTTAGAACGCGTTAACCCACGTCCAACTGCTGAGAATACCAGTGACAAGAATAATATGAAAACACCTGTGCCCAGCATCGAAACACTAGAGGCGCGTTAAGATGAGCTCAACAACAAAGTCGAAGAAAAAACGAGCGTTTCCGCAACGGCAATGATAAACGCTTAGCGGCCGGTGCGGACGGTGAGACGCATCGGAATAACTGAGCGCGAGATAGGAGCTCTGCCGAATAGTCAACTTCAACACACAATGACTGTGAGAGTAGCGGCGATTACGGTTACGAGTCCATTACAACTACACCTGAGAACTCTAGTTTTGGATAGCAAAGTCAACTTGAGCAGTATTGGCACCAGCCAGCGCCAGAACACTTCGATGGCGTTTAGCGACTTAGTGTGCAGTAGCAAAGACAGTAAATAGATTGACAGTTTAGAGTAATTTACAGAAATTTTTACAAATAAATAGATAAAAATCATTAGCCACTGCTGCTGTGTGTTTAATGTGCCTTCCTAGAAACCTATTATGCACTGGAATATTTTCATTAAATCCAATTCATTTAACATCATCCGGGAGAAATTCCAATCATGATCACTATTTTTTGTGCTGTTAAATACCTTTGTCACGAAGCTGTGTACCTTGACCGGGGAATTCGATATTGTACCTTACCAGGGCAGGCTGGTTAGTGAGCCATTAATTCCCAAGCTGAAAATACATATTAATTATGGTTACAATCTTATGTGTATACTATAAAATCTATTTATGATATGTTGGCGTTGGAAGTTTAACCGCAAAGACTTCGCATTTCCTAGCCATATTAGCCCAAGTGCAGGATAAGGTTCCTAGGATCGCAGTTGAACGAATATGAATCACGAATTTCTTTGTGGAATCATTAAAATCTAGTTAAAATATGACTTTTTTACTTATTTTATGCTGAACTTTGAAACTTTTATACTCGTGAATAATACGTAAAATGTAACAGTGCGAGTAGAAACTTGAGCAGTCTCTACACAACGAGAATAGACATTCCTTGCAAGCAACTAAAGCATGGAACAAATACTTCGCTATGGTTTGTTACTAGTTCCCCTCATCGAAAAAACAGGCGACAATCTGAAGCAGCTACGAAGAAAGCAATGGCCGTTCGCTCTCCAGCAACAAATACTTAATCTTCGCCCGTGTTTGTGTCTTCAATAGCAGAGATATATATATTAATTCAAAAGGAAAGATCCGCAATGCAGTCGTATATTGATCACTACGGAACAATCAAGCGTAAACCAATCCCAATAAAAGTCCCGCAAGGTGTAAATATTGTAGATTCGCTATTCTAGGCCAACAAACTAATAAGCCAAATATATCTTCATCATTCGCTCTCCAAGTAATTTGCGAATTAGATTTTTGTTCGCCAATACTTAGATTTTATTTAGTTTTCATATAACCTTAGAGATTGGCACTCAGTACGTCATCACGACCGCGCCAACAATATTTTCCATCGTCCATGTTTACCATGTTTTGTTTTGCCTATTTGTTTATCTGTCTTCATTTTCGCACTGAAGTCTCCACATGTTTTACATTTGTACGAAAAATCTATTTTTTATGGCATATTTGGAGGAATTTCATCCAAAAAACGGGAAAGAGGACTCGGCGAATGATTCTCTTCTGTTTCTCAATTTACGTAAAATAAGGAACTTACGAATCTAAAACCTACAGCTCTCTATGTTTTAAAAGTTAAGTGAAGTTTAGGCTAACATGAAACACGTGATGCTGGTATGCTCGGTTGGCAGAAGTTATGAAAAATTATGGCTAACAAAGCTCTTACCCTGTTTCCACGGCGCATTCGTAATTCACTTTGGCAGAAATGTTGGTTCTTAGCTTTTTATTATCATTTTTTTTGTATATCAGAAGTGGAGTAAAAAGAATTTAAAGCTAAGGTTTTACTTAGTTTATTCCTTCCGTTTCCAGCAAATTAGGGCTACTAATAGAAATATGGGGCGAGAAGTAAAATGAGTTGAGTGGCTGCCAGAAAAACACTCACAAAATATTAGGAATAGTAGAGGAGTTGAAGAAACTAGTATACAATTTAGTCTCCTACATAATTCTAGAGGTGTGGTGCAGCAACCTCTAAGGTATAATAATTTACTATTAATATTGAACTTTTTCTGGTTATTATTCGACGTTGGTTAATTTGGTGTTGGTTTCCTCTTTCGGTTTTTATTTGACAGTTAAATTCGATAAATTTCCCATAAAATTGAGCGTTTTTAATTCGCAAGGTTACTGAGACCCAATTACTTGCAAATGGGGTAATACGCTTTACAAATTTTGTAATGAGGGTAAATGGAAAGTGAATTACGAATGAGAGAACAAATTGCATGCCGTGGGAACATTGCATTCAAATCCTCGATCCACCTCCGATTTATTTATTTGCGCGAACGCAGTTCACACTCACACAAAGATTCATTAGAAAATAATACCGTTTTGTCAGACAATGATCGGGATAAAAAAGTCAAATTCGAGACGAGTATAAGTACAGCTAACACACATACATATGTAACACATGTCCTGAAAAGTCCCGGGCCTAACCTATAGACGACACTAGTTTTATTGCATTCACCTCTTTTTCAGTTAGTACTAACCTTCAACAGACAGCCGTTAAAAAATTATGATATTCTAGTCATTCGTTCGTAAGTTATTGTGCTAAGAGTGACGCTACCTTTATTATTTTCAAAGCAATGATGTATCAAACAGAATTTCATGTTTTAACCCTCTAGTGCATATAACCGCCTACAGGCGGGCAACACTTAAAAGCAAAAAAAAAATAAACTAAAAACACGAAGTGCTTTTTTGTTTGTCATGCAGCTTACACGATTCATATTCTTCAGTTTACCCTTGATCGTGAAAGCTGCATGTGCTCATATTACAAAAATTTTGCAAGTGGAATTAAAAGAAGTGATCAAATAACCGAAAAAAGTATTTTTCTGAGAAGGTGTTTTTGTGAGACTTCCTAAGAAGTGCCCTATTGGAATATTGAGTTAAAAAAATATTTGGTAAGTAGATTGAGAAGTGTAGAGTGAGATAAAGTGCTCTCCAAGTTTTTTTTTTATGTACATTGTGCCACTGTGTGCTTCACGCTGCAACCGTCTACAGGAGGCCGTATGCAGTGCGTTAAAAAAAAAATGTTCAGTTATTTTGAACTTCAGGTTCACATATTAAACTCTGATTTATATTTTTTTTCACTAGAAAAATGTCGCAGTGGGGACACAAACGCAGATACGACTTGTCGAAGATGTCAGATGAGGAGTTCAACGACTTTATGGACTTTTGCGAAAACAGTGATGAGGAAATTGAAGGCGATGATTTCGATAGTGACAACGACGTGAATGACCCAGATTTTGTGGTCCCCAATCAAAATGATTCCTTTCTACAAGAAACAGCAAACAACATTTCTGTATCTGATCTTTCTCTTTCCCTTGCTGTACCAACTGGCCCACAAGAAAATCTAAAAAGCGGTTCCACAAGGAGAAATTGAAATTACAGGAACAGACGAATTTTCGGGAAGGGAATTCGTTGCCACCGCATTTGGAGTAGATATTTCTACTGTTGTTTGGAAGGACAGCAAACCAGTTCGTTTAGCGTCAACGTATGCAGGTGTGCAGCCATTTAACTCGAATAATCCGAGCGACCGAAACACGTTGTCCCGTCGCTATAACTGCAATAGAAAACAGTATGAATATGTGAGCTGTCCAAACATTGTCAAAGAATACAACCGGCACATGGGCGGAGTGGACTTGATGAACAGTCTAATTGGTTCGGGAAGAAATCGCCGAAACTCTCCTGCTCATATCGGAAACGAAAAAATTAGGTCGCCCCACTACTGCAGAAAAACAAGCCGAAGAAGTACCAAAGGGAAGCAAGTTACTGTACCTACCACCACCCAATATAAGGTATGATTGTCTCAATCATTGGCCAAATTTCTGCGATAAAAGTAGTAAACGTCAATGTCGTAACAAGCCATGTAAATCGGAGACTCAAGTTTATTGCGAAAAATGCAACATAGGGGGCGTCCATAAATTACGTGAGATGTTTAAGGGGGGGTGGGGGTCGAGTCAAATCTCATCTAATCTTACGTTGGAGAGAGGGGGGGGGTCTCGGCAAATATCACGCAATTTTTTTTCTGATTGAAACAAAAAAATTGTACATGCTTAAGATTTAATCTCAAGCGTAATCGTAGTATGATTAAGATCATGCACTAATTCGTTCGAAAGAAAATAATTTCATTCATACTTCGACGTTATACATTACTACTGTCAAACCACCATATTTGTTTTATACCAAATAGCTCAATTTAATCAGAATTTGCGGTACAGTGTAGCCCGTCGGTTGTTTTCGCGCCACTATGAGCCGAACGCCCTATCACTCAGGTTGACGTTTGACAATTCCGGACTTTAAAGAACATGACGGAAAATCATTTGCTCCATTTCTAATACGCGTACCGATTCAACCGCTGAATGCCTTCATCAGCACGCCTATTGATCTCTGTTGTCCAAGTATACGTGATGATTTAGAGAAAATATGCTGCAGTACATGCGGTATTTACTTCGCATCTATCACAAGAGCTGCAGAGCACAGGAGAGCAGCTCACATTGCACCAGCTAAGCAAGCGCGTATGTTCCGCAAAGTGCGACCCTCACGGATTGTCACAAGACGAGCTAATAAGTTACTGTGCGCAAGCGTCAACGGCTTAGAGTAGCTAGATTAGAACGAAGTTGAAGGAGCACATGATTTTACTGAAAATCATATGGACATGTTGGTCCCAATAGTCTCTCTTGAAACCGCGCATGATTTTCCATGGACTGAATTAGAGTAGATATTCTTTTTTTAATCGCAGTAGTTACGATTTAAGTCTTCTATTGTAAAATTTTTATTACACTTATAACTCTCAGCAATATTGATTACTAGTCTTAACTAGTCGTAAATAAAAGCACGAAGCAACTTTTTTTTCTTTTTACAATAACAATCCAACGCGTTTACATAAGAAACCCACATTTTGAAAAATCTCACGTGAGATTGGGGGATGGGGGAGGGGGTTGAATAAAATCTCACGACATCTCACCATCAGAAAATTGAAAAAAAAAACACCTCACGTAAATTATGGACGCCCCCATACCACTTTGCATGTCTGTCAAAAAATCATGTTTTAAGGAATTTCATGCTGAATAAAGGACATTTTTGAAGATATGGTGGGAAGTTATTTCTAAGTAAATGTATTATATATGTACATATATTCGTTCTTCTTAGACTTTGAACCAAACTTAACAATTTGTATACTATTTTATATATTAGATACTTAAATTTTTATAAATAAACATTTTCTGTTTACTTGTTTAAGTGGTATTGTATTTTTAGTAATTTTTTTTTAAGCTACCTGCATAAGACCGTCCAGAGGCGGGGTGCTAATTTCCAGGGCCACAGAGCGAATTCGGGTCGTACAAATAAAAATAATATTATATTTGGGTTTTATGGCCTACAAAACATAATTTTATTATAAAAAATCTTTTCTATGCACTAGAGGGTTAATTTTACACTGCTATTTGATGGGAAAAAATTCAGTTAAAGCCAATCAATGGCTTGAAAAGTGTTAAGAGGACTCCGCTCCATCAGAAACAACAATAAAATGATGGTTTGCTGACTTCAAACGTGTAACAGTAGAAATATAAAAAAATCCACAAAGTGGGTGCCCGGCTTGTCCACTGTTCTGTTTCATCAAGACAACGCACCGCGTCACAAGTCAATCAAAACAATGGCAAAACTACATGAAGTGAACTTCGAATTGCCTCTACATCCACCGTATTTGGCCACCAGAGTTGCTTCCCAGCGACTACTGGCTCCTCGCAGATTAAAAAAAAATGCTCGCCGGTAAAACATTTCGCTCGAATGAAGAGGTTATCTCTGAAAATGAGACTTATTTTGAGGCAAAAGAAAACTCGTTGTACAAAAGTGGTATTGAAAGGTATCGCTAGGATGATTTCGTTGTTCGTGATGGAAATTACGTTGACGAATACAGTTAATTTGGAATAAAAAAAAGGCGTGTTCACTTAAATGTGGATCTGCGGATAGATCGTGCAATAAAGTACCCAAAGCTCAAAAGACCATGAGGTCGATGTGCAAACCTCACAATGAATCTAAAAATCCAAAAGATTAGGCTTGTTCGAACTTCAATCACAACCGCAGTGTTGCTTGATTTGTGAAAGTATCACGTTCGATGTAAAATTCTGGCAACATTGTCAAAAGCATCACATTCGAGGTGTTGAAAATTCGGCAAATGTTGCTCGCGAATACAAATAAATCGGCATCAAAATTTTTTTGTTTGCCGAATATCAGAAAAGTATCAGTTGAGCAATTGCAACAGTGTTGCAAATTGTGATCAGTGCAGCAGTATTGGCGCTTTTATTGCGTGCCTCGAACAAGCCCATTGTCTTAAGAGAATTGCAAGGTGATCACCAGGCATTAGATGGGTATTTTGAGTATATCAAAATGAGCCCACACAATGGTCTAACAAGCCGTTAAATTAGATTAAGATTTACAAATTTACTGGTTGGCTTAAGTATAATCAGTAAATGAAACCATATTGAAAAAAAATTGTTTGACTTTTATGTAACCGAGACTCATTCATGGACGAAACGAACAATTTGTTGGGTATTTTCAAAATAGTTTATCTATATTAGGAAATCAAAATTATAATTAATATAAATAAAGTATACAGCTTATATTTATATAGTAAATTATACGAGTACGCATTTGTTTGTACGTGTATGTATGTGCCAATAAATTTTCACTGATTGGTCTATTGCATATTTTCGGCCGAATTTTTTTCTTTTAATACGAGTATCACCACTATGTTGCTCATTGAATATTTTATCGTTTCGTACAAGTGCGCATAGAGGGTTAACAGGTCAAGTTGTTAGTGTGGTAGCTATAATTTGATGTTAAAAGTATGAAAAAATAATTGATGTGAAGTAGGAGGAGAAAAGTAGAAAGCAAACATTATTTAATTGGCGTGGCAATTGCAGTCGGCGTTGCCAGATGCAGTAGGCAGTTACTGCAGATAGTCTATCACTTTGTTTTCGAAACTAGCTCACGTTTTAGAATTTGAATATTTAAGTTTTTAAAGAAATATAAATTTAAAATTTTTTTCTTTCATGCCAGATGTGTAAAATTCTTAATAATAATTTTTAGTTAGAAAACATACTATAAGCTACTAATTTTTTTAATAGAATACATTGTTCTCAACGCGTTTACTGTACATTTATTAAAGCTTTCGTACAACTTACAAACCGCTACACAGGCAACGCCTTGCTGAGCTTGTGTCTATGTATGTATGCAGAGAGTTATCATACGCCTAGGCGCACACAGTTTTTGAGATTGAGTTGTAGAATTTGAAATTTATGCAGTTAATTTGGGGTATGTTCGTGTGGTGTAGAAAACTATGTATAGTTTGCGGGAGCGTAGTAGTAGGCAGCCGATATACATACATATATGCTATCAGTTTTTTATTATTATATGTTTTACTTAATTCTTCGTTTTTAATTTAATTTAGTATACGGTTTACGTCTTTCTTTATTCACTAGGTGTTTACTTTCTCAGCTTGTAAGTCTACCTTTAGGATTATTATTATTATTTTTATTATTATATATAGTAAAATTGTTTACATACTATAAAATTATTATTACTTTAGCGTGTAATTGTATTTTTAATATTTATATATATATATATATATGTATATGTATATATTGTTTAAAAAGACACTGACTGTTTGACTGACTCATACAGTTGATTAGGCATTGATTTTGCTGGATACATACTTCTGACCACTTCTTTCTAGTTCAATAGCTTGGAAACATGAGTTTTTGGCGATATTTCTTATAGCGCTTGCGTGCCTCAAATTTAAGCGTAGAACTACAATACAATTTTAATTACAGTAGTGTAATAATCGCTTTGGTGCCACTGAAAGTGGTTCACGCTTCACGTAATTCGAGTATAGCAACGTAAATTAGTTTTTACTCAAACTTTTCAACAAATTCGTTGCGGCGAATCAGATTTTTTTTCAATTGAACAGCGGATTGGGTGAAAAATTATTTTTATTTCAAATAGAAGCATAAAATATACCACATACACAGAGTTTTGGGGAACGGTGTTGAAGTAACAGCTCTTGACCTGACAAAACCTGTGTGTACAAATTCAATGCTAAAAATAAACTATTTATGAGAATTCAAAAGAGAAAATAAAAATACCGCAAAACTCAAAGACACAAACAAAAAAAAAAAACAATAACAAGTAACAACAGAAAACAAACAAGAACAAGTTACAAAAAAAAAAAAACAAAAAAAAAAAAAAAAAAACAAGTAAAAGTCACAACAAAAAAAGCTTTTAAAATATTTGTTTTTATAAACATGAGTTAGTTAAACAACACTGAAACGAAAAACAACAATACTATTAACACTTATACAAGAAAATTTTGTATTTAATACAAACAAGTGCATCCAATCATTAATTCAGATTAGAAAATAATAAATTTTGAAATAATTTTTTACATCACAAATGAATTTTGAAACAAAAATATTTAAAGAAAATATGTATAAGTATACGTATATATATATATTTACATATGCACATCTATAAAACGTGGAACTGTTATGTATAATATTTTTTTTTTTTTTTTGTAAATAAGCATCCATACAACCTCTGACCTATTGGTTCAAAATAAGAAAAAACCCGAAACATAAGCATCGCCCATGAGAAAGAAGAAAATTTAAATGCTAACATTGCCAGTACTTTCATTCATTCTTTTATCAGCACCAGTGACACTGCCACTTGATCCAAGTCAATGTTAGTTTTCTGCCAACATTAAGTATCTGCATCTGAACGAGCCGATGCCGTCAGCGCATCAGACGGTTTTGTCAAGGTTTATGTATAAAAAAGATTCACATTGCGTACATTCCTTGTTCAGTTTTCTCCAATTTTCAAACGCCATTAGTTTGTTAACGAAGTGACATCATACATGGAAAGAGGCATTTTTTATCGCACACTACGTGACATTTTATGTCTGCATCTTTGCTGCTTTCTAGTAGCTAGCCTTTATACTTATATGCATAAACGGTGATGAAAGTTATAGAATTTACAGCAATGTCTAATTTTTTAAAAACCATGTTTTTATAAGCGCATATATAAAATTTCACCAAATCCTCTTGATTCACTTCCGAAATTCTCACTCCCAGTAACATACGTACAGGGTGGGATTATCAGTTTCATGGTTTTCCATGCCACCAAGTTCGGTAATCGTATTGTCAACCGTCTCGGCCGCGTCAATTGGCTGCGATTTGACCCTACTATACTTTTTTGTGTAGTGCCGTGAAGGACCGATGTTATGCGAGCAATCCAGTAACTATTCAGGCTCTTAAGCCTAAGGTAGACCCACAAACCTTTACCGAGGTTTTGGAAAACTGGGCTAGCAGAATGCGCAAAGGAGCCAGCCGAAGCAACCGCATTAACAAAATAGTACTCCAGTATTCCATGAATCGAATAAGCCCAAAGAATACCGAAATAATTTTTTTTAATTCTTAAAAAACCTCTACATGGACCACCCTATATATGTAATAGCGCTATTTCGCTTCACTCATTTCCATCAAAGTTAAGCATCTCCTTTTTTCGCTTGTTACTGCCAATATGCAACTCAAGTCAGTCTCTTTTTATTTGTGTCATTTTCATTTTTCTACGGTTTGTGTTTACCTTGCAATTCGTTTTTGCGTATATATATATGCCTACTTGTTTACACTTTTCAGCAATGGCACGACATAATTAATATATGAGCTCCATTTCGAATTATTTACTTTTATATTTAGTTGTGGAAGATTATTAGTTTGTATGATTCCATGTTTTTCAGTAGGCTATTGAAGTATGCTTTGTGTTTTGTCTATGTTTTCGAATTGATTTGTGTAACAGGATTTCGTGTATGCCAAAATGTTTAATAAACTTGATTGATTTTGTAAAATGGTCCGGAAAATATTTTTCAAAATTTCGTTTATGTTTTGTTTGCAAATTCTTATCTATCTTTATACATATGCAATATAAGGTATTTGCTACGAATTGTCGTTATATGATTATTTATGTTTATTTTGTTCCTGCTTTCCTAATTCTTTCCATTGGATGCAATACGTCTTTGTTTTTTCTAACATGCTGGTTTTTGTTTTAATTATTGTTTATCTACGCATATGTATCATTAGGTTAGGTTATTTTTAGCTTAAACTTAGTTTTAGGTTTTGGTATAGCGTCATCGTTTGCATATTCCTCCTTTTCAGATGCATTCAGTGTTGGTGACAATGTTTGCACTGAATTTCCTTTTTGCTGTTGCTGCGGCTGCGTTTAACGAGGCCGTGTGCCCTTATAGTTGGGATTCGGATGACGCCCTTGGGTATGTCGCGGCGCAGCTAAAAATATTGTTATTGTTTAATTGTTTTTTTTTTTTAAGTTAAAGTTTTTTTTACCTGGTATCATCATATTGACTGTCGGATACATGCCAGCGACGGGCGCCATTGCCGGCCGCAGCTCCGTTGAGGGTGAACGCCGACTGTTCGGTAGAGCGACTGAGGGCTAAAAGTAAACCAACAAATAAGGTGTTATATACCTATGTATGTATTTGTATGAGAATGAAATGAACAAAGCATATGAAGCAAATACAAGCATCATCTTCGTACAAAAGTTGTACTTATGCCGGAAATTTGAGTGACAAAACCCAAGGTTCTTGCGTCTCATAACCCAGTCACAAAAGCCAATATAAAATATATTTGCCGCGCAAGCCACTTATATATGCATACATATATTTTCCCGTGATTCCTGGTTGGAACATAAACCACTTACGTGTGCAAAATACGTTTGACCGTATTTGATGTATACTCCCGATGCACTCGGCTGGTAAGCGCTCAACAGCGGTTGATGGTGCGCAACTGTTGCTGCTACAGCGGCAGCTGCCGCATTTGCTACTTCCGCTGCTGCTGCGCCCCCTAGTACCGCGGCTGTGGTAGCCTGTTGTGTGCCTGCAAGACCGGCTGCCGTGCCGCCAGCAGCAGCGGCGGCCGCCACCATACCACCATGTTGCAGTTGTGGTGGAATGTGTGCACCTCGTGCCGGTGTAATGTATAATGATGTGCCAGATGCTGTCGCAACCGCTTGATGATCACCTGCACCGACCATACTGCTGCCAGGTATGCCGATGCCAGTGTTGACATAGCCACCCGTGAGTGTGGTGGCATAGCAATTCGGCGTGTTGGCACCACCTCCGCCACTCGATCCGACTATACTGTTCGGTGATGTATTACTGCTATTGTCGTTGCTGCTGGAGTTGCCAGTGCCTGGAGAATTGCGTTGTGATGCGCTACGCCGAAATTCATAAGCGATACCGAAGCTGCCTTTGACCCGGAAGGAAGCCGCTCCTGCATTCAAACGAATTGGCGGCTTGGCATCTGGTGACGAGTTGCTGTGCTGTACATGGTAGACGCTATTATTATTGCTGTTTACAGCAGACACGGTTGGACCGCTACCGTAGCTGGGTGGGCCACTAAGAAGTGGCGTCTGGGGTTTGTCGCCACCACCACGCTTATTCATACCATGTGGGCGTGACCCCTGGTAGCCGCTACTACTGTTATTGCTCCCATTGTTGGGAGAGGCGCGCGTATCGTTGTTGCCACCCAGTAGAGGCGGTTTTCCATTCGAAGTTCCGTTATAGGACGTAGAGTTCTGACGATTCAGCGAGTTGCTCGGATACGCTGGCGGTTTCTTACAGCCACCAGCATTTGTATTGTTGCGCTTATCGTGTTGGACATAAGAGCTGCTACGTGGGCTGTTCATAAGCGTTGTGCCACCGTCAGATCCGCCGCTTACAGTGTAATATTGCGGGGTAGAGCTGCCACTGTAGCCCCCACTATTGCTACCACCATTCGAGTTGATGACGGGCGGTGTGGAGAAGAGTGGTGGATTACGCAATACTGCTTGAGTAGGTACAGAGTGTGGCGTACTGGGCGCCGATTGTGAAGCGCTACCACCACCACTGTATCCGGGCGTTACATTATTCGAACTATTTGCACCGGTTGGTGTTGCATGCGAGATGGCCGTGAGTGTGCTGGGGTCCACAATAGGTATGGCAGCTGGCCCAGGCGTATGCACGGTGCTGCCATGTGTGGGATATGTGGCAGCTGTCATAGGCGGGTGATGAGCATATAATGGGGTGATCACAGCATTTGTTTGTTGTGCATGAGCCGCACCGCCAGCCAGGCCGGTAGCAGCTATTTGTGGTGCTGCCGGTGGTGGAGCGCCAGATGTGTGCACAGTGGGCGCCATGCCTGCTGCTGTTCCTGCGGCGGTGGCAGCAGTGGCAGGTGCATATGGAAAAATATTAGCATGAAGGAGCGCCGCATGTTGGGGGAGCGTATACATGGCGGTGGCTGGAGCGGCACCGCTGCCAACACTGAGATCTGTGGATGTGTTTACTGCTGCTGCACTGCCCGGTGTAGTTGCCAATGTGAGTGTGGGTACTGCGGGTCCCAATTGATATGTGGTAGTTGCACTGCCGTTACTTTGGATGGCTGCCGTAACCAGTTGATGGCCGCTATTCTGATGGCTGGCATAATGCGAGGAAGTCGGCCGTTTGACACGCCCCGTTCCAAAGTACGTTGTGCCGCTATGCGTTTGATAGCTGTTTGTGGACGCAAATGCATTGCCAGCATGGTTTCCACTAGCATGAATGCCACCAACATTGGTACCACCACTGACCAAAGGCCCTACGTTGGTGTTCGACGACGGTCCAGCCGCCGGCGTAGCTGTAACAATGCCATTCGCGATATTGATACCGCTAGTAATGTGTGGTCCGGCCACAGGTTGGGCGGTTGCTGCTGTAGGTGGTTGTGGCTGTGTCGGTGCTGGTAAAAGCGGAGTTGCTGCAACGGCATTCGTGAGCGCTTGCTGTGGCACATAGTATGTCATCGGCTGGCTCCAATAACCTGTGATAAAATACAAAGATAATAAAAACAAAATATAGATAATTACATCTAATGAATTATTTTTTTGTTGCGTAAATTAATACATTATTTGTATGTATATATTCTTGTATGTATTACATATTGTATGAAGATATTAAGCAAAGCGATTAAACTGCTGCGTGGGTCCCGTGTTAGTCTGACACAATAACGTTCCGGATATTATATTGACATAAACATGTCTAACCTGTGAAGATACCCACATGCACTAACCAACTCTTCATATGCCCACAAAAACCCACTCATCTAGTACTACTGCTCTCCTGGTCTCACCCTGTTGAAGTAGCCTGTTTCATGGGGACGTCACTGCACCAAGCAGGGGTTTGTACACTGCTACAAAAACAACAAAAGCTGGTTGTTTCACAGGTCCAGGCGTGTTTTTAGTCTTGCTTCCTGCAAAAGGCGCATAATTTCAAGGCAAAACCTCACTATACACCGCGTCATTGTAATCCAAGAAACCACTTTATATTTTACCAAACTTATATTAGCTAGTGAACTACTATAACAAACAACAGCAAACACCGAACTTAACCTGCTATCCCTATGACCTCATCTCTTCTGCTCTTTACATTTAAATGGCAGAGCTTTGACTTCGGCGTCATAACCAGTTTTGACCCTTTTGAACAACTCTAGTAGTTCGTGGTTGATCGCATGCAGTAACTTTGTGGCGGACGGTTTTTTGTTCAGCCATAACCAACAAGACAAATAAACTTGGCTAACTTTTACATCTGTGGAAAACTTAGAATGCCGAATGGTTTGTAATTGTAACACACATCTGCTTACAGTTACCTTTTAAACAAACCTCCTATGTATTTTTTAACAGGCATATTATTATATTATACGAGGGCGGTTCAATAAGTACCCGTGTTTGATGACAGAGGGCGTTCCCGAGGGAAGTTAGTGTTAGCATCATGTGCTGCCATCTATGAAACGACGGCAAAACAAATTTCAGACGGACTGATAGGTTAACTTGGATTTGACAGCTATTCGAGTAAGACGCTATTTTCGCTAAGATGAAAAAATAGCAGTATCATTCGGTAATTCGCTTTTTGTTTTTGGATGGAAAAAAATTCGTGGAGATAAAAGCAAAGTGGGATGCTGCCTATGGGTACCATCTATGAGTGCGCGAAGTGCGCGAAGTTACAGAGGTCATAGGTGTGTCGACCGAAACAGCAATTAATATTTTACATGATAAGGTGGTAATGAAAAAAGTGTCGGTCCGATGAGTGCCGCAATTGCTCACAAGTAACAATGTGATGTGGCTGTTTACTTCGAAGCGTCGAGTTGTCACTGTTGATGAAACCTAGATTCATCATTACACACCAGAAACTAAGCAACAATCAAAACAATGGATTTCTCCCGGTGAATCTGCTCGAGCGAAGACAGTCCCATCGGCCGGGAAAGTCATGGCGACGATTTTTTGGTATGCGAACAGCGTCATACTCATAGATTTTTTAGAAAAAGGAAAAACGATCACTGTACAATACTACAGTGAGTTATTGGACCCCTTTTCACAAAAAATTGAAGGAGACATGACCGCATTTGGCGAAAAAGGCGTGTTTCACCACGATAATGCACATTCATCCGGAGTTGTTGCCTCCAATTGTTATGAATTGCTGCCGCACGCCCGTATTGTATTCCCCAGGCCTGGCTTCCTGCGACTTTTTCGTGTTCCCTAACATGAAGAAATGGCTCGCGGGAAAAAAATTTAGTTCAAAGGCATATAGAGGCGCATTTTTCAGAGTTCGACAAATCCTATTTTTTTTGAGGGGTTAAATAATGGCCGGAGCGTTAGGAGAAATGTATTTTTCTAAGAACAAAAATTTTTTTGGTGTCTTTATTTCTAACACGGGTACTTTTTGAACTCCCCTCGTATATATGTATTTTATGTTTATTATTTTCTAATTGGTGTACGCTGAACCTGCTACATTTATTCAATACTCCTCGGCTACAGCTTTATTAAAAGTGTGTGTTTGTTAATGGCAACAATTTCTGTTAGAACTGTCATTTATGATAATTAATATAAACCCCGATATGACCTCGACCGCGGAGCGATCGATGTTAAAAAAAAATGTACAATTTTTGATTTTTCATGTCCCAGGATTTTGGATCAAAACTACTAAAGGGTTTTTCAATAAGGGCGGGTAGATGTTGAAATGGAATAAAATGGCGTTTGCTGTGTATCGCCGTCCTGCTGGACCCACATGTCGTCTAGGTCCATATGGTTCAATATGGGCCATAAGAAATTGGAAGGCCCACCACGTCCAAAAAATGGGAACAATGCGCGCAACGTTTGCGTTAATGAACACTCATTTTGATAATAAAGTTTTATCATTTGAACGTGCTGTTCAATCGTGTAACTTGCCATGATGATTTGGCATAAAAAACTGAATAATAAACAAAAGATTTGGCAGATGTCACCAAAACGAAATGGCTGCCACAGGGCGCCAAAATCGACCCGCGCCAATTGAAAAACCCTTTATATTCGGATGTTACCGATGTGACAATCGCACTTACCTCTATATCCAACCCCCATTTCATCTCAATATTTATCTTTATCTGTATATCTCTACTACCACAGTTATTACCATTTTCATTAGCACACAACCACATTTGGTATCAAATTATTTCATCATCAAAGAGATAAAAATTTTAACTTATCAAATAATCACTTACCATTATAGGCATACGGATACCCGATTGGGTAAGTGGTCATCGGTATCTGTTGCAGTTGTCCATTCGCCGGTGCTGCTGCGGCGACAGTCGCCGCACCCGCTGTAAATTGGTCAGCCGAATATATCAATTGACTCGGGGCGTAGATGGGTGTACCATTGGCGGCGGCGAATTGTGCGGTCGGGTATGCGGCTGCGACTGGTACCATTGTAGCTGTACTTCCTGCTGCTGTAGCGGCAGGATATAGGGCCTGTGCTCCCGCTGGTATGAGACCGGTTGCATCGGTGCGCGGTTGATTTGGATCAAACACCGGCATGAAGTAACTCTGCACTTCACTCTCCTGCAAAACAGACAACGAATTGAATTGACATTTCAACTGTTTCTGCGGAGCGTGGCTTACAACTGGCGGCGGATAGGCATAGACCATGCCTTGTGGAATGGCATAAACACTACCATCAGGCTATGGATAGAAAACGAAATGGTGTTACATAATTAATTATTAAATAATATTTTTTTTTTTTTTTTTAAATAACACTGCGCTGATCTTACCCCCTGCTGATATGTTGCGCAATACGGTGTGCCACTAGGCGTAGAGGTGGTGTGAAACACCGTGGAGCCATCCGGTGCCTGGTAGCTTTGTGTATATGTCCACGTAGTGGGTTTTGACTCTTCGGAAGCGCGATTCTTCGGTTGCGTTGACTCGCTGTTGCTGAAAGGTGTGGAACGCGCAGAATGTGGGGTATCACGTTGCAATGGCACGTTTACGCCATTTGGGGGCGTTTGACTTGGTGGTGGTGGTGGCTGTGTTGCTGGGGGTGGCACATTTGTAGCATCTAAAGGTGCTGAGGTCTGAGATAAAAAAAATAAAACAATCGCTACAAAAAATTTCGACTAAATAGTTTCTCAGCTTACTACCTCACGCTTTGGCACCTCCTCCTTTTCAGCTGGAATATTCGGGCTGGTGGCTTGATTCTTGAATTTTTGCACCTCGATGCGATCATAACTTTTGGTGGAAGTTGTAGTGGTGATGCTCAAACAACCGGTGGCAGATGTGTCATCGCACTCGTCAACACCCAATTGGGTAGATGTTTCTACAACATTTTTTTGGATAAATATAATTCATTTCACAATGACACACACACACACTTACCTTCCATGGTATTGATTGCCATTTCCATATCTATTCCCTCACAATTAACATCGTTGCACATAGCCACCGTCTGGGTGGAGGATTCAGATACAGATTCGGCTAGCGGAATTGTGACGACATTTTCATGGCATGACACATTCTTGCAATGAATTTGTTGTTGTGGCGTTGGAGTTTCAGCCGGTGATGTAATTGGCGATGGTGACGACATCGGTTGTGTAGTTTTATTCTTCTTTGTATTGATGTCTTGCTTATGTTGATGTGGTGTTGTTTGTTGTTGCAGCTGCTGTGGAGGCGATTGCTGTTGTGCGTAATTAGCGGTATTGCTTCCTTGATTTGGATGGTATGTAACCTGGTTGGGTGGCAGATTGGACGGGTCAAAGTGATAAATTGAACTGCAAAAGATATTAGAAAAAAAACGGAATGCGAAAAATTACCACATTTGTAGTATTATTTCAAATTTGTAAACAGACAAGTGGCAAAAAGAAAGTAAATACTACAAACTTATTTATGGGACAAATTCATATATATACAAAACGAGGGCGCAAGATTTTAGAAGCGAAGTTTTTTAAACTAATATCAGATGTGATTTGAGCAGCTTTTAGTGATTTTCTTTATTTGCATATTTGTACTTATAAATGCGCATACAGGTTACGAACATAAAAATGTGGGCACAAAAAATAATTGATGTTTAAAATTTTACTCATTGGAGCGATACGCTGTGAAATCGACAACTCGACCTGTCTGAATTTGAAGGGAAGTGCTAAAAACGGTACTCCATTGTACGTCGTTGTATAGCGCGCGATATTTTATGGCAGTAGTAAACAAGGCCATTTCACATAAAGAGGCAAACACAATTTTTTTTTTAACAAAACCCGCTATGGAATTCTGACTAGTTCTGACTAGTTTAGCATAGAAAAAATTTAGAATCCGGAAACACAGACAAATTAGCATACAAATTAATATTTCTCATATTCTCTTATATTCTCTTATATCTCTCTCATATTTCTCTCATTCAAAACCATTTTGCATTAATTAGTACTTACAAACTTATTAAATTTCAATTATTTATGATTGCCATGCCAATTAGAATAATTGGCGGTTACCCCTTTTTTTGGGTGTTTGGCCGAGCTCCTTCTCCTATTTGTGGGGTGCGTCTTGATGTTGCTCTACAAATGGCGGAACTTACCCGACTCCGAACGCAAATGATTTTTTATAAGGAGCGTTTTTATGGCAGACATACAACCGGAGGTTTGCCATAGCCTGCCGAGTGGCGACCGCTATTAGATAACACTTTTTTATTTGGGCAAGACATACCTTTCGCAATTCACAAACACTTTATGATTTCAAAAGTCACATAATGGATGCATTTACTAACATACATATATACGGAAAATTACTACATCTCGGTATTTTTATGTCCGCAACTGTATACATATATATCAGATGGCAATGCTTGTATGTGAGCTTATTAATATTTTACAATTTTTATTTGCATGTATGCACTTATTTGACAAAGACAAAGCGAAATAGTAGTGCTTGCTAAGGAAAATATCAAAATTAAATAAATATGTATATATACAAGAAAACTGTTTAAAAACAATGATAAAATCACATTTACATCAAATACAATAATCAATTTCACAAAGATGCACACTACATTTTGATTTTTAGGAATCAGTTTATTTGCGATCTCTAAGCAAAACATTTTTATACATATGTGCATGTGCTTGTAATACAGTATTTATATATGTCTTTATGAGCGACTGAAAATTTTGTATGGCGTTCAAAATGCTAGTTTATTTTGGATTACCATATTAAGTTCTGCGATATTTACAGCTTTTTCCAGCTCAAAATTTTGACTGTCAGTACGCAGAATGCAATTAATCGCTTTAAGTTAAATAATATTAATAAAACAAAAATAAATAAAACACTGGATAATATTACAACAAAGCGAGTGCAATGGTGCGCAAGCAAAACCGAATGGGTAGCCACGTAAAACCCGGCTCGGATACGAGGGCCGCCAAGGAAAAAGATGTTAATAGGCACGTTTTGATTTACAGTTTGTCCAGGAAGTGTTTTGACATCTACTAATCTAGCCGAATTCAGAAATGTTGTTTAAGAAAATGTGTATTTTTGCTTTTCTTTCCGGTTTTATTTAACTAATGTAAGTAAGTCAAAATATAAGTAACACAAAAATAAACAGCAGAAACAATACCAGATTATTTAATAAGTTTTGCGGTTCGCTAAGAAAAATACAATTTTATGGTTTGCTGGTTTTATTCAGTGCAGTCTCCCTGAACATAAATACACTTGTTCCAACGAGATTCCAATTTATGCATTCCATTTCTGAAGAGAGCATCTGGATTGGCTGAAAAATACACTTCCACAGCTGTTATGATGAAAAAAGCTTTCTGCGCACCATTTTATAGGCGTGGAAACAGATAAAACTTGCTAGGGCAAATCTGATGAATACGGTGGATGCTCCAACAACTTTAATTCATGGATTTTAGCCATTGTCAAGATGCTCTTGTGACAAGGTGCATTGTCCTGATGAAAAATGCTTTCTACGCATCATTTTATAGGGCTGGAAATAGATGGAAGTCGCTAGGGGTCAAATCTGGATGCCCCATAATTCGAACTTTTATTCATGGATTTTAGCTATTGTTAAAATACATACATATATACTGTTGTGACACAGTGCATTGTCCTGATGAAAAATAATTTTTCTCTTTGGCAAACCGGGTCTTTTTCAGGACTTTTTTGCTTCAGCTGATCTAAAAGGTTACTATAATATTCCGAATTTATTGTTTTACCAGTTTGCAAGTAACCACCAACAAAACTCCTTTCTCATCCCAATAATCTGATGCTAACAACTTCTTGGCTGATTTCTGGACACGAATTCGTTTCAATGCCGAAGAATCAGGCTCTCACCACTCTTTAGTCTCTTGTTTTGCTCTAGGATCATGGTGATAGACCCAAGTCTCATCCATAGTGATGAAAAAATGCCCGAAATCCACTTTATCCTTTCGAAAATGATCTAAATGTGGCTGGGAAAGTCGAACTCGAATGTATTTTTGTCCCATTGTTAACGAATGCGGCATCCATTGTGCATACAGCTTTCATACAGCCAATGAGATGCCTAGGGCTTCTACTAAATTGCTTTCAGTCACTCGATGATGATCCCATATGACAATCTGTATTTTTTATACCATTTCTACGTATTTGACGTGGATCGTTTTCCAGGCTTGCACGACCACGTCTTTCTAATGTACTAATTGATGGCGAAAAGTTCCTATAGGTACACTTTCAGCATTCGTTCATAAATTTTCTTTTCTTTTAAACCTTCCAAATATAAAAATTCAATTACTGCACGATACTTGATTTTTTCCATTGCATTTAGTAATTTCAAGTTATATGTTTTAAAAAATTAAATGTGAATCAGTACTTTGTATGACTAACCCGAGCATCTATAACACCTTGTACCGAACTTTTGAGTGTTTTTCTGCAACTTTTTCTCTAAGTATGTCCACAAATTTTCAATTCGATTAATATTCGGGCTTTGAGCTGGTGTATCCAATACTTTACTGCAGTAAAAAGTATCCACATTCTCACCATATGAGCTTTATGTTTTGGATCGTTGCCGTGCTAGAATTTAAACTGAGGTTTATTGTCAACAACAAATCCATATTTTGTTGCACCAAATTTCACTGCCTTTTCAGTGCTTTTAATGGCTGCCTCCACATGCTATTGAGTTCCTCGTTGTAATGAAGCATGATTTTAGTCTCATCGCAGAATATGGTATCACATCATCCCAGTAGCTATCTGGCTGAGCTAGGTACGTTTTAGCGAAAGATGACCGGTTTTCAATATCCAGCGCAGATAACAAAGGTTTCTTTCGAGTAACTCTTGAATTATTACAGTGCTTCTGTAAAACCTGGCGGACTGCTTCACGCGAAACTACAACCCCACACTCATTTCTAAGTTCACTATCAAATCTGCGTGTTTGCGGCTACTTTTCTCAACAAAACACGCTCGGTGCGGCCATATATATATTTTCGGTGGTCTTCCACTTGTAGACTTTGGCTCCAACCGATTTGAAATTTCTGCGCGATGGATTATGTCATAAATAATTTAATGATTTCCGTTTCACTTTTACGATTATTTTTTGCTGATTGATGACTAACGCGAATGTAACAACTCGGTGAGATAACAGTATAGCAAATCATCTGAGCAAACGAAGTCGAAAATTGGTATGTAAAAAAATTTTTGGACAGCTGAGAGAAACATTTGTTTTGTTTTTGTTCTTTGTTTCGGGTTGATTTGGTGGATTCCAAAGGTTCAGCGTTACGATGCACTGGTAACTTTGTAAGTTAATGAAATAATTTTGAAAGGCTCACCAAATTCAATAAGAAACGATGGTTTTAGTTGAAGAAATGCAAATGACTTGTATATTTTCGCATATCGGAGCATTTTCTTGGCAAACTGTATGTTCATTTTGGCTTAGTTATAAAAAATAAACTTTTATGTGGACCATCATTTGCGAATGTACATATGTACTTATAGTATTCCAAAATATTTAGGTAGGTTTAAATAATTTATACCTTCATTTAACACATTTATTTGGAAGAATTTCTTCAGTTTTGTACTTTTATTTTTCGCATTAAATTTTGTATTGCTCATAATTCCATTTTTTACTGGTAACAAAAAGCAATGTAAATACTCTCAAATAATTGGAAAATACACGAACACATATTAAATATTATTTCGCAAACTTATTTAATTAGTAAAAATTAATTATGCTGCAGACTGTCAGATGCGGTACCCAGTGCTTTCACAGTTATAATAATGCTAATGCGCTTGGTGTTGGCTAAGATTAGTTGGTTTTTATAATCATTGGCAGATAATTTACGAAAACACTTGCAAATTATATTTTGCCAGCAGAAACTGGAAAAACGTTTACAAAGTTTGCAAAATGTTTAAATGCATGACATGTGGACGAGAAGAGAGAAGTGCTTGAAGTATAGTGAACACAAAATTTTACAATAAAAAGCAAAATTTATTTACACGCGAAATATCAACGCGTTAAAATTGTTTTTTTTTTTTTTTTTTGAGAATTTTGTAAAAGCTTACTTTATTCAAAAACTTTGGCCGATGATACGTTATTTTTTTGTCAACTAAGGATCGCCTCATTTATTCAATATTATAGATAGATAGGTGCCTGTATATGCTTATAGTTAAAAACGTTAGTACCAGAAACAAATTTGCTTCTGGGTATACAAGAAATAGAGCTAGAGAACCTAACGGGAAAATTACGATCTATTTTATCACTCAACATTCATTCATAATACTAAGAATTAATCATCCAAGTTTCTTTCCGAATAACTTTATTTACTAAAAAAAAACCGATATTGCGTGATGGAAATCTTTATTTTAACCTTTACGCGCTTCATTGCTTGTCTGTTTGTAAAACGCCGTCTAATAGGCGCGTTACAATCGGTTCGATGCGGCAACGAATTCGACTGACAGCTATAATGCACAAAAACTGGCAACTTCTACTTTTGCCGTGCGGCGAAAATGACAACTGATTTTAAAGAAGAACCATTTTGTGTCGCGCAAATTTTTATTGATGTTTTTTTTTACTACATATATTAAATTAAATACAGAAAATAAATGGAATTGAAATTAATTGAGTCAATTCATAAGAATCCTTATCTTTCAATAAAAGCGTGAAGGAGTAGAAAAAAAATTAGGTTGTTCTGAAAAATTAATGTGCGTGCCGATCTCGAGATTGTGGTCGCACCGACTATCTACGATTACCATTGATCATTTGTTTATATGTGGCAATACTTTCATTGTGGCGCCACAGTACATTTTACACGTTACATCTATAAAAGCTCGAGTCATTTAGGAATGCGTTTAGTTTGCCTACTACGCTTTTTCTAAGTTTCTATGTATATATAATATAGGGTTTTCCAATAACAGGTGTTATTGGTGAATGGATTGCGCTATCGACAGATGATTAACGATTTTTTTTTTGCCGGAATTGAATGGTATTGATCGGGACAACGTTTATTTTCAACAAGACGGCGCTACGTGCCACAACAGACAACGAAAACATTGATCTTTTACGGGAAAAGTTTCCGGACCGATGAGGTGATCACAACTAGCCACCGAGATCTTGTGATTTAACACCTTGTGACTTTTTTCTTTGGGGCCACGTGAAAGAGAAGGTCTACGCCAACAGCCCAGGGTCGATTCAAGACCTCAAATATGGAATTCATGAGGCTATCGAGAACATAGGGAAGACTCTTTGCAATTCGGTTATGGAAAATTTCATGAAAAGAATATTGTTCTGTGAACGTGGTCGTGGTGGTCATTTGCCTGATATTATTTCCCACTATTAACGGCATACCTTCCTCTTTATAGTGAAATAAACATCCGATAATACATAATTAAAAATAGCATTTTTCTTTGGATATCAAAATAATACCTCTTATTGGAAAACCCTTTGTCAGTAGTTATTAATGCCTAAGTTCGTGATTTTTAATCATTCGACTGAGTCGAATATTCCAAGGTTGGTGGAACAATTCCCAGAAAAAGTTTCTGTTGGGGATAGAAACAGGATTGGCCGACCCAAAACTGGAGGTTCCGTTGAGAATATTGCGGATGTAGCACAAAGTATTACTGAACAACCTACACCCAACAACATCGATAGTTCGACGTTCTCATCAATTAGACATTCGCGAATCGATTGTTTGGAGGATTTTACCCGCAGACCTGCACATGGTGGATATGATGTCATTTTTCATATACAGTCTGTGCCAAAAAAATGGAACCGCGATTTTTCATGAAGTATAAAAGATGTATATTTAAAATTTAGGTATACAAAACTACGAGTCGCAATTACTAAATAAGCTGTGTAGTCTCCATAGTTGTCGAGTATAGCCTGACATCTTCCCGGCATGCTTTGAAGCTTTTCTGAGTAGCTCGCCGACAAACAGGACTAGATTTTGCGAGCTTAACGCACGAGTTGATTTAAATTATGGACTGGGCTTCCGGCAAGTTGCGTTTTCATAATTCCCCACACATTTTCAATGGGGTTGGCGTCTGGGGACTGGAAGGCCAGTCCAATACTGTGACGCCATTTGCTTGTTTTGTTGTTTCTCAATGTGTTGTTCTGAGAGCAATGGTTTTGATGATGTGGGACGGTAAGATATGTGCACCTCCTTCAGTCGTCGTTCGATGGTGTTGATACTCATATATATTTCTGTTTTAGAAATAACTGATCGGACCTGGCGTAGTCACAAAGACGGGTCGCACTTAAAAAGTTGGACCATCACTTTATCCTGCTTTTTTGTCGTCACTCGCTTCAAGTCATCAACATTTTTTTAAACCTTATACCGCTGATTCCACATTACAACAAATTTTATCGATTTTTTAATCACTTTTGATATTGATAATTTCGGCCCTATCGAATGCGTGCATAAAAATACGGGCTCGAAACGCTTCGTGTACTTCTCACTCATTTTAGTTTGGTTGCGTTGACGGGAAAGTTTCGAACGACACTAACCTGAGTTAGTACTGGCGTCGAAGCTCTTGAATGGGACTATCATGCAACTAAAAAAAGAACGAAATATATCTTGAAGTTACAAGAAAAAAACCAGTTCTTTTCTTCTGACACAGACTGTATAATTTTTAAGAGCCGTATTTTGAATAAAAATAAGGACACCTGAAATTATCTAAATTTTTACATGTTTTAGTTTAAAACAACATCTAAGCCCGTCCGTTCGAAAGTCTTTTTATATAGTGGCTAAAAGCAACAAATGGCGAAATTCATATTGTGGAAATTTAGGTAACATTATTACATATATTATACATAAGTACATTTTTTTACTTGAGAAACTCTACGATTTATATTTGCATATTTGTGTTTAGTTAAAAGCTATGTAAAATTGCAGTTAGAAGAGCGGCGTGCGCATAAGCAGAAAACATTTTGCAAACTTTATATAACAAAAATACAAAGAATGGCGCACAGTCATAGTCGAAATATAATATAATTTAATAATATTCAATTATAACTTTTATAGCATTTTATCAAATAAATATAATTAGGTCGGTCGTGTTGAACAGAATCAGAAAAATTTAAGAAAACCAAATAATTTATAATCCCATTATTTATTCCTCTAATGTTATGCATTGGGAGTTTATACTTTTTTTCTGGATAATTTTTAGATGAATTTTAATTGGATATGCCAGGTTTGTTATATCATACACTATCCTACCAAATACAGCCTACTTGAGTTGATATAAAGAATTTGAGTTGAATTCTATGCTACCCGATTAACTCTAGAAAATAGATTAACAATTAAGCTAAATTTCAAACTTTTTCGCTATAAAATGAAACGCAATGGAGCGTTGCATAAGTTTTTTTAAATATCGAATAAAATATACTTTATATTTCCGAATGTAATGAATATATTTAACAACAAAAATAATAATTTAGTTTTGCTTTTCGTTCACAAATTTTACAAAGAGCATATTTTTTGGCATGACAACAATACAAAATATAAGAAGTTTTGAACGTTCTTCCGCAAGCCAGATGTAAAACAAATATAACCTACCAACCTAGGCTCAATAGTTTTCGAAGTACATATAGTTTCCATACAAAAAAAAAAAAAAAAACCGGCTATGTTTTACACACCTTGCCACATAACCAAATTAACACAAATTCGCTAAATAATAATGTTCGTATGTAACTGGGATGACTTTTTCGTTATCCCTATATAAGCAAATGTATGCGCATTTGAGACAGTTCTTTCAGTAAATTTTATTGCAATTTTCAGAAAAACTTTTATATGACAGTCACGATTTGGGAAAAGGGTTAATTTTTTATGCGAGAAAGGAACAAAGAAAATACTATCCATCAAAAATTCAGTTTTGCGTTGGTTTCGTTTATCCATTTTGCTTTTTGGCAGGATAGGTGATTAGCCTGCCGTTACCAGTCCTAAATAGTGGGATTGCCCACCTGTCGTTGAATAAGAACAACGCCTTCTAATTGTTTAGAGCGCCATCTGTGTTTCAAATTTTTCTGTCAGAAGGATCACAGGATGGTTGAGGACTTCGCTACATTTTGGTGTGTCTGCGCTATAACAGCGATTGCCCGCTTCCTCTTGCTGGCGCCACTGATGCAATGTGCAACTATGTGGTTTTCTTTGTTTTTGCTTGTTTTAGCAGCCACAATGCAAATAATGCACAAACTAATATGGGCGAGAGTAAGGATGGAAAGGAAACGTTTTTGGGGTTGAGGAATGAGATTTTTTTGTTTAGAAATAGAGAAAGTAGGTAAATTTGGAAGAGTGCGAGGACCGTGTTTTACGTGGGTTTCGAATCCACAACCTCTGGGATGGCAGGCTAGTGCACTTACGCTAGACTACCGAGGCCACTACCGAGGCCGCTACCGAGATACAGTATACAAACGAGCAATGTTTCTATATCATAATTTTGCCAAATAATAATTTTTTGGCTAATGCTAATAATTTGGAAGTTTTGTTAGATTAGAGGCAATAACTGAAGCACTTTGTGGAATTGATGAGTAAATAACGCAAAAAATACGAAAGCGGAGTAATTGTAAATTTATTTTTTAAAAAAGGAGACACTACGAGGGTTGCTTTTTACATTTTGCGTCTTTGCAACACTACGTGTGATTACTTATAATTCCATATCGAAATCAATTTATAGAAAAGTTTGGTATTTTTTGAGCATAAACTTATAGTACATATGTAAGTTTCACGTGGCCGTCGGTCTTCACAGGATAAATTTCACGAACGCCGTCTAAAAACGGTTATTGTGCCAGAAACAATCGATGCTGGGAGTCAATTGATAACGCAATATCGTCATGTGACATTTTACGAGATAGAGACAGAGATTCTTGGGAATTAATTAGACCAGCGCACATTCAATATTGCCTGTACATTTGGTCATCAAGAAGATTTATTTAAAAATGGACTTGCGTCGCTAGGTGTAGACATTTTGAAGAAATTGAGTTACTATAATGCAAAGCACGCCTATGACATCGTTACAGGTGACGAATCTTAGATCTATTCATATGAAGTGGAAACAATACAGCAATCGTATGGATGTTCTAAGACGAGCTTAATGCACCCAAAATTTGGTCGCGGAAGAAGCAATTCACAGCAAATGCTCACCAATTTTATCAGAAAATCTAGTCATGTCACAACCGTACCGCTAGAAAAACTTAAACTAGTCTATTCTGAATGGTGCCCAACCATTTGTTTATAAGGAAAAACAATCACCTAAGACGAATCTTCCTTTACAATGACGATGCGAGCTCTCACGCATCGGCTCACACAAGAGAGTTTTTCAGCACTCAAAAGATCATTAGTATTACAGTCTTGACGAGGGACTTGATGATTTCTATTTTCCCCGAACATTAAAAATAAAACGCAAGGTTAACTTTTTTCAACGAAAACGCTGTTGAAGCCGTTAAACACCTCGTTTTCGAGGTAACCATAGCTATCCACTGAGTGGCAAATGTGCTTAGGAATTTGGTTCAAGCGAATGCAGAAGTAGATTGAGATTGATTGGAAAATATTTTGGAAAACAATAAAACAATTTTCATTATTATTTTACTGTGCTTTCATTATTGGTCGCAAAATATAAAGGTAACGCTGGTATAAGCTACTGATAAAACTTTATCGATACTACGGCAGGGCGACTCTCTGTTACTACAATAACCATCTTTATTCACTACAATTAGACACAAAATTACAAAAACGCAAGTGCGAGTAAAGATTTCCCTACGAGCTCACTTGTCACATTGGCGACATAATTTTCCTTATGCAGTACACAAATAGTGTATACTAATTGACTATGATACACATAAAAAACTAATTAAGGTTCCATAATTTCACATTTGACTAGGACTGTGCGCCAGAAGCATTTCTTCTTCGTAGCGTAAGATTATTATTAATTTAAGAATAATTTTCGAATCTGTAATTTTTTGTTTGTTCTGTAAATTACCCGTCTTGGTTAACAAATGGTTGCAATGTTTGCGGATTGATTAGCACGCTGCCCTTTGGCACACTCCTAATGTCCGTTACAGCCCACACCAGTCCACGACTGGACATCGTCGTGCTGTCCTCCATTGGTGTTGGCGTCGTATCGGCGCAATGCGCTGGAATGACGTTGGCACCGCACAATATCGTAGGCTGCAGATGAAGATGAGTTGGCGATTGCAGGTGACAAACTGCCATTCTTTCCGCCGTCAATATTAACGGCTCCGACGTTTGATCCTCACTACAATAGCCATTCGGTGAAGGTGTTACCGAATCGGAATGCACCGATTGGGTTTGAGTTTTATAACTACGGTTGAAGTTGTGGCAGTTGGTATAGTTGTAATAAATGATATCGTACATGATAATAATAATAATAATAACAAAAGTAAAAAAAATCAGTATACATTTTCATTTTCAATTTATAATTAGCCAACTACTAAGCTTTAATAAATATATTTTTCTAACTGTAAACCTATAAAAACTCATTTGCCTTGGATGCAAGAGATAGCTGTAACATATCGTTCCATTATGATTCTGTTTTTTTGTAAATGTTGGGCTTACCCGCTGCTGGATGGTGACAAACGCCAGGGTGTATTTGTGCTGCCAGTTGAATCTTGCTTCGGATACGATCGCGATCCTCCACCACCTCCACTGCCGCCAGATCCGCAATTTTTGTTCGAGTTTACCGAGTCACCGCGCATCATAGGCGGACCACTATTTTGTGATGGCCCACTGCTATAATTATTAAAGCTAGGAGCTTTTGGTACTGCACCACCACCAGACCGGCCATCGCGAGGGTCATTTGACTGCAAGAAAATGTCAAAGGATCAATACCATATTTCGTCAAGAAGGCATGTATTTTTCGAGTTACATTCTGCAATTTTATAATTTTGCTATTGGGACGTGGACGATTTTGTTGATGCTGCTGTTGCTGCTCTACTGATTGAGTCCAACTGACATTTCCATAACCATCGTCTATGCCTTCACCGCTGTCGTTTTGGCTACGATTGAAAATGCGACTGCGTGCGCGTTCGTAATCCTCTTCGCGCTCTTCAAAACTCTTTGCCTTACGGTCCAGCATGCTGCCACGATCCGGACACAAGTAACTACTTTGATGTGCCTCGTCGAAGCTGTGCGTATCGCGTTTTAGTATCGATTTGCGTGTATCGTCGCGATGATCCCGCACCAACGATTTGAAACGAATCTATAAATGGAAATGAATATCAAGTATTTGTTAGGGGAACTAAGCGAGAGAGACATGTAAACTATTTACCTCGGGTATGCGTGTGTTTTTGGTAGCTGCCACAATTACGCATTGCTGTGTTTCGGTATCGACATTATGCTCCATGCCAAAGAAGGCCGCCGTGCGATGTATCAACATGCGGTTGTACGATGAAGCCGGTGGGAAGCGCAATTCACCGCGGCTAAGAATGAACAATGATATTGCCATTGAAAATAGTATAGTACAAAAGTATGTGCGCAACTTGATGTTGTAAATGAACTCACCTTTTTTCTTGCACGAATTCCGTGAGATCTTTTTCCACCTTCAACAGAAAATGTCTGTCTTTTGGATGCTTATTAAGGGTCTCCTTGAAGAAGCTGAACAGATCGGTGCCGCCATGGTCAGTGAATTGTTCGCTCGAGTTCTCTGAGTTGTTGAAGACTAAAAATTATGAATATATTAAATTGATTTGATACATTCCCGGTACGCACCTCTTGATATGAATCCCGACGTATTGTTGCTATTCGAATTGCCACCATCTGCACTGCCCGAAGAGGAGCCGCCAATATTCTTCAAACGCGGCTTATTGCCTTTCGAGTTGGAGTTGGTGCGATGCTTCTTATTGCCACCTCCGCCACCACCTTGACGATCGTAATGTTGTTGCTGTTGTTGTGGCTCCTCATCATGCATGTTGGACATGTTGCTGTTCTGGCTGTCGTTGCGTGGGCAGCGATTCTCCTTCTCGTATACGATCTGATGGTGTGATTGCTGCTGGCTATCATTTGAATTCAACTGATAGTTCATGCCGGAATTGTGCAGCGATGTGCCCGCACCGCCGCCAATACCACCACGCACCGCCGCCTCGCCTACACTAAGGGCTTGGTGCAATGCATTGCTTGCATTGTATTGCTGATGTTTACTGACATTACTTTTTGTCGAGTCATAAGAGACACTACCGTTTCCGCCATTTGCACTGTTTGGCATTTTTCTGCCATTGCTATTATTGTATTCCATTTTGTTGTTGCCATCGGTAACACCGTTACTATTATTGCGTTGACCACTGCTACCGCTGCTGCTGCCATTGTTGCCACCACCACTGCTTCCCTTTGTCGATTTCGGCGGTGTAAGTTTGGGGAATTCGGCTTCATTGCATAGTGCAACATTTGGTTGTTGCTGTTGGTTGTGTTGACTAGTTACAATCACGGCAGGCGCATCTATTATCGGTGAATTGCCTCGGGCTACGTTTGATTGTGCATTCAATTTGTTGTTGTTATTATTGTTATTGCTATTGCTATTGTGTATATTCTCATTGCCATCCATGTGTTGCTGTTGAGACTGATGGTGATGCTGTTGATGATAATTGTTGGTCGCTTGACCGTTCGGAGACACCTGGCCGTGTTCGGCACGTGGTGTAGGAGTACGCGGAGGCGATGTGGCCTCACGCATGGCGTGACTACGAGTCAAATGCTTTCCCTTCATGTTGCCCTGCATGTGTGAGAGAGAGAAAGAGGGAATAAGGAATGAATAAGGCATTACTTTTGTATCAATCGATATGATTTTTATATTCGCGCCCTCATGCACAGGGGTATTGTAATCTTCTTCACATGATATGTAACAGCATAAAATAATCGAGATAGAATCGATAGAGTTGATTTAAATATATATCTGTTCGTCTGTATATCCCTGTTCACGATACTCGAACAACAATTTAATACATATAATGAAACCCACTAATACACAAAAATACATAGGAAATTTTGTAAAAAGGCAGGCTGGTATTGAAAATGGAATAATTAGATCAATAACCACGCCCACTTCTCATATAACAGTAAATTTCAGAAAAAAAAAAAAAAAAAAAAAACAACTATATTACAATTTGGCACGAAAAAACGCAGAAGAAAGGAAATACGACGCAAGTAAAATTCTGAAAAATGGGCGGTTCACATCCACTTTTCGACAAATGCGTGTATCTCGAGAAGGAGATCAGATAAAAATTAAGCCGACGTTTTACATGCTAATACTAATTTTCTAATGCTACAATCCATAACTCTCAGTGTCTGTGTACTTCTCTTTATTGAGTTGGCAGTCATAGATGGCTTCGGTTGAATTTTTTAAGTTTGCAGACGTAGTACAAATGTAAAACACATTTTGTTATTTGCAATAATGGGCAATTCAGCTGTATCAGTAAAAAAACAGTATTTTGATCGGTGCGTAGTTTTCGTTTGGCGTTCGTTAAAAAATGGAAAATCAAAAGGAACATTTTCATCATATTTTGCTTTTTTATTTCTGCAAAGGGAAAACCGCACCGCAAGCTCATAAAAATGTATATGCTGTATATGTGCCAAATTTCGTTCTGGTGATTTTTCACTCAAAGATGAAACACGCTCTGGTCGTCCAGTTGAAGTTGATGACGCCCTAATCAAAGCAATAATCGATTCGGATGGTCACAGTACAGCACGTGAGATTTCAGAGAAGCTTCATGTATCACATACTGAATTGAAAGTCACTTGAAACAACTTGGCTATGTTCAAAAGCTCGATATATGCGTTCCCCACGAACTGAAAGAAACGCATTTAACGCAACGCATTAACAGCTGGGGTTTGCTAAAGAAACCTGATAAAAATGAATGAGTGAAAATCAGTTTTTAAAACGACTGATAACTGGCGATGAAAAATAGGTTCTTTACAATAATATCAAGCGGAAAAGATCGTGGAGAAGGCCAGGTGATCCAACTCAAACAACATCAAAAGCTGCTATTCACCAAAAGAAGGTTTTGTTATCAGTTTGGTGGGATTACAAAGGAATTGTCTACTTTGAACTCTTACCACCCAACCGAACGATCAATTCTGATGCCTACATTGAAAAACTAACGAAATTAAACAATGCAGTTGAAGAAAAGCGGCCAGAATTGACAAATCGAAAAAGTATTGTATTCCATCATGATAATACAAGGATACACATATCCTTGGTCACTCGGCAAAAATTAATGGAGCTTGATTGGGATGAGTTGCTACATCCACCATATAGTCTTGACCTTGCACCATCTGATTACTTTTTGTTTCGATCTTTACAAAACTCGTTGAATGGTAAAAATTTCAATAATGATGATGATGTCAAATCGTACCTGATTCAGTTGTTTGCTAATAAAGACCAGACGTTTTATGAACATAGGGTTATGATGCTGCCTGAAAGATGGCAAAAGGTCATTAAACAAAATGGGCAATACATTACAGAATAAAGTTATTTTGTTCCATGAAAACATTGTCTTTGATTTTCTAAAAAAATCCGCAATTGTTAGTTGCCACCCCAATATTTCAAAATGAACTGACAGTGAAAATTAAATTTTACTAGAATATAGACATAAATAAATAATTGGCGGATGCACTCCTGTTAGGTGTTTGGCCGAGCTCTTCCTCCTATTTGTGGTGTGCGTCTTGATGTCGCACCACAAATGGGGGGACCTACAGTTTTAAGCCGACTCCGAAGGAGCTTTTTCATGGCAAAAACACACGGTGGGTTGCCATTGGCTGCATTCCCGTATGCACTTGTCAATACAGAGAAGCCACATTGAGAGGGTGAGCACTTGTCCTCAATTTCTGAGTTAACATAATCTAATAAGCGAATAAAACGAGGCGTTTGCGCAGAGCAATCCTCAGGTTGTTGATGTTCTCGGGTCCATGGGCACACTATCGAAAATAGTAGGAAAATTCGCAAGGCGAACATGTCTCGTCTATTTCTCGAGCTTTTTTGCATATTTTCGTATTTCAGCAACCCAGAATTCACTTTGGAAGTAAGTTTTTAATATTTAGAAACTTTATTCAGGCGGAAAGCGAACCATTTCATACTGTTGATTTTGTGAACTCAAAAAAGCGTTCAGTGTGAAAATTTGATGTACCTAATTAAAAAAAAACTATTTCAATGAATTTATAACAAATGATTGCACAATTTTCTGCGATTCGCTATCCTCCTATATATAAGTATGGAAATAAGATTCATTAATTATTAGATAAAAAATTGAGAGAGAGTTTAATGGAATAAGTATTGATTTTTCCCGTGGGGTCTTGAGCTATTTCAACTTTATTAGTTTAAAATATTTGACGCAAAATTTCCATTTCCATGGAACAAAACTAAAATCGTATTTTACGCAATATTGTGTTAGATTGAAAAAGTTTCTCAAATTTCAATTTATCACTTGAACTTCGATGACACTATTCACTGAGAATCTTAACATATTCGGTGCATATGGTTACACAGCCAAGAAAATCGGCCCAGCCTAATGTAGCTACATGCAAATACTGAGTGAAACCGCCATTAAATCAATGAAATAATCGGATTGTAATAAAAGCTTCTGTCAATTAAATGGATTAAAAGACAAAATTTTCATATAATTTTCCCTCTCATACACAGAAATAATTTAACCTGAAAAATGCAGAAAACCATTAGTGATTTGAACGCCTTTGTCGTACTGGAAATCAAAAACGAGTTTCATATTCTCCCATTGGCCTAATTAGCCAAAACAAAAATAATAAAAGTGTTCATACAGCGAATTTAATTATGCGCGTGTGGGTAGCTTATGGATACGTACATACATATATATATACATATAAATATACTAAACACTTATCTGCAGTAGAGTCTGGATAAATTGAACAGCGTTTAATTCGCACTCCGACTATCATATTTTATATTTTGTATGCTGCAATGTTTTTATTCACTTCTAAAGTACGGACACCGTAACACTTTTTTTGTAAATAATTTCGGTCTTGCCGAATAGATTATAGAGAAAAGACTGTCAAAAGCTGTCAGAGCTATATAATTCAATTGTTTTGCATTGCTTTCGAATAATTGTCAAAACCAACTGTTCTGAAACAAATAAATCCATTTTGAGAGAGAGTTAGGAAAATTAAGTGCATTGGGCAGAAATTGGCCGTTGAGGACATTTTAAATCTTGATTGTCTAAGAGAATAAAAATTCTCATGCCCTGTTTCATAGTCCATGCGTAAGCTATGTTTAGATAATATAGCGCAATAGTTTTTCACAGTTCATACTTAAGTTTAAGAACTGATAATCTGAATTTTAAACATTAAAAGATGGAGATTATAACAGCTGCTTTTGGCGGAGGAGAAAAAATCAAATAAGAAATTGCTGAGCCTGCTGAAAATATGGGATTGGATTGGCGTTCCGATTTTGAGTGAACTGTGGAATGTTCCTACAATGAGTCCAGATCGCTGCTAAAATTGTTCACGGTATATGACGAAAAATATTTCCGCGACTGATTCAGGATTAGCATTGTAGCCGCCTGGAATTCGCTGTGTTCGAGCCAAAATTGAACAGAAAACCAAGTGGTAAATCTAATTCACTTAGCGCGGCTTAATAATGTCTACATTTCTTGTAGGAATCTCTATTGCCGGAACAATTTTTTTTTGTTTCTGCTGCGTTTTTACGCTCCAGGAAGTAAGTTGAGGACAGTAGGGAACTTATTTGGAATAATTTATATCATTTGGAGTACAACAGGAGCTTCAAATTAAACAACAAAAAAAAAACATGACTTTTATTTCCACGGATACTTTTCATTTTTAATGGATAGCTGCTTCGACTCGCTTGCGGTGAAATTTGGTATCCTTTGGCTGCTTTGCTCCATTGAACTTTTCAATATTTAAATTACGTTCACAAATTTATTTATTTCAATCACAAAAATTCTAGATATGTACAAGGTGAAGTACAAAATGAACAAGACTGAGCTAAAACAGAAACGATGGGAGCTTTGTTCTGATAACTTCGAGATTAATTATTCAAAAGTCCCCTCTGGCCTCGATACACTGTTTTACGCGATCCGAAAGCTTTTCGAACGAGTGTCTCAGGTCAGTGACCGAAATGTCCTTCAGGATGTCGGTACAACCCTTTTGGATAGCCTTTACGTACACAAAATAATTGCCAAACGCAATTTTCCGAATAGGTAGAAGTCACAGGGAGCCCTATGAGGTGAATACGGTTGATTGATCGTTAAAATGCGATTTCTAGTCAAAAATCAGTCACAAGAGTGGATCGATGAGATGGTGCAAACGCTTTAAAACGCCAAGGTAGAAAATTGCATTAACGTTATCGCCCGTTGGCATGAACTCCTTGTGAACATTTCTTTTGAGATGGTAAAAACAAATAGCATCGACTTGATTTTTGACTTCTTCAAACGCGATTTTTTGGGTGGTGACTCGTCTGGGGCCTTCCATTCAGCACTTTTATGCTGAAATGTTGGAAACATCACATTTCATCACCAATTACAATGTTGTAAAGAAGCTCCCGCCTTTTCTCGCCTGATGCGGTCTTTCGAATGTTAAATTTTGAGCAATTTTTGGTCCTTAGTTAACTTGAGTGGAATGAAACGTGCACAGACCTTTCGTAAGCCCAAATGATCAGTTAAAATGTGATATTCAACTCCGATTCCATGAATTTCAACGATGATTTCGGTTCATTTTTGATAAATTCGGTGAGTACTGATTTTGGGCGGCCCGTATGTTCATTCTCATTTATGTCCTCACAACCATCTCTGAAACGTGTAAACCACTCAGGAACTCTGGCACGAGATAGGCAATCAGGCATCAACTTTTTTCATCAATTCAAATGTTTCGGTAAACGATTTAGCGATTTTAAAACAAAATTTGATATTTTCTCTTTGTTCGAAACTCATTTTCGTACCGATGACACAAATATGCTGACACTTTAGGTGCAATAACTTCGCTTCCACTGAACCGAATGTCACCAAGCTCTCACCGGAATGTCACCAAGCTTCACCTGTCAAGCAATGGTGCAGATTTAAGATTTTATCTAATTATAACTTAAGCACCGAGTGTGAAACTGGGCACTATTCTCATCAAATGAAGTAATATATGTGATTTAGAAAATCAAAAATTGTTCAGTCAGACTGGAAATTTTAGTACTTCGATATTCGCACTCGGGAATTTTTTATATATATTTCCATTGTCCTCTACTTTTTTCGTGTTCGATTCTAAAATAAATGAAATCCGGCGAGAAAACTAAATATTCAATTCTAAGAATGCCACACTCAACGAAGGCAAATGAATCAAGTTGTTTGCTTTGAGAAGCTTTGTAAGCGCAGTTGGTTGTTCTGAAAATCAGCTAACTACTTAAAACGTTAATGTTAAGAAATACGTGTGCCAGACAACGACAGATAAATACTCGCAGTGTTTTTTGTTTTTTCTGAGTAAGCGAAAAACATGCTTACACTATTACATATTTCGTAGAAACGATAATACCACCAGTAACCGCAAATCCCGCTACTTCGCACTCTTAACGCCTTTGAATTGTTCGCATTAAAGCGGTTACACTGTACTGTATTTGTTTATACTACAAGGCACCACATTAACCCATATCCGGTCGCAGCTACGATAACAAGTCGTGTAACCTTTCGCTTTCCTGCGCGTGGGCAGTTCGGTGTACATTGTTTCAGCGCAAATTACATGCGACATTCCTGGAAATCTGTGGTTTTGTATTGGGACAAATTTGGTTGCTGACGTCAAGTGACATTAAACTTTGTAATGGCGCGCTTTTCACTTCGGCAGAAGTAGGAGTACAACTTTACAGTTTCGACTTTGGCATTGATTTTCCTTGTTTTGCATGTGCGTGTGGATGGGAGTAGGGTACGAGTATTGTGATGGTCAGCATACCACCACACGTACATAGTTAGGGCTGACATGAGTAAACAATATTAGTGGACTAAACACAATATAATATAATCGGAAGCGTTATTTCGTGAAAATACAATTAATATATGACACGAAAGCTGCGAATAATTGTATAGTAAACTAAAATTATATGAACTGTCGACAAAATAAAATAGCTAGTAGAGTCCAGTGCAGTAAATCATAGTTTACACAAAATGTTTAAGGACTCGGAATGATTAAACTTGCAGATATTGCTATGAATTACATTTATTTAGCTTTTAAGTGCTAAAGCGAAACATATTATTTAATTCAATCTCCATGTATGTATATGCAATACCGTTATGTATGTGTAAAGTAATTTAAATATGCAGGGTGAACGATATGAAGTGTAGCCTATTCAAAACACCATATCTGTTTTGTGTGAAATTAGTTTTTATTGATTTCAAAGACAAAATTGTTCAAAAATGATTACAATTTTAACATACATTCACTTTAGCTCGATATGACCACCTTTTGCCTTGACTATAGCCTTCAAACGGTCAAAAAATGAGTTGCATGCTGCACGAATGTGATCTTGAGGTATCTTGACCCATTCCCGTATAATCGCTTTTTTCAGCGCATCCATACTGGCATGTTTTTTAGTCCTCCCTTGCCCTCCAAAATGGACCAGATGGAATAGTCCATCGGATTTGCGTCTGGCGAATTCGAAAGCCATTGTGTGGAACATGATTTTTTTACCATTCTTGGTTCACACGAGCTTTATGAGATGGTGCCGAGTTCTGTTGGAACGTCCCTCTGGAAATGGTAATTTTAGTCACTTAAACATTTCTTCGAGTACCCTGAGAGATCATAAATATAACAAATAAATTGTAGGCTAACAATCATCTAAATGATTCAAATTACAACCGGCTGGTTTTTAGTGAACTGAATGTCGTTCACGAGTTTTGGTGGAGGGACGGGCACGCACTTAAAGAATAAACTTTCCGATAAGTTATAAAGCCAAAAACTGTAAACAAAGTATTTATTTTTCCCCAAAAGACTATTTGTATTTGGACAAACTTTCGGCTGAAGGTATGAATAAGTCTTTAACTCTTACTTGTGTACCTTGCGTGCAAATGCGCAATTTTGATTTTAAGTATATGGCTAACAATAATTCAGTTGGCTTTGAACTTGAACCATTACCCAATAACACGAATTCAAATGGTATACGTCTATTGCACCTGTAGTACAATTTGCATATACAGGGTGTTAAAAAGAGAATGTAAAGCATTTAAGTGACCGTCGTAGCCGAAGTACACAGGTTCGAAGGCCTGGGTGCCAATTGATAGATATTTTTTTAATGACGGTCGTTACTTGGCAGACAATGTCAAGCCTCGGAGTGTATTTCTGTCACGAAAAAACTCCTCACGAAACCCATTTGCCATTCGGTGGCAGCATAAAACTGTAGGTCCCTCAATATGTGGTACAAAATGGAGCCCGGCCCAACGAACCCAATTATGTATATTTGTATATCAAAGAAGGAGGTATATAGGCACTTAGGAGTTGGTGAATTCTTCCAAGCATACGATGCCTATCGGTTAGTTCTGCTTCAGAATAAACAACCGTAGCAAACGAAAATATGTGAACTTGTCGAATTCGAAATTATGATTCGGATGGTGAATAAAATACTTGATTGAACATTTAAAACTCTTATTGATGGTTTGTAAATAAATTCCTCCCTGGTTCGTGAGAATTTCTATATAATTTGACAAGGGATAATTTTATTCGAATTCAACCCAAACAATTTCACAAAACATCTGTCAACTGTGACAAGAATATCCAAGTAAAAAGGGAGTAATAGCCAGCAAGAAAGGATCTAAAAACAGAACAACTTGCCATATCTCCAAAACCGTTAGTTTGCAGACATATCTTT